>NC_083716.1:58433015-59033015 GCF_028564815.1 Eubalaena glacialis | reverse complement strand
TCTCCATTGTATATTCTTGCCTCCTTTATGAAAAATAAGGTGACCATATGTGCATGGGTTTATCTCTGGGCTTTCTATCCTGTTCCATTGATCTCTATTTCTGTTTTTGTGCCAGTACCATACTGTCTTGATTACTGTAGCTTTGTAGTATAGTCTGAAGTCTGGGAGCCTGATTCCTCCAGCTCCGTTTTTCTTTCTCAAGGTTGCTTTTGCTATTCGGGATCTTTTGTGTTTCCATACAAATTGTGAAATTTTTTGTTCTAGTTCTGTGAAAAATGCCATTGGTAGTTTGCTAGGGATTGCACTGAATCTGTAGATTGCTTTTGGTAGTATAGTCATTTTCACAATGTTGATTCTTCCAATCCAAGAACATGGTATCGTTCTCCCTCTGTTTGTATCATCTTTAATTTCTTTCATCAGTGTCTTATAGTTCTCTGCATACAGGTCTTTTGTCTCCTTAGGTAGGTTTATTCCTAGGTATTTTATTCTTTTTGTTGCAGTGGTAAATGGGAGTGTTTCTTTAATTTCTCTTTCAGATTTCTCATCATTAGTATATAGGAATGCAAGAGACTTCTGTGCATTAATTTTGTATCCTGCTACTTTGCCAAATTCATTGATTAGCTCTAGTAGTTTTCTGGTAGCATCTTTAGGATTCTCTATTTATAGTACCATGTCATCTGCAAAAAGTGATGTCTTCTTTTCCGATTTGAATTCCATTTATTTCTGTTTCTTTGCTGACTGCTGTGACTAAAACTTCTAAAACTATGTTGAATAATAGTGGTGAGTGTGGACAACCTGTCTTGTTCGTGATCTTAGAGGAAATGGTTTCAGTTTTTCACCATTGAGAACGATGTAGGCTGTGGGTTTGTCATGTATGGCCTTTATTATGTTGAGGTAAGTTCCCTCTATGCCTACTTTCTGGAGGGTTTTTATCATAAATTGGTGTTGAATTTTGTCAAAAGTTTTTTTTTCTGCATCTATTGAGATGATCATATGGTTTTTCTCCTTCAATTTGTTAATATGGTGTATCACATTGATTGATTTGCATATATTGAAGAATCCTTGCATTCCTGGGAAAACCCCACTTGAGCATGGTGTATGACCCTTTTAATGTGCTGTTGAATTCTGTTTGCTATTATTGTGTTGACGATTTTTGCATCTATGTTCATCAGTGATATTGGCCTGTAGTTTTCTTTCTTTGTGACATCTTTGTCTGGTTTTGGTATCAGAGTGATGGTGGCCTCGTAGAATGAGTTTGCGAGTGTTCCTCCCTCTGCTATGTTTTGGAAGAGTTTAAGAAGGATAGGTGTTAGCTCTTCTCTAAATGTTTGCTGGAATTTGCCTGTGAAGCCATCTGGTCCTGGACTTTTGTTTGTTGGACGATTGTTAATCACAGTTTCAACTTCAGTGTTTGTGATTGGTCTGTTTATATTTTCTATTTCTTCCTGGTTGCATCTTGGATGGTTGTGCTTTTCTAAGAATTTGTCCTTTTCTTCCAGGTTGTCCATTTTATTGGCATATACTTGCTTGTAGTAGTCTCTCATGATCCTTTGTATTTCTGCAGTGTCAGTTTTCACTTCTCCTTTTTCATTTCTAATTCTATTGATCTGAGTCTTCTCCCTTCTTTTTTGATGAGTCTGGCTAATGGTTCATCAATTTTGTTTATCTTCTCAAAGACCCAGCTTTTAGTTTTATTGATCTTTGCTATTGTTTCCTTCATTCCTTTTTCATTTATTTCTGATCTGATCTTTATGATTTCTTTCCTTCTGTTAACTTTGGGGGTTTTTTGTTCTTCTTTCTCTAATTGCTTAAGGTGTAAGGTTAGATTGTTTATTTGAGATGTTTCTTGTTTCTTGAGGTAGGATTGTATTGCTATAAACTTCCCTCTTAGAACTGCTTTTGCTGCATCCCATAGGTGTTGGGTCGTCGTGTTTTCATTGTCATTTGTTTCTAGATATTTTTTGATTTCCTCTTTGATTTCTTCAGTGATCTCTTGGTTATTTAGTAGTGTATTGTTTAGCCTCCATGTGTTTGTATTTTTTACAGATTTTTTCCCTCTTATTGATATCTACTCTCATAGTGTTATGGTCGGAAAAGATACTTGATAAAATTTCAGTTTTCTTAAATTTATCAAGGCTTGATTTGCAACCAAAGATATGATCTATCCTGGAGAATGTTCCATGAGCACTTGAGAAGAAAGTGTATTCTGTTGTTTTCGGATGGAATGTCCTATAAATATCAATTACGTCCATCTTGTTTAATGTATCATTTAACGCTTGTGTTTCCTTATTTATTTTCATTTTGGATGATCTGTCCATTGGTGAAAGTGGGGTGTAAAAGTCCCCAAGTATGATTGTGTTACTGTCGATTTCCCCTTTTATGGCTGTTAGCATTTTCCTTATGTGTTGAGGTGCTCCTATGTTGGGTGCATAAGTATTTAGAATTGTTATATCTTCTTCTTTGATTCATACCTTGATCATTATGTATGTCCTTCTTTGTCTCATGTAATAGTCTTTATTTTACAGTCTATATTGTCTGATCTGAGAATTGCTACTCTAGCTTTCTTTTGATTTCCATTTGCATGGAATATCTTTTTACGTCCCCTGACTTTCAGTCTGTATGTGTCCCTAGGTCTGAAGTGGGTCTCTTGTAGACAGCATATATACGGCTCTTTTTTTTGTATCCATTCAGCCAGCCTATGTCGTTTGGGTGGTGCATTTAATCCATTTACCTTTAAGGCAGTTATCGATATGTATGTTCCTATTCCCATTTTCTTAAATGTTTTGGGTTTGTTATTGTAGGTGTTTTCCTTCTCTTGTGTTTCCTGCCTAGAGAAGTTCCTTCAGCATTTGTTGTAAAGCTGGTTTGGTGGTGCTGAATTCTCTTAGCTTTTGCTTGTCTGTAATGGTTTTAATTTCTCTGTCGAATCTGAATGAGATCCTTGCTGGGTAGAGTAATCTCGGTTGTAGGTTTTTCCCTTTCATCACTTTAAAAATGTCCTGCCACTCCCATCTGGCTTGCAGAGTTTCTGCTGAAAGATCAGCTGTTTACCTTATGGGGATTCCCTTGTATGTTATTTGTTGTTTTTCCTTTGCTGCTTTTACTATTTTTTCTTTGTATTTAATTTTTGATAGTTTGATTAATATGTGTCTTTGCGTGTTTCTCCTTGGATTTATCCTATATGGGACTCTCTGTGCCTCCTGGACTTGATTGACTATTTCCTTTCCCATATTGGGGAAGTTTTCAACTATAATCACCTTTCCCATACTGGGGAAGTTTTCAACTATAATCTCTTTAAATGTTTTCTCAGTCCCTTTCTTTTTTCTCTTCTTCTTCTGAGACCCCTATAATTCAAATGTTGGTGCATTTGATGTTGTCCCAGAGGTCTCTAAGACTGTCCTCAATTCTTTTCATTCTGTTTTCTTTATTCTGCTCTGCAGTAGTTATTTCCACTCTTTTACCTTCCAGGTCACTTATCCATCCTTCTGCCTCAGTTATTCTGCTATTGATTCCTTCTACAGAATTTTTAATTTCATTTATTGTGTTGTTCATCATTGTTTGTTTGCTCTTTAGTTCCTCTAGGTTCTTGTTAAAGGTTTCTTGTATTTTCTCCATTCTATTTCCAAGATTTTGGATCATCTTTACTATCATTAGTCTGAATTCTTTTTCAGGTAGCCTGCCTATTTCCTCTTCATTTGTTTGGTCTGGTGGGTTTTTACCTTGCTCCTTCATCTACTGTGTGTTTGTTCGTCTTTTCATTTTGCTTAACTTACTGTGTTTGGGGTCTCCGTCACAGGCTGCAGGTTCGTAGTTTCCATTGTTTTTGGTGTGTGCCCCCTGTGGCTAAGGTTGGTTCAGTGGGTTGTATAGGCTTCCTCGTGGAGGGGACTGGTGCCTGTGTTCTGGTGGATGAGGCTGGATGTTGTCTTTCTGGTGGTCAGGACCATGTCCAGTGGTGTGTTTTGTGGTGTCTGTGACCTTATTATGAATTTAGGCAGCCTCTCTGCTAATGGGTGGTGTTGTGTTCCCGTCTTGCTAGTTGTTTGGCATAGGATGTCCCGCACTGTAGCTTGCTGGTCGTTGAGTGGAGCTGGGTCTTAGCGTTGAGATGGAGATCTCTGGGAGAGATTTTGCCATTTGATATTATGTGGAGCCAGGAGGTGTCTGGTGGACCAATGTCCTGCACTCGGCAGGCACAGGCCTGACACCTGGCTGGAGCACCAAAACCCTGTCAGCCACATGGCTCAGAAGGAAAGGGAGAAAAAAAGAAAGAAGGGAAGAGAGAAAGCAGATAAAGTTATTAAAATAAAGAATAAAAATAAATTATTTTTTAAAAAATTAAAATGTAAAAAAAAAGAAATGGACAGATGGAACCCTAGGACAAATGGTAAAAGCAAAGCTATACCAACAAAATCACATAGAGAAGCATACACATACACACTCACAAAAAGAGAAAGAGGAAAAAATATATTTTTTTTTTTTTAAAAAAGGAAGAGAGCAACCAAGTCAATAAACAAATCTAACAATTATAATAAACTCTAAATACTAAACTAAGGTAAACATAACAGCAAAAACAAATTAGGTGCAGAAAGCAAACCCCAAGTTTACAATTGCTCCCAAAGTCCACCGCCTCAATTTTGGGATGATTCGTTGTCTATTCAGGTATTCCACAGATGCAGGGTAAATCGAGTTGATTGTGGAGATTTAATCTGCTGCTCCTGAGGCTGCTGGGAGAAATTTTCCTTTCTCTTCTTTGTTGGCACAGCTCCTGGGGTTCAGCTTTGGATTTGGCCCTGCCTCTACATGTAGATTGCCTGAGGGCATCTGTTCTTAGCCCCGACAGGATGGGGTTAAAGGAGCAGCTGATTCGGGGGCTCTGGCTCACTCAGGCCCAGGGGAGGGAGGGGTACGGATGCAGGGCGAGCCTGCGGTGGCAGAGGCTGGCATGATGTTGCACCAGCCTGAGGCGCGCCGTGTGTTCTCCCGAGGAAATTGTCCCTGGATCACGGGACCATGGCATTGGCGGGCTGCACAGGCTCCTGGAAGGGGAGGCGTGGATAGTGACCTGTGCTTGCACACAGGCTTCTTGGTGGCTGCAGCAGCAGCCTTAGCGTCTCATGCCCATCTCTGGTGTCTGCGCTGATAGCCGCGGCTCGCGCCCGTCTCTGGGGCTCATTTAGGTGGTGCTCTGAATCCCCTCTCCTCACGCACCCCTAAACAATGCTCTCTTGCCTCTTAGGCAGTTCCAAACTTTTTCGCGGACTGCCTCCTGGCTCTGTGGTGCACTAGCCCCCTGCAGGCTGTGTTCACACAGCCAACCCCAGTCCTCTCCCTGGGGTCTGACATCCAAAACCGGAGCCTCACCTCCCAGCCCCCACCTGCCACAGCGGGTGGACAGAGAAGCCTCTCAGGCTGGTGAGTGTTGGTCGACACCGATCCTCTGTGCGGGAATCTCTCCGCTTTGCCCTCTGCACCCCTGTTGCTGCACTCTCCTCCTTGGCTCTGAAACTTCCCCCCCGCCCTGCTCACCCCCTGTCTCCACCAGTGAAGGGGCTTCCTAGTGTATGGAAACTTTTACTCCTTCACAGCTCCCTCCCAGAGGTGCAGGTCCCATCCCTATTCTTTTGTCTCTGTGTTTTCTTTTTTCTTTTGCCCTACCCAGGTACGTGTGGAGTTTCTTGCCTTTTGGGGTCTGAGGTCTTCTGCCAGCGTTCAGTAGGTGTTCTGTAGGAGCTGTTCCACATGTAGATGTATTTCTGATGTATTCGTGGGGAGGAAGGTGATCTCCACGTCTTACTCCTCCTCCATCTTGAAGGTCTCTCTCAGTATTTCATATTTTTATGCTATTGTTTAATTTCAATTTCCGACTGTTTGTTGCTTTTATGTGTAAATTCAATAGATTTTTGCATATTCATCTTGTACCAAACTACTTTAATAAACCCATTTTTAGTTCCAATAGCTTATTTCTGTACATTCTATGTGATTTTCTATAATATATATACAATCATGTGTTTTGCCAAGAATAGCAGTTTTACATATTCCTTTTGTTTCTGTTTCTTCCTTTAAAACACTGGTTAGAACCTCCACTGAAATGTTGAATAGAAGTTGTAAAAGTGGCCTTCCCTTGTTCCTGATCTTAGGGAGAGTTTTTAGCTCAAATTAAGTTTATTTAAGATGTGTAGTACTACTCAGGCGCTGTATTTTTTCTTGAATGAACTTTCATGTTTTGTATCTTTCAATGAATTTGTCTATTTTATCTCAGTTGTTGAAATTATTGGCATAAAATTATTCATAAATTTCTATTATTATCTTTTTAATTTCTGTAGAATCTGTATTGATGTTACTTCTTTCATTTCTGATATAGCTAATTTATGTTCTCTCTCATTTTTTCTGATTAAGTCTGACTAGAGTCATATGGTTTATTGATCTTTTCTAAGAACATCTTTGGTTTTATTTTTTCTTTTTTGTTCTTCTCAATTTTATTGATATTTGCTCTTATCTGTATTATTATTTCTCTGCTGCTTACTTTGCTTTTAGTTACCTCTTTTTTAAGTTTTTTAAGTTAGAAGCTGAACGCATTGATTTGAGACATATTTTTTTCTAATACTGAACTTTAGTGTATCAATTTTGCTCTAAATAATGTTTCAGCTCCATTCCCCAAATTTTGATACATTGTGTTTTAATTGTTAATTAGTTTAAAATTCTTTCTAATTTCCAGTTTGATTTCTTTTTTGACTTATAGCTTTACTTAATATTTTGTTTCTAAGTATGTTGGTATTTTTCAGTTACTTTTCTGTTATTTACTTCTGATTTAATATAATTTTTGCCACAGAATATACTCTTTTCTTTGCATCTTATTAAAAAGATCTTTCGTTGGCCAAACATTTTTAATTTTGATGAGGTTCAAAATATCAGTTTTTCCTCTGTGGACTGTGCTTCAGTCTGAACTGTAAGAATTCTGCCTAGTTCTGTATTCCAAATATCTTTTTGGAAAGTTATGGAGTTTTATTGTGTTCTAAATTTAAGTTGATGTTTCAGTTTGTGTTAAATTTGTGTAAAGTATGAGATTCAGGTGGAGGTGTTTGTTTGTTTGTTTTGGCTAATGAATGTCCAGTTGCCCCAACACCATTTACTGTAAGTGTTCTTTCTCCTCCATTGAATTGTTTTCCTCCTTTTTCAAAAATCAAATGTTCATATTTGTTTGGATCTTTTTCTGGGTTGTCTGTACTGTACCACTGATACAGCTGTCTTTCCACCAATAACATACTATCTTGATCACTACACTTCTGTAATAAACCTTAATATTCAGAAGAGTGATTTCTCCCATTTTATTCTTTTCAAAATTGTTTGGCTATGTTAGCTCCTTACCTTTCTGTGTAAGTATTAGAATAAGTTTGCCTATGTCTATAAAGATATTTGTGGAGGTTTTCATAGGTATTAAACGTATAGATCAATTTAGGAAGAACTGATATCTTTACTATGATGAATCTTCCAATCCATGAACATGGTATCCCTCTCCAAGTGTTTTGGATTTTTAAAAGTTATTTTTCCCAGCATTTTATAATTTTCATCATAAAGATCCTTTATGTACTTCGTTAAATTTATACATAAGTATTTCATATTTTTTCAGCAACTGTAAATGGTATGGCATTATTCAGTTCAGATTTCTCTTGTTCATTGTCAGTATGTAGAGAATGCAATTGATTTTTGTGTGTTAATCTTATATCCTGCCACCTTATTGAACTCACTTATTCTAGGAGGTATTTTGTAGATTCACTGGGGTTTTCTAAGTAGGCAGTCATGTTGTCTGCAAGTAGAGAGTTTTATTTCTTCTTTCCAATGTGTATGCCTTTGGTTTCTTTTAAGTTATTGTCTTTCAAGGTTTGCTTTTAAATTTTGTTGGTTGGGACAAAAGCAGCCTTAATCTAGGGATAATTTTGCCCTACAGTTAAACCTATATCCTCTGGGTACTCTACCCAAAGTCCCATGATTTAATAGATTTTCCATTCTAGGTGGTGAGAACATGAACTATTCCCAGCTCTGTGTAGTGTCTGGTGATTGTTCCCTGTGTTCTTTTCAGACTCATATAATTGCCTTATGCACAAGCCCTAATCAGCTGAAGACTTGAGGCTGATTGTCTGCAGTTTTCTGGAGCTCTTTTGGTGCAGCTGTCTCCTCTTCACTAGTCTACCCTTTGAACTTTAGCTACCTTACCTTCCTTTTGCTCCCAGCTCTACCTCTTCTCTTCATAGAGACTCTGGCCTCCATTTGGGTCCCTGTTTCCTGTGGTGTGACCTGTAAATTCTCTTTAGGCAGTAAACTAAACAACCCTGGAGATCACTTCATTTGTTTCCCCTCCCTTAGGGCGCACCATCCAGTGCTGCCATACATTTAGTGACTGAAAACTCTTCTTTCGTATATTTTGTACAATGTTTTAGTTGTTTCAGGTGTTGAGGGGTAAATCTGGTCCCTGTTATCCCTTCTTGGTTGGAATTGAAAGTATCAAGAAAGCCCTCTTTTGATCCAGCATCTCTTTGAAGCTCATTGCTTATTGATTATTATACTTCAAAGTCTACTATGTGCTTGCAAGCAAAGGAGGCATAGACCAAGCCATCTTTGTAAGGAACTTGTTAGTGTTTCCTGAATCTTCTGGCCCTGATGCTTCCTTTAAGGGACAATGCCTTTGGGATCTAAATATGGATGTTTGTTCCACCAAGAAGAATCTGCATATCTGGCTAAGCAGTTTCTGTTTAAAAAGGCCTGGGTGTGCTCTGCTAAGTATAGAAGCTAGAGAGAGCACTGAGTTGGCAGGCATAACATGGAGAAAGAGGCTTTGATGTTGTACAGTGACTTTTAAATTGTCTAAGAAGATATTTCCTCTATTCTTTAACTTTGTGTTGGTGGTGGGTTGGGGTGTAAGTTTCTTGCCTTCCAGTCCCCTGAACAGATTCATTATGGTTAGTTTTGTGTATTATATGGGAGAATAATGATTTGAAAGGAAACAAGTAAGCATTTAATAGCTAGAATTGTATTAGCAGCTTTAAATTGTCCCCTTTTCTTCACCCAGTTCCTTAACATTCCTTTAATGGGGGGATGTACTTCCATGACCCTAGTCTTTTTCTTCCCTATAAAAAAGTTCAACTTTCTTTTTATATATTTATATATTTTAAGCAAGGAGATGGAACACAATGTCGCCCACAGTCTTATAGCCCACATATACCTAGGCCTATATTTATAGCAACACAGAATCCTGATCTGGTTTGACATTCCAAAATTATGGAGGAGTTGCCACTCTTCATACCATTGTTTTCTGGCGAGATTCTTAAAGACTAATATGGAAAATGTTGCCTTCCTCAAGGCAACTCAAGCCCACCCTGCCCATCATGTCTTATCTTCCAGCCTGCCCACAGCTGCAACCCAAGTAAACCCTCGCTGGTTCCATTCCAGTGTAGTGGTGGTGAAGGTGTCAGATTGTATTCTCTTCCTTCTACTTCAATCCCGTTTTTGAAGAGGATACAAACCAACCAACCAATTTACATCTTGAACTGGCCCCAAATAGTATATTTATAGTTGGAACCAAGTCTTAGTGCTTTCTTAATGAAAACCATGCAGGGAAATAGAGGCATCTCTGGAGCTGACATTGCATTTGAGTTAAAATCTGGCATCTCCACACCATTGACAAGTCTGACAGCTAGAGCAGCAATCACCTCATCACATCTCTCAGTTGTGTCTCTCCTGGTTTTTGGCATCCTTCCTGTCTAAATTTTTATCAGATGAGCACTTTTCCTTGGCAAGCACTTTAAATGCCTTCAACTTGTTTTATCTCTGAACTGTTGCCCTTGCCCTCAGATGTCATTCCTCACATGTATGACTGGAGGAGATTCGGAACAAATTAGTTAAGAATGTAGCTTCAGAGAGCAATTCCTTTTGGCCTTCTCCCCTTTCCTTTCTCTCCCAAAATATCAGAGCTTCCTTTTGAGGGGCACTCCATGGACATTTATTCATTTCAGAAAAGCCTGCTTCATGGGCTTGTACATTGGAGCAGTTGTTTGTGAATTTTGATTGTGACACCTCAGGGCTAGCTCTGCCTGTGTTCAGCCATCAGCATTGTTTTCTTTGGCTTTGCTTCATTCGCAGTAATCAAGCATGGGGGGCTGTGACCAGCAAAGAGCAAGCCTCAAAGTCCTCTCATAAATTCCAGCCAAATACTGTGTTTGGAGGCTCCACAAGATTAATGACAGTCCTCAGCTCTCGGAGGCTGCACGGAGACCTGAGAGAAGGTGGTGTTCATGCTGACTTCAGTGTTACCACTTGCATAGGTGGGAGATGGTCTGCAAGCCCCAAGAGCTAGAATGTGGGCCTGTACAGGGTGTCACCTGCATATGTGATCAGTTCCTCCTGCGTGGCATGCAAAGCCCTTTAGAGTTTGCCCCCAGACCCTTCCTCTAAAAATTCAGCTTTTTGTCACCCTGCTCAAGTTTTGCACCTGCAACAAACATACCTGGAGCTTTTCTTACTTGATACATTGAGGGCTGAACAAGGATGCATGGCAGTAATGCAGCTCTTTGAAAGCTGAAAAAATAATTTAAATTGGTTATTTAGTAAACAGAAAGACAATTCAAAAGAAATCTGTAAAAGCTAAATAGATGACTATCTCTCTCCTGGGTCACAGTTTGCCCTAGTTTTCTAGCATCTTCATCTGTGCTTGATGAAACGGACCCTCTTCAACCCTTGTTCTTTTCTCAGGGGAGAGAGAGATTGTTTGGTATCCCCATGGAAAGGAAAAGACAGTTAAATAACTACGTCATTTTCCCCCAGCCTATTTATAAGCCTTACAAGTTAATGCTGGACAGGCCATGAGTTCCAGTGAGGAAAAAATGACAACAGCAACAGTAATAATACTCGTGATCATTGTTAGCAGCAGCAGTAGCATCATATACCACAATTTTTTAGGGCATTTATATGTGCCAGACTATTCTTTTTAAAAAAAAAAAGTTTTATTGAGATATAATTCACATACAATAAAATTCACCCATTTTAAGTGTGACAGGGTAGTTGTTTTTAGCAAGTTTACAGAGTTGCACAGTTGTCACCATTATGTAATTTTAGGACATTTTCATTATCCCAGAAAGGAACCCCCTATTCATTAGAAATCACTCTTCATTCCCCTATACTTTCCAACCCCTGTCAACCAGTAACCTACTTTCTGTCTCCATAGATTTTTCAGTTCTGGATATATCATATGAATGGAATTATAGAATGTGGTCTTTTGTGACTGGTTTCTTTCACTTAGTATGATGTTTTCAAGGTTCATCTATGCGGTCGTATGTGACAGTACTTCAGCCCTTTTTCTAGTTAATAATATTCCATTGCATGGATATACTACATCTTGTTCATCCATCCATTAGTTGATAGGCATTTGGATTTCACCTTGTTAGCGATTTGTTAGATATCATGCACTATAATTTTTTCAAATCTTTCATTTTGAATTAATTTCCAACTCACAAAAAGTTGAAAAATTAGTCAAAAAAATTCTTTCAGAGTCCCCAAGTGTTAACATCTTATATAACCACAGTACAATTATCAAACATTGATACAATACTATTATCTCATCTAAAGACCTTACTCAAATTTTTCCTATTGTTGCACCAATATTCTTTTTCTGGTAGAGGATCCAACTCAAGAGTCACTCATTACGTTTAGGTGTCACATCTCCTTACACTCTTTTAATCTGAAACAGTTCCTCATTCTTTCTTTGTTTCACAAGACTGATATTTTTGAAGAGTACTGGGCATTTATTTTGTGGACTGTCCCTCAATTTGGACTTTTTAGATATTTCTTCATGAGTAAATTAAGGTAATGCATACTTGACAAGAATAACATGCTGGGGCCTTTTCATTGCATTATATCAAGAGGCACATGATATTAATTTGTCTCGTTTCTGGTGATGCTAACTTGGATAACTCAGTCTAGGTGATATCTATCTGTGAGGTTTCTCCACGGTTAAGTTGTGATTTTGACTTTGAATTTAATAATTATCCTGTGGGAAGATACTTTGAGGCTATATAAGTAGTCTGTTTCTCATCCAAGTCTCATTCGCCAATCTTAGCATCCATTGGTGGTATTTCCCTGCAACAGTTATTACTGTGGTGTTTGCCAAATAGTGGTTTTTCTACTTCCATCCTTCCTTCCATATTTACCAGTTGAAATTTTACTGTAAGGAAAAGTGTACCATGCTCTTCTTCCTATCAATGTATTCATCTATCTATATATTTGTTTATTTCATTATGGTCTCATGGAGTCTCACTTTATCCTATGGGTTATAATCCATTACTATCATTATTTATTTTGTCTATTGAATTGTCTAAGATTTTCCCATTTGGAGACCCTTCCATTTGGTCTTCTATTTCTTTTGTTGTACTGTTCCTTATTTTTTGTTCCAGGATTATCTTATACTTTTCTTGTCCTAACCCGGGAGTCAGCCATTTCTCCAAGGAACCCTAATAACTTTAAAAAAATTTTTAACATCTTTATTGGAGTATAATTGCTTTACAATGTTGTGTTAGTTTCTGCTGTATAACAAAGTGAATCAGCTATATGTACACATATATCCCCATATCCCCTCCCACTTGTGTCTCCCTCCCATCCTCCCTTTCCCACCCCTCTAGGTGGTCACAAAGCACTGAGCTGATCTCCCTGTGGGATGCAGCTGCTTCCCACCAGCTATCTATTTTACATTTGGTAGTGTATATAGGTCAATGCTACCCTCTCACTTCGTCCCAGCTTACCCTTCCCCCTCCCCGTGTCCTCAAGTCCATTCTCTACATCTGCATCTTTATTCCTGTCCTGCCCTTAGGTTCTTCATAACCTTTTTTTTTTTTAGATTCCATAAATATGTGTTAGCATACAGTACTTGTTTTTCTCTTTCTGACTTACTTCACTCTGTATGACAGACTCTAGGTCCATCCACCTCACTACAAATAACTCAATTTCATTTCCTTTTATGGCTGAGTAATATTCTAATGTATATATGTGCCACATCTTCTTTATCCATTCATCTGTCGATGGACACTTAGGTTGCTTCCATGTCCTGGCTATTGTAAATAGAGCTGCAATGAACATTGTGGTCCATGACTCATTTTGAATTATGGTTTTCTCAGGGTATATGCCCAGTAGTGGAATTGCTGGGTTAATGGTAGTTCTATTTTTAGTTTTTTAAGGAACCTCCACACTGTTCTCCATAGTGGCTGTATCAATTTACATTCCCACCAACAGTGCAAGACGGTCCCTTTTCTCCACACTCACTCCAGCATATATTGTTTGTAGATTTTTTGATGATGGCCATTCTGACCAGTGTGAGGTGATAACTCATTGTAGTTTTGATTAACATTTCTCTAGTGGTTAGTGATGTTGAGCATCCTTTCATGTGTTTGTTGGCAATCTGTATATCTTCTTTGGAGAAATGTCTATTTAGGTCTTCTGCCCATTTTTGGATTGGGTTGTTTGTTTTTTTTGATATTGAGCTGCATGAGCTGCTTGTAAATTTTGGAGATTAATCCTTTGTCAGTTGCTTCATTTGCAAATATTTTCTCCCATTCTGAGGGTTGTCTTTTCGTCTTGTTTATGGTTTCCTTTGCTGTGCAAAAACTTTTAAGTTTCATTAGGTCCCATTTGTTTATTTGTGTTTTTATTTCCATTTTTCTAGGAGGTGGGTCAAAAAGGATCTTGCTGTGATGTATGTCATAGAGTGTTCTGCCTATGTTTTCCTCTAAGAGTTTGATAGTGTCTGGCCTTACATTTAGGTCTTTAATCCATTTTGAGTTTATTTTTGTATATGGTGTTAGGGAGGGTTCTAATTTCATTCTTTTACATGTAGCTGTCCAGTTTTCCCAGCACCACTTATTGAAGAGGCTTTCTTTTCCCCATTGTATATTCTTGCCTTCTTTATCAAAGATAAGGTGACCATATGTGTGTGGGTTTATCTCTGGGCTTTCTATCCTGTTCCATTGATCTCTATTTCTGTTTTTGTGCCAGTACCATACTGTCTTGATTACTGTAGCTTTGTAGTATAGTCTGAAGTCTGGGAGCCTGATTCCTCCAGCTCCATTTTTCTTTCTCAAGGTTGCTTTTGCTATTCGGGATCTTTTGTGTTTCCATACAAATTGTGAAATTTTTTGTTCTAGTTCTGTGAAAAATGCCATCGGTAGTTTGCTAGGGATTGTATTGAATCTGTAGATTGCTTTGGGTAGTATAGTCATTTTCACAATGTTGATTCTTCCAATCCAAGAACATGGTATCTTTCTCCCTCTGTTTGTATCATCTTTAATTTCTTTCATCAGTGTCTTATAGTTCTCTGCATACAGGTCTTTTGTCTCCTTAGGTAGGTTTATTCCTAGGTATTTTATTCTTTTTGTTGCAATGGTAAATGGGAGTGTTTCCTTCATTTCTCTTTCAGATTTTTCATCATTAGTGTATAGGAATGCAAGAGATTTCTGTGCATTAATTTTGTATCCTGCTACTTTACCAAATTCATTGATTAGCTCTAGTGGTTTTCTGGTAGCATCTTTAGGATTCTGTATGTATAGTATCATGTCATCTGCAAACAGTGACATCTTTACTTCTTTTCCGATTTGGAAATGTATTCATAGTATTGGATAGAGGAGGAGGTATTTCAGCTGAGCCTTCGGAGATGGTGGGATTTAAATGGTCATAGAGGAATAAGGAAGGCTGGGAGACAGGCACTTGGAGTATGGCTCAGGACCACCTATTTTGACATCAGAAATGACTTTGGGATAGGGGCTGAATTTTGCCTTCCAGTTGCAAATCATTCCTTCTACAAGAGCATGGTCTTCCGTGGGAAGGTGGCCTCCATCTTGTCAGATATCCAAGAAATGTGGGTACCTCTGTACTATACTATATAGGTCTTCTATCCTATTGGCTTGATCAATTTTGCAACACATATCATTGGCAGCAATTGAGGAATATATATATATTATAATGAGGACAGATGATCTTAGGCAGAATTAGAATTTTAATTTATTGGTTTAACTTTGCCAGGGTTCCTAATGTTCAGTATCACAGTTGATTCTGGGTCCAGAAAATTGGTTTGCTGTTTCAGTGGAATATTTTTGAATTCATGTCTTGGACCTCAATCTATATAAATCTGTGTTTTCATTGGTTTAGAAAATAACTTGCACATGATATACTTAGAGATGCTTTATTTTAACTGTTTAACTACAGCTTATAAATTGTAAATTCTGCTGGAAATTTTGGGGCTGGATACTTAATGGATTCTTTTGAATGTCCTGCAACTTCCTTGAACCTCCAGAAATTGTTTACTAAATTTTGTTCATTGGAATACATGCATATTTTCTAGGGATAGATTTATAGTTTTCATAGTATTCTCAAAAAGTTCTCAGAACCCCTAATATTTAAATACTACCATCCTAGAGTTATGCTGTCCTGTATGTTGGCCACTTGCCACATATGCTTATTTACATTTAAATTCACTAAAATTCAGTAAAATTAAACATTCAGTTCCTCAGCCCCACATTTCAAGTGCTCAGGAGCATCACGTGGCTAGTGGCTGTGATATTGTGCAGTACAAACATGGGACATGGTTTCCATCATTGCAGAAAATTCTGTTAGGCAGCATTGCAAGATGTTGGTTCTCAAATGTTGGCATGCCTCAGAATCACTCAGGTGGCTGTCTTAAAAACAGATTGCCGAACCCCAGTTCCAGAAATTCTGATTCAGTAAGAGTGAGAGTGAGTGATGTGTGATTAGGGAAGTATGAATGAGGTGAGTAAGCAGGCAGTGTAGGAGTCAGTATGTGACTAAGGCGGGTCGGGAATTTGAGTTTCTTGCACGTTCCCACGTTAGACTGATGTTACTGGTCTAGGAACCCCTGGGATAGATGAGGGTGGCTGGGTTGGTGGGGGGTTGGCTTTAGGTCATGGAGGAGAGGGGGGAACTTCTACCAGAAATTTTCTGTGACTCAGAACTTCTTGGCAATCAAGTCATGGGTCTGGACAATGCCCATGGGTCTATCTTTATTTATCTCCATTCAAGAGACATATATATATATATATATATATATATATATATGTATAAAACAGCAACTCTACTGGGATTTTTTTTTAGGATTTTTTAATTTGGGAAAGTATAGTGATGACTGATAGTAAATTTAAATAAATAAATAAAGCAATCAGTCTACTGTTAAAACTACATTGTGTCTGCCTCATGACCAATTTCGATAGGCCGGATATGAACCAAGGACAGTATGCCTTTTGGAATGTTTCCTTCTAAAGCTTATCTTCAGGAGAAATACGGATTTTATAGTGGCTTCCATCTTATCTAGAGTCCAAGAGGTACTCGGGCCTTGTTATGTATGGAGTGTTGTCATATTACAGAAGACAATGGTCTTTTCAGTGTATGAGGGGAGAGGCAGAGTGGATGAGAACAAGGCTAGGTATGTGGTGGTCTGTCAAGCCAGTGTTATACTGGGAGAGCAGTAGAGGCCTAGCCCAGAACTCCACAGAATGAGTGTGCCCCTCCCTCATCTCTACCTTTATCTGTAGTCTCACGTTCTACATAAATCAAGAACCAAAACCATGCAAGAGACTTGCTGATTATTTTCCTATAGCCCAGGCCATCATACATCACTAATACATTATGTCATTCCTTCCTTGGGAGCCCAAACAGGACCCCCAAATCCTTTCCAAGATAGGACTTAGGCAGCTATACCAGTCAAATGAAACATATTTGCTATCCTGGATGTGAATGATGAAGAGTTGAGAGGGCAGATTTTTCTCTACCAGAAAGAGGCAGAGAACACTCACCCACATTTAAAGTATCTTACAAACTTAGTTTTTGAACATTTTCCACCACTTCTTGAAATTAGGCTGAAATGGGGACTTCTTAGCAACACAGAGGGCTGGTTGTGCAGACTAACTAGGAGGATCCTAATTTGTCAAAATATGTTATGCGAAATGCAACCCCTACAAAACGCTAGCTTTGATTAATTTGGGGAAATGAGAATCCGTTTATTCTTCCCCTGCTGGCCCTGAATGATGGTTTGTAGGATCACTGCATGAGAGATCTGAGAGTGGCAGCTTGACTGGAAAACACTGAACCTGCCTTTGTGAAGGCAGAATTCCATGAGCTACATCATTCCTGGGATGGTTCCCTTTTGGCCTTCTGGCGGGCATAGCATCCAGGTCACAGCTGGTACAGGCAGACAGGCTCAAGCCAGGATAAGTGATATGGAGAGTGTGTGTGTGTTGAGGTGAGGGGTCAAGGATGGGTTCAGTCTGGATTTTCTCAAACTCAGACCCCTAGCTGAGTGCCTGGGCTGCTAAACAGGAATGGAAATGAGAGCTCTGAGCTGAGGTTTAGGACCAACGTGCTCCAACCAGGCTGAAGAGGTAGCTGAGTGTCCCAAATCCCCTGATGTGTAAAGTTTCAGACACAAACCTGCAGCATATTTTTTTCAGGAGGCTCATGCCAAAGTCATTTTCTTCCCTATCAGAGAGCAGAACAAAGAGCAATAATGATTGGAATCCTTCCATTGGTAAAGACCATTTCCAGAGAATCTCAGGAAAGAATGATCTTACATGTAGACTGAGTAAATGTAGGGGGAAGAGCACAGACAGGGAGTCCAGAAGAACCAAATTTTAATCCTGCCACAAGATCGTGGTGTGACCCAGTAACCTGAGAAAGCCACTTAATTTCTCTAGGGATTCATTCTCCGCTTGTACAGTGAGTAAGACAGATTAGATAATCTTATAATTCCTTCTGGCTCTAAAATTCTGTTGCATGAATGGATGACTCGCGATCATTGTTGAGGTGAGGTCTTCCAGAGTCTGTGACTCCAGATGTGATGCCTTGCCGGAACTTTAGCCACTCTCCCATCTATGACTTTCATCCTGTCACCATGTCCTACCTGATCTGCCCTTTCACAGCCCACATTTTCTGTCTGTCCAGTCTTCTTCAGGTTAAGCTTTAGAGTTCAGGGATTTTAAAACTATTGACCTCTGTCTTCCAATGTATTCCTTCTTTGAAGACCAGGTTGTAAAGTAGAAAAAGAATCAACTCCTTTTGATAAAGCAGGAATGAGGAGGTTCTGTAACCTCCACCTGGCTTGCCAACATTGTCTTCCCAAGACAACCTCACAGAGATGACAGGAGTCAGAAGAGTTGAGTTAAAACCACAGATCTAGACAAAGACAGCATGGAAGACCAATGGCCAGATGACGCAAGGAAACGTTTGAAAAATATTATTCTACCACACAAGTTACTTCAGGGCAGTGTGGTAAGAGCTACCACAAAGGTAGCTTATCATGTATTTTTTTAATATACAATAAGGGCACGTAGGTGGCAACTAAAGATGCTGCTTGGATGGAGAGAAATCTAGAAAGACAGTAGAAGAAACACTTGATCAGAAAGGTGAGGAAGATACAAAGAAGAAAAGACATTCTGAGCAAAGAGCACAGGGCTGTGAAAGCATGGCAGGTCATTTGATATCATTGGAGAATTAAGTTCAAGGTGAGGGAGCATTAGAAAATAAATCAAGAGTCATTTTATGAAGAGTACTCTCTGCCTTGAAAATCTGAAATGTTGTCAGGGGTATAAAAGAGCAAGGGATCTACATTTTACAAGTGTACCTCTGGCAGCAGCCTTCTTGGGAGACCTGGGAAACAGACAGCAGAATTAGAAAACCTTGAGTAGAGTTAGCAATGGATAATAAAGGGGAACCGAGACTTACAGCTGGAGAATGGGGCATGGGGACAAAGAAAAGAGATGTTAAGAAGGGTGAATCTGTAAATACCAAAGCTAATCAAAAGCTTTCGCGAGAGATTGTTTCTTTCCTACCTTCCTTCTTCTTTCCTTTTCTTTTTTTTTCTTGAATGTGTTTGTTTTACAAAGGTTATGCTAACCACATGCTTTTCAGAAGAAAACTTGTTCCAGTGCTTATTTTCATTGGATGAATAATTCAGCACCAATGGAAATTATACTTAAATAGATACAAGGGCCTAATTAAGCTAACAAAAGACAGGTGTCTCAGAAAAAGTCTCAGGAATCTATACTTCAGCCAAATCAAGCCACATAGCACCCAACTCTATGTTTTTAAATTGGACCTATGGCTCCCTGGTAGGATTTTTAGCTCTTATTTGTTCTTATTAATGATAAAATAAATAATAAACATTCTTCATAAAAACTTTGAAAAATACATGAAATTATAAGAAATAGAAATAAACCTGTGATCCTACCACCCAGCAGTAAATACTTCTAACATGTTTTCTTCCATTCTTTCTTGTACACATGTATGTGTGTGCATATATTCATAATGAAAATTGTGATTATATTGCATATTGATTTTTATATTTTTTTCTCACAATATTTTATCATGAGCATATTCTTCTATTATTAAATAGTTTTCAAATATATAATTTTTAATGGCTGTATTTAACCTTGTCCCTGTTGTAGGATGTTTGAACTGTTTCTATTTTTTGCCCTTTGTCTTATTGTTGCCCCATAGTGAGTGGGATCAATATTTCACTTCCTCCCCAATTGGTTCAGATGTCAAGACTAATGATGCCACACATGCACCAAGTGAGTATGGAAACATTTATTGCTTACATCATCAGGCTTTCTGGCCATAGGAGGGGAAGTACCAAGCTGGTGTACTTGGCCTAAGTGGGGAAGGGGCAAGTGGCTTTGGCTTTTATTATGGTTAGGGGTAGGCTGGCATGAAGGTTCCCATGTGCAGGCTAGGGTTTGTGGATTTCAACTTCCAATGTCAAGTGAAGGAGTACCTGGACTTTCTTATTGGCTTGCCCAGATGTGGGGCAAAAGGGAATGGGGAGGGATGAGGTCTGAAAGCTTTCAGCCACCTGATGGTGAAGTCAGATGATCTTACACATCAGAAAATCCCAAGGAATCCTCTAAAAATCGGCTAGAACTAATAAATGAGTTAGCAAGATTGCCAGGTACAGATCAATATACAAAAAAAGAAAAAAATTCACATGTATTTCTATACATATGCAATGAATAATCCAAAAATGGAATTAAGAAAATAATTCCATTCACCGTAGTAAACAAAAGTATAAATTACTTAGGAATAAATTTAACAAAAGAAGAATAAAACTTATACTCCAAAACCTCAAAACATTGAAAACTAAAGAAGACCTAAATGAATAGAAAGACTTCCTATGTTTATGGATTGTAAGACAATGTTATTAAAATGAGAGTGTTCCACTACGTGATCTACAGATTCAACGCAATCTCTATTAAAAACCCCAGCTGGAATTTTTTTTGGTAGAAATTGACAAGCTGATCTTAACATTTTTATGGAAATGCAAGAGATCCAGAATGGAAGACACAGTCTTGAAAAAGAAGACAGAGTTGGAAGACTCACACTTCCCAGTTTCAGAACTTACTGCAAAACTAGTCATGAAGGAAATATGGTACTGGTGTAAGGATAAACATGGAGATCAATGTAATAGATCTGAAAATCCAGAAATAAACCCTCATGTGTAAGGTCAACTTATTTTCAACAATGATATTAAAACATTTCAGTGAGGAAAGAATAGTCATTTCAACAGACGGTGCTGGGACAGCAGAATATCCGTGTGCAAAAGAATAAAGTTGGACCTCCTCTTCCTTACCCTTCACCCAGAAATTGACTCAAAATGGATTATAGACCTAAATGGAAGAACTAATAATGTAAAACTCTTGGAAGAAAACATAGGAGTAAGGTCCTCATGACCTTGGGTTAAGTAAACTCTTCTTAGCTATGACACCAAAAGCACAAGTGACAAAAGAAAAAATAATGATGCACAATATCGCTATTAAATGGGAAGATGGTAAAAACAAAAGCTTCCTCCTTTAAGTACATCTTGTATCTTGGGTCTTAATTTCCGTAAGTATTTTTTTAATCTATATTAGGCCATATTAAGTATTTTCACCAGAGGTAGTATTCCCATTTTGGACCCGGGAGGTCCCATTCTGTCAAGCTGATCTTAAATATCAAAGATTTAGTTTTATTTCAATTGATTACTCATTGGGTCAGAGTATCCATGTCCACTATGGGATATGCTAAGACGGTGGGCACTAAGATCATGGGGAATTTAGACGAGGCAGTAGTTCTAATGATTAAGATAATGCATACCCGTCTGTCTTCTGTTTTACATTTGATAACTCTTCTAAGAATATGGGGTTCCTTTAAATTTAGTGAAGTCCCCAGTTACAGATGTAATTTGAGCCCCAGTGTTAGTTGAGGCCAGGAACGTTTGCCAATTTGTGCACCTCAGCAGAGATTAGAGTTCATTTAGAACCTGTGTCTTAGAGACAACAAAAGCCAAAGCACACCCTTTTAACTTTTCTATTGTTAAATTCTTTCAGTGAATTTTAGATTTCTAATTATGGACTTCCATTTTAGTTTTCTCCCACCCCTCGCTTTTTTTTTTTGGTGGTTGCTGGATATATTTTCATGGGGTTCTTCTCAACCTTGCTCAGATTTATGTAAGTTGTCTTCCTCCAAAGAGTGCCAATTCCATGTCATCAGGGTTAGGAACCTCCCCCCGTGGCAGTGGTTGTTTTATTGGATGTAGAAACACTGGCTTAAGTAGGGTTTGAATGAACCCTTTGGCGTGCTGATAAGCCACAGCACTCAATGTGATGGAACATCGTATCTTTGTCAGTCAAGTTTACAGTTGTCTGGTAAGGCGATGATGTCCTCTGCCACTTTAAGAGTTGTGGGGATAAAGCATTCAAGGTCATCCTTTATAAGGGTCTGTACTCCGTGGTGCATGAATGTTCTTTCCCTGTAACTCTGAAGATCAGGTTTGGTTTTGGTGACAGAGACATAGGCAGCAGCAGTAGAGGCACTTAAATCTTTGTAGGGACCTAGCGAGTGATCTGTTTCTAGGACGTAGACCTCAACACACTACGTGGTCACTGTTCATCTTTACAGGAGCATCACCCAATGGGCCTGTATACTGCACAGGGTATCAATGTTGGTCTTTCCCCTGATTATATAACAGGGCCCGTGCCTGGTTGAGAGACTCAGTCAGTGGTCTCAGGGTAAGAATTTTTTCCCTGAACAGACCATGGGTCACAGCTTATGCTGGAACTGAGGTACAAATTTAATCTGAGGTGCAAAGATAGGTCTGGGCTAAGGCTACTTTAAGGAGAGCCCCAATCCCCTATTCCTGTCCCTAAACACCAATATTGAAACTTTGACTTAGGTTGGTTTCAATATAAGAGAGGCTTGGTGGGACTCAGCAAATGCAGCTCAACGTGTGCGCTAGCCTGCAGGCTTCAAAAATACACACCAACCAGCAGGCGGCAGAGCCTGAAAGCAAGTCAAAAGCAAAAAAAGAAAGTCCCCCAGATGATGGTGGTCATCACCCTGACCATACTGCACACAAGGCCAGTTGTCTTGTCACCCCCTCCCAAATTTGGATCCCATGTCAAGACTGATGACACCACACGTGGGCCAAGAGGATATGAAGACATTGATTACTCATGAGGCTTTCTGGAGAGAACAGGACAGGCATCCAAGCTGGCCCATTTGGCTTCAATGAAGCGTCTTTGGTTTTTATTGTGGTTAACAATAGTGCCAGGGAGAGGGTTCCTCTATGTGTGCCAAGGTTTGCGTGATTTGAACTTTCCCACTGGTGCCCAGGGGAGAAAAAGGAAACACCTGGGCTTTCTTACCAGCTTGCCAGATGTGGGGCAAAGGGAAAGCAGAGGAATGGGACCTGTAAGGAAAGAGACCTGCAAGCTGTCAGCAGTCAAATATCAAAACTGGAGTCAGATGCTTTATTACACCAATATAAATAGTTCTGTAATAACTATCCTGGTGCACACATATTCATGGGACTCTGAAGAAATGGGCTTTTAGAAAGCTAGTAATATGGAGATACAGTATTGTTCAAGTACAGTTGAGTATTGACTACCCTTCCCCCCCGTTCAAGAACCAGAAGAGTCCTGTATCTGTAAAACTTCTCCAACATGGAAGCACATACATCGTTGTTATGCCTCCTTCTGGGATGATTATGCAGCGTTTGAGAAGTAAAAGGGCAGGAACATAAAAAAATGGACTTTTCAATACCTTGCATGGACATGTCCCAAGCTTCTAAATATACTCCTTAGGGGCTCTGAGAAGTAAGAAATCCTGTGATGTGCTGTATCTACTCCTATTCTGTGTGACCACCTCACTTATGATAGACTTTTTGTCCTTGGTTATTAAATTGGGAACTTAATACAATCTTAAAATTGAGAGTCTGTGGAGGGTTTGTTCTTGCAACTCCATAGGCCACCTAAAGTTCAGTTTACAGTATCTCTGAATATCTCCTTAAGCTAAATTTCCAGGAGACGAATGAAATTGCCAAACAGTCTATCTACCAAAAAAAATTTTTTTTGGAAAACTTCATTAGTTAAATCTCATTATTTGGGGGTGAATTTTTACCTTGAATTTAGTGCTATCATTCCCACTAACTTAAGTGTTTATATTTTTGTGTGTGTTGAAAATAATGTGTATTAGAAAGCATGACAGACTAGGCACCCTTAATACCATCCTCTTTAAGATATCTAGTTTCTAGATAAATAGTTATTGTTAATACATTTCTGGGTCAGCTAGAAATACGAAATTTTGCCAAAAGGGAAAAAAATCAAGAAAAACATTAAGCTGAAGTCAGTGAAACAAGTAGGTATTTGCTTCAAATCCAGACACTGAAATATGGAGATAAAGACTTGGACCTACCACAAAACAGGGGATGTGAACCCAAAACTTCTTTATTAAGTCTGGATCCTTGAAATTTAATCAAGTGGTCTCAGGTCTGTAGCACAGATCCTTTCTGGAAGAAAGCATCATCAGTTCAGGCTGTCAAGATTTCCACAGGTTGAGAAAAGGAAAATATGAGCACACAGTCCGAAATCACCAAACACTCGAAAACGCATAAGTGTAAGGTAGCCAAGAAACAAATTAAACTCCCAGTGACATCAGATATTAGAATTATCACAATCTGAATATAAAACAAAGTTGTATCAAATGGTTAAAGAAATGAGATGGAATGAAACAGAAAAAAAAACCATAAGAGACAATAAAAAGTAACCAGTCAATTTGAAAAATATCTATTTAAAACTTTTCATATAAAAATATAATTATGTATATTAAATAATCTGGTTAGATTAAGTAGATTAGATCATTGAAGGGAATTATTAGTAAACCAATGAGTAGATCTGTAGAAAGTATACAAATGCAACACAGAAATACAAGGGGATGGAAAGTCCAACGGGTGAGATGACATGGAGGCTAGAATGAGAAGGTTTTCCATTAAGGAAATCAAAGTCCTAGAGAGAATAGAAAAGAAATAGGAGAGGCAATACTTGAAAAGATGATAGTTGAAAATTCTTCAAAATGTTGAAAGACATGAAAACATATTGGAATACATGATATATGATAGATGAAGCAGGATAAAATTTCCAAAACTGCATCTAAACAAAAGTATTAAAACTGCAGATTATCAAACACAAAAGATTTTATAAGTAACTAGAGAAAAAACAAAATGCCCTACAAAGAAATGACAATTAGAGTGAAGGCAGAGGGCAAGTTTTGTACCATCAAAATGAAAGCCAAGAAGCAGTGGAATTATATTTTCAGAAAACTGATAGAAAAATATTAGCCTAGAAGTTTGTTAGAAGTGAAACTGTCTTTCAAGAATGAGTGCAAAATAAAGAAATATTGACGTGTACAAAATGGGAAGAATTTACTACCCATATAGTCAATTAAAAGAACTTCAAAAGCATGTACCTGAGAAGAAATGGAAATAATCCAGGAAGGAATATTTTGAATGATGTTCAATGTGGGAAAAAAAAGTGTCTTACAATCAATGTACCATGGTCACCTCATTGCATATAAAGCAAGTATTTACATAAAAAGTAAGGAATAGAAAAGTCTATATAATAGTCAAAGATTTCAAAATATTTCTCTCAATTTTTGATAAGTCAAACAGACAAACAGTAAAGACATAGAAAATCAATACAATTAACAAGCTGGGTGTTTTTTGTTTTGTTTTTCTTTTTTTATTGAAGTGTAATTGATTTTCAATGTTGTGTTAGCTTCAAGTGTGCAGCAAAGTGATTCAGTTATACATATACATATTCTTTTTCAGATTCTTTTCCTGTATAGGTTGCCACAAAATATTGAGATTGTTCCCTGTGCTATACAGTAGGTCCTTGTTGTTTACCTAAAGGTAAACATCATTAGTTTTTTAAGATCATTCAATGATCTTTTCAGTGATCTAATCCACATATAAGTGATAGCATATGATATTTGTTTTTATCTGTCTGGCTTACTTCACTTAGTATGATAATCTCTAGGTCCATCCATGTGGCTGCCAATGGCATTATTTTATTCTTTTTTATGGCTTAATAATATTCCACTGTGTGTGTGGTGTGTATGTATATATATATATAAGTGTATATATATATACGTGTGTGTGTGTGTGTGTATATATATATATATATATATATATATATATATATATATATCACATCTTTTTTATCCATTCGTCTGTTGATGGACACTTAGGTTGCTTACATGTCTTGGCTATTGTAAATATAATGGACAGAAGGCCTAAATAGACATTTCTCCAAAGAAGACATACAGATGGCCAACAGGCACATGAAAAAATGCTCCATGGGACTTCCCTGGTGGTCCAATGGTTAAGACTCTGTGCTCCCAATTTAGGGGACCTGGGTTTGGTCCCTGGTCAGGAAATGAGATCCCGCATGCCACAACTAAAAAAAAAAAAAAAGGATCCCAAGTGCCGCAAAGAAGACCTGGCGCAGCCAAATAAATAAATAAGTATTTAAAAGAAAAAAAAAGAAAAAGAAAAAATGCTCCACATCGCTAATTATTAGAGAAATGCAAACTAAAACTACAATGAGGTATACCTCACACCAGTCAGAATGGCCATCATAAAAATGCCTACAAATAACAAATGCTAGAGAGGGTGTGGAGAAAAGGGAACCCTCCTGCACTGTTGGTGGGAATGTAAATTGGTGCAGCCACTATGGAGAATAGTATGGAGGTTCCTTAAAAAACTAAAAATAGAGTTACCATATGATCCAGGAATCCGGAGAAAACTATTTAGAAAAGATACATGCACCCCAATGTTCATTGCAGCACTATTTACAATAAACAAGCTGATTTTAATGGACATATGAAGAACTGTGCACAATTAGAGAATAGACATTCTTTTCAAGCATATAAAGAACATTTTAAAAATTGACCACATCCTAAGCTATAAAAGCAAGTTTTAACAAATTAAAAAAACTAGGTATCACTCACATGTTGGACTACCATTTTTAGTATTTGTACATTAATGTTAACTAGAAAAACCTCATAAGTTTGGATATTTTTAAAACAGCAGTTATAACTCATGCTCATAAAAATAATAGAGATGAAAAACTCCTAATGATAATAAAATGATATGATAATTTAAAATGTTTATAGAAAACTAGTAGCATGCATCCATTTATAATGAAAAATCTCTCATGGAACTTGAGGAATTGAAGGGAACTTCTTAACTAAATAATGAGTGGCTACAAAAAACAACCAAAAACAGAACAAAACAAGTAAAGTGTATTTTGTTCTTAATGGTCAACAGTTGAAGCATTTCTTTTAAAATCAAAAGTTTATTCAGTAAAAAGTAAATTGTCCTCCTAACCCAGACTATATTTCAGAGTATGAACATGCTCAGTCAGTTTATTGGGTATTTTTATTTTTATGTTGTAAACAGTTGTTTGTATTGTTTTACCCATTTCCCTAAGGAGATGTTAATAATTTTCATCTTGATTTGTAAGAAATATTTACTACATTAGAGATAGTAACCTTTTGCCTGTCTTAGATGATAAATCTAAGACATCTTTTTGTTTGCAATTTGGGTTTTTCTTTTTTATGATGTTTTACCATGTAGAGCCAACTTTTTACAAGACCAGATCTGACAATATTTTCCTGTATTATTTCTGCTTCTGACTTTATGCATATCCGTAGAGATTGGAGCTTCTCCAATCATTTTTTGTTATTATTATACGGATACTTTTTGTACATTTGACTCTCTGGTTAGGATTGCAGATTTATTTTGTCCCTTTAACATTTATTAAACAGGTCTTCATTTCCTCACTGATATAAAATATCAACTTTATGATGGTCTAAATTCCTTTATAATGGAATCTTCTTTTTTTGCTTTCTTTTTTGGTACCATTAATCTCCCTTTCATTTTTTTACAAGTTTCATGTTTAATTATTGTAGCACTGTTATTTATGAGGCAATGATAATTTTCATCACCCACCCCATTCTTCTTCTTTATCTTTTTTCCTCCATTTTTATTGGACACTTTGTGAAAAATTACAAACACTATGCCTGCTCTTCTTTTTCAAAATGATCTCAACTATCCTTTTTTAATTTATTAACTAAGTCGAAAGTCACTTCCTGAAGTTGAAAACTACAAACATAACCAATCCTTTTGATATATTATTTTTAATTTCATTTGTCCCATAAACTTGGATAGAGCTCAGGTAGGATTGTAAAGTAAGAAATACATCTATTAGTTTGAAAAGGAGAAGGTAGAAAGGAAATAGTTATGCTCTGACATAACCAAAGTTTTAAAAAAATTATCCAGTATTATTTATCTAACATTATTTCTCCAAAGCATCCCATCTACTCTAGCCAGACAAATCTCTTCATTATTCCTGCTTTAGGCCATGCACATTTCAAATTCTCAGCCTTCACTGAGAATATTCTTTTCCAGGGATACTTTTTCTCTTCTTTTCTGTGTATTAAGAATTGTTTCTTTAAAGAATTTTTAGGGCTAAACTTTAGCTCCTCCAGCATGAAGCTTTCTTTCAATATTCATAGCATTTATAATCTGTTCTATACACTCTAAACATTTTAGAACTTTTTCTAATTATAAAAACAATAAAACAAACTCACAGAACATTTGATAAAGAGAGAACACATATTTTATATAGCTCTAACTCCCTCTCTTGTATATATTCCCTGACAGTATTTTTAATATGAATACATAGTTGTAACCCTGGTGAACTTATAGTTTTGTAGGTGATTTTAGCAGAGTATCAAGCTTTTCTCTGTTGCTTCATAGTATTCATTATTACCATTTTAATAGCCACCCAATATTCTATAGAGTCAGTGTACTATTATTTACTTAATCTTTGCTTTACTCTCTGTTCCTTATAACAGAAAACTCTGCAGTAAAATCTTTGTTGTGTAGTTTTCCTCTCTTTGGGGAATGATTTCCTTAAAATAGTTATCAAGAATTGGAATCAAAGGAAGAAATTGTAAGAGTATTTTCAGGGTGTCAATATATGTTATTGGATAACTATCAGCCATCAGTTTCATGTGTGAGAGTTCTGGTATCCCAGCAGCTTTGATTTCACTGGGCATAAATATTTTTCTATTGATGATTTAAAAGAGAAAAGAAAAAAAAGCATGTTAAACACGTTTGTCCTTAATTCTCTGTTGTGTGTATTAGTTAGCTTTCATGATTTAATTTTTGTCTCCCCAAAGAGATTGTAAGGTCCTCAGTGAGAGTAGAGACAATGATTTTTGTTTATTCTTTGTGACCTACAATATCCTAAAAAAAAAATGTAGCAGACGTAGTTGTCTTTGGTGTTTGCTTCCTAATTGACTGAAACCTTCACAAAATGTCTTTCTGTTCCTCAGACTCAGGGTCAATAGTGATAGATGCATTTGGTGAGCAGCAAATTCGTGGCATATCATCTCCAAAAACAAACACTTACCCTAAGCTCACCTAGAGAGGTTATGCTTATCCTTGGAATCAAGGTTAATTGAAATTTCCTAAATAAATATGTATTTTGAATTTTTTTAGAATTTCAGACTCATTTATTCTAGCTATTATTCAATTAACAAGGCATAGCTGTTCAAGCGCCATCACTTTCAGTGTTTGGCCATAGAAAGATCAGGCAAAAAACAGGGCTCTGGTCCTCTAAACCTCCTGCCCTGGGATTCGAGAATGAACCTTGGCTCCACATGAAAATAAAAGTTATCTGTGATAGAGAAGTACCCTATAGCTGAGAGTTTGCAGCTACACTTCTTCCCCACTTTATCCTTGGTTAAGAACAGTGTCAGGGGTATGATAGACAGTCCATACATATGTATTTGTTGAATGGCTGAATGAATGAATCTGTGTGCTTAGGTTGAATTAATCAGTCACTCTGTAAATATTTATTGAGCTCCTGTGAGGTGCAAAGCCCAGGGTACTTGTTACTGTGAAAAAAATAGATAAAGTTGACAGATCCTATACATAGCAGGGGATGGATCTAATGACCTTGAGGGTCCATCCAGTGCATTTTTCTCCAATTCATGTGCATTCCTTTTGACACATGTCACATCCACAGGCCAAATAAAACTCCTCGAGCTGTGTTTATATGATGCACGATGACCCTACCCCACCTCCACCCTCGCCACACATACCCATCTCCCTCAAGGGCCTGAAAAGGAGTTGTATGATGTGGATTCTTAGTGCCGGCGACTCCTGGGCTGGGCTGAGGAGGGCTCCAGATGGAGGCTTTTGTGGAGGGCTCCCTTTCATCCTTGGTTGTAAGCAGCCTGAGCTGTTATATTATAAATCAGAAATTTACAGCCTCCTCCCCAAGCCCTTCTCTGTAGGCTGTTTCATGGCCTTCGTTACCAAAGGTTACCAGCGTGCCTGGTGCCTTTGATTTCTGTGGACACCCTGGACCAGAGAAAAGAGTTGTCGCCTTGAGCATCTGCACGTTGCCTTTCACATGTCCTGCAAATGGGTACCTGCCAGCCCTCTTCCACAGATGTCGTCCTGAGCATTGATTTTTTGCTGCTCACTTTCGCAGTTATTAGCCAGTGTGAGGCCAGGGCACTTAGCTCTCCACTTTAATTATTCATCCTTATGAAGAAAAATTTCCCTCTCGTGCTTTATCCTCCTCCAGCCCCAACCTGAGCACACGTGGACTCCTCCTTCCTTCCCTCCCCGAGCGCCTGGTGTGCTGAAGGGCCTTTCACCAGGGTACTCGTTCCATTTATGCCTTTAATATGCATTTTGTGTTTTGCCAAGGGGGTCAGGAGGGCACGTGGAGAAGCCAGATGGCTTACCTCTTCCCTCAGGAAATACAGTGCTATTTAGCTGGGCACCTTCCCAGCTCAAGGCAGGGTAAGATTCCACTGTTTCAAGGAGAGTTGATTCAAATGCCACTGTCTCTGAGGGTACAGCTCCAAGTTCCTCTCAGGCTGTGCGCTTCTGTCCTCCTCTGCCACTCTGGAGTTTTCTGCCAGAAACAGAATTTTAGGAAATACTAGGAAAAGGGTGGGAAGGGGTTTGGGGGAAGGGAAAAAGCAACCCATTTTTATCGATGGCCTTTTCTCAGACACAAGTTTCTGTTATTTTAATCCGACTGAAATAAGAAACCACAATCCATGGATGAAAAGACAGTGGACAAACTCAGTGAAGCCATGAGCACCCTGAGGATGTATGTTTTTTTCCCCCATTTCTGGTTTTTAATGTTCCTTCCCGGCTGCCATTTCCCAACTTCAACTTTTGAAAAGCCAAGCAGTTTAACTGGCCAGGCCCGGGAAACTTATTTGTATGCAGCACAAATTTCAGAATCTGTTCTCAGCCTGTGCCGAGTGAAAAATGGCCTGCATTTTCTTGATAGCCCATGTGGTTGTAAAGAATAAATGGCTAATGAATTACAGATGAACATTGACGCAAATTAATCTTCCTGCTGTCCCTGGGTTATATGGCAGCCATTTAAAAGTTTAATCAATACACTAAAGTTGAAAACATGCAGGCACTGCAGTTGTTTGGATGTAATAAACATCAGAGGGAACCGGGAGGTTTGCACTCAGTCCATGTATCATAATGACAGCTATTTATGTTTAATGGACTAAATATTTTTTATTGGAAGGGAGCAAATGTCAGCTTAACTTTGTGAGCCCCGCATTCAACTTTCCTTTGAGGTTGGTGAAAGACGGCTGACGTGTCATTGGAAATGAAATGTTAAGGGGGGAAAAAGCACAGCGGCGACAAAGTGAGGAGAAGGCGTCGTTTGGAGATGTGATGCAGCACGAGCATTCGGCAGCAATTTATTAACGAAAACGTAAACTCTGATATTTCTAATGTTGTCGTAAAATGGTTTACTAGGAACAACTTTAATGGTTATTAGGGAAAACAAGTGCCCAGATCTGCCAGATATGCCTTTTGGTGCAGGCTTTTGTTTGAAAACTCTTTACCAGGTCATATTTGCTAGAGATTTATAATTAGTCTTTTTTCTTAATGTGAGAAGTGGGGGAAGAAACAACGTGATGGCTCTCAGCCCTTGTATTCCATAGATCTTTCCTTTTGAATCGTGTCCAATGACTTTAAATAACCATGTGTTCTCTTTTGGAATACTTATATCTTAATTACTTTCCAAGTCGATATTTTGAAGTACTGCTGTGACTCTGGTAGGGCCATGGAGGCTAAAAGAGAATGGACTTTGCCAATAGCCATGCCATCTCGCTGGACAGAAACAGGCTGAAGTAAAAGGAGAGAAATAGCTTTGTCTGAACAAAATATCTATATCTATATCTATATGCGTGTGTGTGTATATATATCTATATCTATATCTATATCTATCTATATATATATAGACACAGTTCAGCTTTGCATTTTCTTTTCTTTTCTTTTCTTTTTTCCTCCCAAAATAAAACAGACAAAGTATGTTATCCCCGTGGAGCATCGGGTCTTGGAAAAAGGCATACCCTTTATAAAAATAATTAGAAACATTTCAGACAATGGAAAGCATGTTTTTAATGTCCCTTTTGCAACCAATTGTCTCAGACCTTCTTCAGTGTCTGAGGGTTCCTAAAAGTCCTCACATTTTATGGCAGAGCTTTGAAGAAAACAGTTCAATAGTTATCAAGGTGGACCTGGAAGATACCTAGCTACTCAGTGTTCAGATCTTTAACATACATATATATGTGTGTGTGTATATATATTTTATACATATATATATAATATGTATTTTAATGTTATTTATATATATGGCATCTTCTTATACATTAAAATACATATTATATGTATGCATTAAAATTTTTAAGGGCAAGAATTTGTGCTCTAATTGGGACTAAGATTCGGAAGAACTCGGCACTATGTGACATTAGGTTAGTCAACCAAACTAATGGATTCTTTGGCCCTTTGTCTTCCCATAAGCAAAACAGGGAGACACTTTTTATTCTGAAGATCAAAGCATCACTCATTGTTCACCGTGATGATATCCCACCCAACCTGCTACTTCTCATGCCTCCCTCCCTGTGGTCCCTGAACCCTTCTTTATTTTTCCTCCTAGTTTTTCTCACTGTTTTAGGTGATTGATTGATTTGTCTGTTTGTTCATTTTGTGTTTCCACCATGTTACTGTACAGTCCATGGTGGGTGATGGGAGAGCAGGAATGGGGGAAGGCAGGAACATGATTTTCTTCTTTGCTCCTAAAATCCCAGGGCCTGACCCATAGTAAGTTTTTATTAACAGCAGTTAAGTGAATTTCAGGCTATTATTTCTTATTGCCTTCAAAATAATAACTACAGTCATTCTTTGGATCACCTGTTATGATTTCTAGGCACTATGATAGTTGTTTTACAGATAACACCGTACATGATCTTAGTTGGAACCCTAGAAGGTGTGTGTAGCAATTCCAGAATTTGACTCCTGTCCTGTCCGTCTCTCCTTCAGCTATTCAGGACTCTCTCATGTTCCTGTGCCTCATGTTTTCATTGGGGACTGAAATCTCACTAAGTAACCCTAACTTTTTGTTCTAGTCTACGACCAGCCAGCTCTCCAACTGGCTGCTAATAGACAAAAGGATTTGATTCAGACTTTCTCACCTAAACCTGATGTCCTGAGGCCTACCTGTGGAGAACATTGAGCCCTTGACTCTAAAAAAGTAAACATTGGATGTTTGGTGATGGACAGTGTGAGTCTTGGATACGTGTCTTCTGCGGTCTGGGGAAACACAAGAGGCTCTGGCAGATGGTGTGGAAAGTGTATCAGATAAATATATATTCAGCTTCAAGCAAGTAAATCCAACAAATAGTGACCTAAATGTTTGTGTTTATTTTTGTTACATAAAAGTAAGCATGGAGGTAGGCAATCCAGGGCTGTTGTAGTGGCTGAAAGAGCAGCCCAGTAAGCACCCAGGCTCTTTCTGTCTATCCTACTGTCCTTCGCATGTGAACTTCATCTTCATGTTCTCAAAACGGCTACTACTCTGCCTGGAATCATTTCAGCAATCCAGACAGGAAGAAGAAGGAGGATGTTTTCCTGTAAGGCTTTCACTTTTTATTTGTGGATAGATAGCTTCCTAAAGGCATCTGCCTATTTCTCATTGCCCAGCCCACATCATTGGAAGGCTGGAAAATCGAGTATTTTAGTTTTCACACTGTTACAGTAGAGGGAGGCAGGATAAAAGGGTGTCAGTCCATAGTGTCTGCTACATAAGATAAATCACACTTTTTGTGTTCCTACAAAAGGCTTGAAATTGTGCTAGATGCCCATTTGTATAGCAATTTACATCATCTTTACAACTACTGTGTAACAGAAGAATATTTATTCCCACATTCTAGGAAGTGGTAGAGCTGAGGTTTGAAACTACATTGTCTGAAGTAAGAAGTCTAGACCTTTTCTATAGCCATGTTATTTTTGATTTCACAATGAAGGATTTTAGGGTCACCAGGTCAATCTGAATGTGCTGTCTTGTGAATTCACTTAATACACTGGGTCTACTACTTTGACAGTTAAGTAGGTAGCAACTTCTATTGTTTTGTATTCAACCATGGAACATTCTTTACAAAGTGGTTGAGAAGGTGGGCTCTGGCATCCGTCTAGATCCAAATCCTGGCTCTATCACTTACTACCAAAAACAAATTGCATAACCTCTCTGCTTCAATTTCTTTATCTGTAAAATGGAAATAGTAGTAGTATCTACAGCAGGAATGTTTTCAGAAGATTAAGTGCTTAGAACAGTGTCTGGCACTCAATAAATGTTGGTTATTACTATCACTATTATTATCCACGTTCACTGTCTTTGGTTTTGCCTGCATGACCAGATTTAACTTTGGGAGGCCAAGACCATGTTTTTCCCCCTCTCTGTATCCCCAAAATACATAACAAGTTTCCAGGCACATTGGAGACACTGAGTGAAAACTCATTCTAGAATCACACTGCATAAGTTCACATCCTTGTTCCGTTGATGTAACGTCTCTTTGCCTCAGCTTCCAAATCCAAAAATGGAGAGACTAATACTATCTACCTCACAGGGTCATTGTGAAGATTGAATGCAATAATGCACTTAAAGTTTTTAGAATAGTGTGTAGTAAATAGAGAAAGCTCAGTGTTGGCTATAATTATTGTAATCATTCATGGATCACTAGTACTCAAAGAGTGAAACTCCATGGGATGTAATCTAATCTGTAATGATTCCAAAGGCAATTTCTCTCAGACCATTTCAGGTACATGATTATTAAAGAATAACCATATCTTTCTGGTGAAGCCATGTAGAGTCTATCCTATGATCCAGGGCATGTGATAGACGTTAGAGATACAAAGATACATAAAACACACTAGGAAACACAAGTGGTGATGAACATGAGCAACGTTCACCCTCAAAAATAATCAAGCACTTGAAAAGTAAAACTACCCTAGGATATAATTTTTCCATTTATTAAGCTATCTAATATGATCTAATAAGCCATCCTTTGTGCTATTGAATGGATTGGGTATATGCTGGTATGTTTTAGAAAAGCATTTTGACTCTATGCACTGAGTCTAGAAAATATTTAGATCCTTTACCTAATAATGAAATCTGTCCAAAGGAAAGAATCTGAAATGCATAAACAAAGCATTTTCATACGTTACAATGTTCAGTGTAGTAATGTTTATAACATCAAAGCACAGGAAACAGTCAATATCCAACTAGATAGGAATGCTAAGTAAATTATGACACATCCACGGAGTGCAATGTTATATAGCATTCAAGTGATGTTTAAAAAAATTTTAATATGACAGGCAAATATTTATTCAATAAAAGCAAATGAAAAAATATATATATTGATATATATGTGAACTCATCCATGTTTATGACATAGGAGTAGAAAAAAGACTAGAAGACAAAACATCAAAGTGTTAACTGCATTTAGTTCTAGGCATTGGAGTTATACATGAGTTTTATTTATTTTTCTTTATTTTTTAACAATGAGCATATAGATATAATAAGAAAAAATTGAAAAACAAAGCCTCCCAAAACAGAATGGTTTTTATGAAGATAGTTCTAGAAGAAAGAGTAGTGATAGTACAAAAAAGGATTTACATAAGTTAGGAATGGTATTCAGCTGCAACTAATAAGCACCCTAAATAGCAGTGGCTTTAATAAGATACTTTTATATAACAATGAAACCCAGATGTACACCTTCGATGGCTGGTATGATACCACCAGGAATCCAAGCTTTTTAAATTTTTATTCTGCCTTCCAACAGACTAGCTCCCATCCTCAAGTTTGATTTAGGTCACAATATTGTTGCTGTAGCACCAGCCTTTATTTCCATGTTCCAAGTAGCAGAAAGAAAGAAATATCAAAGTAAGAAGGATATTACTCAAAAGCAAAGCAATTCTCTTTTAACGAGGTGTCCCAGGAGTCCTTCACAATATCCCCCTTTATCTTATGCCCACCATCAATGAGCATATTGCCATGCTCAACAGCATAGGGTATCTGTGTGTGAGATGAAAGAGGAATATGCATGCTGGGTAGCTGACCCTACTTTGTGATTTTAATTCCAACTCTGCCACTCATCAGCAGGTTAATTTAACAAAGTCTGTTGTATCAGTGGCACCAAGGAGGCCTCAAGAAACCTTTTTCAATACTGCGTCACAGGCAATCATTATCATAAATTGTGCTTTGTATACAAGATGAATCCTATTTGTCATTCTAAAACCCTGGTATCCCTTGTGCTTTCATTTCCTCCCCTTTAAGACAGGCATAATGAAATTTTTATCGCCTTTTAGGATTGTTGTAAAATAATATGGTTTTATAATTGTGAAAGTCTTTTTGGAAAGGGTAACTCTGTTATGCAAATGTAATTTTTATAAGGCTAGTAGCTAATGGAAATTGAGTGCTCACTCCATGCAAGTCACTGTTGGGCTTTTCATATGCAATATCTCATTTAAGCTTAGGAATTAGATATTATGAGTATCCTCATTTTTCAGGTGCAGCTATTGAGGCACAAAGAGATATGAACCCAGGTTGTCTGGTTCCCGAGTCTATTACACTGGTTCCCAAACTTTAGTGTGCTTAAGGATCACTATGTACTTGTTAAAAATACAGGCATCTGGGATCAGAAATCAGATTCTGCTGCAGGTGGGTTGCAAACTACACTTAGTTGGTCTCAGTTCTACCAGCTGTAAAGTCTTGATTTTCCAGCAATGTGGCTCTGTACCTCAGAGGAGGGCTCCTTCTGGCCCCTGAATTCTTCTCTGGCGGGGAGACTACATCCATTTGAGCAGCTATTTTAGTAGCATGCCAAGTATCTGGGAGGCTTTGTCATCTCACATAGAAAACAGGGCACTCACTTCTGAGGCGACCCCATCTGCAGTATTTTGGGTACCCTCAGAGGTGACAAGATTTGGGCCGATAGGTTTGATTTTGTTGATTGGATTTTCATTATTTTTCAAAGAGAATCTCTTTGAGGTCAAGCATAAGGACTGATGGGCCAAGGGAAGGTGAACAGTTAGCTTCCAGGAAGATCAGGAGTACGTACCACACATTTTACTTTTGAGCTTTCTTCTTGGCCTATGAGTAACAGATATGCAATGAGAAGGTCTGTGTTTGTCAATGGACAGGCTCGCTGGAACAGAAGACAAGGACAGTACCATTCAAAGGTCTCAGGAGACTCATTTCCAGCTCGAATGCAGGAAGGATATAAGAGCAACTGAATTTTGAGAACATTTTCAGTTCTTTTAAAAACTGTTCTTTCTGGCAATGGATAAGAACCATCCATTCAGATTGTAGGTTGTGATGTATTTGAGCACCAAGGGATGTAGGGAGAGGGAATGAAAGCTATGGATAAGGATTTTTATGAACTACATTGTAAACCAACTTGGTGGCCTTCAGGGAGAACACAACGTTTCTTAAGGACTCACAGATTTGAATTCCGTTTAGATCCATTTTATAGGCAATCTGTTAAAAAAAAAGGGGGAGAACAAAAATAATACTAGTTATCTCATAGGGTTGTTTAGAGGACCAGGTGTTGAGTCAATCCATGTAAAATGCTCATTACAGTGCCTACACACAGGAAGCTCAGTAAAGTTAGCTATGATGACGATGGTGATGAGGAGGAAGAGGAGGAGGAGGAGAAGGGCAAGTAATCTGCTATTTTTTTCCATAAAATGTCTTTCAGTTGAAAAATTGCATGGTAAAGGAGAAGCTGTTTTTATAACTGGAAAATTCATTTTGAAAATACTATCATGAAATGAAACAGAAAACTTTTTTGAAAAGGTCCGAAGTCACAGAAACACTGCTCTTCGCATGCTTCTCTGACGCATCAGTCCCTAAAGTGATCTTTGTTAGCATGGAAAGAGCCCTGAATTTGTAGTCAGAAGAACTAAAAGCTAACCGTAGCCTTTCCTTATAGTATTTGTGTCTCTTTGAACACATTATTTACCCTTTCTAAGTCTCACTTTCTTCTAATGTGGACCGGGGCTAATAAAACCTACCTAGTGGTCATGGCGATCATACAAGAATGATATATTCTAGAATACTTGGTATAGTGTCTTGCACATAGAAGGTGATCAAAGAAATAATTGATGCTGTGAAGGCAGCAGACAGAGCTCTTCAGAATGTGCTGTGCTTCTGGGGAACAATCTGTCTCCATGTCCAGGAACACGCCTTGATGCAGAAGACAGTTCTACAGGAACAACACTCAGAACTGAGAACTCCCTTTTTTATGTTAATGATTAGATGGCCTAAGGACTTATTGTTCCATGTTTGGGGGAGAGATTTTGTTATGATGTTCTTCTTAGTGTTAGCAAGAAAATCCTCAGGTCCACCCCATCATCACCACCCAACACAGTGCTGCTCAGCGTGTCCCAAGTATATACTTCCTGCCCTTGGGAATCTACCTAGTGCTTCTTCGGTAAGAGGAATGCTCTCCTCTGTGCTGCAGCGGTCAGGGACTTCAATTGCCTTTAATATCCCAGAGTGGATTGCTAGATATCATACTACACGTGCCTATAGCACAATGGCATGGGTAATTCAGGATGAGAAGACTGTGAATGTGTGAATTGAATAGCAGGCGTGACAGTGGATATCCCATCTTGTTCCTGATGGAGGGAAAGTACTCAGTCTTTCAATATTCAATATGGTGTTAGCTATGGGTTTTTTTGTAGATGACCCTTATGAGGTTGAGGAATTTTCGATTTATTCCTATGTTTTAGAAAGTTTTTATCGTAGATGAATGAATGTTGAATTTTGTCTGTTTTGTTTTTCTGCATCAGTTGAGATGATTGTATTTTTTCAGTCTGTTGATATGATGAGTTATATTTATTTTTGAATATTGAACTAACCTTGCATTTCTAGGATAAACAGTACTTGGTCATGATATATTATTATGTATACATACACATATTTATTGTAGATTTTATATGCATGTTCATGAGGAATAGTGTTCTGTAGTTTTATTTTCTCATATAATTTTGGACTAATAAATTGGAAAGTGTTCCCATCTCTTCAGTTTTCTAGAAAAAATTGTGTAGAATTGGTATTATTCTTTGTTAAAGAGAAAGTCTGGCTCGCTTGCTCATTCAGACATTCCTGTATTCATTCATTTAGCAAACATTTTAACCACATGTTAAATTCTAGGACCTGTGATAGGTATTACGGATTCAAAGATGAATAAGAAAGTACCCCTGAGTAACTCCAAGTTCAAGTAAATTACATTGAAGTGGGAAATAATAATGAGATGATGGGTTATGATGCAGTGAGATACGGGTACTGGTTGTGTAATAAATAGTACACAGGAAGAACAAGGAAGGAACCACTAATTCTGCCTGAGGAAATTTATGTCAACTGTGTCTAGATCTTTGCCATATAAGACCCGAGTTCATGTTCGTTGTTATTGTGGTTGCGACTGTTTCTGTTGCCTTTCCACAGCCATGTTGGCCTCCTGGAACATTACACTGCCATCCAGGAGGTTGCAAATTCATTGTTTTAATTAATTAACGCAGGCTCTTTGGAAGTCAGTGCTCTCTTGTAATTAATTTTCAGTTAAAGGCACCTATTGTGATTTCCATTTTAAAAATAGATGCTGTCTACTTGATTTGCTTGTTACTCTTTGGTACTAAAATATAGCTATAATGGCTCTGTGGAGTTGTCAGTTATTTAAGTACTCATGCATATTTAGGTAAAGCCTGGATGGCTTGGCATTATTTTAACATGACTAAATGTGTCATAAAAATTTTTGCTCCGTGAGTATTCTGTAAATGCCTCTGCTCAATTTGGGGAACAAAATATAACTTTAGATTTCAAAACATAAACGCTTAGCAGAGGCTTATTGTTCCCTGTATGCTGAGCACAGTGCTAGGCCCTCCAAAGACTGCATTAGACAAATCAGATTTCCTGCTCTCATGGAGCTGGGAATCTGGTGGATATACATTCATTCATTAACCTTGAATACACACTGAAATGCCTATTGTGTGCCAGGCTCTGTTGATAGGTGCTGTGCTTTGCTATACAGGTGAAAACATCAGTATATTGTGCCTGGAACATAGTTGGCACATAACAAATATTTAACTGATTATAAAATTACCCTTTCTATTCTCTTTAACATATGACATTATTTCATATTAAGGAAGAATGTGGAAGGAAAAATCCATTCTGGTCATAGTAGCAGAGATTGCTTTTTGCTCACTAAAATACATGCTTTCTTCCTGTTCGGGGACTACAAAGCTAGACTTCATTTCAGTCTCCTTTGCAGTTAGACATGGTTAAATGAGTGTGTTTTAGCCAAAGCAGTGTTAGTGCAAGTGATGGTGTCATCTCATAGCCAGGGCTTGTGAGAAATGGCTGTGCCTCCTTCACTTTTTCTCCAACAGGACTGATGCATGTAACAGGACTTGGTAGGAGATGGCAAAACCACAAGAATCACACATGGTGGAAGCTTCCTGGAGGAACCTTCTTGAGTGAGGAAGAGATGAACTTCTATTGTGTTAGGCCACTGAAATTGTGGGGCTTGTTTGTTGTAACAGCTTGCATAATCCTTACTAATACAGTAGTAGGACAGTCATAAGATGGCTCATTCTTATAACAATTATGACAAATTGTCAAGGTATATCTAAGATATGTTGTCATTTGGCAATGATAATACATATTATTCGGTAGCTGGCATTCCTCATAGTTACCTTACTGGGGGTGAGGGTTACATAGGCAAGGATTATCATTCCTATTCTAAACATGCAAATTGACGTTCACATACGTCATGTGACCTGCCAAATTTCTCAAGCCTGGAATACAGAGCTAGCACCAAGGTATTCTGTTTCTTAGTTCTGTCCTTTTACTCTTTTACTACCTTTATTATAGGTTTACCACCTTTGTTATATTTATATCTAAAATTATTAGTTATTTATTTTTAACTTTTGTCTATTTGCTTATTGCCTTTCTTCCACCACTGGGTTGTAGTGTCCATGAGCTGAGACTTTATCCATCACTGTATCACCATCTATGAGAACACTAACTGGCACATAGTAGGGTCTCGGTAAATAATTGTGTAATGGAAGAAGGCATGACTCAGTAACGGATTAAATAAATACCTTTATTAGTCAGGCATGTTGTAATGCAAATTAAACACAGACCTTATACATTTTTGTGAAGGAAAGATGGAAGGAAGGAATGAAAGAAGGATGGGTTGTATATGTGGACTGTGTGTGTGTGTATACACACAAAGAGGAAAACACAGAGTGATGGGATTGGAGCGGGAGGGACTGATGATGTTTCACTCTCAGGTATTTTGTTTTGAACAACAGAGTGCTATTTGTGGAAAACACACATTGGCCTGAAAGGGTCTCAATCAATGCTAGCTTGAGATGCTTAAATAGGTCACCTAACGGAATCAGGAGAGGAGCAGGCAAAGAAAGTTAGCACAGATTTGAAAATTATTCATGTGGTCATTACTGTATGATTACAGATATCATATGCCGAGATAAACAAGCCTTTTCCTCCAAAATGATGACTGTGAACATTTTCAAACCTACAAAAAAGTCAAAAGACTAGTACGTTCAACATACATATATATATTCTTTTCCTAAACTTATTGTTAATATTTCACCACGTTTGTTTCTCTATATGTATATCTATGAGTCTGCAAGTGTATAGAGACATTTATGTAAATCACAGACATCGTCATACTTCATCCCTAAATACTTCAGCATGCATCTCCTAAAATAAGAACCTTTTCTTACAAAATAACAAAAATGCTACGAAAATTAACACGAATTCAAAACCATTACCTAATACAGTCCGTGGTTAAATTTCCTCAGTGTTTCCAGTGGTGTCTCTAATAACTCCTTCTGTGTTAATCTAATATCCAATCCAAGTTTGCGTTTGGTTATTAAGTCTTTTTTTTTTTTAATATAGTGCAGTGCTTCTTGCAGCAGTCCCCAGCCTTTTTGGCACCAGGGACCGGTTTTGTGGAAGACAGTTTCTCCACAGATGGGGGCGGGGCGGCGGGGTGGGGTCGGGGGATGGTTCAGGCGGTAATGCGAGCGATGGGGAGCGGCCGATGAAGCTTTGCTCTCTCACCCGCCGCTCACCTCCTGCTGTGCGGCCCGATTCCTAACAGGCCACAGACCTGTACTGGTCCGTCAGCCCTGGGGTTGGGGACCCCTGCTCAAGGGTAAACTCCCAGATCAGCAGCATCAAGTTCACTAGGAAACTTGTCAAAAATGAAAATACTGGAGCCCCATCCAGACTAAATGAGAGATGAGAAACTCTGGGGGCAGCCCCAGCAATCTGTGTTGCAGCAAGCACTCCGGCTAGTTCTGAGAAGGCGATTCTGAAACTGAAGAATCAATGATCTAGAACATACCTCCCACACTTCCTGGTTTTCATGACATTTAGTTTTTTTAAAAGCCTTGGTCAGCTTCGTTGTAGAATGTCCTGCATTCTAGATTTTTCTGATTGCACCCCCATAATTTGGTTCGGGTTTAACATTTTGGCAAGTATAGGTGATGTTGGAAATATTTCATCAGGTCGAGAGGCACATGATATTAATGATCTCTTTTGTAGTAAATGCTAAGATTGATCATTAGTTAACATGGTTATCTCCATATTGATGTCATGTAAAGGTGTATGTTCCCCTTTATAATTAATAAGTAACCTAAACAGTGGTGATCTGAGGCTGCGTGAATATTTTCTTCCTCAAAAAAACTTTCACCCAGTAGTTGTAGCATCCATTGATAATACTTGCCTGAATTACTACATTGGAGTATGGTGATTTTTCTAATTTTGTCATTCTTTCTACATTAAATAGCTTATGTTCTTTAAATAAGAGCTTGCTCTCGTCTGTTGTACTTACTTGTTTATGTGTTTAAGTATCATTCTGGATTTAAATTCTTTTTAATTCAATGTGGCAAGTTAATTACTGTCATTACTCTCTTTGACATTCAAATAGTGCCAAACTGGGCCAGAGACATCCTCTTCAAGCCACTGACTGTGTTCTTTCCCTGCTTTCTGGAACAAGATGTTCCGGGCTCACTTGTACATTTCCTGCCCACAACGTGAATTAGCCATTTCTTCAAGAAACCCTGATTATTTTTGGTGGAAAATATTTTCTGGAAACCAGTATCCAGGTGCTAGATGTCCTCCACAAATGTGTGTACACACATATTTATACATGTATAATTTTTAATTATGATTTCTTATAGATCCCTCCAATTTAAATTCTTAGAGTCACCTTCTTCATCTTCGTCTTTGTCTTTGTCTTCATCCTCTTCTCCTCCTCCTCCTCCTCCTCCTCCCCCCTCCCCCCTCCTCCTCTTCCTCCTCCCACCTTCAAAGCCAGTGGTGTTGCGTCTCTCTGGTCATTCTTCCATAGTTACATCTCCCTCTCTGACCACAGCCTTTCAAGTTTCTCCCTTTTAAGGACTCATGTGATTAGATTGCACCCACCCAGAAAGAACAGAACGTCTGCATCCTGGGTCTGTATCCGTAGTCACCTCTGCAAAGTCCCTTTTGCCGTGTAAGGTATCATATTCACAGGTTCTGGGGATTAGCATGTGGACATCTTGAGGACCATTATGCTCTCTACTACATCTTCTCTCATTCTTTGTTTGGTCTCCCTTCTCTCACAGTGAAAACTGTTGACTTCCATCCATTTCAATATATTTGCACATTTCCTCTATCCTACAATATATATAAAATAATTTGAGAATTGTAACAACAATACCACTAACAACAATAAGCCTGCTAAGTAAAGCTCAAGACTTCTTTGCAGTTTTTGTTGTTGGTGGTGGTGTTCTCAGGATACATCTCACTCAGGTGTGTAGTTGAAGTACAGTGTTCCAAAATTAATTTCTTTTCCTGTGTCATTATATTATCAATTTGGTATATGGTTAGGTTCATTTTTTTCTGTTTGTATCCAGTTTTAGGATTTGTTTTTTCCGTCCTTTTTTTTAATTTTATTTTTAAATATGCAAAATATATGAATATAAAGAGAGATATATCCAGAGAGGTCCCATCCCAATACCCTCCCCCCTACTTTTACCCATCCACCACATATATCATTCTTAGTAGTCTATGGTTTACGCATTACCCTTTCTGTGTTTCTTTTTGCGAAACACATATGAACATTTTTGTTTAGTTTTTAATCTTATTTTACTTCTTTGTTACTCAAAAATAACTAAGTTTATGCACATTTTTTTTACTCCTTACATTTTCACTTAGCTGAATATTCTGCACTTGTATCTATACCTATATCTCTCCAGCAGTATATCTCCATCCAATGTTCATGGAAATCTTGAAAGAGGTAATTATTGTTTTTAAATATACCTTCTGTATTGTTTAACTTGTAACAAATATTATATTTGTGACTTAACATGACTAAAAAGAGAAATACAGAGAAAATGCCCCTTTTTTAATGCCTCTGCTCACTCACCTCATGACATCTTTTTGTTCTTGTTGTTTGTTTAACATTTTGTAGATAACATTATTATGGCAAATTTTATTGGAATTATCTTTATCTGACAAGTTGTCTCCCTTTGTGGCCTGTTAGTTGCTCACATGTAGAAAGAATCTCTCCTTTTCTTCTTTATTTTGGGTTTCATTGATTGTGCTGGCACATAGTAGGGCTTTCCCACTTACCTATGTTGCCTGAAATTCCATTAGAGATTTATTCAGTTGGTCTATTTTTTAACGTGTCTATTTTTTTTTAAGTAAAATATTTTATCTGAAGTGAAGAAGCTGTATTTCATTGTCAACGATTACCATCCTAATGTGAATTAGTTGATCAGAGAACTAGTTGTTTCTTAGAAAAGGTGTAAAAAAAGATGTGGACAGGCTTCTAAGAGAGGACAGTTATATTTTGATTCTGGAATTAAAATCCCAAGAAAGGCAAGAGGGTGTATGGGGATCATGAATATTCTAGGAGGGAAGGAGACAAACCAAGGAAACAAAGAGAGGGGCATGTAAAAAAGGTCTATATTGCTGTGTCAACTATGTGAGCTATGCATAGCATAGAAAACCTGCTTAGATGAAAATAGGCATTATATTCATTGGGACAGAAGTAGCCGTTAGAGAGCGTTTTCTCCAGATGCTAAGAAACTGAGGCCCAGAAACTGACACGTTGTGCAGGACAGTTACTACAACCCAGGAACTAGAACCTGACCTTTGGACCCCACCACACTTCCCAGAGTTGATATGCCCTTTCTTGTGCTTCCAGAGGGATACTTGAGGAATCAGAGACCCCCACTGCCCTGAGGATGGCCTGAGCCATCTCTCCTCTTTGAGCCCATTGAAGTTGGGCTGCTGATCTCAGGACTGACATATACTATATCTCCATCTTTCCTGACCTCCTTCGGTCAAGTCAGCTGTATTTGTGGAGGTGCATTGTTCAGCCTCAGAGCATTGTTTCACTTTAAAATCAATAAAGAAAAGTGAGCCAGTAAGAGACACAGACTACGTGCCCTCTGTATGAAGAGGTTTATCCTCTGCCACGTTTCTGTTGAAATCCCAGGAAATGTGAAGAGGCTGGAGCAAAATGAAAACAGACTAAAAATTATGTCAGAGACCAAAATGCAGTAAGGTGACTGCACCTTTGGCAGGTAATCAAGAATTGGGTGGCCTCGAGTTCTGACTTGGCATAATGGTGTCAACATATTCACACCAACACACACACCATGTGCACACACACCATGTGCACACACACCACACTTGTGTAGGAGATACACACACAAAAAAAGGACCCACACAACATGTATAACACAATTCACAGCAAGACACACAGGGCACACATACAGCAGTACATATACAAGTACCATGTGCCCACATGTAACTCTCATGCACACGAAACACACACTTGTGCATACACACACGTGAATTGGTTCTTGACTGGTTACTATAAAGATGTAACCCTTCCATCTGCCAATTTATCCACACATTTTTATTTTGATGAAAAAAAAGTAGCAGTAGAGGGGAGAAAATCTCTTCATCAGAAAATTCAGTGGAAAGAAAATTCCCAAGACATTGTCATGTACTTCTGGTTATTTTTGGCGGTTAAGAGAATTATTTGAAAACAAAGAAGCCTTTCACAAAGCCTCTAAAATACAAAAGATTTAATAACATTTACATCTGTGTATCAGCCATGTCTGTAATGCGAGTCATGAATAACACATAAACCAGAGCACGGAAAGAACAGAAGTGCTCACACATCATTTAAAATCTGACCCACCCCATCGTCAGTGGAATCAAATACACAGCAGGAGCAGTTCCAGTTGACACACACACAATATAGTCATTGAAAATGAAAACATATTAATTATGTTCCTTAAGGTTAGGAGAGAAATGGCAGGATCCACTAACCTGTTCAACTTCTCTGTTGAAATTCTGTACCAAAAAGTACATCATGAATTGCTTCCTTACTTTTTAAGAAATTACAGGATGAGCATTTGTGTTTATTTGTCTTGTTTTACTGTTCATTTGAAATCTGCACTTGGGGCTCTGTCCTGCCTCCTTGCTGAGCTGAAAATGGGGGGAAGTTGGCTTAAGATCCTTGTTACAAGTGAGTAACTTGCAAAAAAGGAATTCGTTGTTGAGCAATGGTATTTTAAAACAGCAATACCTGCATAACTCCAGGTGGTATATGTGGAAACCCACGCTGCTAGGGGAATAGCTGTCAGTTACCAAAACCTAGAGCTCGTGTAGCAACATGTTTGAAACACAGGGAAATCCTCTCTTATCCTGATTCGGCTAACGCTCTGAGGCCCAAATTTGGAATTGTACCTTTCTAGATCAGTTCACCTGGCTCACGTGAATTTCCAGGCATCTCCTACGCTTTTCTGTAAGCTGCAAGATCCTGAAACTCTGCCAGAGAGAAGCCTCTGGTGCCATGATGGAGAAGGACTAGCGGAGGGACATGATTTTTGTTGGGTGTTCACATTTGGTATTTGTTTATACTTATTCTGTGAGTGTTGTCATCTTTTACTTCCGGGAGGCAAGAGAATATTCAAATGTTGTTAATCTTGAATCGGCACTTTTGTTTGCTGGCTTTTTTTTTTTTTTTTTTAATTGAAGTATAGTTGATTTACAATGTTATGTTAATTACTGCTCTACAGCGAAGTGATTCAGTTATATATATATATATATATATACACACACACACATATGTACACACACACACATTCCTTTTTATATATTCTTTTCCATTATGGTTTATCATAGGCTATTGAATATAGTTCCCCATGCTATACAGTAGGACCTTGTTGTCTATCCGTTCTATTATATATTGTTTGCTGGCTTTTGCTTTGATGTTTGTTTAATGAACCTTTCCTCCTCTGGTTGTTTCCCCTTCTATCTCTAGGCCGCCTTCTCTTGGTGCCGGACCGTCTCATGTGGGTCCTGAACAGCTTAAAATGAGCTCTGTAAATGTCAGGGAACCCCTTCCTCTTCTACTTTGTATCTCATTTCAGTGTGAAATTTCAAGCATCTCACAGTCGTCACTGCAGCAAAAGGTTAATAGTCATCTCTTTTTTATGTACTATAAATGCTCAATTCCTAAGGACAGTGTTTCAGGGCAAGTTGAGTGTAATTGCTGAATAATATAGTCATTCTCATTTTAAAGGAGTAATACTTCCGTTGTTCCCGATGCTTCTCCCTGGGTGTGTGTACGTGTGTGTGTGTATAGGCAAGCGTGGGTGAGACCTCCTCTGGGGGGAAGAAGCCACAGCCATCCCATAGGAGTTTGCACATTTAAGCGTTTGGATTTTAAATGTTGTGCCACATCCTGAGCCTCTTAGGCGCTGCAGATTATGTGTAATAGATGACCTGCATTTACAGAGATGTGTGCTATACAGATATAAATGTTATTATAGCTTTTATATTTTATGTTCTTGTTGAAAGATCATTTTGTCTTTGAATAATATGGCCGTTCAGTTTTTTGGAGGGGAGGGGGTTATCTTTAAAAGAGGATATGAAATGGATATTGCACATCATATATTTCTTAAAAGTAATTTGGAATTTTAGGGTCTGGGATTGGGGCTGACTGATACACTGCCACGATGAGATATAACCCCTGGAAAATAACAGCACCAGGACATGCCTGCATCTGTCCAATCTCATAATTCACTTTCACATTGGATTATGGATGTCTGCGTTCAGTGAGTCTATCTTCCCTTTAGGTATTATTTCAGCCCTTTGAGATAATAAGGAAAGTTTAATTGCGTTGTTAATTGATTTTTTGCACAACATTATTACCTTGATTGATTGCAGAGTTGATGAAAATGTTAGACACAGGCAGCGTGGAGTATCAGCCCAGGAAGGAGTGGGAGCCTTGTGGAGAATAGATAACCTTGATGTTAAGAGGTATATCCTTCAGATAAGTCTTCCCTTGACATATTGATGGCCCTTGAAAAGGGAAAAGCTGATTGTATGCAGAATGCAATCATTAAACCCACTTCAGCTCGCTGTTGATTAATTTGTTTTTTCCTGAAGGATCTAGTTATAGAGAAGGCCTCACTTGTACCAACAGAAACCATTTTCTAGGCTCCAGCCTGTACTTAACCCTCTGGGTGCAGAGGGATAATGAGGCTGGCATGGCTAAGACAGGAAGATGGTCTCAGGATGTTTAGAAGGAGGACTTGACTCTCACAGACATCCTCACCCTCAGCAATACGTCTTTCCCCCACCATAGTGCTTATTTTCCCCCAAATACCAATTCTTTCAAAATTCCAAGGCCAGGCAGCCTTTTATTGAGACCTGGAGTAGGACGAAATGGAAACTTTGGATGCCCAGGAAGGTTTATTAACGAGGCTTCCAGTGGTTTCTGGAGAAGACATGGCACTCAGGAGTTTTGCTGTACATTAGGTAAAACCTTGCATAAACTTGCTCCCATGATTGGTGGATTTGGTTGTTACCGGTGTGTGTGTGTGTTTGTGTGTGTGTGTGTAGGGGGGATTTGTATGTACAAGGATAAGAAGGGATTTCTGGAAACCATTCATTATATTTTCAGTTACTCTTCTCCCCAGCCCTATGTAGCTCTTACCAAGAAACATTTATTGAAAGTTGTCATGGTAACTACAATCCAGAGCCATCCTCATGGTACCAAAAATCAGGTTGACTGATCAGCTGCATGACTGATTGATCCATTGGACTCCTTCCCTCTTCCTCTCTCCCAAGCCCACACCACTTCATCCATAGCTGCCCAATCCTGTACAGAGACTGAGAGGGCAGGCCTTATGGGGAAAGGAAGTTGGCTTGGCCATCTGCAGAAGGATGGAAGCTCATATATGTGCAGTGACTCTAGACAGCCCCTATCTTCTAGGGAGAAGGGTGGAGTCCCCCTTCCCCTCTCCCCATCCCCAATTCTACACTTCTAACTCGTGGAGCGTTCTGACTTCTTTTGCCCTCTTCTTCCCTGTGTGGCTATCCCCAATACTCATTTAAACCAAATTTTAATTGTATAGCATTGTTGGAGGACTACCAAGAATTACATCATCTTCCTGGGGTCCTGAGCCCCACAGGAGAGGTCACGTGGGCTTCGGGGCAGAAGAGAGACAGCTCACGAATCTCCTAGAGCCACGTTGTAGCCTGCAGACGGAATTTACACTATGGTCCAAAGCACAGTTACTCCTCCGTCGGCCACCCCCGCCTCCATTCGGAGTCTTTCTTTTGCTGAACTAACGACTGGCGCTTGGGGAGTCTAATATCCGCGGAGTCTGGGCCCTCAATTACCGTAATGGCTTATTATGAGATTTTGGCCAAGTAGCAGGTAGCAGGTTATTACTTCCTGCTCAGCATGGGCAATGTCTACGATGTTAATTTGTGTGGCCGAATGTGGCTCAGAGCTGGGCATCAAACTGTCAGAGCCAGATGTATTCTATTAGGTGGGAGGCTCACATTGGCCCACGGGCAATTTTTTTTTCAATATGGAGGCATGTTAACTCACCGCAGGGTGAATCCTGACAAACTCAAGCCAGCCAAATAAAAGGGGTAATATTCCAAGCCATCAAAGTAGTATGTTCCAGAGACAGATAACACCTGGTACCACCCACTGTCAGCAATGTCTCTCTGACCCAGGCCATTCCATCGATAGGCAAAAAGTATACCCCTCTTAATATTGCTGGAGAGACTCTGGTGCCTTCATTAAGTTTTAATGAGCCTGACCCTAATGAAGACCCTTATAATATGCTCTTCTATTGTTTACTTTGTCTTTATTTTGGCAAGAAAAAAAAAATGTACAAGAGGTTCACGTTGCTCGTATAAACTGCTTTCTGCTATTAATTCTTACTTAACCTATAGTTTTTTTCTTTGGCGTTAGCATATATATATATATATATATATATGCTTTTTGTCCAAAGCAGGTTAGAGGTTGGGGAGTTGAAGATCAGGAAGTAATGAAAAATCTTTTGGCATTTTGCAGTGAGAATTGCTAGTGCCCAAGAATTATGCTGTGCTCCCTGCAATGACATACTTTTAGTTATTTTTTTGTAATGCAGACTTCTTTCTGTTAGATCATATATCAGCAGATTCTCTTCGTTTTCCTTTTGGAGAAAGCAATTTAAAGTGTCCTGGAATTAGGAAAGATTATAGTAATATCAGTACAGGAAAAGTTTGTTTGGAGTCTAATGAAGGGCAGATGGAGGCTGGACTAATGGGCCTAAGAAGGAAGGTCTTGTCCTCAATTCTTGCAGAGTTTGAATTATGACAAACCCAGTTGTTACTGGGTCTGCTTAATTTTATTTGAGAGGTTCTTTTTTGCAGCTTGAAGAATGAAAAAAAGAAAAAAAAGCAACTTGTCTTTATTTTCAATGACTCTCTTGAGAAATTTTAGCCTGAAGAACCAGACAGAACTGTGGATGTTTTCTCCCCTTTTGATGTGAGCTTTCTAATAGGAACAGACCTGAAACCCAAAAGCAAATTTCTGCTTGAGAGCAAAGCCAAAATTCCCATTCAAACTCTGCAGGAGGACCCCCGCTGCTCACATTTGTTCATATAAGATTCTGTCATTTTAGAGGGAGGCTAAAGACTTTCTGAGAAATGTTTTCTGCAAGTTTTTTTTCTTAGACTTCATAAATTATGGTTTGTAGGTTCAGTTCCAATCTACTTATCCAAAAAACTCTTTTCTTCTTTTCTTCTGTTAATGTAATCTGTACATCACTTAAATTTAAACTTTCATGTTTTTTGTTTTCTATTAGAGAGCTGGAGCAATCTATTATTATTATTATTATTATTTTAGGTATGGTTTGTTTTCAGGCTGCTGTTAGGAAGACAGTAAAACCTCCATTTACTAAAACTCGATACGCTAGGAATCTCAGTCAACCGGATTTTTATCTCTGAATTTGAGTGGTGTTGATTCTACAAGAAGAAAAACTGATGTCAAGAGTTTCACTTTTTAAAAAGGGAAAAGGGGGCCCTTTTAGGTCATCCTAGAACATTGTTTCTTAAAGTGTGGGGCCCTTTTAGGTTGTCCTAGAACATTGTTTCTTAAAGTGTGGCCCCCTAATCTGCAGCATCACTACCACCTGGGAACCAACAAAAATGCCAATTCTTGGCCCCAACTCGGACCCCCTAAACCAGAGACTTTGGGGTGGGGCTTAGCAATCTCTGTTTTAACAAGCCTTCCAGGTGACCCCGGTGCAGGGGAAAGTTGGAAAATCGCTGTCCTGGGGACAAGCCATGCAATTCCTCCACCTGTCAATGTACAGGAATGTGTAGCAAACTCTGGGGTTCAGAAGAAGTATTCCGAGATCCTTTCATCTCTTCTACAATAACAAGCGATCTATTGACTATCTCATGAAGCATGGGTGAAAAGCCGGCATTTCTGCCCTTGGGGAGCCCCTATAAAAAAGTGGTCTTAAGACCTTGAGAAATGTTCAATGAGCAGTCTTCCCACCCTAGTGAAACCTCTGAACTGTATCATCCTCACTATAAATCCTCAAAGAAATCCTCACAGAGTGGCATTGACATATATACACTACCAAATGTAAAATAGATAGCTAGGGGGAAGCAGCCACATAGCACAGGGAGATCAGCTCGGTGCTTTGTGACCACCTAGAGGGGTGGGCTAGGGAGGGTGGGAGGGAGAGGCAAGAGGGAGGGGATATGGGGATATATGTATACGTATAGCTGATTCACTTTGTTATACAGCAGAAACTAACACAACAATGTAAAGCAATTATACTTCAATAAAGATGTTAAAAAAAAAAAAAAGAAATCCTCATGGGTGGTCACCATGAGATACCTAGTAAGACAGTAAAATTGAATTTGCTTTTGTATAGTGTTTCATGTGTGAGAGAAAACTCAGAAAAGGTTTCTACTGAACCACGAATTAATGAGATAATTTAATTAATTAACTGGAACCCAACATTTCCCACCTGGCTAGTCAATCTCATGACTGTTGTATTAGGAAAGTCGACAGGAAGAAAGTGTGAGAGCCATTTTATATTTGCTTCACTGACCACTGGAGCGGGTTCTCGGCTGACACGGAGAGTCACACCTGGACTCCACTTTCCTCTAGGCCAGTAGATCCAATTTTTGTTTACTCCCTTCTCTGATGGAGTCCACTCATTTATTTGAATTCTACAAATTCTCATTTAAAATGCCATTCCCAAGATTGTCATAACCTTTATTGCTGTTTCAAAAATAATATGTTTGAAATCCCTGGAAACCCACGAATACCTTTTTTTCTCCTGAAGGGAGGTGGTCATTTGTTGTTCTAGACGTGAAAATAATCACTAGCCCATGGGCCAGAGACCAGTGATAGGGACCACATGATGATCAAACAGAAGCTGGAGTTATGATTTTATTTTTATTTGAGTAGTTTCTACCTCTCTTTTCTTTCTTTTCTTCTTAATTTTTATTGGAGTATAGTTGATTTACAATGCTGTGTTAGTTTCAGGTGTACAACAAAGTGAATCAGTTATACACCTCCATATATCTATTCTTTTTCAGATTCTTTCCCCATATGGGTTATTACAGAACATTGAGGAGAGTTCCCTGTACTATTCAGTAGGTCCTTGTTAGTTATATATTTTATATAGAGTGGTGTGTGTGTGTGGTAATCCCAAGCTCCTAATTTATCTACCTCTCTTTTCTGATTAACCTGGGCATATACTCTGAGAGGGACGACAACAGCTGTGGGTAGGAGGCAGCCAGGGTTTGCTTGGGTAGAGTACGTACGCTTTTTGTATGTTTTCTTGATCCAGGTTTTATGTAATTCTTATGTTTTTCACTTTTTTCACTATCAAATGATGATTAGTAACTCCATGCCCTTGAGTGGCATGTTTCCTTTTGGACTTGCCTGATAAAAATCTTTTTCTAAGAAATGTGGGAAGCTATCTCTGTTTATCTTTGCGTGCTTCTTTACACTTATGCAGGTGATATGCAAATTTCCCCAACTCCTGAGCCCAGAAGATTAATTAGAGCAATTGATAGTAAAGAAAATTAGTCCCTGAAATCGAGATCAGAGGCATCCAAAAAGCAGGGGTGGGTGGGGGGGGGGAGTCGGGGGGGGGGTCTGGGAGCCCCATTCCCAGAAAGCCTTCAGCACAGATTGAGCAATCATGACATATTGATCATCGCAGAACCTATAACTGGTGACCGAAAGCACAGTGTGACTTGAATGGCCCTCTCTGAATCGTTGCCATCGTTTATTTATTTATTTTTTTTAAAGCAGCTGTTTTTCCTAAATTCATGCTGCCCTCTAGTGGCCGTGCTCCCAACCTCACTTGAAAGGTGGCAAAGATGAACGTGGAGATAATGGTGGGAATGGCAGAGGTGGTGAAAGGGGGAAATTGTTTTCTTTTTTCTCTCCTGTCTGAAAAATTTCTGAGTTCCTTGGTCAAAAACCAAGAAATAAAAATGAAGCTGTACCACTTGACCACTGTCCATTTTGACTGACAGCCTGGTTTGTGGGACGTCCATCTTTGAGCAGCGCCGAGGGAACCTCATGAATCTGAACTCATTTGCATGCCATCTTGGTGTGCACTTTGGAATCCAGCCCATCTCAGATCCATTAAACCCCACTTAGAATAGGGAGGTGGGAGAGGGGAACACAGTCACACCACATGGCTTTGAAGATTCGTTTCCCCCGTTGGAAAAGTAGGTAGGAGTCAGCCTAAGTCAGGTTGTGGATCTTTGACATTCTCCTGTCCTAAGGGCAATGTCCTATAATTCAGAGGGATTTGGACTAGAAAGGTAGTATTGCTGGGACTTCCCTCATGGTCCCGTGGTTAGGACTCCACGCTTCCGCTGCAGGGGGCACAGTTCAATCCCTGGCTGGGGAACTACGATCCCACAAGCAAGCAAGAAAGATAGCATTGTAGTTGTATAGTGTCTGGTCAGGTACTGTGACTTTGGGGAAGCCACTTAGAATCTCCTCTTCCTCCTTAACGAAAATGAAGATCTTTAAATTCTGTCCCAGGGAGAATTCTTCAATACATTTAAAGAAATACTTTCAAAGAAAATTTTCCTCTTCTGTGTTCAAGCTTACTAGGAAGTACAGCAAAATAATAAAGTGTCATAGGAGTGTAAAAGTAAATCATTGTTTGGGAAGTCAGAGTGAAGACTGTTTCTGGCTTCGTTCTTAACTGGCACAAAAAAATGTAACCTGAGAATAAAACCCAAAATCTGGATTGCTAAGAAGATTTAGTAGTGGTGGGTTGTTGGTTGTTTTTCTTGTTTTCGTTTCGGTTTGGTTTGGTTTTTTGGAGGAGGGATGTTGTTGGAGCATGGAAATATTTACTGTGGTGTTTGACCGCTGATATTTACATGTTCCTCCTTGATTGAAATATAGCATGTGTTGAGGTAAGAGCCAATCATATTACCGATGTTCAAAACCAGGAGCCAGGGAGCCCACCCTCAGACCTGGAATTCTTTCCCATCCGTCTGGCCTACCCAAACGACCTCCAGTACAAAATAATTTTAAAAGCATTGACATCTGAGGAAAAGCACGTTGACTCTGTTTCCTTTCCAGGATTCACATCATGGAAACATCCGCTGCCAGATAACTTTTAAATCTGTCAGCTTAATATTTCCTCGATGTGGAGAGGACATTGAATGGCCTGGTCAAGTCTGGGTAGGGCCACAGCATGTGCAACTGGAGCACAGAGACCAAGGACTCACACTGGGACAGCAGATCTGGTTACTAGGGATCCGCTCAAAGGTGCAGTTATCTCTCGGACTTGCACCTGATTTCACATTTCCCACTAACGGGTTATGTGAGGGAGAAACTGGCCCTGCATATTTTTTTTTTTTTTTTTTTAATCCTCTCCTCCCTCCTTCTCTTCTTCTAAAAGGGCAAGCCTCATTTCACCTGCCCTGGGAGTCCGGAGTGCATTTTCCACAGGCTCTGGCTTGTCACATGACAACTTGTCTGCCACTCACGTGACCGTTCCTGCAGCCTCCCTGGGCTGGGAGATGGGCTTCTCGGCCTTGCATTCCTCTCACCTTCAGTAGAGATTTTGCCAGTATACTTTCCCCACTGACTGGTTTCCTTCCTCTGCTTTTTTCTTCCTTACAAACACGTCAGTGAGACTTGACAAGGCCCAGCGTTTGTCTAAGGAGGCTGTATAATCTGTTCTCTCTCAGTGGAAAGTTTAACCTTACGTCGAGCCTCACTGGAGGGGGCCGAACAATGGGGCCCCATGTCCTTTTCTCAAAGGGATACGGTGCCTACATTTGTGTCAGCTTTCTTCCAGGATATCCAAACCTTTGATTAGGTAGCTTCTACTCTGTTTTTTGAATGGTGCTTGGTAAAAAGCATCGTATCATAACCCCACAATTTATTTCCTCTCCTGCATCCAGAATGTTTACATTTGTCCTGCGTACTCTTTGTGCTACAAATAAATAGAAACCACCATTTACTTTAATCTATAATAAACTGACAGCAACTAAACCTGCACATCATACAATTTATTATGGATGAAAAAGTGACCAAAGATTTATATCTTGTCAGTGTATTGAAAACTGCACAAATTCACGGGAAGGAATTAGCCTTTGTAGAAATAATGAAAACAAAATAAAATTGAAGTGAACTAAAATGACACACAGTAAAATGTGTTGTCTAAATTTCAGCAGAGGACTCAAGTCTTCCTGTCACAATTTAGATCTGCAAAATTTTACTCAAGGAAATGTAACCTTGTGAAAATAAACGACTTAAAGAGATTTAGAAGGTAGAACCGGTAAAATTTGATATTCGCCAAAAGCTGATGGAGGATTTTCACCCTAATGTAAAAAATCACATGGAAAAGAATTGATCCCATTGAAAATAAATTCAATAAAAGAGAAATGAAAATGTTCAAAATAGAATATGGTTTAACTTTGAATTTAAAAATTAAGGAATTAAATTTGTGAAATGTAGTAGTAACTATTTCTACAGAAAGTAGTAACTAATTTCTAATTAGTTCTGAATAAATAATGCTTTCTGAAAGCAAAAGTACCAGGCTGATTTATGTGTTATATTCATAAGCCTGAAGCCAAACCATCCTGGGGGTCAAAATGGCAGAATTCAAATGTCCACCATTGCAAAATATCAGGGTCAGTCAGCAGAGCAGGGTGAGAATACCCCACCTGGGGTTGTTTTGTATAATAAAGGAGAAGAGCTCAAAAGAGTGAGCTCATTTGAGAGACTAGGCAACCTCCCTAGAGCAGTGTTATTTGACGTGGTCACTGCAGTACTTAGCAAGGACGGTGTGCCCACCAGTCAACGGAGAAGACAGCAGGTGCCCTTATAGACGTTTTGGGGTTTAGAAAGCATTGCATGACCACGGCACCGCATTCCAAGCTAAGCTGCAGATTATAAGCTGAGATGCTTGCCTGAAATCATGCTCAGCTAGTTTGGGAGGAAGTCCCACTTTCTTTGTCTTCTATACCCTTCCGTGGGTCAGGCGGAGAGCCTCTCCCTGTTTCATTTCCAACCTAAGGCTTCCCAGATGTGTCTGCAGATGAAAGGAAAATATGCCCCTCCCCACCCCCGTGGAGGATGGACTTTGTCCTTTCCCCGAAACTGCTCCTAAGCAACCCCTTCCCTTAAGACCATTTTAAAATCTCTCTTCATTTTGCCTTAGTGTTGAAGTAGCTTATGCTGAAGGAGGACATTGTCCTGGGAGCCTGTAATTCTGCAGGCTCTGCTAAATCCTGTGCGATGTCCACAGCAGAGCTGATACTCCATCACACAGGCTGACCTCAGGGTATTGCTCCAGCCACTTCTCAAGATCATAAAACATGGGTGTTTATTCCTTCCCAGTTCCCAGTTTACTCAGGACCCGCACATAACAAAGTCCGAGGAATGTGCTTTCTGGGGAATGTCCTTTCTCCTGTATGATGTTTACAGCTCTTAAGCCTGGATGATAACGTTCAGTCCACCGCTTTCTTTCCCACCAGACGTCGTGATTGCTTTGTTTTTGTGGGAGGAAAGTGTTGAGCATAAAAACAACACCAGTGTTGAGGAACTGAGGCTGTTGCCTTCTGTTACTTTGCCCTCTTCTGTAGTAAGGCAAGCATTTAAACGGGGTATAGTTTTTAAAAATTTCAGATGCCTGTCGTCTTAACAGAGGTTAAAATATGAGTGTTTAACAATTGAAATTCCTTACTTTATGGATTCTGTCTAAATTGGGGTATTTAATGGTATTAATTAATGTATCCAAATATTTATTGAACACCTCCTTGGTACTAAGCACTGTTTCAACCACCGGGTATTAGAAATTGGGGAGGAGGGATTATTGTAGAGGTGACATGTTCATGGTATGTATGATGTCACGTGGAACCTTCCATAATAGACAGGAAGACTCTCTGAATACTCTTTCCGTCTCTGCGCCCACCCACTTCTTCACAACACTGTGAGCACTCTTCAGAGGCCGTGAAGAGGCTAGTTCCTTGCTTGCCTCATACAGATTGGAGAACAGGAGCTCCATGAGGAGCCCGCTGCCCCTTGCCTGTTTTGTAGCACTAGCTGGAAGGTGCTAGTGATCACAAACAGATTAAAATCTGTTTGTCATTGCACAGTTACACTTACAAACCTTTGTGATAGTAGCGTCTAAAACGATTACTGAAACTAACATTAATAGTGACAATAAAATCGATATTTTACTTTTTCTGTTTTACAAATATGAATTTATTGGTCCAACCCATACTCCATCATCAGATAAGTTTTCGCATTTGTATGAGTAAAGATGATTATTCTTTCACAGCTAAAATATGAATGGTAGACCACTTACTCTGCTATTTAGTCTTTAGTTCTGTTGAATATGGAGTTAGAAGACTAGAGCTTATGTCAAAGCTAGGGAGATATAGGCTAATTAGTGGTAAGCACTTCCCAGCTCTGGGTATGAAATACAGGTTGCAAGAAAGTTAGTGGAAATTCTTTCCTTGGGGATTTTGAGGTCCAGCAGAGCTCCCCTTCTCTATGTAATGGGAAAATGGACTGGATGTGTTTCAAGAGCTGCCTTGGTCCAAATCAAATTTTGATTAACTGACCACTGGCTCTGCCTCCTACATCAGGCACTATGGTACCTGGCATCCTTATCTTCATAAGGGAAACATTCAGAAATGCTAAATCATCTATTTCGGAACTAAGGTGGAAATCTGGGATACGTGGCCCCTTGCCCTCATTTTACCAATGGGGAAACCAGCCCAGTGAGGGAAAGGTATGTGCACATGGTCACTTAACTGTTAGGGGTAGAGCTGGATTTAAATACAGGTCTTTCTCCCCCTCCCCTTACTAAATAGATGGTAGGGCGAGGCCATCCAGAAGGTCAGGGAGTCCTGAAGTGTTTGCTGGACGCTGCATGGCAGTGCAAAGACGTCCTTCCCAGGACACTCAGGGTTTTCCTTAATACCATCCCTGCCACCGTCACAGTGGTGCATCCAAGAAAAGAGGCTGATTCCCAGCCCCGCAGGCAGCCCCAAGGTCATAACTTAACCTGCATAAGTAGAACACTCATTCCAGTGACGGGAAACATCTAAAAGAAAAAGGACCGCTTTAAAACAGATTCTTCCCAGTACATTTTTTTCCATAACTATAGTTTTAAGAACTTACGGCAATGGCAGAGCCGGCTACTTAAGCAAAATTAGGGGCCTCATTTGGCAGGAGAGGATTCCCGAGGGGACAGGGCACTGTCATTTTTCCAGGGCCCCCCAAAAGAAACCCCCCACAGACAGCAACATGTCAGCCTGATGCACGGCAAGCCTGCTTCGTTTATGATGGGCAATGCCAGATATTTTAATTAAAAACACTACATACGCCATTAAATGTGTTGTTCCCCTTCTAGTCCCAAGATGTGTAGAGTCCAGGGAGACACAAACAAGGGAATGCATTGCAGATGTACACGGAAACCACCGCCTACCGAGTCACCGCCCGCAGGTTCCCGAATTCCAGCCTCGGAGCGCCTCCCCGTCAAAATGTTCTTTGCCAGCAAACTGTTTCCTCTGTAAATTTTCTCAGTTTATGGCAGTGGCCGTGTTGGAAGGAGGAAGGCCAGGGGGAGAGCAGAAGAGAGAAACCCCCAGTCACCACGTGCCTTCATTTATGAGCAGCTCCTATGAGTTTAAGTGAAGTCTTATGGCCACACATGGGACTGGGCGGGGTTTTTTTCCTCCCTTGTTAATGTTATTTACTTATTTATTTATTAAATACAAAAGTCCCATTTGCGTGGGGGTAATCCCTTCTGAGCTGTGAGCTCGGGTAGGCATCTCAGTGGAGGCACTTGGTTAATTTAAGCAATCGTAGGCGGTGCAAGTGCAAACATCTCATCCGATTTTAACTGTCGCTAGCCGGACCACCTGTCTCCCCAGGGAAACAGCAGCGGCAGCTGGATTTCATTGTCGGCTGCCAGGCTGTCCCCGCGCCTTCCTGGAGGAGCCCGCAGACTTGAGTGCCTTCCCTTTCCGGATTTTATTCAAGATGACAGTTCCTCACACGTTGGCGCTCTGATCACCTCAAGTAGCCAGGATATCGGCGTCGGGGGTGGGGGGGGATGAGTGTGGTCCTCCTGCAGAGCCCAAATTTAGATTGACTGAGGTCATCCTCGGGCCTCGTGACCCCGGCGCTCTGACAGAACAGGGCTGCCAGGAACTTGGCCGCGGCAGCGAGTTTTGTAATGATGTCTGGGGAGAAACGTTCTGCAGGAGCAGGCGAAGAAGACCCCAAGTGCTAGGGAGTGATGTCAGCTTTCGTTAGCAGGGCAGACAGCGTTAGAGTATCCTTGGCATAATATGGCTTTGGTATCTCTGTCAGCATCTCTGTTTTCTGTCACCACACACAATCCTGGGCCTGTCTCGAGCCCTGACGCTGTCTTTTCAGATCAGGTTATTGCCAACCCAGAGACTTGTTCCGCTCCCCACCACACAGCCCCTTTGTTTGAAGTCGGCCCTCTTGTCATTAATGCACTTGACGTCTATTTAAATCTGAGGGTGAGCACGGTATCTGTTTTCCCGTCAAGAGATCATTGACAATGTTAATACCTCATGTCCTTGCCTCGTTTTCCAAGCTCTGACACTTTGCCACAATCTCCTGCATTCATCAAACAGCCCTCTCTCACCAGGGTGTCTATAAACATTCTTGCTTCCAGGCCCAGAGGAACAGGGCAGGCCTTAAAAAAGGGCTTTTATCAATGCTGACCAGAAAGCAGGGCTGGGGAGTGTGGCTCAGAACATGCCACCTTCCTCCACATTATGGCCCATGTTCAGGAATATCCAACCTGTTTCTAGAAGGGCACTTGCTGTCCAGGTTGTATCTAGACTAGGCAAGGTCTGCAGTTGAGGTTTACCATGGAGAGAGCGCAGAGAAAAGAATTCAATCCAGAATGTGCTGGAGAGTTTCCTGGAGCAAATGCAACCGCTGGTGTGTTGTGTGTGTGTGTGCGTGTACGTGTGTGTGTCTGCCTTTCCTTCTCTTCTATGTTCTTTATAGTATCTGACAGCCCTATCCATTCCTTTTTATAAAAATTCCTGCTATCCTGGTGCTGTAGAAAGAAATTAACATCCCCCGGCCTCATCCTTCCAGATTCTTGAGGGTTTATTGGAATCAGTTATGTTTAAGGAAGCCCCTTGCAGATTTTCAGAGACTTCTGAGACACTCCCACCCAGGCCTGCAGGGGATGCTGTTCCTGGAATGCAGCCTCAACAGCCATGACCACAGACCTGTCCTAGCATTGGTGACAATTATCAGCACAACTCCAGGTGCTACGTAATTCAGCACAATAAAGGGAACAGCTCAGTGACAACAGGCAAAAGAATAATTTAGGCCCCAAGAAGGGTCTCAGGGAGGTTTCATCCAAGCTCAGTGTTTCCAGGCGCCAGACCAATACTGAAAAGCAGAACTTGGGGATCGGGGGCCAAGGAAAAAGCATAGCCAAAAGGGAAGAGTGGTCCACAGTGAACTTGCTCAGGGGACCATGGCAGGAAATAGAGGTGATGACAGCCAGCTCAAGGCCCAGTCTGAGGCCATGGAATGATGTCATCCCCTCCCTATTGCCAGCTTGCAGAGATTCTGAGACCCCAGCAATTCTCCACTTTGTCCCAATCCATCTGAACCAAGGAGCATCTGCCTTGTCATTCAAAGTTTCTGAGAGTCATTTTTAATCCATGTTTAAGAATACGGTCTACAGTTCTGTAGTGGAGAAACATCTCCTGTACAATGACCCAAGTATTTACCACGTAGGACTTCTGATTTGAAGAACCTGAATAATTTCAAGTGCTAATTTATCCCAGATGAATAATAGATGGTGGTTGCTGGTTTCACACTATCATCAAAATAATGGGGAAAAAAACCTGTATATAGATAGCTATTTTTACAGGCAGATTTGTAGCTCATGAATTTATGTTTTATGGACACTTCTTTGGGTTGTTTCTTTTTTTTCTGGTTATGCACACTTCAGAGACTCACATAGTGTTAGTAATAAGACAATTCCATGAAGCTGAATTTTAAGTTTGTTTTTCTAAAATTAAAAGGAAAAAAACCCAAGGTGGCAAAAAGCAAATTGTAGTTACAAATATTTTCTTGGAAAAACTGATGTTTTCTTAATAATACTGTCAAAATAACTGTGGCAGGTGATTTCTTATAGATATTTAGAATAAATATTGAGTTGATTGAAAGGTTTGACCTTATTCTAGGGGCATTGTTTATAGTTGAGTCCTCTTAGGATCTCCGTGAATGACAGGAAAGCTGTATATGGAGCCACAAAACTATTTAAAATAAAACTGAAGATGAAAATCAAGTGTATTCCAACCTGAGAATACAGTTCAGGATTCCCCTGTAAGAAGAAGGATTCCCCTGTAAGAAGAAGGATTCCCCTGTAAGAAGAAGCCATTTAATGTCGGAGGCTCCGTTACTTTCCGTGTGGTGTTTTGTGAATACCACCATTCTTCCTTAATCATCCATTATGTACTTGATGTCTGCTGGGATTTGGAAGGTTCTCTCTGGAAATTAACAAAATTGATTCATGATAAAGAATTTGAAAAGAGTCACATTCTGGGAAGATTGTTTTATATCTTTTGTTTGGGCTGGGCCCATCTTTAAACTCTTAATTTTCCATTTTTAGAAATTCTACCAAGAGAACTTGGAGAGAGAAGAGGATTTTGCTTTGTTTTGAGAAGTAATTGGCCAAACTAGAAAATTCTCTAAAATGTGGAAAACAAATCATGCAGGAAAATGTTATTCCTAGGAGCCTGTGCTCTGGTGACATTTTATTTGAATGTCAACTCTGAGGACAAGAAAGTAGGGTCCTTCCCTTCTGGGGCTTAATCCATTTGCTGCCACCCATGCGATCTGTGATTGTGTTGTATTTCTGCCTTGCAGCACCTGTGTTTTCTTGCTATACTACTTGTGCCACCTGTAATGATGTGTATCTTTTTATTTGCAGGTATCCTGGGGAAGTGTCGCTATGTTTACTATGGGAAAAACTCAGAGGGCAACAGGTTTATCCGCGATGACCAGCTCTGAAGGCAAGTTCTATATGCCTTAGCCAGTGACATGAGAGTAAAAGAAAAAAGGGAAAGCAAAAATAAAGAAAAAGCTAAATGAAAAGACAATGGCCCACATCGCTTTTCTGTGGGAAAGCTATGACTTCAGCTTTTGGTACCTTCTGCTGACTTTGCCAGGCCTGTCAAGATCATCCTTCTGCCTTAGACTGAGTGGTCACATAGAGATTGACATGATTGCCCTTAAGCAGGTCTCATCCACCACAGTGACAGACAGCGGTGGCGAAACACCAGGGCTGACAGGATGAACACCATGATAGATTGCCTGGCCCCTCCACTGCTCACAGGGGAGCAGAGGTCACACCTGGGGCCTCCCTAAGCATGCTCGGTGGCTTTAGTCCAGTGAGAGAGGCTGTGTCTTTAGCTTGCCTATTGAGTAGAGATCCTCCTAATACCATCGTGCTGTGGGTTTATTTTTAGTGAAAGGGTCACAGTTTCAAGGAAGGCTCTACTCCCTTATTTCCCTTAAATCTTAACCTCTTGTATTCTGCATGGTCCCCTCCCACCCCACCCCCATCAGCCTTTAGCATCTTTATCACGGGCAATGCATTTCAGTTTGCAGTTTTTCAGAGAACAGAAGAGGTAAGTTCTTAGACACGTTGTACGTTTATGGTGAGCTTTGTGTTCTTACAATTCGTGTATTGGAGTAAATTGCTTTCCCTAAATCCCTGACTACAAAAACATGGACTTTATCATATTTTGTTCACTTATAAATCCACTTCTTGCCCTGAATACTAGGCAGTGTCAGGCATCTTTCACAACAGCGGGTTCTGGTTGTACCAAAGACTCTTATTTATTTATTTTTAACCACACACCCTCCCAGCTATGTCTATGGCCATATGTGTGTTTGGAGCTGGCTTGCTCCTTTGGGTGCTATTTAAAGGGAGTGAGGTGATAAAAGATAGAGTGATAGGTCAAGAAGTTAAAAAGGAAAGTGAAGACTGCAGAAAACACTCACCAGACCAAACAGTTTTTAATAAAAGGCACAAAACCCTTTGAACTTGGTATATTTCTCAGGATCTCTCAGAAATGAAATTCACAGCTTGTGAGATGGTCTTTGTGCACCTTTGGCTATATTCCAGCCCTAATGTTACAAGGAAAATAAGCGTGATCATACTGGTTGGGTGGCTATAATTCCATTTAATATACTGGTACACCAGTAGAAGATGTTTGAAAGGCTTGTTGCTCTTGACACAGTAGCATTTATTTTTGCTTTTATTTGGACCAGGTGTTCATTGTCCTGGGTCTCCCAGTATTCGGTTAGTTTGAGGACAGCAAAACATGAAAGAGAATCCTTCCCAGTTATAGATACCAAATGACTAGAGAGCTGCTATGGTGAAAGTCTTTAAAGACTCAGAACCCCTGAGACACCCAAGAAGAACCTGCTTTCTCTGTTTTAGTCCGTTTACACAGCCTCTGGCCTACTGAGTCAACACAATCCTTGAATGACTTGCGCTGGGGCTGGCAGCAGTCCGTCTTGTAGATTACACAACACTTGGTGATCAGTTATTGAGACAAATTTAGATGGAAATCCTTAAGACCATTAATTATTAGAGGATATTGAATGTTTGGCTTTATCTCTCAAATCCGTTAATAACCAGAGTCGAGTACCTTTGCTCTGTTTGATCTACAAAACAGCATTGGGATAATGCTTTAAATGAGTTGTATTCAGTCCCACCCTGGTTCTTTGTTTGGAAGCACCAACACATGTTTTGTCCATGGCATATTATGGGCAGCCAGAGTTCTGTGCAAGGGCAGCTAGACTAGTCCAATGTCACATCCAATCTAGCGGCACATATATCCTTGTCTTTATAAAAGGCTTTAACCCTGCCTCAAACAATAAAAAAGCACTTGTGAACTGACCACAGAATTTTTCCATCTTTATTTTTCTTACTTGTTTACTTTTCTTAATGTCAGAACCATTTGTATCATGCCCAGGAATGTCTCCCTCAATGCGAGCTTTGGAGGCAAAAAATATTTTTGGAGTGAGTTATTGACCACATTGTTTCCCTCTCTTTGGGTTGTTTATTTTCTTCCAAAATGGTGTAATAACTTTAACTGAGATTAGCTTTAATTATAATTTACGTAATGGCCCTCACGACAGTATATTCATCTTAATGATAGAATTATAGTGAGTTTTGTTTCTCTTAAAAGAGGGATAACAATAATGAACTTGTGTTGGGTTGTTTACAATTCCACTGTTTGTTAAGCAAGATTTTTCTGTGCTTGAGCTAGATTTTGGTCTGAATTGGCAGAGGGAGAAGCAATGTGGCATGCTTATCTTAAATCCCTAGGAATTTCCCAAATGTTGTATTTCAAAGTAGAGAATTAGAAGGTAATAAATTCAATGCAAGCTCAGACACATTTCATACCCCCTTTCACCGCTTGGTCTTTCTGCTTTTGACCCTATTCCACTGAGCTTTCTCTTTGGGGATCATGGTGCCAGGCATCCCTGTGTCCTCTCTCCCAGGACACCCATCTGACTTGAGAGCCCCCTGCAGTACAGGCTGTCCTGGGAGTCCTCTGTTGCCTCAGCAAAGTCAGGGCGGACTGTCTCTTTCCTAAGTAATGTAATTTTATAGAACAATTTGTTCCTTGAGGAATAATGTTTTCAATTGTGGGGAATCCTATTAAAAGTACAACTACTACAATCATTTGCTTTTACTTTTACCAGCCGTGCTCATAAACCCTCCATCTGTTTGTTGCTTTAAATAGAGGAACATTATAAGAGATTATTACTCGATCAGGCTGCATGTCTGAATGTTGTGCATTTTCACACATCCACGTGTGCTGAGGAATACAAGAAAGCAAGCCACAGATTCTGGATGAAAGGATTTTTTGTTTGTTTTGTTTTGTTTTGTTTTGTCTCTGTGTGTGTGTTTTCCAGCAGAGATGTATCTTGCACATTTTCAAGGGAAAATGTCTTTCTTGCTGCTTCTAAGAAATAACCTGGCTTTCTCATCTTTGTTAATGTGCAGATCAGAAACAATCCACAGGGCTCTTTTCATCAAAACAATAACAGTGTTCAGTGGTTGCTCTTCATAAGAGCAGCCTAAGTCAGATGTGTGTCGCTGCCTAAGGCCCAGGGTGGACAACACAGGGTCCACTGAGACCCTTACGTGTTGGCCATACAGCACAGCTGATCCAATGTGACATTCACCATCTGCTTTTCCCAATTCTCCTGCCAAGAAGAAGCCTTCACCAAAGAAGGCTGTTAGCATGACTTGACTCTGGTCTCCGTAACGTGTCTAAATACCATGTTGTAAACTACCATGACTAAGACCTAGAAATGGAAAGAACACTGGAGGGGCACAAAACATGTTGGTTACCTGTTTGTATGACAAACAGACCATCAGCCTTTGGTGGAGTACTGTATGTTATTTCTAGTACATCAGCAAACACTTAAGGGATTTGAAGAACATTCAAAGACAGTCACCTGTCTGAAATGATTACCTTCCTACAAATTTACCTGAAAATTTCCAGCAGTAGTAGTTCACCTTTGGGTAATTATAATCCTAAATGTTAAGTTGTCACTTTGTGAGTGGGGTAGGTAATGTTATTTGTACATATTACTGTATTAGCATATGCTAATTTTTCTAAAGTAACATGGAATGTGGCAACCTAGGACAAGGGAGTTTTCCTAAGAAAGAAGAGAAAATTCTAAGTTTGGAATGTGTCTAGGGACGAGTTGCTAAGGTGAGGGTGATGCAAGTGGTAATACATGGAATTATAACAAGGGAGAGCGTGAAGCAGAGCCTGACACAGAATTAAAGTGGGGACTCTTAGTGGATAGTGATATAGGGGGCTGAGGGAATAAGGAAAAAGGAAGGGAAAAGACAGTTGATGCCAATTAGAAGATTTGCTGATGTTTAGCACTAAAGTGGTGTTGAGCAACATTTTCTCCTCAAAATGGAATCATCCTTAAGTGAGGAGTGCCACCATTCAGTGATGTTTTACAAGTTTCTCTGCCTAAGACAATGAAGCAGTGTGGAAAAGGTTGATGACAAAGCGCTGTGGGAATAAATGATCATGCATGCGATGGCTACATATGAACAAAGATGACTACAGTTTGTGTCCAGTCTTCCACAGAAACCAGCATCCTAAGGTTAGTTCCCTAGCTCTTTGTGGGACTGAAGATGCTGGCGATAGGATTTGACTGTCTCTGGGTGCAGGCAGTAAATGAGAACTCAACTCATAGGAGGAGTGGATAACATCTAAGTTCAACTGGATGACCTGAATTAACATGCAGAATATTCTGGAAATAATTAATGTTTATGTTGTGTCACATCGATTACTTTAAATCAACTTTTCCTTCTTTATATTGGAATAGGAATGAATTTGAAATGCATTTGGGGTAATCTCCTTTAGACACTAACTTTTCAATTTGAGTATTTGTAATGAGAGGGGCAAAGGCACCTTATGGTGGGCTTAACCAAGATATTCAGACTATTCAAGTTATGGAGCCTTGAAATAGGTAAAAATTAATATACGTTATCCATTTACAAATGTTACATTTATTAAATAATAGTTTAAAGAATAATAATTAAGTGGTGCTATAAAAGAAATTACATTTGGAAAAATGTCTGTTCAGTTCTTTTGCCCATTTTTCAATCAGGTTTTTTTGTTTGTTTTGATGTTGAGCTGTATGAGCCATTTATATATGTTGTATACTAATCCCTTATTGGTTGTATCATTTGCAAAAATTTTCTTCTATTCAGTAGGTTGTCCTTTTGTTTTGTCAATGGTTTCCTTTGCTGTTCAAAAGCTTTTAAGTTTCATTAGGTCCCATTTGTTTATTTTTGCTTTTATTTCCTTTACTTTAGGAAACAGATCCAAAAAATATTGCTATGATTTATGTCAAAGAATGTTCTGCCTAGGTTTTCCTCTAGGAGTTTTATAGTAACTGCTCTTACGTTTAGGTCTGTAATCCATTTTGAGTTTATTTTTGTATATGGTGTTAGAGAATGTTCTAATTTCATTCTTTTACATGTAGTTGTCCAGTTTTCCCAGCACTACTTATTGAAGAGACTGTCTTTTCTCCATCTTATGTTATTGCCTCCTTTGTCATAAATTAATTGACCATAAATGCATGGATTTACTTCTGGGCTCTCTATTTTGTTGCATTGATCTGTATCTGTTTTTGTGCCAGTACCATACTGTTTTGATTCCTGTAGCTTTGTAGTATAGTCTGAAGTCAGAGAGCATGATTCCTCCAGCCCTGTTCTTCTTTCTCAAGATTGTTTTGGCAATTGGGGTCTTTTGTGTTTCCATACAAAATTTTTAATTGTTCTAGTTTTGTAAAAAATGCATTTGGTATTTTGATAGAGATTGCATTGAATCTGTAGATTGCCTTGGGTAGTATGGTCATTTTAACAATATTAATTCTTCCAATCCATGAACACAGTAAATCTTTCCATCTATTTGTGTCATCTTCAATTTCTTTCATCAGTGTCTTATAGTTTTCCATGTACACGTCTTTTACCTCTTTAGGTAAGTTTATTCCTAGGTATTTTATTCTTTAGATGTGATTGTAAGTGGGGTTGTTTCCTTAATTTATCTTTCTGATGTTTCATTGTTAGTGTATAGAAATGCAACAGATTTCTGTATATTAATTTTGTATTCTGCAACATTACCGAATTCATTGTTGAGCTCTAGTAGTTTTCTGGTGGTGGTGTGTTCAGGATTTTCTATCTATAGTATCATGTCATCTGTGAACAGTGACAGTTTTACTTCTTCCTTTCCAACTTGGGTTCCTCTTCTTTCTTTTTAGTGCTTTGATTTTTTACTGTTACTATTATTTAACTTAACCTTTCATGAAAAATGTACTCCAACTTCCACCCTATATTAAAAGTTTGTCAGGCTACTTTTAAGCAAGAAAAAAAGTTTTTCTGGGCTTACAATAACTTAGTTAAAACAACAACAGTGAGAGCTACAAAATCTTCTAAAATATTTTAACTAATTACTTGACTTATCAGAAAGAGTTGTCAAGTCATCCTAAATAGCCTGAAAAGTGTGTGGGTGGGTGGGTGGGTGGATGTGTGAGAGAGAGAGAGAGAGAGAGAGAGAGAGAGAGAAAGGGAGGTCAGGATCTGTGTAGAGAACTCCTATGACTGTCACTGTAAATAACTTTCTAACTTTTTTGTAAACTCCACAGTAAGTTAGCTTTTACTCCTGTTATGATGTTATATAGAAAAATGTATCTGTTTCATACCTAATTAACTAATGTCTACTTTGTGCCCTCCTTTCTTATAAATTGATTAGCTACTTTTTATGACTTGCTTAGGCTCTGGTGTAACAGTATCATGATGTTTTTGGTTTTCCTCCTTCTAGACCTTTGAAACCTAGTTTGAACACAACGAGATCATTGTTCAAAGTATGACATAGAGCCGTTTTGTTCCAATTAGGTGATGTCTTTGATACCCAGTGAAAAATAGGTATGTGAGTTATTTCAGAAAGTTAATATATAAAACCAAGTTTTATTCATAGACTATCCATATTTCCCTGTTTACGTACATTCATTCCCAATTTCCATGTCTGCCTATTTGCATATAAAGGCAGTCTTCCAAAAAACAACTCCATTATCTGCAGAGCTATAGGATATAACCCACATTCTGTAGCCACATTGGCTTTCTCTGTGTTGCTCAAACATAATAAATGTAGGAGCATGCCTCCAAATGGAATACTTCTCTCCCCTTCCCTTTTTAAAACTTTACTTGGTATACCCAAGTATACCAAGAATGATATATGGAGAATGGAGAATGATCCATTCATTCTCAATGGAGAATGATCCATTTTCAAAGGATCACATTATACTGTAAAAGTTTTGAACTTAATAGTCCATACATTCCTTGAAGGTCAAAGAGTGTATGATGATGATGGAGGTTAGTATCACAAGAGTCAGTGTAAGTATCTTCACAAATTAGGTTTAACTGCTGCCTAACAAATTATATTTAATTGAAAAAAATTAGAATCTCAACTCCAATTTATTAGCCAGGCTTATAGGTTTACACTTGTGAATATTTGTATGTATAATATAGATATAGGACATTGACTTCTCATATGTTAAAATGGATTTTGCAACTCTCTTTTGGCAGTTTGGTCAATGGACCACTTCAGTGGGTAAAATTATTACTGGATTCTTTGCTCTGTTTTTTTTATACACACATGCATAAACACATATGCATATTATAAAGATATAATTTTTTTCCTAGAACTATTTTATGATACCGACATTTAATCAAGCATTTAATACCTATTTTATGAAAATGCAGTAGTCAAGAAACCAGACCAACATATATGGATGACATTTGTGAGTACACAGGGGCTATAATTATTTAATTTAAAACTCTAACATTTGCACGTACTCCTCATTCCCTCCTACCCCTACTGGGTTACCTATTTCGCTAGAAATGTTTTCTAAATAATTCCATGGTTCAGGTTGTCATCTCTGGATTTGAAACTGTCTTTAAAAACTATGCTAATCCATATCCAGAAGGATGCACTTAGGGATGCACTTACTCCAAAGATATTTATTGGGCACCTTCAGCATACTAAAAATTAGAAATACAAGAGTAATAAGAGGATGACTTACTTTTGGACAACTTTTATCTGGAGGAGGCTGATATACATAAACATGATCATTATATGCTGTGATAGGTACAGAGTTAGAGATCGCACTAAAGAACTATATGAATTAAGGCCCAGAAATGACAGTGAGAAGTTAATTCCAAATGTAACCATATTCCAACCATGTCTACAGTTAACATCTTGATCCCAGCTGCCATCATTTCTTACCTGGATCATTCATCCCCACTCTGTGCTTACCAGTCTCCTGACTCTACCCTTGCCTTTCTACAGCCTGTTCTTGACAGAAAGTCAGTGCAATCCTTTAAGAAATGCTTGATAATATCGTATGTCTCCCATACCCATATAACATCACTCGTTTTCCATCTCACTTGGAGTAAGAGCCAGAGTCCTTATGAGACCCTACATGGCCTTGTATGATCTGTCCTAGAGAAATCAGTGTCCCAGAAGCTGTGAGAGTGAAGCAAAAATAAATGCAAATACCATTCCCTACCACTCTCCCTGCATTCTCTCTGTTCCAGCCACACTGGTCAGTACTGGACTTTGTACTTGCCATTCAGGTCTTTGCTCAGATGCCACCTCCTTAGAGAGGCCTTCTGGGACCACTGTATCTAAAGTAGCACCCCCAGCACAGTCCACTTACCTTGCTTCGTTTTCCTCTGTTGCACTTGTCATCACTTGACATATTATATATTTATGGGAAGGGGCATTTTTTGTCCAAACAAAGGGAAGGACTTGTTTTGTTCTGAGGCTAAAGGGTGCCTTGCATGTACAGGCACTCAATAAATGTTTTATGAATGAAGGAAAGAACAGTTCCAATTCACAGAGGTCTATTAGGCTATGTTTACAGACATAGCATTGCACATTAAATAGGATGAATCTCTTTCATCAAAGGGATTTTCACTTGAAAAATTTCTACCTCTTTTCTTTATCTTGGATCAAGCAAACAAACTACTTCATTCTGTTTGGGAACAATGTACAATGTAGAAGCATGAAAAATGGGCAGTGGAAATGGGTTAACAATGAAACAGGAAAGGAAAATGAATGTCAAGAAGTGAAATGGCAAGATGATATGCAGCTTGACCTTGGATGGGTTTGAGATGCAGTGTCAGCTTTATAGGGCCTTCTCTAGTTACACCTCATGCAACCAGCAGGCTGTATGGATTTGATTGTGGACACACCTGTGCATTCTGTATCAGAGATTGTATATATGGACGTGGAAGCTCTTCTCATTCATTCAGGTAAAATTTTTCAAACAAAATCTAATCTTTATTATAATTATTATATACCATTATAATAATAAAATATACACAAAGCAAGATTTAAAGAGCAATTCAGTCATATTATTTATGAAATGAACTCTTCTCAGACATTATTAAATTATTATTTTATCCAACATGAATAGAACTAACTTATTTTAACTTTGTAAATTAGCCTCACAACCTTGTCAAAACTTCAGATAGGTGAAGGTAAAATAATGAGATATTTTTCCTGTCAGGAGTGGGGTACAGAATTTATGAATCTAGTTAGGTAATTACAATTATCAGTTATATAAATGCTGTAAAAACTCTTTACATGTATTCATTAATTTAATCATGCAACAACTTCATCCGGTCGGTGCTCTTATCCACATTTTTTTAATTAATTAATTTATTTATTTATTTATTTATTGGCTGCATTGGGTCTTCGTTGCTGCGCACGGGCTTTCTCTAGTTGCGGTGAGCGGGGGCTACTCTTCGTTGCGATGCGTGGCCTTCTCACTGCAGTGGCTTCTCTTGTTGCGGAGCATGGGCTCTAGGCGTGCGGGCTTCAGTAGTTGTGGCTCGTGAGCTCTAGAGCACAGGCTCAGTAGCTGTGGCACTTGGGCTTAGTTGCTCCGCGGCATGTGGGATCTTCCTGGACTAGGGATCGAACCCGTGTCCCCTGCATTGGCAGGTGGATACTTAACCAGTGTGCCACCAGGGACGCCCCTCTTATCCCCATTTTAAAAATAAGGAAAGCAAGGCCCTGAAAGGCTCAGTCCTGTGGACTAGGTCACATACAGGTAGTAGTTGTGAATTCCAGGAGGTTAATTAGGCTCTCTGGGTCCAGAGTCCATGCTCTTCACTGCTGCAATATCTCTGCGAGAGGCATTCTCTTACTTCATAAAATTCACATTTTTCTGATGATGGAGATACTGCTCAAAACATGTTTGAAAGTTCTCTTTTGGAACAAATCTTAAAACTCTTTTACAAATCATTCATAAAATGAGGCTTAGTGTGAACACAAAGACTAAGTAGCAGTCTATAACTCAATGACCCAATTCATCCCCTGGAATATGTTTTTTAAAAAAGCACTCTATAAATAAATCCAAGTTACCTTCAAATGAAAAATATTTTCTATGATTTAAGATTTTTTGAAGTCTTCCTATGAACACTTAGCACAGTGACTTGAAAGAATTAATTGCCTGAAAAACTCACATCCTGGTTTCTGCTTTCAGTTAGGAAATCATTAGTTATGTTGAAAATTTGGGAAAACTCCATCTTAGTGGATGGTTGTGAATGGTGCCCCAGAACCTACAGGCCTGGTTTCTCTTTCTGCTCTGCTCCCTGCTTTGCCCCTCTGTCTGGCCTTCACTTCCTATGCCAGGTAAGGGAGGAAATGGAAACTGTCCAAAGGCAGCTGAAGTTAACACCATTGAAGGCAAAGCGGATCCCCAGGGTCTCTCCAAACTTGGAATTTAGTGACTTTGGGAGATATGATGTATATGAAAGTGCTTTGCCAAATAAAGTGCTACCCCAGTGTAAATGATTATACGGTAAATTGAAAATTCTGAAGGCATTTTCAAAAAGGAAGTTTTGGAAATGTTGTAGGTGGTCAGTTTCATTCTTAGAGTCAGGGTATAGTCTCTCAAGTTGGCTACTTTAAAACAGACAGAAGCACAATATTTGCATCATTCCTAGAGTGGGGACTCTAAAATTCGTCACCTTTTTATAGCTGAGTCTCATATACTCAGTTGCCTACTGCTTTAGTGTTGTTTAGACTTCATGGGTGGTATTTTTCATGTGTCATGTTTTCACTTGGTAATAATCGTTTGTGGCTTTTCACTTACTTTATGCAGTGGCCATACTTGGAAGGAATGAATTTAACATTTCCTCTAGTTTCTGTTTATTCACCAGGGCTGGACTTGGGTGAGGTAAGTGAGGCACTCACCTTGGATACAAATGTAAGTGGGCCCCAAAACTCTCAGTAATAAAGAGAGATAGTATTTTAATCCAATATCTTAAAAAGTAAAAATTAGTGCAAAACAAGTTCATGATGAACAAAACATTAAATGTTAAATAAAAAATGTTTCCCTTAGCCCAGGCTCCAATGTGGCTCGACACAGCATTATATTCACCTGTTCTGTTCTGTCCTTAAAGCATCAAAGCCAACAAACTCACATTCTATGTCCTAGGTCTTGTGCTTAGTCGATACTTATAAACTAGACCAACATGTTTTCTAAGTAATCACTCAGAAATGCCCCTTTCCCTTCTTGCTTCCAACATGTTTCATCTGTTCCAATTTCTCTGACTCTCTACTCCTTGTATGTCTGAATTTAGAGCCACTTCTAATTTTGGCCATCCATTCTCATTTAGTTTTACTAATTTTTCAGAAATTCCTCCTGGCTTGACTCTTTTACCTTGGGCCTTGACAATTCTACTCAGACCTTTACTTTCCTTAATCCTTTGATGTCCCCAGTTGCCTTGGGTAAGAAATTTCACTTCAGACTCCTGTAATCCCAACCCTGACTAGGTCATACCCCTTGGGGAAGGTTGGGGGGAATTTGGACACCACTTATTTGATGTATATTTTTAAAATCCTTAGTCCTGTCAACACTAAACACTGGTTTAATTTACAACTAAAAATCCTAAACTGTGGCTTGTAGCTAGCTTCATTACTGCAGGCTAAGTTTTATCTGTGATGGTTTCTCTTATCTTTACATTTTCTCCATTTAGGTATTAAAGCAATTCCCAGTAGTTTTTAGTTCTCACAAAAGTTGTTTTCTTCTTCCATAGATTGGCAGAAACTGGGAAAGACTGTGGCCTTTTGTTTGTCAGTGCCTGTATATGAAGAGAATAAACCCCACAGTTGCTTTTTCCCTCCTAATTATAAAGTGCTATTTTTCCCCACCTAAGGAGGACTGAGAACTAGTGTATGTATATATGTACGTACATATATACACATACATGTGTGCACATTTATATACTTAATCCCTTCTTTTTATACAAATGGCTTCATATGCAATGTCCTGCACCTTCTTTTTTTTCACTTAACATCCCTAAAGAGCAAAATGGATGATGTGATGGTCAATTATATGTGTCAACTTGAGGGCCATGAGTGCCCATGTTAAATGTTATTTCTGGATGTCTCCATGAAGGTGTTTCTGCATGAGATTAGCATTTGAATTGGTGGACTCAGGAACGTAGATTTCCCTTCCCAGTGTGGGTGGGCATCCTCCAATCCATTGAGGGGCTGAATAGCACAAAGAGCAGAGGAAGGAAGACTTTACCCCTTTTATTCCTGCCTCACTGCTTGAGCTAGGACATCTCATCTCATCTTCTGCCCTTGGATTGAGATTTACACCACTGGTTCTTCTAGTTCTCCGACCTTTGGATTCAGGCTGAATTACACCACCTGCTTTCCTGGGTCTCCAACTCACAGATGGCAGATTTTGGACTTCCCAAGCTCTGCAATCGCATTAACCAATTCATCATAATAAATATTGATCTATGTCTATATCTTATTGACTGTGTGTCTGGAGAACCCTGACTAATACACATGGTATATTACTGCTAAAAGAAACACAAGATCAAAAAGATATGATCATGCGTGCATATATATCTATCAATATAGGCTCACATATACAAAAAACAACTGATAAAACAATGCGGAGAGGAAGAAAAATAAGCAGTTTTTGTTGGAAATTTGTAGGCATACATTATTCAGTGTGTTTCAAGTCTTAGTAAAGTTTTAAGCTTTAATGACTCTAGAAGTTTAAAAGCTATGCAGTTATGAATGTATCATTTGGCAGTATATTTACATTGCTCTTCCACTTTTTTTTTGTGGGTTTGAAAAGTAAATTTTTAATTTTAACTTATTTGGATGCAGTAGTTTGTGATGACACTTTCTCAGACAATGGCTCAGTGGAGGAAACCTCTTGCTTGGTCACTTAGGTCACCCGATCTGTCTCTATTAGATTTTTCCTCACAGGGTCATTTTCAAACTGTCTGTCACGTGCTCATCAAAACCTCCTTCTTTGGAGGATCTTGAGGCCAGAATTATAAATGCAGTTCTTCCTGTTACTGAGAAGCAGCTGAGGAAAGTTTTTACAAAGTTTGAAAATTGACTAGAGTGATGGGTAGCACAAGACAGTAGTTATGTTGAATTTTAGAAAGAAAGATATCAATATTTTAAAGTAGTTAACTTTTCAGATATTATCATTTAAGTTAGTAGCACATGCAGAAATGATTAAAGCTTAACACTGCACTAAGACTCTTGGGATTCCCTGAATAATCTAGATATGAAAACTTGGCTTTAATGTGTTAACAGATCATCTTTTGTGAGTCTTTGGTTTACCTTTTAACTTTATTGTCTTTGAATGCGATCAGATTGCTTAATATTTATAAAATATAGGTATGGGAGAGTGCCAGGGCTGTGATATGTCTGAGGAAATTCTTGAAATACCTCAAAATCATGAAGTTATTCTATATTTTCTTCTAAAAGCTATAAAATTTTGACTTGCGTATTTAGGTGTTTGATCCATCTGGAATTTCCCATGTGGTGGTGTGATGCAGGATAGAATTAAACTTTTTGACTACATGGCTGGCTTATTGTTCCATTTCAAACTTTCTTTCCTTTTCAGTGCCACCTCTGGCATTGCCAAATTTATGTATATGTGTGGAATTATTTCTGGGCTCTCTGTTTTTTTCAAACGCGTGTAATTACCTTTTCTTGTGCCAGTATTACCCTATTCTAATTGCTATGGCAGAGTGATTTTTTTTCTCCTTCCTTCCTTTCTTCTTCTCCCTCCCTTCCTTCCTTCCTTGCTTTCATCTTCCTCCTTCCTTCTCTCCTTCCTTCCTTTCCTGAATTTTATTGAGGTATGATTTACATACAGTAGAACAATAAATTACTTCATTATAAGTTTAGATTTCAATGAATTTTGCCAGATACATCAACCTGTATAGTCACAATGCCAATCAAGATTTAAAACATCCCCATCACCCCTAAAAGTCCACTTGTATTCCTTTACAGCCAGAACCCCCAATCCTACTCAATAACTCATTTATTTTTGTCACTATAGATTAGTTTTGCTTTTTCATGAACTTCATATAAATGGAGTCATATAGCATATACTTATTTTGTGCCTGGGTTCATTTGCTCCCTATTGTATATCTGAAATGTACCTATATTGTTCCTTTTTATTACTGAATGGTATTCCAGTGTATGGAGATAACACAATTTGTTTCTCCATTTTCCTTTGTGGACATTTGCCTTTTATCAAGTTTGGTGGTATTTTCTCTTATTCTTTTATTTATTCTTTTATTTTTTCTTATTCTTGATAGAATATATATAATATCAAATTCACCATTTTTAACTGTATACTTCAGTGACATTAAGTATACTCACAGTCTTGTGCAACCCTTGTCACTCCGTTTACAGAACCTTTTTATCATCCTGAACAGAAATCCCAAACCTGTTAAACAATAACTCCCTATTTCCTCTTTCTCCAGCCCCAAGTAACTTCATTATACTTTCTGTCTCTGTGAATGTGCTTTCTCTACATACCTCAAGGGAAATAATTACAGTATATATCTATCCTTTTGTATCTGGCTTATTTCACTTAGCATAATGTTTACAAGGTTCATCCATGTTGTAGTATGTATTAGAATTTCATTCCTTTTTACAGATGAATAATATCCCATTGTGTGTATATATCACATTTAGTTTATTTATTCTTCTTGATGGATATGTGCATTGCTGCAACCTTTTGGCTATTTGGCATGATGCTGCTATGAACATGGATGTACAAGTATCTGGTTAGGTCCCTGCTTTCCATTCTGTTGGATATATACCTAGAATGTGAAATGACTGGATCATAAGGTAATTCCGTTGTTTAACTTTTTGAGGATCTGCCATACTCTTGTCACAGCAGTTGTGCCATTTCCAGCAACAATACATAAGGGTTCCAATTTCTGGATTTTTTCCTTCTTTGTTTTTTCATTTATAATATCCATTTAGTGGTGTGAAGTGGTATCTCATTGTGGATTTGATTTGCATTTCCCTCATGACTCAGATGTTGAGCATCTTTTCATGTGCCTGTCGGCCATTTCAGTATCTTCTTTCGAAAAATGTCTATTCAAGTCCTTTGCCAATTTTTTATTTGGGTTGTTTTATTTATTTATTTATTTATTTATTTATTTATTTATTTTGAGTTGTAGGAGTTCTTTATATATTCTGGATCTTAATCCCTTATCAGATATATGATTTGCAGATGTTTTCTCCCACTCTGTGGGTTGCCTTTTCATTCCCCTGATAGTGTCCTTTGTTTCACAAAACCTTTAAATTTTGGTGAAGTCCAATTTATCTATTTTTGTTGTTACCTTTGGTGTCATATCCAAAGGCAATTAAGAAATTATTGCAATAAGAAATTATTGCCAAATTCAATATTTGGAAGATTTCCCCCTAATGTTTTCTTCTAAGAGTTTTATAATTGTAGCTCTTTCTTTCAGTCTTTGATACATTTTGAGTTAATTTTTCTATATAATACAAAGTAAGGATCTAATTTCATTCTTTTGCATATGGATATCCAGTTTTCCTAGCACCATTTTCTTTTGTTTCTTAATTTATCTTTATTTTTATTTTTTTAACATCTTTATGGGAGTATAATTGCTTTACAATGGTGTGTTAGTTTCTGCTTTATAATAAAGTGAATCAGCTCTGCATATACATATATCCCCATATCTCCCTCTTGCGTCTCCCTCCCACCCTCCCTATCCCACTCCTCTAGGTGGTCACAAAGCACCAAGCTGATCTCCTTGTGCTATACGGCTGCTTCCCACTAGATATCTATTTTACATTTGTTAGTTTATATAAGTCCATGCCACTCTCTCACTTCATCCCAGCTTACCCTTCCCCCTCCCCGAGTCCTCAAGTCCATTCTGTATGTCTGCATCTTTATTCTTGTCCTGCCCCTAGGTTCTTCAGCACCATTTTTTTTTTTTTAAGATTCCATATATATGTGTTAGCATACAGTATTTTTGTCTTTCTGACTTACTTCACTCTGTATGACAGTCTCTAGGTCCATCCACCTCACTACAAATAACTCAATTTCATTTCTTTTTATGGCTGAGTAATATTCCATTGTATATATGTACCAGATCTTCTTTATCCATTCATCTGTCGATGGACACTTAGGTTGCTTCCATGTCCTGGCTATTGTAAATAGAGCTGCAATGAACATTGTGGTCCATGACTCTTTTTGAATTATGGTTTTCTCAGGGTATATGCCCAGTAGTGGGATTGCTGGGTCGTATGGTAGTTCTATATTTAGCTATTTAAGGAACCGCCATACTGTTCTCCATAGTGGCTGTATCAATTTAACTTCCCACCAACAGGGCAAGAGGGTTCCCTTTTCTCCACACCCTCTCCAGCATTTATTGTTTGTAGATTTTTTGATGATGGCCATTCTGACTGGTGTGACGTGATACCTCATTGTAGTTTTGATTAACATTTCTCTAATGGTTAGTGATGTTGAGCATTCTTTCATGTGTTTGTTGGCAATCTGTATATCTTCTTTGAAGAAATGTCTGTTTAGGTCTTCTGCCCATTTTTGGATTGGGTTGTTTGTTTTTTTGATATTGAGCTGCATGCACTGCTTGTAAATTTTGGAGATTAATCCTTTGTCAGTTGCTTCATTTGCAAATATTTTCTCCCATTCTGAGGGTTGTCTTTTTGTCTTGTTTATGGTTTACTTTGCTGTGCAAAAGCTTTTAAGTTTCGTTAGGTCCCATTTGTTTACTTTTGTTTGTATTTCCATTTCTCTAGGAGGTGGGTCAAAAAGGATCTTGCTGTGATGTATGTCATAGAGTGTTCTGCCTATGTTTTCCTCTAAGAGTTTGATAGTGTCTGGCCTTATATTTAGGTCTTTAATCCATTTTGAGTTTATTTTTGTGTATGGTGTTAGGGAGTGTTCTCATTTCATTCTTTTACATGTAGCTGTCCAGTTTTCCCAGGACCACTTATTGAAGAGGCTTTCTTTTCTCCATTGTATATTCTTGCCTCTGTTATCAATAATAAGGTGACCATATGTGCATGGGTTTATCTTTGGGCTTTCTATCCTGTTGCATTGGTCTATATTTCTGTTTTTGTGCCAGTACCATACTGTCTTGATTACTGTAGCTTTGTGGTATAGTCTGAAGTCAGGGAGCCTGATTCCTCCAGCTCCGTTTTTTTTTTTTTTTTTTTAATTAATTAATTAATTTACTTATTCTTGGCTGTATTGGGTCTTCGTTTCTGTGTGAGGGCTTTCTCCAGTTGCGGCAAGCGGGGGCCACTCCTCATCGCGGTGCGCGGGCCTCTCACTATCGCGGCCTCTCTTGTTGCGGAGCACAGACTCCAGACGCGCAGGCTCAGTAGTTGTGGCTCACGGGCCCAGTTGCTCCGTGGCATGTGGGATCTTCCCAGACCAGGGCTCGAACCCGTGTCCCCTGCATTGGCAGGCAGATTCTCAACCACTGCGCCACCAGGGAAGCCCAAGCTCCGTTTTTCTTTCTCAAGATTGCTTTGGCTGTTCGGGGTCTTTTGTGTTTCCTGTAGATCTTTTGTAGCAATCTGTAGATTGCTTTGGGTAGTATAGTCATTTTCACAATTTTAATTCTTCCAATCCAAGAACATGGTATCTCTCTCCATCTGTTTGTATCATCTTTAATTTGTGTCATCAGTGTCTTATAGTTTTCTGCATACAGGTCTTTTGTCTCCTTAGGTAGGTTTATTCCTAGGTATTTTATTCTTTTTGTTGCAATGGTAAATGGGATTGTTTCCTTCATTTCTCTTTCAGATTTTTCATCATTAGTGTATAAGAATGCAAGAGATTTCTGTGCATTAATTTTGTATCCTGCTCCTTTACCAAATTCATTGATTAGCTCTAGTAGTTTTCTGGTAGCATCTTTAGGATTCTCTATGTATAGTATCATGTCATCCACAAACAGCCTAGCACCATTTTCTGAAAAAACTATTTGAAAGCACTTGTCACCCGTGTTGAGAATCAATTGACCATACATGTGAGGGCTTATTTCTGGACTCTCTCTTCTGTTTCATTGCCGAATATGTCTGTTTTTATGCCAGTACCACACTGGTTGATTATTATAGTTGGAGGTATTTTGAAGAGTGCTGCTATGAACACTCTTGATCATGTCTTTTTCTGGATATATACTTTTATTACTTTTGGTAAACACTTAGCTGTGTAATTGCTGGGTTATATGCTAAGAGTATGTTTACCTTCATTTAAAACTTCCAAATTATTTCCAAAGAAGTTGTACCATTTCACACTGTCAACAGCAATGTAGGAGGGTTCAGTTACTCCACATGTAAGCCAACGTTTAGTGTCATCAGTCTTTTAAAATTTTAGCCATTATATTTCAAACGTAGTATTCTAATATTGTGATTTTATTTGCGTTTCTGTGATGTTTAGCAATTTTGAGCATGTTTTCATGTACTTGTTGGACATTCATAGGTCTTCTTTTGTGAAATATCTGTTCATATCTTTACATTGGTTCGTGTGTCTTCTTATGATTGAGTTGTAAGAATTCTTTATATAGTCTTGATACAAATCTTTGTCAGATGTATGTATTGCAAATATTTTCTCCCAATCAGCGGTTTGCCTTTTTGATTTCTTAACAGAGTCTTTCAAAGACCTTTTTAAAAAAGTTTTCATTTTTGAAATAATTTCAGATCTACAAAAATTTGCCCCAAAGTAACACAAAGGGTTTCTGTATACATTTCACCCAGCTTTCCCAAATGTAACATCTTCATAATTACAATGCAATTATTAAAACCAGAAAATTAACATTGGAAAATACTTTTAATCTATAGACCTTACTTACATTTCTTTGGTTGTCTCACTAATGTCCTTTCACCTATCAATGATCCAGAAGTTTATAAGAAATTTATTAATTTTTCTTATCTTTTTTAAGAACCAGTTTTGGTTTCATTGATTTTTCTCATGTGTTTATTATTTTACATTCTTACTTTGTTATTTTTTCCCTTTCAATTCCTTTGAGTTACTTTTCTTTTCCTAGTTTGCTAATATGATAACTTTGATAATTGACTTTTAAACTGTCTTCTTCTCCAATAAAAGCATTTAAAGCAACACATTTCTTTCTAAATACTATTTTAGCCTTATCCTCACATTTTGATTTGTAGTGATTTTTATGTCATTCCTTTAAAAATATTTAATAATGTCCTTTGTGATGTCTTCTTTGACTTATGGATTTTTAGAAGTGCCTTGTTTAATTTCCAAATATTTGAGTATCTTCCAAATTAGTTTTCATATTCATTTCCTGTTAAATTTGTGTGTATGTGTGAGAAAATGTACTCTGTGTGACTTTGATCCTGCTAAGTGTTTGAACTTAGCATATAATCCAGCTTGGTGGATGTTCTACAAGCACTTAAAAAGAATGTGTCTAGTGCTATTGTAATGTATTGTCCTACAAAAGTCAACTAATGCAAGTTGGTTTATATTTTTGTTCAAGTCCTTTATGTCCTTACTGATTCTATACATAAATTTTAATTAATTACTGAGAGATATACATTGAGATCTCTAACTATAATTGTGAATTTTTGTATACATCATTTTAGTCTGTAAGTTTTTGCTTTATATATTATAAAGCTGTTATTAGATGCTGTTTACTCATTTAGAATTATTATATACTTGTGATCATTTGTCTTTTTTAATTTTTAAATGTCCTGCCATATTTCAGATAATATTTCTCATCCTGAAATCTGCTTTATTATTAATATAGCTATTTCAGTATTAGTATGATTTCTCTTTTTTCATTTTTACTTTTAACCTGTGTCTTTGTATTTAAAATTACTTTTCTATTCATAGCATATAGTTGCTTCTTGCTTTTAAAAAAGTTGAACAATCTCTGCCTTCTAATGGAGTGTCTAGATAATTTACATGTAATGAAATTATCAGTATATTTGGTTTTAATTCTACCATCTGGCTATTTGCTTTCTATTTGTACTGTTTGTTCTCTATTCCTGTGTGGTCTTTCCCTTCCTTTTTATTGATTAATCGTTTCAGTATTCCATTTTACCTTTTTTTTGTGGTTGTTCTAGGGTTTACAATAACAATCTTCAACTTATCACAGTGTGTCTTTAATCAATAATTATTTCTCATGCATTGAAGTGCCTTACAACAGGGTACTTCCATTCCCTCCTTCTATCCTTTGTGCTTTTATTGTCATAGATTTTATTTCTATGCATAATGAAATAAAATGCATGCATAATGCTTTTAAAATTATTTTTATTTAAACGGCCAATTTTCTTTTATTTTTTTCTTTTATTTTTTTTTCTTTTTGCTAAGGGGGCGGGTGTGAACGAAGCCAGTGGGCAACCGGCAGCCGAGTGACATCCCCTACTTCCTCTTCCTCCCCTCACCACACCCCCCACCCCCCCACCCCACCCCTGAGTCAGCCTAGTTTCTCCTCCCTTAAACAGCCAATTATCTTTTAAAGAAGTGTTTAAGAAAAAAAGGTTTATGCACACACATATTTTTCTAATTTAGGTATTTACCATTTCTAGTGTTCGTCATTTCTTTCTGTAAATATAAATTCTCAGTGTTCTTTTTTGCTTTACGTAAATCTGAGTTTCCATTTTGAAACTTTAGCGTGAAAACTTCCTTTTGGTTTTTGCTTGTGATAAATTCTCTCAGCTCTTGCTTGTTTAGAAATGGCCTTATTTCACCTTTGTTTTTGAGGGATATTTTCACTGGATATAGAGTTGTAGGTTGGCACTTTTCCCTTTCAGCACATGAAATATGTCATTGTGCTCTGTCTTGCATCATTTTTTATCTATGGTCATTCTAATCTCATTTCTCCGTATGTAATGTGGCTTTCTTTCCCTGACAGCTTTTAAGATTTTCTTTTTATCATTGGTTTTCAGCAATTTGATTATGATGTGCTATGGTGTGGTTTCTTTTTGTGTATTCTTTTTGGGGTTTGTTGAGCTCCTCAAATCTGTGAGTTTATAGTTTTCATCAAAATTGGAAATTTTTAGCTATTTTTTTTTGTATTTAGAAATTTAGTTTTTCCATATTTGCCTTCTTCTACTCCTTTTTTTAAAACTTTCCTCCAACTTGGTTTATTACCTGTAGTTCGTGGGGTGCAATTTGCCTGGTTTTTGTACCAGCTGACTCTCATTATGATTTTTTCTTTATTCCTTCTTCTTTCCCTTCTTCCTCCTTTTCCTCCCCCTTGTTCTTTTTCTTCTTCTTGATGTTTGTTTGCCAAGATCACACTTGATGCTCTGCATCAAGTATCTCTATTTGGGCAATTCCAAATTTGCCTTTGTTAGGAACTTGTGGGTATTACCAATTCCAGAGTAGATATTATGTTCATTTTCTGCTTGTAATTCTTTCCCTAGGAGTGAAGTGTAGTTTTGAACTCTCCACATCTCCCACTGCACAGACTTGGGTTTCCAATTTTGTGTGAATGAATCTTTTACCACATACTGTTCAAAGCAGTTAGTTGGATCACATGTCACATCCTTTCAGGCTCAGTGCCTTATTCAGGAGCTTAGGTTCAGTTCATTGTGCTTAAGGGCCTGGAATCTAAAACTTCCTCCCCTCAGCATTTATGCTTGTACCCTACGCCCCTGTGGGCCACTTGATTTTTATTTTCATACTCATCTATGGCTTTCAGTTTTTTGTTTTTATTTTTGGGGGTTTTTCTTTTGAAAGCTGAAAAATTTTCTTTCTCACTTTCAAGCTCAGGTGTGTGTATGTGTGTGTATTCCAACACTTTATAATGTTTGCAGTGGTGAGAGTTTCTTTTTTTTTTTTAACATCTTTATTGGAGTATAATTGCTTTACAATGGTGTGTTAGTTTCTGCTTTATAACAAAGTGAATCAGCTATACATATACATATATCCCCATATCTCTTCCCTCTTGCATCTCCCTCCCTCCCACCCTCCCTATCCCACCCCTCTAGGTGGTCACAAAGCACCGAGCTGATCTCCCTGTGCTATGCGGCTGCTTTCCATTAGCTATCGGTTTTATAATTTTTTCATGTTTTTATTCTTAAATATTAATGGAAGATCAAGAATCATTAAATATTTGAAGAACAAAATATGACATGAGATTGAGTCTAAGATAAACAAATGAAAAACAGTTTCAAAGGAAATAGAGATATTCAAGAATAGGGGGGGAAAACACACAAGAACCCCTTTATTAATATCCTCAGAGACATGTGAGCTGATACTGCATCCACAGTACAACAGGATGCTATAAAAAAAGGAAGATTCATAGAACAGGAATGAGATCTTGATGATTAAAATATTATTAACACAACAAACATTGAGCAGAAGAAATGAGTTGAAGGATTGAAATAAAAAATCCCAGGATACCTTCCTTCATAAGTAGAATAAAAAGAATGTAGAGATGAAAATATGACAGAAAATATAAATGACAGAGGACCAATCCAAGAGGTCTAATAGTCAATTAATAGAAGTTATAGAAAGAAAAAATACAGGAAATTAATGAAATAAAATATTCAAGTAAATAATGGAATACAATTTTGAAGAGCTAAGGGATATAATAATTGAAACTAAATGGAACAATCATTCTCTTGAATGTTGAAATTTCAGAACATTAAGGATAAAGAACTAAAAGCTTACAGAGAATGAAAATCAATCAATCAATCAGACAAATATGACACCTCTGTAGGACTAACCTCTTGTCATAATAGTGAATACTAGATGTTGGTAGAAAAATACTTTTAAAGTTCTGACGAAAATGATTTTCAAGAGGAATTCTATACTCTGCCAAAATACAAAACAAATGTGAGTCAAGTAAAGATATTTTCAGACATAAAAAATGCAGAAATCTGTTCCTCACAATGATCCATTCTTTTTATTTTTTCTAGCTCAGCAATAGAAAACATTTTTATTTAGACATATTCCAGCTAAGCTAAAAATATTTCCTTCTTCTGCCTCCCTTGCAGCTATGGATGGCTATATAACCAAGTTCTGGCCAATGTTGTGGGTGGCCTTCATGGAGATATTGTTAAAAGAGAGGGCTTGTTCCTCCTTCTCATTTGTAGGCATGGCCACTGGAGCTCTAACATTCATTTTGACTTGGTTGGCTTCCTTGAGAATGAAAGCCACAGTTGGAGGATAATGGAAAAGAAAGATGGGAAACTATGTCCCTGATGACAATAGGAGCCCACCATACCAGTTCTGTACTGCCTACCTCCAAATTTCTGTTTGTAATAGAGAAATAAAATTTCATTTTGCTAAAGTTACATTAATTTTAAAATATTCTCTTACATGCAGCTGTACCTAATCCAAACTGACAGAGAAAGCTATTTGAGGTTATATGTCAATTAATGATGAATTGATTTTTATTTTTGCATTGATCTTTCCATGTGACCATGATCTATAATGGAAGTACTGTGAGGGGGCTACAAAGAACCAGTACATTTAACTCAAGGGAATTATCCAAGGAAAAACCAGGAGCATATCTGTGTAAAAGCCATAAAAAAAGTGGGGGGAAAAAACTTTAAGAAATAAAGGCAACTAGAAACTCCAGGGAAAATGTAAAGCATTTAAAAAATGGCATTACTTTGTTCTATAGTGAACTATAGTTATACAATCAAAATCATTTAAACAACAATAAAGGTCCTTACAAGGGGAAGCTTTCTTCCAGAAATGATCAGTATTTGCTTCTGCTAGGAAACTTTATTCAAACTAAGATAATTACTGAAAAAATTACAGTTCTTCAGGATACAGTTAAATGCTGATCTTCTTTCATGAATTTACCTTCTATATGGTGAATCCTTTGTAACTCCACTCTTATTCAGCTTGAGAACATTTTTTTATTTTACATCAATTATTATTTATATTCCACTGATTCTGATAATTTCTTAATGATTGTCAATTATAGCATCTTGCAAATACCTCAGTAATAGTACTTTTAACTTTTATTTTACTTGTATGTCTAACTGCTTTCTTTCCCACTAGACTGTAACTCATTTGTCACATAAACAGTATTTTTCATTTCCATATTTCCGTAACTTAGCCCACCATCAGGCACATCGTAAGTGCTCATGCTTATTAAATGGATTAATCTGAGGAAACTTGATCTGATTATTATGAGAACATGTTACCTTTTGGCTGTTTCCTCAAGAAGGGAGAAAAAAAAGAGTGAAAGAAGATGTGATTGAAGAGGAAAGGAGAATACTGAATACATTTAATAGATGTCCCCTCTCCAAAGCACTTAAGCATCAGCAAGCATACCCTTGGAGCATGTCTGATGATATTTCAGAGCCTCTCTTCACAGATCACCTTGCAATCCCAGGTCACAAGGTGGGAGCTTCCAGCAGTCCTGGTATTAAACCACTGCACCAGCTTCCAGTCCTCCTGTAAGTGAGGTGGCTTGCGATGGACTAGCCTAGAGTAACTATGCCAACTTACAGCTGCCCTGTCCTTGTCTCCCTGCCAAACAGACTCAGATTTCAAATGAGTAGTTTCACTTGAAGGAATGGATATTTATAAAGACAAGTTATGTCATGGTCATATTCACATAGCATCACCATCAGCTCAGCATCCAGGCAAACCAGAGCCATATCCTGTGAACAGTTGGCTTTATGGAATGCAGGAAGCTGGGAAGAGAGACACACAGGGAAATTAAGGGGCAGGTGGGTCTGACCAACTTAACCACATGGAAGCATACAACCTTTCTTCTTTTCATATAGGACCTTTGTCAGAGGCATTTGATCTACAGTGGAAAGAGCATGCATCTTAGAATTAATGGACCTTGTTTTTGGTTCAGGGACTGCTACTTACTGGCTCTGTGTCCTTGAGCAAGTCCCTTCCTATCTCTGGGCCTGATTTCCTTATTTGGAAAATGTCAACCTCATAAAGTTATTTGGGGGATTATAAAGAAATAATGGATGCGAGCATCCTTTGTATAATTTACATCCAATGTAAATTATATTGTCCTTTTTCACACTGGGGTATGCCTCAAGGCTGTTCAGCATATTGTGTTCAACTCATGTGAATAATGTTAAAGAGAAATATTACCAAACCAGGACGAATTGCTTGTGTTAATAAACAGTCTGAGGGGGAAAACTTTGCTAATACTTAATGTTCTTATTTATTAACCCACTAGTCAAATATTATTGAATATATCATCACCATCATCAAAAAGATTTGGGTGTCTATTATTCAGTTATTCAGGCAACATTTATCAAGTGCTCAAGTGAAAGGCACTAGGTTAGCTCCCATGAGTGAACTAGTAAGGAAAAAGGAGAAGAGAATCCACATTCAGAATTAGATAGTTATAACATTTCAAGGCTGTGTGGACTAAGTGTTATATTTCTAGTAATTTCTAGAATTACAACACATCAGACATGAATGCCTATATAATATCTCACCCCATTCAACTCTTACCTAAGCCATGAATTCTGTCTATACTGTACTTTGATAATTAAAAAACTCACTCCATGGGGGATATTCTATTTCAAGTAGACCTAATTGTTAGAAAACTCTTCCTTATATTCACCATTTGGTCCTATCTTACAACCATGCAGCTAGCTTCCTTCTGTGCATGATGGTCACCACTTGGATATTTAAAGATGGCCATCGTGCCTCTTCCCATGCCTCCTTTCTCCACAAGATATACATAGCCCATGATCCCTTCCTCTCACCCTCCTGCTCTGTCTCTTAGGGGCCTGCTCAGTTTTTTCCTGTGTCCTACTCAAAGTGTCACATTCAATCTGGCCTCAAAATTCCACGAGTGGTTCCACCAGGGCAGAATGGGGTAGGACTGTAGTCTCCATGGTGAAAGTCCTCGCTGTCATTTATAGTCCTAGAGATACTGGCAAACTCTAAATTTGTTTACTGTAGTGTATCTCCTTTCACATGTAGTTATACTCCCTCATTCTGTATTTGTGAAGTTTGTTTTTTAGAACTACAGTCACAACTTCACAGTTATATCTACTAAATTTTATTTTCAGATGTTGGCTTAAGCTACCTCTAACACACATCATTTCCACTATAGTACTGTCCCCACTAGGATCACGGGGAGAATGATTCAAGCGTCAATTCATAGTTTGTAACTCATGCTTTGCCTCTGAGAATTCACCGGGGATTCACTTTTAATTGCTTCCCACAGTTCTAGTTATGATGTCAGTGTTCTTCAACGTCCTACAGAAGTTGCCAGGGAAAGGGTCCATGTGATTTATACCAGTAAGAATCTCCCATTAAAATTTTGAATAACCCTTTTCTCCAGGAGTCAAAAAACAATGAAAAATTGACATAGGAGTCAGATAGGGACAAAAATATCAGCTTTATTGTTGATATAATTAAATGCAAGTATGTGGAATGGCACCAGCAAAGACTGTACAGCCCTTTTGCCAGTTGGCCACTAGAGGTGCTCTCTGTGCTCCTGTAAGCTTCCCTACCTCCTGGCAACCAGAACAAAATAGGAAATCAATACCCTGCAGGCAGGCAGATGGACAGCATAGAAAGAGCCCAGAGGGGCAGAGCTGCATAGGCTATGGCTGGAGCCCAATTTCCCACAGCAGATTCACTCCTCCCTTGGGGTGGGCTGAGGCACTACTTTTGAAGAGCAACCTTCTCCATTTTCTGAGCCAAAGAATACTGAGCAAGGGAGAGAAGGGTTCCCTCACATCTCCTTGCACTCACATAGAGGCACTGAGTCCCTTTAGCCTTGTCAACTGCAGGATGGTGAGGCTGGCTTCTTTGGATGCAGGAACCTACTCTGAGGTGACCTCCCTGTCCACACACAAGGCCTATGACCATGCCCCTTTGTCCATGGCCTGTGAGTTTTTGTATGAGGGGCTGACAGCCCCCATGTCAGCCTGGGAACTGCTCACATCTGGCCCAGCACATCATTTCCTCTCCATGGAATTTTGTACTCTGTAACAGCCAGTGTTACTTGATGCTGGACACCTGGATGTGGAGGGAAATATCTGCCCCATGGCTTTGCTTTTCTCTCTTTGAAGTCCCTGTCCTCCACTGTGTGGTCCTGTGTGTGAGCCTAGAGGGGAAACTGCTGGCTGAGATGAGGAACATTGCTGTTGACAGGCCCCTTCATCTGCTCCTCGGGGACCTTTGAGAGTTGCCTGTTTATATTCCTCTCCCTTCCAGATTTCCCTTTTACCCTGGAGACAAAGCCCGGAGAGGCTCCCCCACTTTCACTATCACCCATTATGATCGTATTCTTCTCTTTTTATTCCTGGGATCTACTAGTTCTCCTATCTTGTGAAAGTTACCTGGAGGCTTTTGCAATCTCCTGTTCTACCCTAAAGCAATTCAAGTATATAGTATGTCTTTTCAGTCTCCCTACTCAAGCTGTGTGTTTCTACTTCTCCTTCACCTTCCAGAAGGTAGTCATCACTCTGTCATACAAATGTGCCTTCTGGGTCTATTTGCTTGTCAGATGTGATGGTTGAAGAAAAGCCTGGTCGTAGAACCCCATTTGCAGTATTTAGAAGGTATGTGTTTGTACTAATTATCCAAACTTTCCGCACCCAACCACCCTCCCCTCCCCCCCCCTTTTTTTTTTACTAGTGATACCTTTATTCTTTTCAAAATAATTTCATAACAATTATCTCATTTGGGCCTCAAAAGGATCTCATTAGTGAGGCAAATCATGATTCTATCTTCCCATTCTATATCCAGGGACAGAGGCACAAAAAGGTGAAGTCATGAACCCAAGGCTTAGAAAAGAGTTGGGGCAAAACACCACATCTGACCCTGAAGCCAGCACACCTTCTACTGCATCTGTGGGAACAGACCTCACAGGACACTTACCAGTCACTAGGGCTCCATGATTGACAAGATCCCCACAAGAAGCCAGCCCCGTCAGCCCCCAGTTGAATGTCCTGCTTTGAGAAGGCACATCCCCTGAGTAAATGGAAAGAATATTTATTGTGGGGGACAAAATAAAACAAAACAAAATGAAGCACAGAGGTTTGGGTTACATTTAGGTGGAAAGAGCCAGGGTTTAAGCGAACTGGACCCTGAGGGGAGATGAAGCAGGAGAGTGACACAGCTTAACTCTCTGAAACCTGTTTAGAGTGTTGTAATAGCTCAGATGGACTAAAGGAAAAACAAAACACTCATTTTGTCCGGAAAGAACCCTAGTACTATCTGTTAAATCCACTGGGAAAAATTTGGATGGGCCAGAAGCACCACTTCCTCATTTACATATTTGTCCAAATTATGTTAATGAAAAGAGTGAATTACAGACACACATCCACACAGAGCTTGCAACATTGTGAAGGTTTTACTTTAAGACCTGTATTTTTGCCCCTCCATCCTTTATTAAAATGAAAGCATCATTAAAAAGAAGAAAGACCATAGACAGCTAAAACCTCCCACCGAGAAAACCTCTGCTATTTTGGATAGCTCATATGCCAAATTATTCCACTTTAATGGAAAGAGAAAACTAATGCAAAGGAATCCATGTGTACAGATGACTTCAGTGCATCCAGCCATCTCCCAAAGCAGCACATTTCCAAAGGCCACAGATAGCCTCCTGCGATGCCTCTTTTGTTTGCTGAATTTCCTCACGGTACATCATTCTCTAGAGAGATGTGCCCAAGTTCTCTGTCTCCCACATTGTTTTCAAACCTTGTTACCACTGCATGCATTTCTAAATGACAAGGCGACTGGGTCTAAACTTTGATATGTCGCAAGAAAACCCAAACTGACAGTTGGAGGGGGCAGAAAGAGGAAGACACTGCCCATTCCTCCCTCATCCCAAATGTCATCCCTTCCTAGTGCAGACTGCCCAGGCAGCCCTGATGAAGAAACAAGCAGACACTTGAAAGTTTCTGACAGGTGTCATGGGCGCAGGCACTGAGAAACCAGGAGTGATGGAGCTTGACGTGACAGTGGCAGAGCCATTGAGGCTGGCTCCAGGACATGCAGGGTTTGGTGTATGTCAGTTCCAATACTTGTCATACTCCTACTCCATAATGGCAACTGCAAACGGACAGAGCCAGCGGGATGTGTTCAGAAAACTTAAAAACATCCTTTCCTGACCAAGTGATGTTGCCAAGCCGCAGTAATGTAGGATCAGCCACCCACAGTGGGTGCACTTCAGCTGGGTGGGGTCAGGAGCAAGAGGCAGGGCTGGTCGCATTGGTCTGGTTTGAGTTTGCTTGTTGTCTTTCTTCGTACCCTGCCTTGCCCTCCAAGCCAAGGGTTTCAATCTCCCAATTCCTTTCCACATCTCTGCATGTGATTTTTGTTCTGCCAGCATCTTCCTCCACCAGTAACTTCTGATGACTCTTAATTCCTTGCATATAATGATCTGTGCAGCAGATCCTGCTTGATCTAAATATTTGGCAGTCCTGCTCTTCTGACCCGGCTGGAGAGTGATTTATGATGGGAGAGGAGAGCTAGCTTCTCGGTAACACTGTGCAAATAGTTTCATAAATATTGCTCCATTGCATTAGTTTGAAATATTACTTCTTTTAACAGTCTGCCAAAGTCAAATCATTCTGCTAAATAAAAATCTATGACTAGGCCTCTCACCCAGCCAAAGTAACAGGTGGTAACCAAGCTCACCTGGTGGGAGAACCTGACTTGATTAACTCCAGCCCAGAAGTGATGGTTAACTCGCATTAAGGCATGACGGATGACAGCAGGTGTGTGTATAATCTTTTACCCAGCCTTCCAGCCTGCTAACAGAGGGTGTATTTATTTAATAGTTCTTAACTCAGTACACTGGCTTGTAGTTAAGCATTTTAAAATAACATAAGAACTTTATAAGTGCATTTATTTTTAAAAAATCCAACCAATAATTATTTGATAAAAAGTCAGTGGCACATATAAACTCTGAGTCCGGTTTCCAATGAAAATTCCTTGGAGCCTCAGGCAGAGTGATAAATCAACTATGGTGTGACTCTCTCCCTCTCCAAATGCCAAGAGTCAATGCTGAAATGGAAAGAGAATTCTGGTGTCACAGTGACCCAAGATGAGCCTGAAATTTGAGAATGGCAGGGGCCCAGAGTGGATATTTTTATTGCAAACTGCACTGTGGAGTTTCAAGATAGGTTTAGGCCACATGTGCTGCTGTATCATAGCTTCAACCAATTTCTGCTCCGGTTTTGTGTTTGGTGACTAGAGGGGACCCTTTTAACAGAATATCTCCTTTCCAGGGGGCCTGCCTAAAAGCAATGATGTTTTCAGCTCATATCAGGACCCACAAGTTCTCCCTATGTACACACCACTCCTGGAATCTCATCCTTTTCCAATAACTCCAGCTCAAACATCTACAGTGTTGACTCCTAAATATGGTTTTCTAACCAGTTTTATCTTCCAACCTCTGACTTTGCATCTCTATACTGACAATAACCCCTGAAACACATATATGAAGGAACCTGCTTGCTCCCATCAACCGTGTTCTCTGCCGGGTTTCCTACTCTGTGGTTCTTCCCCTCTCCCTGCGGCCCCGTCTCCAAATCTCAGCAGGACTTTGAAATCTCCTCTTCCTCTGCACCCTATAGTCAAGCAGTCATCCAAGCCTGTCAGTTTCAGGTCGGTGCTTTGTGACCACCTAGAGGGGTGGGATAGGGAGGGTGAGAAGGAGACGCAAGAGAGAGGAGATATGGGGATGTATGTATATGTATAGCAGATTCACTTTGTTACAAAGCAGAAACTAACACACCATTGTAAAGCAATTATACTCCAATAAACATTTTTAAAAAATTAAAAACAAATTATAAAAAAAAAGATTAAAAAAAAAAAAGATTAAAAAAACCTTCTACATCTGCCCCCCCTACTTTAATTTTTGAAATAATGTTTTTATAATTTGTTTTGTTTGCATGTTCATCATGAACTTTTCAAACAATATGGCAAAGCATAAAGAAGAAAGAAAAGTACAATCAAAACCAAAATATTTTTAAATAATATCCAAAATCATATTGCTCATATATAGCTCATAAAATTAGATAACATTCTTCTAGATTGCTCTTATGCACATGGATGGATGGATGGAAAGAAATCTTAATAAAACAAGATTATGCTACCCATGTTATTTTAATAAAAATATTAAATGTAATCTTCTTTGATTTTGACAGGAAAAAAGTAAAACAATGAAAATGAAGGGAACTGTTTAACTTCACCTGTTTCTTTACACAAGAGATAATAAATGTCTAAATTATCTAAGGATAAAAAAAAACGAACTTCCAACTTTACGAGATTGTGGAAGTAATATTCTTCTTAAAATTCCACTTCAATTTTAATCAGTAGTGACCAAATTCACACTAAGGGAAGTAAGAGGGTAGCCCTTTTATAGTTCCTGTCAAGACTTCTACTGCCACTTCCCAAATTTACTTACCAAGAGGCATAACATTTATATTCTATAATCAAACTGTCCAGAGTTTAATCGTCTCAGTTCTTCATTTGAATTAGTTTATTGCCCACGCTCAACACCAGTCATTTCTCTGAATTTTCTCCATTGTGGCGTGTTGTATTTTTATTCTCTCTGCTTGGTTAGATTTGACTGTGGAGTACTTTTCTCTAGAAAGAACTTCAGTGCTGCATTCGTTGAGTTCTTCACATACTAAAGTCAGACTATCATTCTGTTAGCAAGATGTAGACATTGTACTATTGCTTTTTGAATTTGAGTACTGCATGCTTATAATGCTACATCATCACCATTCTTTTTCTTTTTTTTAATGTATTAACTTAATATCTTTATTTAATTGCAGATTTAATTGCTGAATCACTATGCCCCTCAGCTTAAAATGCAGAGACCAGACCTTGTTGGATGTTTGTTAATTATTATTAGAGCTCAATTAAACTTTTTTTTTTTTTAAACATCTTTATCGGAGTACAATTGCTTTACAATGGTGTGTTAGTTTCTGCTTTATAACAAAGCGAATCAGTTATACATATACATATGTCCCCATATTTCTTCCCTCTTGCATCTCCCTCCCTCCCACCCTCCCACCCTCCCTATCCCACCCCTCTAGGTGGTCACAAAGCACCAAGCTGATCTCCCTGTGCTATGTGGCTGCTTCCCACTAGTTATCTATTTTACGTTTGGTAGTGTATATATATCCATGCCACTCTCTCACTTTGTCCCAGCTTACCCTTCCCCCTCCCCATATCCTCAAGTCCATTCTGTAGTAGGTCTGTGTCTTTCTTCCCATCTTGCCCCTAGGTTCTTCATGACCTTTTTTTTTAATTTATTTTTTAGATTCCATATATATGTGTTAGCATACGGTATTTGTTTTCCTCTTTCTGACTTACTTCACTCTGTATGACAGACTCTAGGTCCATCCACCTCACTACAAATAACTCAATTTCATTTCTTTTTATGGCTGAGTAATATTCCATTGTATATATGTGCCACATCTTCTTTATCCATTCATCTGTCGATGGACACTTAGGTTGCTTCCATGTCCTGGCTATTATAAATAGAGCTGCAGTGAACATTTTGGTACATGACTCTTTTTGAATTATGGTGTTCTCAGGGTATATGCCCAGTACTGGGATTGCTGGGTCGTATGGTAGTTCTATTTTTAGTTTTTTAAGGAACCTCCATACTGTTCTCCATAGTAGCTGTATCAATTTACATTCCCACCAACAGTGCAAGAGGGTTCCCTTTTCTCCACACCCTCTCCAGCCTTTATTGTTTGTAGATTTTTTGATGATGGCCATTCTGACCGGTGTGAGATGATATTTCATTGTAGTTTTGATTTGCATTTCTCTAATGATTAATGATGTTGAGCATTCTTTCATGTGTTTGTTTGCAATTTGTATATCTTCTTTGGAGAAATGTCTGTTTAGGTCTTCTGCCCATTTTTGGATTGGGTTGTTTGTTTTTTTGATATTGAGCTGCATGAGCTGCTTGTAAATTTTGGAGACTAATCCTTTATCAGTTGCTTCATTTGCAAATATTTTCTCCCATTCTGAGGGTGGTCTTCTCGTCTTGTTTATGGTTTCCTTTGCTGTGCAAAAGCTTTTAAGTTTCATTAGGTCCCATTTGTTTACTTTTCTTTTTAATTCCATTTCTCTAGAAGGTGGGTCAAAAAGGATCTTGCTGTGATGTATGTCATAGAGTGTTCTGCCTATGTTTTCCTCTAAGAGTTTTATAGTGTCTGGGCTTACATTTAGGTCTTTAATCCATTTTGAGTTTATTTTTGTGTATGGTGTTAGGGAGTGTTCTAATTTCATTCTTTTACATGTAGCTGTCCAGTTTTCCCAGCACCACTTATTGAAGAGGCTGTCTTTTCTCCACTGTGTATTCTTGCCTCCTTTATCAAAGATAAGGTGACCATATGTGTGTGGGTTTATCTCTAGGCTTTCTATCCTGTTCCATTGATCTCTATTTCTGTTTTTGTGCCAGTACCATACTGTCTTGATTACTGTAGCTTTGTAGTATAGTCTGAAGTCCAGGAGCCTGATTCCTCCAGCTCCATTTTTCTTTCTCAAGATTGCTTTGGCTCTTCGGGGTCTTTTGTGTTTCCATACAAATTGTGAAATTTTTGGTTCTAGTTCTGTGAAAAATGCCATTGGTAGTTTGATAGGGATTGAACTGAATCTGTAGATCGCTTTGGGTAGGAGAGTCATTTTCACAATGTTGATTCTTCCAATCCAAGAACATGGTATCTCTCTCCATCTATTTGTAGCATCTTTAATTTCCTTCATCAGTGTCTTATAATTTTCTGCATACCGGTCTTTTCTCTCCTTAAGTAGGTTTATTCCTAGGTATTTTATTCTTTTTGTTGCAGTGGTAAAAGGGAGTGTTTTCTTAATTTCACTTTCAGATTTTTCATCATTAGTGTATAGGAATGCTAGAGATTTCTGTGCATTGATTTTGTATCCTGCTATTTTACCAACTTCATTGATTAGCTCTAGTAGTTTTCTGGTAGCATCTTTAGGATTCTCTATGTATAGTATCATGTCATCTGCAAACAGTGACAGCTTTACTTCTTCTTTTCCGATTTGGATTCCTTTTATTTCTTTTTCTTCTCTGATTGCTGTGGCTAAAACTTCCAAAACTATGTTGAATAAAAGTGGTGAGAGTGGACAACCTTGTATTGTTCCTGATTTAGTGGAAATGGTTTCAGTTTTTCACCACTGAGAACGATGTAGGCTGTGGGTTTATCATATATGGCCTTTATTATGTTGAGGTAAGTTCCCTCTATGCCTACTTTCTGGAGGGTTTTTATCATAAATCGTTTTTGAATTTTGTCAAAAGCTTTTTCTGCATCTATTGAGATGATCATATGGTTTTTCTCCTTCAGTTTGTTAATATGGTTTATCACATTGATTGATTTGAGTATATTGAAGAATCCTTGCATTTCTGGGATAAACCCCACTTGATCATGGTGTAGGATCCTTTTAATGTGCTGTGGGATTCTGTTTGCTAGTATTTTGTTGAGGATTTTTGTATCTATGTTCATCAGTGATATTGGCCTGTACTTTTCTTTCTTTGTGACATCTTTGTCTGGTTTTGGTATCAGGGTGACGGTGGCCTCTTAGAATGAGTTTGGGAGTGTTCCTCCCTCTGCTATATTTTGGCAGAGTTTGAGAAGGATAGGTGTTAGCTCTTCTCTAAATGTTTGATGGAATTCGCCTATGAAGCCATCTGGTCCTGGGCTTTGTTTGTTGGAAGATTTTTAATCACAGTTTCAATTTCAGTGCTTGTGATTGGTCTGTTCATATTTTCTATTTCTTCCTGGTTCTGTCTCAGAAGGTTGTACATTTCTAAGAATTTGTCCATTTCTTCCAGGTTGTCCATTTTATTGGCATAGAGTTGCTTGTAGTAATGTCTTATGATCCTTTGTATTTCTGCAGTGTCAGTTGTTACTTCTCCTTTTTCATTTCTAATTTTATTGATTTGAGTCTTCTCCCTTTTTTTCTTGATGAGTCTGGCTAATGGTTTATCAATTTTGTTTATCTTCTCAAAGAACCTGCTTTTAGTTTTATTGATCTTTGCTATCATTTCCTTCATTTCTTTTTCATTTTTTTCTGATCTGATCTTTATGATTTCTTTCCTTCTGCTAACTTTGTGGGGTTTTTTGTTCTTCTTTCTCTAATTGCTTTAGGTGCAGGGTTAGGTTGTTTATTTGAGATGTTTCTTGTTTCTTGAGGTAGGATTGTATTGCTATAAACTTCCCTCTTAGAACTGCTTTTGCTGCATCCCATAGGTTTTGGGTCTTCGTGTTTTCCTTGTCATTTGTTTCTAGGTATGTTTTGATTTCCTCTTTGATTTCTTCAGTGATCTCTTGGTTATTAAGTAGTGTATTCTTTAGCCTCCATGTGTTTGTATTTTTTCCAGATTTTTTCCTGTAATTGATATCTAGTCTCATAGCGTTGTGGTCGGCAAAGATACTTGATACGATTACAGTTTTCTTAAATTTACCAAGGCTTGATTTGTGACCCAAGATATGATCTATCCTGGAGAATGTTCCATGAGCACTTGAGAAGAATGTGTAGTCTGTTGTTTTTGGATGGAATGTCCTATAAATATCAATTAAGTCCATCTTGTTTAATGTATCATTCAAAGCTTGTGTTTCCTTCTTTATTTTCATTTTGGATGATCTGTCCATTGGTGAAAGTGGGGTGTTAAAGTCCCTTACTATGATTGTGTTACTGTCGATTTCCCCTTTTATGGCTGTTAGCATTTGCCTTATGTATTGAGGTGCTCCTATGATGGGTGCATAAATATTTACAATTGTTATATCTTCTTCTTGCATTGATCCCTTGATCATTATATAGTGTCCTTCTTTGTCTCTTGTAGTAGTCTTTGTTTTAAAGTCTATTTTGTCTGATATGAGAATTGCTACTCCAGCTTTCTTTTGATTTCCATTTGTATGGAATATGTTTTTCCATCCCCTCACTTTCAGTCTGTATGTGTCTCTAGGTCTGAAGTGGGTCTCTTCTAGACAGCATATATACGGGTCTTGTTTTTGTATCCATTCAGCCAGTCTATGTCTTTTGGTTGGAGCATTTAATCCATTTAAATTTAAGGTAATTATCGATATCTATGTTCCTATTGCCATTTTCTTAATTGTTTTGGGTTTGTTATTGTAGGTCTTTTCCTTCTCTTGTGTTTCCTGCCTAGAGAAGTTCCTTTAGCATTTGTTGTAAAGCTGATTTGGTGGTGCTGAATTCTCTTAGCTTTTGTTTGTCTGTAAAAGTTTTAATTTCTCTGTCGAATCTGAATGAGATCCTTGCTGGGTAGAGTAATCTTGGTTGTAGGTTTTTCCCTTTCCCATATCACTTTAAATATGTCCTGCCACTCCCATCTGGCTTGCAGAGTTTCTGCTGAAAGATCAGCTGTTAACCTTATGGGAATTCCCTTGTGTGTTATTTGTTGTTTTTCCCTTGCTGCTTTTAATTTTTTTTTCGTATTTAATTTTTGATAGTTTGATTGATATGTGTCTTTGCATGTTTCTCCTTGGATTTATCCTGTATGGGACTCTCTGTGCTTCCTGAACTTGATTAACTATTTCCTTTCCCATATTAGGGAAGTTTTCAACTATAATCTCTTCAAATATTTTCTCAGTCCCTTTCTTTTTCTCTTCTTCTGGGACCCCTATAATTCGAATATTGGTGCGTTTAATGTTGTCCCAGAGGTCTCTGAGACTGTCCTCAATTCTTTTCATTCTTTTTTCTTTATTCTGCTCTGCAGTAGTTATTTCCACTATTTTATCTTCCAGGTCACTTATCCTTTCTTCTGCCTCAGTTATTGTGCTATTGATCCCTTCTAGAGAATTTTTAATTTCATTTATTGTGTTGTTCATCACTGTTTGTTTGCTCTTTAGTTCTTCTAGGTCCTCGTTAAACATTTCTTGTATTTTCTCCATTCTATTTCCAAGATTTTGGATCATCTTTACTATCATTATTCTGAATTCTTTTTCAGGTAGACTGCCTACTTCCTCTTCATTTGTTTGGTCTGATGGGTTTTTACCTTTCTCCTTCCTCTGCTGCGTATTCCTCTGTCTTCTCATTTTGCTTAACTTACTGTGTTTGGGGTCTCCTTTTTGCAGGCTGCATGTTCGTAGTTCCTGTTGTTTTTGGTTCTGTACCCAGTGGCTATGGTTGGTTCAGTGGGTTGTGTAGGCTTCCTGATGGAGGGGACTAGTGCCTGTGTTCTGGTGGATGAGGCTGGATCTTGTCTTTCTGGTGGGCAGGTCCACGTCTGGTGGTGTGTTTTGGGGTGTCTGTGACCTTATTATGATTTTAGGCCGCCTCTGTGCTAATGGATGGGGTTGTGTTCCTGTCTTGCTAGTTGTTTGGCATAGGGTGTCCAGCACTGTAGCTTGCTGGTCGTTGAATGGAGCTGGGTCATGGCATTGAGATGGAGATCTCTGGGAGATTTTCACCGTTTGTTATTATGTGGAGCTGGGAGGTCTCTTGTGGACCAGTGTCCTGAACTTGGCTCTCCCACCTCAGGGGTACAGCCCTGACGCCTGGCTGGAGCACCAAGAGCCTGTCATCCACACAGCTCAGAATAAAAGGGAGGAAAAAAAGAAGGAAAGAAAGAAGAAGATAAAATAAAATAAAATAAAGTAAAATAAAATTAAGTTATTAAAATAAAAAATAAAAAATAATTATTAAAAAAAATTTTTTTAAGTAATAAAAAAAAAAAAAAGAAAGAAGAGAGCAACCAAAGCATAAAACAAATCCACCAATGATAACAAGTGCTAAAAACTATACTAAAAAAAAAAAAAAAACGGCCAGATAGAACCCCCAGGACAAATGGTAAAAGCAAAGCTATACAGACAAAATCACACACAGAAGCATATACACACACACTCACAAAAAGAGAAAAAGGGAAATATATATATAATATATATATTATATATATTATATATATATATATATATTATATATATATATATATATATAATATATATATATCATTGCTCCCAAAGTCCACCTCCTCAATTTGGTATGATTTGTTGTCTATTCAGGTATTCCACAGATGCAGGGTACATCAAGGGCATGGTGGAGATTTAATCCGCTTCTCCTGAGGCTGCTGGGAGAGATTTCCCTTTCTCTTCTTTGTTCGCACAGCTCCTGGGGTTCAGCTTTGGATTTGGACCCGCCTCTGCGTGTAGGTCGCCTGAGGGCGTCTGTTCTTCGCTCAGACAGGACGGGGTTAAAGGAGCAGCTGCTTTGGGGGCTCTGGCTCACTCAGGCCGGGGGGAGGGAGGGTACGGATGCGGGGCGAGCCTGCGGCGGCAGAGGCCAGCAGGACGTTGCACCAGCCTGAGGTGCGCTGTGCGTTCTCCCGGGGAAGTTGTCCCTGGATCACGGGACCCTGGCAGTGGCGGGCTGCACAGACTCCCGGGAGGGGAGGTGTGGATAGTGACCTGTGCTTGCACACAGGCTTCTTGGTGGCGACAGCAGCAGCCTTAGTGTCTCATGCCCGTCTCTGGGGTCCGCGCTGATAGCCGCGGCTTGCGCCCGTCTCTGGAGCTCGTTTAGGCGGCGCTCTGAATCCCCTCTCCTCGCGCACCATGAAACAAAGAGGCAAGAAAAAGTCTCTTGTCTCTTGGGCAGCTCCAGACTTTTTCCCGGACTCCGTCTCAGCTGGCTGTGGCGCACTAACCCCTTCAGGCTGTGTTCACGCCGCCAACCGCAGTCCTCTCCCTGGGATCCGACCAAAGTCCGAGCCTCAGCTCCCAGCCCCTGCCCGCCCCGGCGGGTGAGCAGACAAGCCTCTCGGGCTGGTGAGTGCTGGTGGGCACCACTCCTCTGTGCGGGAATCCTCTCCTCTGTGGCTCCGAAGATTCCCGCCTCTGCCACCTGCAGTCTCGGCCCGCGAAGGGGCTTCGTAGTGTGTGGAAACCTTTCCTCCTTCACAGCTCCCTCCCAGAGGTGCAGGTCCCGTCCCTATTCTTTTGTCTCTTTTTTCTTTTGCCCTACCCAGGTACGTGGGGAGTTTCTTGCCTTTTAGGAGGTCTGAGGTCTTCTGCCAGCATTCAGTAGGTGTTCTGTAGGAGTTGTTCCACATGTAGATGTATTTCTGATGTATTTGTGGGGAGGAAGGTGATCTCCACATCTTACTCTTCTGCCATCTTGAAGCTCCTACCATTCTTTTTCATTAGCCTGGATGTCATCATTGAATGGTTTTATTCCCAACCCCACCACCCCACTTCCAAAAAAGGAAAAGGACTACAGGTTGCTGTATGCTCAAGTTCTATCACATATGAAAATGTCTTTACTTTGCTCCTCTACTTGAATAACATCTTGACTCCTTGTTACATTCTTTTTTTTTTTAACATCTTTATTGGAGTATAATTGCTTTACAATGGTGTGTTAATTTCTTCCTTATAACAAAGTGAATCAGCTATACATATACATATATCCCCATATCTCCTCCCTCTTGCGTCTCCCTCCCGCCTTGTTACATTCTTAAAGCTTGTTTGCCCTGCCCTGTAATGTTTTTTGACTTAGTTCCATTGTGTATTATAGAAATCAGGGGTCCATTTTTCTTTTTATCCGCTCTCAATCGTTAGTTATTTGTTTGTATGTTTTATCCCAAATGAATTTCAAGAATAGAGGAAAACACCTAACAAGTTTGATGTAATAATCAGCACTCATTTTCAGCAAATTTTAGCATTTTGATTTATTTACTTTGAATATCTTTACCCTATAAAATAAAACATACAAACTCATGTACATTATCTTGTGCCCCTCCCTCATTTTATTTCCTAATACTCTTCCACAGAGAAATCTCCTGTCCTTAATTTGGTGTTTACAATTCCTATACATGTTTTTGTAGCATTCTTACATATGTATGTATCCAAGAATTATAGATACATAGTATAATATTTTACAGACTGTTTCAGATTCCTTAAATGTTATCATACAGAATTTATAGTTCACACCTTGCTTTTTTCCTCCAGTATTACCTTTGCAAGATCTGTCAGTGTCAACATACATAGTTCAATAATTTTCAGATTTCTCCTATTGATGGATATTTAGTTTGTTTCCAGTTTCGCTATGAAAAATAATGCTATAGCAAATAAAACTTGTTCATTTGTAGTCTTTGAGATGTGTGAGAATTTATGATAAGCATTCAGAGGTGGATTTGGGGCCATGTGTGGACTGTGTGTGTCTTTCACTTTGATATTTCTAAATATCTAGGAACATTTTATATCATAATCAGGACTGTATTATACTTCCCAATAATTTACATGCTCACAAGCCCTTTAAATTGTCATACTTTTTTTTTCATATTTTCCCATTTAATAAACATTAAATGGTACCTTAATATTGGTCCCTTTTACATTTTTATGAGCACTGAGTACCAGTGAGATTGGGCATATTTTCAAATGTTTAGTGGTCTTCTGTACTTCTTCTTTTATGATGTATCTGCTCATATCCTTTGCCAATTTTTCTACTGGGTTGATTTTTTTCTTATTGATTCTTAAGGGTACTTCATATATGCTGATTTCCAATTCATTAGTAGTATTACAGGCTGCAAATGTCTTTCATAATTCCATATCTAATTGTTTAACATTTCGTGTGGTATCTTTTGGAATAAGAAGCATTTTAATATAGTTGAATTTATCTATTTTCTTTCTTTGTGATCTGTGCTTTTTGTATCTTTCTTAAAAAATCCTTTTGAACCATGAGACTGTAAAGATAATCTTGTACATTCTTCTAAAGTGAAAACTATGTTTTTTGTTGACAATCAGAGCCAACATTTTGAGTTAGTTTATTTTATATATAAATCTGGAATCATATTCTAAATAATTTTGTGTCCTGATCTTGTGAGCATTTTCCCTTGATACTAAAGGCTCTTTATTGTTTCTTTCTTTTTTTATTGAACTGTAGTTGATTTACAGTTGATTTAGTTTTAGGTATGCAGCAAGGTGATTCAGTTTTATATATATATGTATATATATATATATTTATTTATTTATTTATATTTATATTTATATTCTTTTTAAGATTCTTTTCCATTATAGGTTATTACAAGATGTTGAATATAGTTCCCTGTGCTGTACAGTAAATCCTTGTTGTTTATCTCTTTTATACAATATATAGCGGTGTGTATCTGTTAATCCCATACTCCTCATTCATCCCCACCTCTTACTTTGTTTTCTATGTCTGTGAGTCTGTTTCTGCTTTGTAAACAAGTTCATTTGTATTATTTTTAGATTCCACATATAAGTGATATCATATAATATTTGTCTTTCTCTGTCTGACTTACTTCACTTAGTATTATAATCTCTACCTCCATCCATGTTGCTGCAACTGAAATGTTTCATTGTTTTTTTTTTTTAATTTTTATTGGAGTATAGTTGATTTACAATGTTGTGTTAGTTTCAGGTGTATAGCAAAGTGAATCAGTTATAAATATATCCACTCTTTTTTAAGATTCTTTTCCCATATAGGCCATTACAGGTATTGAGTAGCATTCCGTGTGCTATACAGTAAGTCCTTATTCATTGTCTATTTTATATATAGTAGTGTGTATATGTCAATCCCAATCTCCCAATTTATACCTCCCCCTCTTACCCGCAAGTAACCATAAGTTTGTTTTCTACATCTGTAACTCTATTTCTGTTTTGTAGGTAAGTTCATTTGTACCCTTTGTTAGATTCCACATATAAGTGATATCATATGATATTTGTATTTCTCTGACTACTTCACTCATTATGACATTCCCTAGGTCCATCCGTGTTGCTGCAGATGGCATGATTTTGTTGTTTTTTATAGCTGAGTAATATTCTATTTCATATATATATATATATATATATTTAGGTTGTTTCCATGTCTTTGCTATTGTAAATAGTGCTGCTATGAACATTGGGGTGCATATATCTTTTCAAATTAGAGTCTTCATCTTTTTCAGGCATATTCCCAGGAGTGGAATTGCAGGATCACATGGTAACTCTATTTTTAGTTTTTTGAGGAACCTCCATACTGTTTTCCATAGTGGCTGCACCAATTTACATTCTCACCAACAGTGTAGGAGGGTTCCCTTTTCTGCACACCCTCTCCAGCATTTATTATTTGTAGGCTTTTTGATTATGGCCATTCTGATCAGTGTGAGGTGATATATCATTGTAGTTTTGGTTTGCATTTCACTAATAGTTAGCGATGTTGAGCATCTTTTCATGTGCCTGTTGATCATCTGTATGTCTTCTTTGGAGAAATGTCTATTTAGGTCTTCAGCCGATTTTTTGATTGGGTTGTTTGCTTTTTTAATATTAAGTTGTATAAACTGTTTGTATATTTTGGAAATTGATCCCTTTCGGTCACATCATTTGCAAATATTTTCTCCCAGTCTTTAGCTTGTCTCTTTGTTTTGTTTATGGTTTCCTTTGCTGTGCAAAAGCTGTAAGTTTGATTAGGTCCCATTTGTTTATTTTTGCATTTATTTCTTTTGCCTTGGGAGACTTAGTCACTCTTAGTTTTTATGTTGTAATGATAACCTAAAGGGATAGCAGTCTCTTAATTAACTTCTCTCTTAATCATTATTGCAAGACAGTGACGAGGATGACAGAATTTTGAAGGCAACTATTGTAAAAGTATCTTCTCAGCAGACATTTGCAACATCTTACTCTGATTCGGAATTAAGAGTTAAGTGCTGCGTATCATCTAACGTGACTCTCCTAGTTAACAAAACATACCTGGTTTTTCATCTTCAACTGGGTTTCTCTCTGAGATGTTATTTTTCTCCCTGAATGTTATTTGAAGTTTGGGCTGAAGTATGATAGGCCACTTCTGCCATTAATTGTCTAGTATTAAAACAGCAAATAATTTTAGGCAATAGTATTTCCAGATTAAGTGTGTGTACATGCATGTGTGTGTGCATGTGTTGCTTTTCTTTCTTTTGCCTTGGGAGCTTGATCTAAGAAAATATTGCTGTGATTCATGTCAAAGAATGTTTTGCCTATGTTCTCTTCTAGGAGTTTTATGGTGTCATGTCTTACATTTAAGTCTTTAAACCATTTTGAGGTTTATTTTTTTGTATGGTGTGAGGGAGTGCTCTAACCTCATTGATTTACATGAATGAAAGCTTTCCCAACACCACTTGCTGAAGAGACTGTCTTTTGTCCATTGTGTATTCTTGCCTCCTTGGTCAAAGATTAAATGACTGTAGGTGAGTGGGTTTATTTCTGGGCTGTCTATTTTGTTTCGTTGATCCATATGTCAGGTTTTGTGCCAATACCACCCTGTTTTGATTACTGTAGCTTTGTAGTATTGTCTGAAGTCTGGGAAGGTTATGTCTCCAGCTTTGTTTTTTCCTCAGGATAGCTTTGGCAATTCTGAGTCTTCTGTGGTTCCATATACATTTTAGGATTATTTGTTCTAGTTCTTTGAAAAATGTTATGGGTAATTTGATAGGGATTACATTACATCTGTATATTTCTTTGGGTAGTGTGGCCATTTTAACAATATTAGTTCTTCCAATCCAAGAGTATGGGATATATTTCCATTTCTTTGAATCATCTAAAGTTTGAAGACTATGCTTTTTAAGCTTATGTCTTTAATCCACTGAAGGAGTGAGATTATGGCAGATTGGCATGAGATAAGAATTGAATTTTTTTAATAAAGGAAAACAGTGGGAAGTATTTTTCTTCTCCCACTAATTCTAGGCTCTTTATTCTGTTCCATTTGTTTAATTGTCTATCCCTGGGCCAGTAGTTTTAATTACTGTAGACTTATTGTTTTCATATAAAACAGGGTAAAACTCTAATCTGTTTTTCAGTAACCTAACTATTATTTACTTTGGCCTTTGTTGGCTTTATATGGTACAAATGTCTTCTCTCACACTGGGATTTGCCTTTTTATTCTCTTAAGTGTGTCTTTGAATGAGTGAAAATACTTAATTTTATGTACCCTAGTTTTTTAATCCTGTTTTATGGTTAGTATTGTTCTTTCCCATTACAACATCTTTGTTGCATCAGCCTCAGAAATATAGTCTCCTATGTTCATGTTATCTTCTAGAAGCTTTAATGATGTGCCATTTATATTTAGATCTTTATTCCACCTTGAGGATCCATCTACTACTTGTATGGTGGAAGGTAGTGATCAAATTTGCTTTAACACATGAATATCCAGTGGCCAACACCATTGATTAAAAAGACCTTTCTGTGATGTCATCTTTGCCACAAATAAAGTATCTCCATATGTGTGGGCCTGTTTCTGGACTCATTTTTGTGTTCTGTCAATCTGTTTGTCTTTCCTTGAACAAGACCACATTGTCTCAACTAATGTAATTATATAAAAGCTCCATATCTATTAGAGAAGTTTTGTAATTCGGTTTTTTTTTTTCTTTAACATTATCTTCACTATTTTTGGTCCTTTGAGATTCCATATAAACTTTAAAATCAACTTTTAATTTCTGTAGAAAACAACCTGCTGGAATTTTGATTAGGATTATATTGAATCTATATATCTCTTTAGGAAGAAATTGTGTCTTTGCCATATTAAGTGTTCAGATCTCTGATGATCATATATCACTCAATTTTCTCTTTTTTTAAAAATATTTCTAACATATACTGTATTTTTTTGCAAAAGTCTTCAACTTCTTTTGTTAGATTTATTTCTTTGTATTTGATATTTTTATTAAATTATGAATTTAAGTTCTACATTTAACAGTCCATTCCTATTTTACTGAAAGTTTTAAAATTCAGGAATAGATGTTTAATGTTGAAATGTTTTTTTCAGCATCTGTGGAATTAATCCTAAAATTTATTTCTGTAAGTCCATTAATATATTAAGTTATATTACTATATTTAAAATACTGAATCATCTTTGCATTTCTGTAATAAATTCCACTTGTTCATATTCTGTTATTCTTGTAATATACTTATAAACTGTGTCCAAAATTATTTAATTTTAGAATTTTCAATTGATATACATGAGTGAGTTTTTATATAGTTTTTTCTTATTGTGCTGTCTTCATTGGATTATGATACCAATGTTATACTCACTTCATAAAATAAATTTGGACTTTCCTTTTTAGTAATTTTAAATGGTTTACAGAGATTTTGAACATAGAGTTGTGTTTTGCTTTTATTTTTCCCTATCAGTGTTTATGCACAAACATGTCATTATGAAAATTTTATAATGATCAGCAAAATTGAAAGACTTTTACCGTGAATGCCCATGAGTTTTGCTTTTTAATCCAACCCAAAATTGTGTCTTAAGAGACAGATTTAGTTCATGTGAAAATATTGATATGTATGTTCTTTCAATTTATATTATTCTATAGTTTGCTTTTTTGTTATATCACTTAAAATATTTCAGTATGTGCTCTTTTCTCTGCTTTTTTGATTTTATAATTCTCTAAATATTTAGGAAGTCTTGTACTTTTGCTAGAGATTACTTTCATATCTATAACTACATACTATACCCTTAATCATCTCTTTTTGGAAATTATTATTTTCTGTGATTATCAGCTTTATGTGTCAACTTGACTAGGTTATAGTACCCAGTTATTCAGTCAAACACTAGTCTAGGTGCTGCGATAAAGGTATTTAGTAGATGTGATTAACATCTGTCATCAGTTAACTTTAAGTAAAGGATTATCCTTAATAATCTGGGTGGACCTAATTTAGTCAGTTGAAAGGTCTTAAGAGCAGGAAACCTGAGGTTTTCCTGAGGAAGAAGAAATTCCCACTGTGGACTGCAGTATCAGTCCTGCCCAAGAGTTTGCAGCTTGCCTTTTCTGTGGAGTACACAATACACTAGGGCTTGCCTAGCTAATCGTACAGTCACTGAAGCCAGTTCTCTGCTCTATGTGTGTGTATACGTATATTTTTTTTCACTCATTCTGTTTCTTTGGTGGAACCCTGACTGTTACAGTGTCCTAAAATGGGCAATAAATAAATTGTTAGCTTACTTTAAATTTCTCCTCCTTCTCTGCTACCTGATTTTATTCAATTATATATCCTTTGTAATGTTTCCTTCTTAATATTTTAATTTTATTGGAGTATAGTTGATTTACAATGTTCAGGTGTACAGAAAAGTGATTCAGTTATGCATATACAGATATTCATTCTTTTTTAGATTCTCTTCTTTTATAGGTTATCACAGAATATTGAGTAGTTCCCTATGCTATATGGTAGGTCCTTTTTGGTTATCTATTTTATATATAGTCGTGTGTGTGTGTTCATCCCAAGCTCCTGATTTATCCTTCCCCTCCACGTTTCCCCTTTGATAACCATAAGTTTGTTTTCGATATCTCTAAGTCTGTTTCTGTTTTGTAAATAAGTTCATTTGTATCTTTTTTTAAAAATTAGATTCCACATATAAGTGATATCATATAATATTTGTCTCTCTGTCTGACTTACTTCACTCAGTGTGACAAGCTCTAGGACCATCCATGTTGCTGCAAATGGTATTATTATTTTCTTTTTATGGCTGAGTAATATTCCATTGTATATATGTACCACATCTTCTTTATCCATTCTTCTGTTGATGGACATTTAGGTTGCTTCCATGTCTTGGCTATTGTAAATAGTGCTGCAGTGAACATTGGGGTGCATGCATCTTTTCAAATTAGAGCTTTCTCCAGATATATGCCCAGGAGTGGGATTGCTGGATCATGTGGTAGTTCTATTTTTAGTTTTTTAAGGAACCTCCATACTGTTCTCCATAGTGGTTATACCAATTTACATTCCCACTAGTACTGTAGTAGGGTTCCCTTTTCTCCACACCCTCTCCAGCATTTATTGTTTGTAGACTTTTTGATGATGGCTATTCTGACTGGTGTGAGGTGATACCTCATTGTAGTTTTGATTTGCATTTCTCTGATAATTCGTGATGCTGAGCATCTTTTCATGTGCTTTTTGACCATCTGTTCTTAGTGTTACTAAGGTTTAGTGTTTTTGTGCCTACTGAAAAAAACCTCATTTCTATAAAACTGTCTCCTAAATATAACAAGCTTTGGGAAAAATAGAGTTAAGCTCAGACTATTCAAAATCTATGTGACTTTGTTATCAGAGCAAAAACAATTATAATCCCAACAAAAACACTTGATCAGTAATGAAGCAATCAATCAATGATGTTAAACGTCTAATAAATGGAGGAATGGAAAATAAATACAGTATTTTTAAAAATAAAAGTGCAAGTAGTTTGAAGGGAGGAGGTATAAGCAGGTGTTGCATCTGCTGATTTCTGGAAACAAGGGCAAAATTCACAATGACTGGGGAGTAATATGCAATAAGCCATCAGAGATAGTGCATATAGAAATAGTGAGCCAAGAAGAGAGATAGTAGCTGGGCTTTATGTGTAGTCTTGTACTCCTCCGGGGCTTGCTACATTCATCTGCTGTTCCCTTGTGGTTTGAAATTTAACACTCTGATAAATATCATTCATGGATCAATGTGACTTCCTCAGTATGCCAGCATCATCACTACCAGTTTCAAATCAGGTACATATGATCAAATTCGTGTAACAGAAATAGCATTGGGAAGAACAGATCATACTTGATTTGTGAGCTTTAAATGATATACTTTGAGTTCTAGCTGTTAAAAATCAGCAGACTTGTCTACCTCCCTTCTTTTTTGCCTTTCATTGCTCAATTTTCATTTGTATAATTTCTGTATTATTGGAGCATGTATTATTTGCATTCTGTAATGTTGTCCTAATTGCCAAGCTTATTTATTTACTTTCAGTCCTAATTTTACAGTTTAATCTTTGTTATAGACTCAGTATTTAGCTATTAGATGAAAGAATGCATGTCTTTTGTCCCTCTTAAAGGGCCCTGCTCTGTGCCTGTCATGGACTGAATGTCTGTGCCCCCTTAAAATTCATATGTTGAGGTCCTAGCCCCCATTGTGATGGTGTTTGGAGATGGGGCCTTTGAGAGATAGGTTTATCTGAGGTAATAAGGGTAGGGCTGCCATGGTGGGATTAGTGCCCTTATAAGAAGAGGGAGAGAGACCAGAGCTCTTGTTCTCTCTATGATGTGAGGACATGGTAAAAAGGCAGCCATCTGCAAACCAGGAAGAAAGTTCTCACCAGAGACTGAATCTGCCAGCACCTTGATCTTGGACTTCCTAGCCTCCAGAACTATAAGAAATAAGTGTCTCAAATCTAAATCTAATTGCTGCTCAATCTATGGTATCTTGTAGCAGCTCAAGTTGATTAAGGCAATGTCCCTCCTCATGGAATAAAGAATCTACAATAGCCAAGAGGAGGCACCCACCCCAAGCCCACATACACCCATCTACACCACGTTCTGATCAAATACTCTAGAGTTGTCTGCGCAAACCACTTTGAACTCACTTCCAGGACTTGAAAACAGCCAATATAAAGATGCATTACCTTTAAAAGAAACAATAATAGAACAGACAGCTGAGGTCCCAAGAGAAGCTATAGCAGCCTGAGGATAACAGAATGATATACTTAAGGTGCTGCAAGAAAACAACTGCCACCTTATAATTCCATACCTAACAGAAATATCCATTATAAGTGAAGAGAAAGATAAAGACACTTTCCAGACATACAGAGACTGAGAGAATTTGCTACCTGCAAGTCTGGGCTAAATAAATACTAAAGAGAGCTCTGATAGAAGGAAAATAATCTGACCATGTGTAGTTGAACCACACTGACTCCATTTGGTCAGCTCCATCTTAGCCCCGCTGTCCTACCCCCTCCCCTTTCCCTGTGACGGAGCTTTAGCCTAACGCACAAGGAATGCACCTACACTACATGAGTTCCCTATCGAATTCTACCCTTGCCTTCATCTAATATGAAATCTGGAAGAATGCCTTTTGGTGAGACATATGGTTAAATGGTCATGAGACCCTCAGGGAGAAGAAAAATCCCTGGTTCCCATATTGCGTAGCCAGATTCTATTTTTACCTTTGGCCCCTTGTACCCCTTTCAACTTCTCAGAGTGCAGCTGCAAACGCCTCTGGATCATTGTCCCCCCACCCCAAGTCTTGCCTGTATGTAAGTTCCCCACAATAAACTTCATAATTACACTTTATGGAGTCGCCTGCTTCATTTTTCGGTCTCAAAGTTTTTTCTCAGTTTTGGAGGATATTATTCAATATCTCTGCCTCCCAACAGACGGAATCAAGGATATGCAAGAAAGAATGAAGAGCACAGTGGGAAAGGTAAACATCTGGATAAACACAAGGGCGTATTGACTGTACAAAAAAACAGTGTCTTGTGTGGTTTAAAATATATATACAAAGTGAAAATGTATGATAACAACACAAAAAACACCAAAGATACTAAGAAATAAATGGAGGTTAAATGTTCTAAATTCAGAGTTATCCGGGAAGAGGTAAAAGTACTAACTTAGGTTAGATTCTAAATAATGCATTTTTGTAATATCTAGGATAATCTCTAAAAGAATAGAAGAAAAAAATCCATTGTAATAGCAAGAAAATGAAGAGGAAAGAAAGATAAAAATATTCGATTAATCAAAAATGTTTGAAGCAAGGAGAGAAAAAGGAACCAAAAGTAGGTGATAAATGAAAAATATCATTAAAAGATGGTAGCTATAAATCTAAATACATTAGTAACAATATTAAATGTAAATTGCATGAATATTTCAATAAAAGGGCAAATATTATTAGACTGGATATGGTATTATACTTAAAAGAAGCAAGACAGTTTATAGAGAGATTGAGAATCAAAAGGATGGAAGAAAGATATGGAAACACTAACCATAAGAAACCTGATGTAATATCAGATAAGACATGAAACATTACTAGAGATAATTTCATAATGACAAAAGGTCGATTAGCCAGGAAGACAGAAAAAATGTATATTTTTATGAACCTAAAAATTACTTTAAAATATATAAAGCAATAATTGAAAAAAACTAGAAAAGAGAAAGAAAGAAACCCATAAGCAAAATGGGAGAATTTAACATACCTCTCTTAGTAACTGGTAGAACAAGCAGACAAAAAATTATTATGAATACAGAATCCACTAAGAATGTAATTAACAAACATGAATCTAATAGAGGAACGAATTGGACAGTGACAGAGTCACATTCTTTTCTAGTAGGTGGGAAACATTTACCAAAGTTTGTGACAAGCTAGACTTTAAGGTTAGTGTCAACAGATTTCAAGGTTTCTCATCCTGGATACTCTTGACATTTGGGGCTAGATAATTCTTTGTTGTGAGAAGCTATCCTAGGCATGCATTATAGGATGCTTAGCACTATCCCTGGCCTCTATCCACTAGATGCCAGTATCAGGGCCCCTCCAGCAATTTTGACAAGAACAAGTGTCTCCAGATATTGCCAAATGTTCCCTGGGGCGGGGGCAAAATCAAGACTGATATAGAGTATATTATTTTTAAATGGTTTAATGAAGCCAGTAATCAATAATAAAAGATTACTAAAAACTCCCCACAATGTGCAATTAAGCAATACAGTTGTAAATGACCCATGAGGCAAAGAAATAATCAAAATGGAAATTAGAAAGTACTTTAAATTGAATTATTATGAAATAAAACATATCAAAAAGTATTTAATACAGCTTAAGCTGTTCTTAGAAGGAAATATGTAGGATTAAATGCATATATTAAAAAGCAGAAAGTATAAAAGTCAAGGATATGAAGGTCAAGACGTCTGGCTATGGCCAAATGAGATCAGCAAATCCTTTCCACAAAAAGTTGGACAAAACTGACAAAAATTATCAAGTCATCAAAGTCATATAACAATCTGCTGAACTTAGGGCAAGAACAATGGGAGTCTATGGCATTCAGGCTTGCTGCTGGGACTGCTCTCATTAACCCCTCCTCCAGCAGGTGATGTGGATGTTGTGCCAGGTGGAGCAGACCATGAGGACTAACGGCTTCTCTGACACAGTTGAAGGGGATTCCTTCCATTTGGGGCAGTGCATAATGCTCATGTTCAGTGGAAATGATGTCTCGGAGACAAACAAGTGGAAAGGCCAATGGCTTCATTCTAGTAGCTTGAGGTTGTAGTCCTGATGGGGGCAAATGTATTCTTGGCTGAGTCTGTATATATGCTCAGTGGAGACACAGCATCTCCAAGCTGTTCTCACACTCCTGGCTTACTCTGAGGCTGCACACACAAAATATGAGACTCAAAAGGGACTACAGGACAATAAAAACCAGGGCAGACTGAAAACAGCCTGGATTTTTAATGCCTCCTATTTAGCATATTTAAATCATTCCTTTACCTAATAAGAAGACAGAAATCCAATTAAAATATAGGTAAAGTATTTGAATAGTCATTTTATCAAAGACTATGTAGAAACGGCTGATAAGCACAAAAAAAATCCTTAACATCATTAAATATTAGAGGAATGCAAATTAAAAACACAATGAGATATCACTACATACCCACTAGAATGGTTATAGACAAAAAGAAAGATAATATCAAGTATTGTTAAGAATGTAGAGAAATCGGAACCTTAATGTATTGCTGATGAGAATGTAAAATAATATAGGAACTTTGGAAAATAGTTTGGCAGTTTCTTTAAAATGTAAATGTAAATTTACTATATGATTCGGTATTTCTACTCTTAGTAATCTAGTCAAGAGAATTATCTAAAAGAACTATGTGTTAATATTCAGAGATGCATTAGTCATTAATTCATGATATTTACAGTTTATGCCTTTTCTCTTGATAAGTCCCTAGGAAGATTGATCAAGGAAAAAGAGAAAAGGTACAAATTACAATTACCAGAAATCAATAAAAGGATGAAAATACAGATCCTATAGACATTAGAATGAGGAAATCACAAACACCTTATGCCAATAAATTTGAGAAACATTCAGATTTTTTTAAAAAAAGCAACTCACTAAAACTGACACAAGAAGAAATAGAAAATATGATTCATATATCTGATAAAGAAATTAAAGTTGTAATTAAAATCTCTCCCAAGAGAAATCTTCAAGCTCAGATGGCTTCAATAGTGAATTATTTCTATTCTATGTGGAAAATAGAATCAATAATAATCTTACATAAACCTTTCAAGAGAACAGAAAAAGTGGGTATCATTCTCAACTCACTTTATACAGCAAGCATACTCTTGACACAAAATATGACAAAGACATTACAAGAAAGGGAAGTTATACATTAATCTCACTCATAAGAAAGATGCAAACTCTAAACAAAACACCAGCAAAATGAAATCTAAAGATATAAAGAAACAAAATATATCACAATCAAGTTGGGTTTATGCAAAAAATGCAAGTTTGCCTCAATATTCAGAAATAAACCCAATAATGTGAGGAAAATTCCTTAACAAGGGTATCTAATAAAAATTTACAGCTAACATGATTTTCATTTATAGTCAAATGTTGAAAGCTTCTCCCCTGAGATCAGGAACAGACAGATGCCACCTATCACTACTCCTATTTGGCACTGTAGGTAAAGTTCTAGACATTTCAGTAAGGGAGGTAAATAAGATAAAATGTATGAGAAGTTTGGAAATTAAGAAATAAAACTGTGTTATTTGCAGATGATGTCGTTTTTGTGGAAAATTTAAAAAAGACCCATAGAAGGAAGAAACATTAGTGTTAATAAGTGAATTTTGCAAGAATGCAAGAAATGAAGTTGATATTAAATAATAAACTATATTACTATATACTAGCAACAAGCATTTAGAAAATGAAATTTTAAAAATACCATTTAAAACAGCATCATAAAACATCACATTCTGAAGAATAAGTCTAACGAGTGGTGTACAAGCTCTCTACACTGAAAAGTACAAAGAAATCTTGAGAGAAATTTAACTAGGAGTAAATAAAGATAGGGTTGGATATACCCTATTCATGTATTGGAAGATGTAGTGTTGTAATAATGTCAGTTCTCTTCAGATTAATCTATCAGTTTAACAATGCCAAATAAAATCCCATAGACTTTTTTATCATTGAAATTAAAAACCTTCTTCCAAAATTTATGTGGAATGGTAAAAGGCAAGAAGAGCCAAGGTACCCTTGAACAAGAAAAACAAAACTTTATGGTAAACTTTCTTATAAAGCTTCAGTGATTAAAGCATATTGTACTTGTGCAGGGGTAAAATATAGGTTGACTTATGGGAATAATAATATGAAGAGGCAGGATGATTACTCTCACAGATAACAGTCATAAAAACTAGACTAAATGATTAGATTAACAAGAATTATTTGAAGGCACAGGAAATTGACCAATGGCCATTTCAATGAGAGGAGTTGACTCTTGCTAGACTGCAACTGCGTCAGGTGAGCACTGTGGTTTTCTTGTCTTGGGGTGCCCCTTAACCACCATCCTGTCCCCAGGTCTGGTGGTGGAAATCCACAGCCTTACTGGCTTGAGATGGCAGGTGGCAGAGTTCACAGCAGCAGAGCCAGGTAGACATTGAAGGAATAAGTTGGGAAATGAGAGAGCCACATAAGGGCTGAGATTCAAAATCTTGCACAAATTCCCAGCTAAATAATACAAGAACCCAGGGAGTCTTTTTAAAAAGCAGGCAGAAACTAGAGAAGAAGGCCTAATCTTGAAAGATAAAGTTCATCCTGTTGAGATTTGTCAGCTTGCTGCATCATTATTTGGGTATGTTCTCCAACTTGCACACAACTCAGGCAGAAATAAAGAGGAAAACTTACATACCAGAGACATCACAGGGAAGAACTCAGGGCTGGCAGAGTAACTGGCATTTTGAGGGTGGAGAAAAGCTCAGAAGGAAGGTCGCCACATGAAGCATGAGCCCTATCATCCAAGTATAAACTCTTCCCAGATTTCCTACTGTAGAGGGGTACTAGGCAGGCAGAGGGGAAATTCACTCCCCTTCCCCTTCAGTGGCCAGGCTAAAAGCAACAACTTGAGGCTAAAAAACTGTATGATGACATCTGCTGCTATACACTAGGGGGTAGGGCAAAGGAGTTTTTGCAGATTGTGTCCAGGCAAGCAAACTGTGTTTTAGTACAAAACAAACAAAATGACAACAAAACAAAAATCATTGACCCTCAGAAGAATAAAATAAATTTTAGACTTTCATCTCAATATTTTATCTACAATATCCTATTGGCAAGCAAAATTATTAGACATTTTAAAATGTCTAACAAAGAAAGAGGAAAGTATGACCCCAATATGGGGAAAACATAGACAAGAGAAACTGACTCCAAGTGGGCCCATATGTTGGACTTAGTGGACAGGGGCATCAAAGCTGCTTTTATAAATATGGTCAAAAAAAATATGTTCAAAGTATTAAAGAAAAATATGTATTAATAAATGGACAGATTGGGGTTATCAACGAAATACTCTTTTAAAAAAGAAAAAGAAAAACAGTAGAAAGTCTATATATACAAGTACCATTTCTAAGTTAGATGGAATAAACACATTGCATCCTGTCTCTCTCACTGAAAGCAGCTCTAAACTTTAGGAGCTTTTTGAGGACAGTGAAAAGGTAATAGGTAGAATGTGGAAGAAGATCAGAATTCAAAATACCACTGAACTAGCAGTGGGTTTACCACGTTTTTCCCTTCTGGTATCCTTGGTCTGAACTCAGTACAGTCTGCAACACAGAAGGAGATATTTACACGAACAGTGAAAAGCTTCAGAAGAAGTCCTGTAGTTCTAATGAGGAAGATGTTTCTTAATGCTCAGTAATAATGTGGAAATCTCTGGGGAGTATTTGCTCTGTTTCTCTTCTCTGTCTCTCTCTCATCTATCTGTATCTGTCTGTCTGTCACCTCTCTCTCTAACTCTCTATCATCTATATTGTCTGTCTCTATCTCTTCTCTCTCTCTCTTTCTTTCCTCTGTTCAATTGCAAGCTAGCCTTCAAACATTTCTGGATGGGGTGGTGACAGTAGTGGGGGCAGTGGAGACTGGTAGAAGCCTACGATTGTGAAGGAGGGAAACCTCCTCTCTGACTGGAGGAGTTTTACTCCCAAAAGAGTGGAGCAAACCTCCATTGCTTTTCTCTCTCTGTCCTCCTGCCACTTGGCTAACACAGCTTGTGGGAAGTGCACAGCAGAGGAATCATTCAACTCCCAACTTACTTGTCAGAGGACTAGAAAAGGAGAGCCCCAGGAGGCTGAGAAGTATCAGGAAGTTTACAGAGAGGGAGAACTCAGGAAGATGACCACTGAAAGTTGTTCGTAAACTCCTAGTTCACCCCCTTTGCAGTCCCAAATTTGGCAATACACATAAACCTAGAGATGCAAAAATCTCAGTGAACCCCAAACAGGAGAGACACACACACACACAATCCATGCACAGACACATCACAAACTGAAGAAAATTAAAAACAAAGAAAATAATCTTGAAAGCAGGAAGAGCAAAATGAATCATTAATTAGGGCAGTAATTATTAGAGTGACTTGATTTCTCAACAGAAACTGTGTATGCCAGAAGGGAGTAACATTTTTAAAAGTACTGAAAGAAAAAACAGAACAAAACTGGGCAACCCATAACTCTATACCCAGCAGAAGTATCCTTTTAGGGATGGAGGTAAAATAAAAATGTCTTAGATGAAGAAAAACTAAGAGATTTTATTGCCAGCAACAAACGTGATCTAAAAGAATTGCTAAAGGAAGTTCTTCAGACAGAGGGATATGACAACAGAAGAAAACTTGTAACTACAGAAATGAAGGAAGAACAACAGAAATAGTAAATATATAGGTAAATAGAGTGAACTATCCTTGTCCTATTGAGTTCTTTAAAAATGCAATCCTTTGAAATAAAAAATTAAAAAGTTGTCTCAAAGGGTTTTCAATGTATATAGATGTAATATATGAAAAGTATAACATAAAGAGGGGAGGGTAAAGGGACCAATATTATGGTACACTTCCTACATTACCATGAAATGGTAAAATATTGATTCTAAATAGAATGTTAGAAGTTAATATTGTATTTTTTAAATCCCTAGTGCAACAACTAAAATAATTATATAAAGAAATATATTTCAATATACAATATACAATTTAAAATTGAATACTAAAATAGTCTAAATAACCCAAAAGAAAGCAGGAAAGAGGACCCAGAGGAAAAAAAACAGAGAAAACAATAAAGTGATATACTTACACCTAAACATGTTAATTTCACTACATATTAATGGTGTAAACACAATAATTAAAAGACAGAGATCATCAGAATTGATAAATATATGATATAACTATAAGAAACTATAGAAGTCTGGAAGTATGACATATAAGTAGGTTAAGAATTTTTAAAAAGATACACTTTTCAAATACTAACAAAAGAAAACAAAAGAAAGTCTATTTTAATATTAGACAAAGTAGGATTTAGAGAAAAAATTACCAAGGATAAAGATGGACAATATATAATGATAAAAAAATGTTTACCAAAAAGACATAACAGTCCTAATTAGGTATGCAACCAACTACAGAGCTTTAAAAATGACCATTATAAGTTGAATCATATCCCTCCAAAAGATCTGAGTGAGCCCTAATCCAATATAAATGGTGTCCTTATAAGAAGAGGTAAAGAGACACAATATGATAGATCTTTTAATAGTTGTTACCTTTGGAGGAGCAGTGACTAGAATGGGTCATGAAGGATGTTTGGTGGTACCAGCAAAGTTGTATTTCTTGATCTGGGTGGTGGTTATATGGCATGACAGTGTCCGCATTGTGGAAAACCTATTGAGCTCTACTCCGTTATGTTTTGTGTAGCGTTCTGCACATACATCATATTCCTATAAAATTTTTACTCAAGATACCTAAAAATAAAGAACTAATATGCCTATTATTACCATGCCTACCTCATACAGTCCAAGAACTAATTTTGACTTCTAATAATGTACTCCAAACAAATAAACAGATTGATACATGATAGATGATGGTTACACACATACGTACATACATACATACAAGATAGATGATAGATAAGTGATAGATGATAGATAGATGGATAGATGGATAGATAGGTAAAGTGATAGATGATAGATAAATGAAGAGATAGATGATAGATAGATATAGATAGATGATGGATGGATGGATAGATAGATAGATAGACAGACAGACAGATACCCAGGGCTCCTTGGAGAGTACTCATTACATGTTTGGGCCAGGAGAGAATACCTTGATGTTGGCATAAAACAAAAATATCAGAGCACTTCCTGGGAATAGTGTTTAAAAATAATAGAGCAGTCAGCCTGAAGAGAAGGATGCCTAGTTGTTCTGTAATAACAATTGGAGGCTTTATAAAATAAAAAAGCAATTCTTACAATTACGAAAATTTGTTAACCCATGAAACACTGTAAGTCTATTTCTAATCTTCAAAATGGATAGATATACTCACAAAAATGTGCAAATTGTTCCAATGATAATGTAACTGACTCATTTGCTTGATACTGTAGTTTCTCCTCATTGTGTAGTTTAAGTGATAGCTGTATATTACCCTTAATTAAAAAAAGGTATTTTAGAAAGACAAGACAAAACAGCACAAAAACAAAACAAAAGCCACAAACCAAACAAATTTTTAAAAATCTACTGAAATGATACTACGAGAGTATTGACTGTCAGATCAGATTATACACTTCAGGAATGGCTGTTATGCATGCTTGAAGCATGAGCCTGCTGGAGTTCACCAGATCTGGAAAATTAACCATTCATTTATGTGGTCCTGAAGCAGAGAGGAATGTGCTAGAATGTATAGCATTCATTACTTGCATCCGATAAGCAAGCAGGACCACAGTTAGAGACTTCATATCAGGCAGGTAGGTTAGGGAAGTGGAAGACAGGAAGGTATTTTTAGGAACAGGAGGGTGGCAAAGGCAGTCTTCTTGCAGCTGGTTGAATCCTCCTTCCATGGGGCGTTGTTCACCACAGCTGTTTGTTCTGTGAGGGGCTTGGGAACTGGGGAGCCCCTCCCTGTATCTGGTATCTGGGGTCAAGCTCTCATCTCATGCATTGTCAGAACATCATTTCCCATCCTTGACCACTAGAAAAAGTCATATTCTCTAAACATGTTTGTTGATGTCTTTCACTCAGTATTATCATCCTACTGGCCAACCATGCATGTAGACACAGGTACTTAGGGAACCAGGCTCTGAGACTCTGAGATTTGCATGCAGGTCTACTGGAAGTATCCTCAGGAACTAGTCCTATAAGGAAGTGAGAGGAGCGGGACTGGGAGAGAAAGTAGTTAAGTTGAATGGAGCTGCACCCTCTCCCATAAGGGCCTCTTTAGCTGGGTCCTTCTTCAGAGTTGTCCTGCCCTGAGGCAAGGGAATCAGGCCTTTGTATCCCCATGTGGACCAGTCATTGGACGCAAGTGCTCCAGGAAGGGTGGGTGGGGAAACTCTCTTCAGCTTAGAGCAATTCTCAAGGATGGAGAAGGGGAGGATTAGCTTCTTGGCCCTGAAGTAAGGATTCTACAGGCTGATTCCCACCAACCCTTCTCAAGTAGGTCCCATGTTACTCTTTTTTTAATAGCATGCGATTATTTTCCCTCCTAGCTTTATTATGATTCATAATTACGTATTCATGTGTATGTACTTGACTACTGTCTGTCTCCTCCAGTAAGCTCTAACAATCATGAATGTAAGGACGAAGTCAATCATAATCATCACTTTATCCCTAGCATCTAGCAGGGTGCCTGCACATAGTAGATACTGAGCCAGTATTTGTTAAATGAATGAACGAGTGAATATTAAAATAAAGAAGTAAAGCAAGAAAGCAGACATGGCTGCTTGGATTGGATCACTGGTGACACTGGTGATTGGATCAGAGCAGCAGCTCGGAGTGTAGCCTAGACCAGGGAAGGAGGGGCTGGTATTACGGGTCACCTGAAGCCCCTGGGAATCACAGAGGTAGAGACCACAGTGAATGAGGTAGCATAAGAGAGTGTGAGTGTAAGACATACCTGACCAGCCTTTGTTTTGTGGAAGACCAGCCACCTCTGACTTTGCTGACAATACCAAAGGGCTCACACTAACAGGGTGTAAAGCATGAACCCTGAACCGGAAGAACAATCGTGAGATGCTCTGCAGAGGCTGGTGCATCATCAACAAATCTCTAGGAGAATTCAGAGTACTTCCTGTCAAAAGATGGTTCGTCTCTCATATCATGGGGCTGACAAGTGGTAAAATTAGATGTCAGCCAGATAACTTCCTGTGTGGGTGAGTGGTTTCCCAATCTATAATGCATGTTCGCATGATAATACATTAAGGGTGAGGTTTGACATCAAGGCTAAGACACCAGGTAATTAATCAAAACCCTAATTCATTCCCACGGACCTCTGTGCAATGCATCGAGCTGAACGTTGTGGTTGATACGGGACTTTCTATTTAAATGGGACAGACTATACAGCTCAAGACAATATGAGGTGGGAGTGTGGAAATAATGTCATTTGGGGGGAGTACCTTAAAGACTGAGGGCACAGGCCTCATGCCCCATTTCACACAATCTCGTGCTGCAGATCACAGATTCAACCTCCCACCCAAGGACATGTTTAAGCAAAATATTTTAATAAGAAATTTAACCAGGCTTATAGAGAGTGTAAACTTGTAGCTACTATCAGTTTGGATACAAAACAAGGAATGGAAGAGGGGCATTTTGTTAAGCCCACAGCTTAAGCACTGGTGAGCAACTCTGGGTACCTAACTGAGGCCTTTTGATTGGAGGCAGTGTCAGCAGAAGTTCATCATTTATAGCCAGCACATACACCACGGGTTGTTCCCCCACTTGCGGAGGGTTTGTGCTCATAAATCTTCAGGGCAATGTCTGTGATTCATGGAATCACCATCTTGGTGTCAGAAGAATAGATCCTGGTAGCCTTGCTAAAATGGTAGTATTCCTAAAAATTTACTTTTCTGTACATGTTGACTTTCCAAGTGTAGCTTCCCAATGAGAACAGCACAGGCTGTGAACATCACAAGGTCTGGGAAAGAAACCGAGTGTTGAGGAAAAAGCGAAAATGTCTCAGTGTAAACTGAAGACACGCCACTGCAGAGTTCTGTATGGAGTTCACGTAGCACAGTGGCAGAAGCACAGGTGTTACAGTCAGACCTACTCAAATTCAAATGCCGTGTGACCTTGGAGGTATTACTTGACCTCTCAGAGTCAGTTTCTTCATCAATATCATAGGGCGTTAACTCCAGTCTCAGAGGGACACACATGATGCCACACACTTATTTTCGTAAGAATGGTAGATATTATTATTGTTGTTGTTATTACCATCTTGCCTAAAATACAGTAAGTCTCCTACATACGAACGAGTTCCGTTCCAAGAGCGTGTTCGTAAGTCCAATTTGTTCATAAGTCCAACAGTTTTAGCCTAGGTACCCAACTAACACAATCAACTATATAGTACTGTACTGTAATAGGTTTATAATACTTTTCACACAAATAATACATAAAAAACAAGCACAAAAAAATAAAACATTGTTAATCTTACAGTACAGTACCTTGAAGAGTACAGTAGTACAGTACAACAGCTGGCACACAGGCGCTGGCATCGAGTGAACAGGCAAGAAGAGTCACTGACTGGAGGAGGGAGAGGGGGTGGGAGATGGTAGAGATGAAGGATCGTCAGGAATAGGAGACGGAGGGCAAGCTGCAGTTTCACTCAGGCCGGACGTTGATGGCACAGCTTCTGGTTCCTTGCTCAACCAGATGCACGTTCACATCTTTGCAAGTTCATAACTTGAAGATTTGCATGTAGGGGACTTACTGTATAGGAGCTATAGAAGTGGGGCTCTCTCCTCAGCAGGTACCCCAGAAAACGGAGCTGATCCAGTGCCCCTTAACCCTTTTGCTGTCAGTCTCATGTGTGGTGTCCTACCCTTACAGCTGAGTGCTGCCTGCAACTGCATTTCCACAGCAAAATAGCTACCCTCGACAGAATGCAGCTTTGGACCGAGTTTGCACTTGGCCCTGGAGACATGGAGAGTAGTGAGGATCACGGGGCTCACAGTCACTGAGGGAAGAGACAGGGAACAGGTCACTCCCTGTGACATGTGGTGGCGTGGAGGGGGAAACCTGCAGAGGTCAGAGAATGCTTTCTGGAAAAGGATGAGTCAGAAGGGTGTGACTGCCTAAAGGTTGGCACCAGTTCCATTGTGCCTCGGTGCTCCAGCAGGTACCTGTAGTCAGCCCCTTCCTCGCTTGTGTAAGAAGGTCTTCTTCAGATCCAAGGTCACCTAGAACTTGTCATGCCTTCAAGAATCTTGCTCACAGAATACTTGGAAATTAGATGAAAACTTGGATGATTGAGATATAGGGCATCCTAGTAAAGAGCAGTAGTGATGCAGGACTTCAGTGACTTGACAGAACTAGGTAGAAATCATGGGAGAATCACTTGTCTTATAGACTTTCTTGGTCTGCCACACTGTGTCTCGGGTACCTCACCAATTGCCGGAATGCACCGTCATGAACTCGGTGCCCTAGCTCTGGGTCAGGAGGAGGCGACAAGTTGCCTTAAAGAGAAAGTCCCCCACTGCCATGGAGCTCTTGACTTGGTGAGTTTTGCCTGGAAGAATGTTTCCAGTGACTAGAGCAGGTGTCTCCTATGTGAATCCTATAGCAAATCCCCCAGAAATTCATTCCCCTCTCAGCTAGACCTTAGACATCTCCACATGGTGTTTCCAGAGAGGGACTTCACTTCCCTCCTCCCCTCCTCCCTCTTCCCCTCCTCCCACCCCTCAGTGGGATCCCAGGGCCTCAGCGTAGCCAGGGGCCCTCCCAACGCACCCACATTGCTTATGGTTGTGGCCCCATCTCCTTATCCAGGATCCGTGCTCCTCCTGTGTTCCTCATGTCCTGGGATTCTGACATCCCTCAAGGTGAGTGAGTGGTCTGATGCCAGCCAGAGTCTGGGAAATGAATCATCCATCCCAGTTTTGGGTATGGGAGGGGGTGGGTAGGGGTGGGGATGCAGCAGCAATCCCATTACTGGTTCCAGGGGCAGCAATCGCCCCCTCTCCACATTCTCAACGTAGTCACATTGGTTGCATATTATAAAATGATAGAGTACCACACGCTTAAATACATCACTGATTTGCCAATAATAGGTATCAGTGTAGAAGTCTAACTGGCGGAACAGCCACCTGAGGGATTGATTTTACTGTCTAACGGTTGAGAGAGATGTTATCTTGATTAATTAGAAGTCAAAAACAAATGCATCTTCTATTAGATCTCTTGTGGCATTCACCGGAAAAAAATTCTACATGTGTCTCAAAAGTGTTGGAAACCTAAAAGGACAGCATGAGGAGGGAACAAAACACCCCTTCCACTGCCTGTTCTGGGTAAAGATAACATGGGTGAGTACTGGGCAAGGTGATGTGAGCTTATCGACCTAAAGGAAAGGGGCTGCCCATCTTTCTTTTCTGTCTAACTGCAGCCTTAAATACAGAAATTAAAAAGAGAAAGCACCACTGAACACAGAGCTTCCCCTGGAGTCGATACTGTAGTCTTTCTGATCTTGGCTGGATGTAACTGTCCCACTTACCCTGCCGCCCCAAAAACTGGTAAACAGTCAGGTACAGGATTACAAAGGCATTTCAGAAGCACCTATGGGATAATTTCCAGAAGTCGTGGGTAGAGTGCTGAATAATATTATTCTTAAAGATGAAAGACGTATGCATATCATCTGCATGATGGCTAAATTGTGGTCAAAGGATACGTACACAGAAAACTTAAAGGAGTTTAAGAAAGAGAAATATTACTTGAGCATTTTCAGTGAACTTGAAAAAGGTTATCCATTAGCTCTAAAATACCAATTTATCCAAGATGATAAGGCATCATATAAAACAGAACTATCATGAGGGCTGATTTTCTTTTGGATTTGTGAGCTAATTTCTAAAAAGCAATCTACGTTAGGTTGTTGTTTTTCTGTATTTTTCTTTATGATCTAAAACTCTCTGCTCTTCAACTTGAACCCTACCTGTATCAGTGAAGCTGAAGGTGAATCTCCCTGCCATGTAGGCATGGCAAGAGGCTGAGGTATGAGCACACCTGGGAAACATTTTGAGCTACCTATGCCAAAATGTAACTGCTCTGCCATTTGTGAACTGTTTGCCATTGGAAGAGTGAGGTGGCCTTTCTAAGCCTTAGCATTCTATCTGCTCTCACTGGTTTATTCAACAAATATCTATTAACAAGTATTTATCAAACTGAGGAGAATCCGGTGATACTCAAAAGATGCCTGGTCCCTGCCCATATTGGAGCTTAGTGTTAGTTATGGCATTTTAAATGGGATAATGTATGTAAGAGGACTCGGGGGTCTATGATCTGTATACTAACTATAAGGTACTATTGATATTGTTATTGTAATTGCTAGATGATTTCTGTCTTCACTGGGGCTAAATTTAAGCCATTCCATGTCATGTTTATTCAAAAGTCGAAGCTACAGATTTGAAACACTGTTTGCCAAGTTCACTTCCCAAGTCCACTTTATTTTTTTAAGGACATTTTTCCAACCAGGAGAGAAGTGTTTACCTGCAGAGCTCAGGTTAGAGAACAGTCACCTGGGTCAAGGTCACCTTGCTGAAGGCAGCCCTCCCCTTCAGCTTAACTGAGAGTCTCTTTTTCTTGCTAAGTGTCAGGATGCTACTCTTTCCCAAAATGCTTCCCCAATCTCCTTGCCATCCTTCAGTTTCCACATTAGCCAGATCAGATCAAAGCCAGATCTTAGCTTGAAGTTAATTTGTCTCTTCAACTGCCAGTGCCTGAGTGCCCACTTTGGGCTGGGCTGTGTGCCATGGGGCAGGGACATGGTAGACTCTTCTGCCCTCATGGGCTCACCGGTCTAGCAGAAGGCCCTCAGAGAAGTCCCCATTTCCTCCTTTTCTGGCAGCTTTGAGGGAGAAGCACAGAAATGAACCCTGGGCTGCCTGGGGATGAGGTGGGAACTTGCATGATAATCTTCCCCCATCCACCTATTTCAGCAGCTCTGCACACTCAGTGAAAAGAATGGCCTGAGAAAGCTGCCCTCAGCACCACATAATTTATAGGCAGAGAGTGGTTTAAAAGAGCCAATTTTTAAAGCTTCATGTTAAATTTATGTGGGTTTTTCCAAAGAGTTTACCAGGAGAAAAAATAATATATATAGTGTAAAATGTCCACAGTTTAGCTATTCAATTATCCCCTTCTTCCTTGTGGGGAAGGGACTTCACAAAGGGAAACTCCTTTTCTCTGACCCACTGAAATCACTCACTGAAAATAAGAAGCACAAATTCCTCCCCAAAATGCCGACACATTTATCAGACCTGCCCCCTGGGCAGGTCTAATTGACATTCCATCATCTATCAAGTCTTCACATCTTGGCCCATACAATGAATGGGCAGCGCCCATAGCAACCATGGGAACTCACACTTTTCTCTGATTCTTGCGGGATATGTGTGTGGCCATGGTTAATGGCAAGTGGCTTTTTTTTGTTTGTTTGTTTTTGTTTTTGTTTTTTGTTTTTTGTTTTTTTTTGCAAGTGGCTTTTGATTCTTACGTGTTCATCTTCTTGAGCAGAGTCAAGGCTATCAACGTAATTCCTCCATAGGGATCATTCATTTGAATCTCTCTGTTTCATAGAAGAAGAAATTGAGGCCTGGTGATGAAAAGAATTTTCCCAAGATCAGCAAAGAAGTAGAAGGGCCCATGATAGGCCTTATTTCTGTGTCCACTGAAACCTCACCCATTCTTCAAGATCCAATTCAAATCCCACCTCTTCCAAGATACATTCTCTGAGCCCTGTTCTTCCCCTGGGTGAGCTGCTCCTTCCCTACTTTGTGTCTGGCTGGCTCCTTCTCATCCTTCAGGACTTGTTCTCAGTGACCCGTCAGTGAGATGGGTCATCTCAGTGATGACCCTCAGTGATGACCCATCAAAGAGGATGATGATGGGTAATCATCCTCCTCTTTGATTACCCAATAAGAATTAGATCTCCCCCCCACATTTTCTCTGAGGGAACTCATTACTTTCTTTCATAATACTCATTCTTTTGCTTGTGTTTTGTTTAATGTCTGACTGTCCCATAGATTGGAAGCCCCATGAAGGCAGGAACGGATGTCTACCTGGTTCACCAAATTAAAGATGGCATTTAGCCATGTGCTGCCTCAGAGTAGATACTCCACTGAATGAATGAATGCAAGAACCTCCTGCTCCCATATAATATCCTCCCACAGACTCTGGTAGCATGTGTTTTCATCATCACTTCATGCTTATGATTACATCACATATGGATTTTTTTCTTATATATTCATGTGTTACTTTTTCTGATAATATTACTTGCTAATTATTAGTAACAATATATTTAGTGTTATTATTTGTCAAGAACTGTAGTAAGTGTCTTATACCTATTAAAACAATTTATACTCAGATAAACTATTTTGGAAGTGAAGAAATAGAATGACTGAGAGCACTATAATGCTGGGTTGGCTAACTCTTAGGGCAAGAAAGTAGTCTTATACTTAGGGTCATTGACCATCCCAGTCTGCTCAGGACTGTCTCGGTGTTAGCAAAGAAGGTCCAGGGACCCATGAAATCCCTCAGCCCTGAGCACAGTGGGACAGTTAGTCACCCTATTTATACTCCTTTGTAGGTCAAGTTTCACTGTGCTATTTATTGGATCAATAGGTTACATTTATAGACTATCAACCCTTCACATGAAAACAAAGTTCATTTTCTAGCTACACAAGTGTTTGCTGTTTTGGACTCAAAATATTAGGTGTTGTCTAGGTATTGAAAGTTACAAGGCTCATGTTTCACACAGCGTTTCTTCTCTCATTTGCCTTATACAACCATGAAAATCAAATCTCATGAGGCACATTGATGTCCATGTCTTTGTAGACACAGGAGCCAATGTCCTCTCCCACATGCTTTACTGTCCTTTACTGGAATATTTGTCCACCAGGGGTCTTGGCTCTTGCACCAGCTGTACAATGAGTAATACTGAGGACATATAATAATAATAATAATACTGATATATAATATATATTAATTATATTGATACTAGTATATACATCATACAAGTGCTGGGGCCTAAAGTCCAAGGCAGACAGCCAAGAAATAAAGACAGATATGGCATGGGGAAATCAAGGACAGGCTGGAACCTACAAGGCTGAGCTGGAACTCAGGAGGACAGGCTGGAACCCATGTTGGTCTCTTACCTCCTGTAGACCTCCAGCTTTGAGCTGGGGGTGGGGGTGGGCTATAAGAGAAGCTGGTCCCATTTGTCAAGCTGGCATCTGTTTTAGGCATGAGGAAAGCTGAAGCAGAAGACCCAGCAGGAGCTTGAGATGCTGTGGGCCTGACTTCTGTCCCAGGCCACTTAGATGAGCAGACAGATAAGTGACAGCGCATGAGCTGTCTCCACTGACCTCCCAAGAATAAAGGGATACAGTCACACCTCCACTTCCCCCTTCTAAATCTCGTACAAAATGTCTTGTGTGGCCCACGTTAGCTTGGATCTATGCAGGGGAGAGAATTCTGGGAAATGTTGCAGATTAACTGAACTCGTACAATAGAAATCCTCCACAGTCCACCCCTTGTTGAGTTGGCTTCCATCAACAGCCCCTTTGGCTGTAAATAAAGACAATAGCAAGTTATGTGAAGGATCCCAGTGTGCCTAAAACTGCCCTAGAGATCCCACAGTCTCAAAGGCCTTCTAAGATCTTTCCTAAAGCAAGTCATATGCAGGGATTTTCCTGCTCCAAAGCTCAGATTTCACCCTTGTTCTCAGCACTCTGCTTTGCAGGTGTATGACGGAGTTCTTTATTCAGTGTTTTTATAATTTTTCTCAATTTATTCCTACCAAACTTTGTCTGGGAGGCAGGTTGGGTTTATTCAACTTATGCAGCAGATTTGAATTTTGAGACCTTCTGTCTTGCCCAAGGCCCACGTGGAGGGCCTTGAATTCTGGCCTCCTGACTCTCCTCCCGACTGGGTAACAAAGCACAGGTGAGCCTTTCTTTTCTGAAGGGCCTTAATCTTTTAAAAAGAGAATTCATGTTGCCCACTTATTTTGGACAGCACAAAATAGAGCAAAAGTACCCATGGCAGAGAATACACTAGGTGGTATTTCCAAAGGAGAGTTGCGTTTTGTAACGCTTTCCATCTTTCTTGTAAATATATAACTTTCGTGGGTTTACCTAATGCTTTGAGAAAAGACTCTGCATCCCTGTTTGTGTGCATGTCTTGTCTTCCAAATTAGCATGCATGCTCCTAGAGCAAGAGAATCACATCATTTCTTGTGCCTCCTCCAAGTGTGTCACACACGCGGGTGCCCGCTTTTCACAGCAATGCCTGACGGAGTAAGGTGCCATGCCTCCAAAACGGTTTACTAAAATTGCATGCCGAATAAACTTGAAACACAAGGATAGTTTACACAATTAACTCACGAAAGGGCTTTTGGATAAGAGGTGGCCAGGGAAACTATCCACCTTGCCTTCCAGTGAGCCCCAAATGACCCCACAGCAGCTATACAAAGCATAAAAGGCATTTCTCCAGCTTCCATATCATCACCTGAGTTGAATGCAGTTGATGGTTAAGAAGAGCTTGGCTAATTCAGTCGGCTTGGCTCTCTCTGCCCTGCTCTGACTGACAGGCTGGGCCCCTGCTCATCCCTGAAAACTAGCATCAGGGAATGACATACAGTTTGATAACATAAGATGCTTAGGTTTTCTGGCTCAAGTGAGATGTTCAGAGCTAACAGCCCTGTGAGCTGAGTTTTAGCTGCGATCTGCACCTTGAGATATCTGTTATGTCTGGCTCAGGGAAAAGGGAAAAGAATGAGAGCTTATTTCTAGAAAGGTTTCCGATGAGCAGCATTTGTCATTGAAGGGGAAGATGGGTATAATTAGCTTGTCAGTCTAGTTTGGGCTGAGCAGGCTGTCTCTGCTAAGAAAGATGGACTAACTGCCAGAGCCACTGACAGGCAGTCGATAGCGCAGCAATTAATGTCATAAATAATTCCAGAACCAATTACATCAAAATGGACTCAGAGCTTTAAAAAGGTACAGAATTCTCTTATTCTTCCTGCTAACAGCAAGAAACAGCTTTCATTTTTCTCTGTAATTACTTTTCATTGTATATAGCAATACAGCTGAGCTTTTCTGTCCATATTTAAGCCTTGTCTTTCTCCCAGACTCTTCCCCCACCGCCAGGCTCCCTCCTTCACCCCGCAGGACAAGGCTGTTAAAGTCGATCTTCCCTGCCAGAGCAGTGGGGTGAATGTATAATCTTTTAACTTGGCCGTTGCTGGAGAACTCCAGCTACACCTAAATGATTAGGAGCCAAGTTTTCGAAAATGTCATAGACGATGACAGCCGAGTACCCCAAACAATGGCATTTGGAAATGAAGACATTTGTGAAATAAATGGATTTGTCTTATTATTTTAAAGGTTGCTGTGACTTTGCTTACACTGAATTTATTGATTTTTTTTCCCCCTTCTCCTTCTTCTTTCTTCTTCTTCTTGCCTTCCTCCTTCTGTGTGGTTGCAAGCATAGAAGCCAGGCCAAACTATTCCCTCTACGCTGCAAACGCAATTCAATACCGCCCGTGTGTGCTAATGGGCATTTTTTTTTTTTTCCTTTTTTTTAAGAAAGACGATCAGTCTCTTTAGCATAGCGTTTTGCTTAAAAGCTATTCTCTTGAGCTGTCTCAACTCTTCGTCTCATTCTCTGTGCATTACAGTACACATGTAGATAACACAAAGGCTATTATAGCCATAATCGCAACGACGTACCAGTTACCACTGGTGCTAATAGTCTTTTTTTTTTTTTTTTTTTTTTTGCTCTAGCCCCATCAGTTGCTTCCCTGGCTGGTTTAGAGAAAGGAGGGGATTGTGGGAAAGCAAATTACTGTAGTATTCATTCACAGCTTTGTTCCAGGCCTGACAAACATTTCCAACTTTTCAACCATGGTGGCATTTACTCCAGAGGGACCAGAGAAAATGGCTTATGAAGCTCCCACAGCTTCGAAACCAGAAACAGCTGCTGGTGTCGCTGGCAGTTTGCTGAGTGGGCTCTGGCTTTGAGCTCCTGCAGCTGACGGCTCTCCCTTTAGCAGGAGGTGTCACTGTGGTGAGTGGTAATTACAGTGGAAGATTTTAGAGGACATGGGATAATTAGGCCAGCCTGCGCAGGCATAAACACTGACATTTACCATATTAAAAACTGGAGATGTGGGCATTTCTCTCCCTCCCCCTCCTAAGACCACAACAATAGCAACCTCACCAACAAAGACACATTTTCAAGAGAACAAAGGGTCTTTGCATTTGGCAGAGTTTGGGCGCCTGGTGTTTGGCAGTTGGTCCCGAATGGGTTCTGCTGACCACTTGGGAGAGGGTCTGGCTGAGGTTATGTGGCTTATGTCCTATACTCACACTCCTTCCCCTTGGATATGCAGAATGCCATATCCTAGGTTTGGATGATGGAGGGGAAGGTAGACATGATAAATGCTACCATCCGGAGAGCACCTCTCCCCTTCCGCTTCCGGTGGGACATTGGTAGGCTCTCTCCTGCACCTGGTACCGAGGTGATTCCATGGCAGTAACATTAGGTGTATTTCCTGGCTCTTTGGCAAATGACAGGCAGGCAGGAGGAAGGTAGGAGACTTCAAACACTAGTCCTATAAACCCAAACCACCCCTCCAAGGGCTGAAGCTGTAGGGATGCCCCTCACTCTCCATCCCAATTAGAAACGGAACAAATGCCTTAAAAAAGTTCAATACTACCTAGGGTGCAGCTGAAACCTCAGTAGGGGATACCAGCCCGCATCTACTTCTGAAGATACACTTTAAGTGTGATGCTGTAGAACCAGAAGGACCTGTGTTTGAATCCCAGACTGGCCACTTTCCTATCAAAGGGCCCTGGGTAACTCAGATCTGTAGTTTATCCCCTCTATAAAATAAGGAAATACAACTATCTAGCTCATAGGGTTGTTTTAAGGATTAAGAAGTATAACTGTATATTTATAAAGCATTGTACACACAGGAAGAGTTTAATAAACTGATAAATAAAATGGTAGGAAGAATTTGATAAAATGGTAAAATGATTTATGGTTGCAGAAGTTCATTTGCCCTAAATAGGGAACTGTGTTTGAGCTTGATTTTCCCGAGAAGAAAGAAGGCTCAAAGCCAAGTTTTCTATGCTTGGTAGAGATGGCAGCGGTTAAGTGAGGAACCCTGGGTGCTCTCCGAATACAAGACCGGGAGAGGTGTTTGTGCTGGATAATGAAGTGGTGTGAATCTCTTCTCATATTTCTCCCTCACTGACCCTACAGATGTAGGGGAGGCCTTTCTTCAGGCTGAGACCAGACTCTAGCTTCTTGGATGGGAACTTCTCAATATGGTCTGGATTTTCAAACATACTCCTAACCACGGAGGCCTTCATGGTCTATCCAAACGTTTTACTTCTCTACGGTGAGGGCTCAGGGCCTGCATCCCCTGAAGTGGGTTGTTGGGAATGGGGTCACGGAGGCTTGTGGTCTGGAGGGAAAAGCAGTGTGGACCCGTGGAAAGACCTGGCAGCCTTGATTTAGGTGACTATGTGCTAACTTATTACTCTGGGCAAATAACTTTAACTCTCTGAACTTGAATTTCCTCACTTATAAATGAGAGAAGATAACTCGCCTCCACCCACCAGTGCTGTGGGAAGGGTAAATGAGCCATCTCAGGTGAAACACCTGCCTACTGGATACTAAATCCCTGGCCCTTCCTTTGTGTAGTCCCCTTCTCATCTGTAAGACACCTGGCCTACCGCACAAGGAGTTTGTGAGGACCTGGTGTCAAGTGGCGTATACATATGGAGTACTTTCTTGTTATTATTCATGGTACCCTGAGGAGCTTTCTCCATGTGGCTATTCCCCTGTTGGGGATGTCTGGCTCTGCGTTCCTTGTCCCGACGCCGGCAGCAGCGCAGCCCTTCTGAGAGATCAGCGGCCACAAGCTGAACTGGAGATGGGTCCTGGCTCGATCAGCTGTACTTTCCAAATTAAAAATCAGCCCCATAAACTTATTTCAACTATTTTTAGCTATAAAAGTTAGCCTAAGAGTGTTTGGACACCTAAAAATCAGAATTCCCAGAATATTTCAGTGACTTGTCAAAGAGTCACTGTAAAAGGACCACATATTTTAAATGGTTTCTTTCTTGGACAATTTAGCCCCACTGCAGATAGGCATCCCCACAGATAGGAATTGAGAGGATGGTCCAACAGTGATCTGTACCAAACAAAAGTTTGCCGGCACAGAGAGGGTCAAGGCAAGATTTGTGGTGACGCCAACAAGAGTGTGTGACCTATGAGCAGCACTCAGCACTGGGGTGGTCTTTTTGGATGCTGTCTAAGGTGGTCCGAAAGCCATGCTCCCTGTGGCCCTCTTTGCTCTACTAACAGTATTTTCTGCTGTTTAGGATCTTGGGCATCCATTCTCCTTCCCCTCTTTTGCTTGGCCCTAAAGAAGCTGAATTTTTGTCCACCCTATAGGTATTATGGCTTATTGGACAAGCACATAGGTTTTGGAGTCAAGCAAACTTGGGTTGAAATTCTAAACCCACTGCTTTCGTTCTAGACAATGTTGGACAAACTAATAATTCTTAGTCTTGCTTTTTCTTTCCTAAGGTAGAGTAATATCTGCTTCATAAGGTTTAATGGTGAATTACATAACATCCAACAAAGTAATCATGAGAGTAGTACTAAAAGTAATAGTTGTAAAGTAGTAGTAATAATCATACTAGTAGAAGATACTATGATTTACACTCTTACTCAAGACACAGATAAAAATGATTGTAGCTAAAATCCCAACCCATTTTCTGACTTGAAAGCCCCTTTTGAAAACACCGTAAAACATGCACAAAGCACTGGGCACACAATAATCTGTGATTATTGGTTTCCTTCTTGCTTGAACTGGATGACAGTCCTAGGTCCTCTGGTTGAATTTTGGATTCATTTGAGACATGTGGATCCTCTGTTGGACTTTTCGTCCTCCCAAGTGGGTTTGGTGGAGATCCTGGCTGTGATGTACCTGAAGATGCATAGAAGTGCATGGAAAACTTTAGCCCAGGGTCAGAGATACTGTAGAGTATTGGACATTTACTAAACTCCTCATTTTGTTTTATTTTCTTTATAATTCAGAAAGTACCCAGAGCCTACTTCCACTCCCACCCCAGCTAGTTTCTCTCTCATTTTTCTCATCATCCAAGTCTGTCCCTTCTTAATTCTCCTGCTAATAAAGGTGGGTCCCTCTTGGTATGTTCCAAAGTTACTTCTTTCTACTTGATTGTAAGCCTGAGAAGGGTAGGAAATTTTACCATTTGTGTTTATCGATATATCTCTACAGTGGAACATGGAAGCCATTCAGTAAATATTTGTTGAATGAATGAATGAAGGAATGAATGAATGGCTTTAACTAGAGCCCTTTAAAATTTCAGATGCTCAAAGAGCTTCTTTTCTCAAAATGAGGAAAACCATGTTTTCCAAGAGCAAACAAAACCCAACCTCTGAAACTTCTGGTTAAATTTAATTCTCTCAAATGACCAAGCTCTATTCTTATCAGAAATGATTCAAGTGCCTCTACCTGGTAGGCTTTCTACAAGCTCAGGCTGCTGGTGGCTGACTTAAAACTACACTGTAAGTCATATATATTCTGAATTTGAGGACTAATGGAAAAAGCATTGTAGGTATCTCTTTGAGTATAGATTCCTTCATCAAAGCTATGTGTCATCTGTAGATTTGATAAGTATACTTCATTGTCATCATTGAAGTCTTTGTACAGGAAAAATAATATCAACAAAAACATAATTTTGAAAAGTTATCTTTTTTTATCATCTAAGATATAATACTTATACATATAATTACATTAAATATAAATATTTATTACTAAATATGACTACTAACTACGCACATTTTCTGTGCTTCCTGACTAGGCAAAAATCCAATTCTGTGGGGTTGTTATGTTTTTTTAGATGGTAACTTACCCTTTCTCACCATCACCCTCCATAAATAATCTCATAATAGTCCAGCATAAATGAATTTCTTTCTCTTCTAACAGAACCAGCTCTCTGAATGGACACCCTAGAGTGACACTTGCGTTTATTAACCAGTGAAAATATCATCAGGAGCAGCACCCAAGAACAGGAGCTAGGATATCATTGAGTAATGCATCTCAAGAATGCGTGCATTGTAAAAAAGGGAGACACCCCCCTCTTGAGCCTATGATTAATAAATAGAATGCAGAATTGAATTCTGGGCTTTCAAACCACCTATCTGCCAACTTACTTGACCTGACTGTGTTGCTGCTCTTAGATTTCAACCTGATTTGAACACATATATTCAAGACTTAAGAGGACATCTCAAAAACCAAATTTAGAGATTTTGTATTTCTTATACTGAACAAACTGTGTCCATGTTTGAAGAGTAAAGAAGATACATTTACTTGGAAACCCTATAAAAAGGAGCACAGGTGTAGGGTAGTACAGAACGATCATTCCTCTGGTTTCGTAGAGAGCAAACATTTTAGATTTCTCATGACATCATATGAGCCCTTTTTAACCCAGAAGTGTCTGAAGCCAGTCATGTGAGCCTGTAGATTGACTTGAACTTGTTTTCTGTCTCTTGTAGCTGAAAAAGGCCTAACACAGTATCAGATGGTTCCCTTTTCCATTGAACTTACATTATCTTTCTTTCTTCTTTTCTCTTTCCTTGTTCAACTCATAGGAATATCTTACTGTTTTACACCTTCAGGAAATTTGCAATCTCATTTATCACCATTGCATACTTCATAATATTGATTTTTTTTATGTAGATGCTTGGTTTTTATCAATAAATTGCAAGTTCATAGAAAGTAAGATCATATACTTCTTTGAATTACACCTAGTGTAATTTCTTTGCACACAGTAGGTGTTCAGTTAGCATTTGGAAGTGAGAATTAATGGCAGATTCATGGAAAAGTTCACATGCTAAAGGGTTAATGAAGTCTTCACTCATTAGTTCATTCATCAAATATTTATTAGATATTTACTATATATGTGGTACTATGATAATGAAATTTGTCTGAAGGTACATGAGTTCTTCAGAAATGTCACAGATTCCTGGCATATTTTCATGGATCATGCAGGAGAAGGAGATTTTAGAAGACCCAGGTCTTAGTATCATTTCACATTCAAATACAACATACTGCTCAGCCTACTGGAGAGAATACAGATGAGAATTCCCTGTGTTTAATATCTGTCATTAAAATGACAGCAATAAAGCCTAAAACCCAAAAAGGGAAAATCACCTGGGTCCTTATAGATTGTTGCAGCCAAGAGCAATAAAAACTAAATCAATCACAGATCATGGCAATAGATAATTTAGCTAGTACTGGAAATTAAACGAAAGGACATTTCCAGCACTCAGACCCCATTGTGGGAGGATGAACACACTTTCAGAATTCAGATGGGCTCACTGAACATTCTAGGGCGAAGATCGGGGAAAGAAGGGAAAATTATTTAAATGAGATTTAAATTGCTTTGTTTCCTTATTCCTCCAAAGGTTGCCTTTGTTATTATATTGCAATATTTAGCCATCAACATTTCTGACATACCGTGGGTTTCTTGGCGTTTCCACTCTCGTTCAAGGGGAAGAAAAGTAGCTCTGCTGAGAGTGGGCCTGTAGTCTGGGCAGCTAGAGCCCAGTCATCAGCTTATTGCTAGGGCCAGTTTTGGAGAAGGGATTTTTGGTACAGAGGCAAACGTGCAGAGGGATGAAGATTATTCCTAGGAGCCAGGAGATCTCTGTTCCAGACCTGTTTCTGCCACCGTCAATCACAGATCAACAAATCTGGGCTTCCAAATTCTCATTGGCAAAGGGAAAAGGTCAGACTCAATGACCTCTCAGATTTGTCTGGTGGTTAGACTTTGTGATTCCATTATTAATGATCAGTATGTGTCCCAGTATCATGGCCTTGACCTTGAGGAGTTTGGCTCTCTTGAATTTAGGAACTCCTCCACCCCACCACCCTAGAAGACGTTATATCTAGAATTAATGGATGAATGAATGACCAATGGGCAGTCTTCCATTATTTGTGGATTGGCTCTAGTTCACTGCAGTGTTCCCAGTGAGGGACCATTTTCTTATTCCAAATACAGTATCAGTTTTTCCTTTGGGCTGATGGAGGGGGAATCTCTGCATCCATTTCCAATGTTTGTTTTCTCTGAAAGGGGACTTCCATTGGGTATTAAGCCACCTTCTCTGACCCGTCCAATATGGGCTATTTGCTTAGTATTACAACATGAGGGAAAGAGAGTTCATGCCACTTTCAGGAGAAGTGGATGGGGCTCAGGGGTATTACAGCTACCTGTGCAGACAATGAAGGAACAAAACACCTGCCCCCTCCCATTGGCATGTAGAGTTGATGTAGGCCAGTCACTTAAATCCAGATGAATGAACTTAGACATAAGACGTGTTACCGGTAAGGTGGGGAGTCCAAGTGGTAGTGGGTAGTGCCAAGAACAAGGAATGGAAAGGACAGAGTAGAGGAGTGATTGGGGAGACTCCTTGGAGAATGTCGGCTGATCACTGAATTTTACAACTATGTCCAAGGCCACTCTGAAGGCCTCAAGAAATTTCTTTGGATATGAAAGTAAATAATATTTAGTGAACTATTAGTAAAGGGACATGGACAGCCTCTTTGTGAAGAACTTTAGGAAAGGGGCCCAGTTTGGGAATAGAAAACAGGTTAGGCTCTTAGACATTCTGACTTTCATCTCTAGCTTCAGTGTTGTGACATGTTTCTGGAACCCAGCAGGCTTTCTGTTCTTCCGGGACCCGGTTTTCTCCACCAACCTACATTATTTCTTTTTCCTCTTTAACTCCCATTTCAAGTCCTCTCTCAAACATGAAGATCTGCCAGATGTTCTCAGCAATCTCTTCACCATCTATTCACAGAACTAACAATAATGGCAAATATTTGGTGAGTGTAGCAGCCTTTGAGCTAGGCACATTACGTATATTACCTTAATTGACCCTATCAAGAGGAAAGTACACTTATTATCCTCACTTAAAAATAAGAGAGCTGAGGCTTAAAGAGGTGAAGCCAATTTCGCCCAGTGGAGCTGGACTCAAATTCAGGCATCCTAAATCTGGGCCCATATGTTGAACCCACTACACTACTGCATTACCTCTACAGTAATGGTTAGAGCTGGCCCTTTAGAAATAATTATCCACTGTTTGCTTTTGACATGGTTTTTATTTCTGCATCCCTGTAATGCTATTTAGATCTCTTCTGCCAACCTAGCCCTAAGCTCTAAAGACCCAGGCTCATGCCCTTTCCTTCTTTGCTACTCCCTCCTCTGTCCCCTCCATCCTGCAACCACAGCACAACGACACCAGCATGGCGGGTCTCTCCAAACCCACTCTCTCCTTGGGGCCCTAACTAATTGCTCATTCAAGACCAATTTCCTTCAGAATTGTCCTTTTGTCCCCCTCCTTCTCTCTGCTAAGCTGCAAGAAGCCCAGGAGGCAATGTGAAACGATTAGTCCCCATGTGTACATAAAGCCTCAGCGCACCTGGGCTGCAAAGCCAGTTTATTATCTTAAGAAGAGGATCTGGTTTAGCCTGAGTTTACATCTCATCTGCCTCCCATTCACTAGATGGGCTCCGGGCTCAGCTTTCATTGCATAAACTCAGCTGGTATGTATACAATGCCAGCAATATGGAGGAGGCTAACATGTGTTGAATACATCTACTGCATCTTAGGTCTCTGAAGGTCACTCACTAAAGTAATATATGGTGCTAGTGTTGGTGGCTGAAGGTCAAGCCATCTTGCTTTTCATAATGCATAAACCTGAAACTCACTCAGACACCAATCATATGACCTAAACCTTGGAACAAATATTTTACTAAGTAAATCAGTGAGCATGCTGGCATTTCTATTAACCTTCAATGCACTGCTGACAGAAAATGAATAATGATAAATAATAACTCAAGCCTGTAAATCATGCTTAGCATCAGAAGCAAGAAAAAAATGCTCATGTGTGCTACCATCTGTTAGGAGGAGAGCAGGGGGACAGGAGGAGAGGGGCGGGAGAAGAGGAGAAGGCTGCTTGTGGCTGGGGTAAGCACCTTTCGGATTCAATAAACTGACCCAGGAAGGGTAGGCCACTCAGAGTAGGATTGATGGAGTAAGAAAAAAAACCCTTTTCCTCCTGTCTCCTGTTTGATGGACATCAGTTCCTGACTTTGATCTGCCACCCTTGGGTCTTTCCCTTTTTCCCCATCTTCTGCCTCATTAAATCTGTTTCCACTTTACCCGCTAGGTTTCAGGGCCATTTGTAAAGGAGTCTTCTAACTAAGCAAAACCCTCTTGGGGACATTCCTCCCCTCCCCTCCCCTCCCCTCACTTGCAGCAATTGGTTCTTCTTGCCCCATGGGCAGGGGTAAGAGCTGAACTGTTGCCCCCAAGTTGCCACCCTTCCTCATAAACATCTCTGCAGAGGGCGATCCCAGGCAGAATGGCCTCCAGCCTCCCAGCACAGAACAATTCACTGTGATTAAAAACAATTTCACAAAACCAAAACCTGACCCCTAGGTCTCCAAGGCATATGAGATGGTAAAGGCTCCAGTGAAACATTCCCCCTATGGGGAAACCCTCAGTTCACTTGGGTGGGGAAGTTCTAGAAGTTGATGCTTGGCATCCAGGAGCACCTCTTCCTGGGGTTGTGGACATGCATTTGCTCTTCTTTCCTCTTTCTTTCAGTGGGGTCAACATTTGCCAAGTTGGCATCACCTTCAGATGCATTCTAGCCAAGAAACAAACAAAGGCATGCTCTATGTTCAAATTTCTTGGAATAAAAATCCCCCCCTACCATTTTTTGCGGACTCTGTGGGCACCCCAAGTGCCAAGGCAGCTCTGGCCCCGGATTCACTGAGAAGTCTGACTCAAGGTCACACTGACCCTTTCTCTTTTCCTGATGATCCCAGCCTGCCCAGACAACAGACTGCTGGAGAGGAAGCCAGGACTTTCAACAGGCTTTCCATCTCAGACCTCATGTCTTTTTCTCCACGAGAAATGGGGAGCAACCATCCTTGCAAGGGCACCAGCTCATTTGGTTGAAAAGGATATTGCTGAGTGTAATGTGTGGCCCTGGGGTTCTATCCAGGCTGGCTACTTTGTGAGTTAAGTATGTTCTTCTCCTTGGGAATTATATAATCAAAGAGTGAATGTATTCCTTTTATTGTTTGAAACATGAGTCTTCTTTGAATGCCGGTAATTTAAAGTCATTCTCTACCCCTCAAGATCAGAGCTGTGCTAAGTGATGATAACCCAGATAGTGTAAATGGGAGAAAAGTAGTGCTAGCTGCTCACAGAAGTTTTGGCTTTGGCCTTTCCTTTATTAGCTATTGGATCCATTTTCCCATTTGGATTTGGGACAAATTGCCAGGGAGATGCAGCCAAAGAGCACTGAGTGTACAGTGGGAAACCTAGTGTGAGGTCCCCTCTTCACTGAGTAACTGTGGGCATCACCCCCTGGACCTCAGTTTCCCCTTCCATAAAATTGTGAATTTGTGTCATAGGTTTTCTTCTCATTGTCTTTTTCCCCTCCCTTTCTTTTTATTTCTTTACCTTCCCCACTTTTTAATTAGAAGGGAAAATAGATGAAAGGAAAAGCAGAAAATTAGCATTGTCTTGGCTGTACATTTCAGTTATGAATACTGAATTTGAAGTAATGAAATTCACAAAATGTAGGAGGTTTAAGGTTTTCCTGGTGGGGTAAACTCTGTCTCATGGTATATGGCTTGAATTTCAAGGTGAGGTTCATTATGCAGAATGCACAAATGTGGGCAAGCTAGCAATGCCATAAAACCTTCACTTCTGCATTTCTTGACTTTAATGTTGCATTACTGTAGATTTTGGGTTTTAATATGCTGTATAAATACAGAATACCTATTTGTAGTACAGGCGCCGTGCAAGGGAGGATTTTTCTGTTTTAAATCTCAGGCTTTGAAAGCCCAACCGTGTATGCTCTCTGCTTGACTTTGTTAGAGAGCAGGTGGGAGAAAGTAGGGCAGGGTGAGTTACCTAGGAACAATCCTCATTTATGTCCAAATCCATTATGAAAGGCAGAGGCTTGCTTTTTGCCCTCACTGCAGTTTGTGGAGGATTTAGTAATGGAGACCGAAGGCTCCTGGGAGGGGAAGCATCAGGATAAAGGAGAGATTCTGCTTGACTCATCCCTGGCACCTGCCCAGGCCAGCCCTTCCTCTGGCTCTACTGATCATCAGTGCCAGCTCCCTCCCTTGTTGTCTCTCCGATTAATGACGTCACTCCCACTGAGCAGTGGGCGGAAGTCTCTGGGCAACAGAAAAGATGAGAGTAGCTGCACAGTTTGCCTCTAGCAGAGGACATGGTAAATTCCCTGTACCTTACATGGCGGGTCAGTGAATATGGGATGGATGCTCTACGGGGGATAATGTTGGGTCCTCCTAGGCCCCCAGCCAGTCTGACTAGGTGCTCTCCATTGGCAGAGGCAGCAAAGGGACCACTCTTTTCTCCGTTAGGGACGTCATTGTCAGTCTCAGCACTCATGGTTGTCTGATAGGAGGCCCTTTGACCAATGGCTGGGCTCCTAAAGCTATTCCTATCGGGCATGGACTGAGATGGGAAAGAGTTTGATTTTGTAAGAGAGACTCATATTGCTGGAGATACTTTTGGGGGAAGAAAGGCAAAAACCAACTTCTAGAACTCAAAAAGGAGATGCTTTACACCCCCAGGACTTCATTTGTGAGCCCTTATGCGTGACTCACCAATCTGCCCCTAGTACCATTCTGATCCATGCCGTGCCTCCAAGGTGACAGCATCTCTGCGTCTCAGCATCACACATGCTCGGAGCCAAGGGAGGCCCTCAAGGTAACACGGCTCTTCTCAGTTCTTTCCTCCACTAAACTGCCATAACCTTTAAGACACGCATCTCTTCTAAGATGCTTGGCACCTTCTACTTTGCCTTGACCGTTGGTTTACTCTCCTATCTCCTCTACTTTCCTTTGAGGTAAGATTTTCTCATGTCCTAATCAATCGACTTAGCATTTATGGCACCTACCATATGCCAAGCCCTTGATATCCATGATATCCATTTAATAGTACATAAGACAATGGTCCCTGCCCTCAAGGAAGGATATTACATGAATAAGCGGTGCCCATTCATTGCGATGGTGCTGTGGTAAATAAGCACACACATAGGGAGGAGAAATTCTCTCTGCCTCAGGCAGTGGAAACTGGGAGAATGAAAGTGCATTCAGGAAATGTCAAATAGTTTACTCTAACTGTTACTTAGGACAAAAGGGTGGTCCCAGTGAAGTTGAGACTGGAAAGTAGGCTGAGGCCAGGAGGTCAAGGGCATGTCTATGTCCTTGCCTAGAATTGCACACTAATACCTGGTGATCTCAGAACTGGATCTTGAGGCCTGAGAGGACCCACATCTGAAGAAGGTCTCCATGAGACCAAACTTGGGCCTTCTAGCAACTGCAGCCAACCTAGGGCATCCCACTGCAGTTAGTAGAGTTACTGGGGTGCTCTGCAGTCTACATGCTGCATTTTGAAGAGCATACATAGTCACCCCTTTCCTGAAATACTTTTCTATAACCTTACTCAAAACTCAACATTTCCATTGTTGGTGTTATTCATGTGGGTTCAGGTATGGTGTTCTAAAGGCATAGGTTAAGCTCCAAATATTTTACCTGGTGAAGATAACATGTTTTGATGTTATTTGTCATGAAAACCTGAGACCTTTTCAGAACAGCTGTAGCCACCAGAAACCCAGCATGCATCGCAGGGCATCTGGAACTAGAAGATACTAAGTCCATGATAGAAGCCCTCTTGAAGGGAGTGGAAATGTGGTTCTAGAAGCAAAGATTACTATCTGTCCTGACCTAGAACAGCTCTCAGAGCTCTACCTCCCCAAGTCAGAACTGGGGACCACGCTGGGGCATGTGTTGGTGTGTATTTGTGCTAATCGGAAGGAAATTACCCTCTCAGTGCTAGAATACAGAGGCGCCAGCTGATACATTAGCATCCCGATCTGACATGGCTGTCAGAAAAATTATCCATGACCCAGAAGGGCCACCCAAAAGTGATTGATCCTCTTACTTGGCTTAGGCTGAGCTCTCCCCAGAGAAGGCCACGCCAATTAAGCAAAGACTAAGGCAAATTGTGTGTGTTGTGGTGCCTGGTGTCGACTGCCTCCCAGAGAGACTTACAAATTAATTTCCTCATCGTATCCTTGTTCTGAAACCAGTTTCAAAATGGAAACCTCAGCAGTTTATCTTCTTAATCTCTTATTCCCTTCTTCATCCACTTTTTTTCCAAAACAAAATTAAATCATTTAACCATTTTAATAAGCACTAAAAAGTGTAATGAACCAGATAATGAAGAAGAACTCACATTATTTTCTTTATCTACTTTGTACTTAATTTATTTTATAGTTTCCTTTGCATGCCTATTCCCTGAGAGTGTTTTCAACAACATTAGGATTGTAGGTAAATGTTTCATTTAGTTGCATTGAAACCTGGTAAAAAATCCAGATTTGAAGGCTGGATGGACTCCTGTCCAGACCACCCAGGACAGAATTTCAAAGCTCGTGCCCAGGACATAGCTCCCCGTTTTGGGACTTGGAGTCACTCAGGCTCTAGTGAATTCCCCCTCAAGATTCAAGCCAAATAGGTCCCTCCTAGGGCTAAGGAAGCCATGCTCGTTTCCACTTTTAATGTGAGGTACAGTCGGAATAGGAAGTGGGGCCCAAGCTGGTCTGGACTTCTCCTAGTCTGTGATTATGATCCTTGGGTGAGAGCGTCCAGAATAGGATGTAACTGAAGCAACAGGATCCAAAGTCCAGGCATTCCCATCTCCTAGGAGTCCTGCCATGTGGCTGAACATCATTTTCCCATTCTCTGTAAGATGCTTATTACTATTATATAACCTGTGAAGCGTGTATATTGGGTAAGGGGAATTAGGCAGGTATTCCTTCCTAAAATCCTTCAGTGGCTCCCTGTAAGAATGGTCCAGGCGATAGGACAAGCAGAGTGAACAGACAACTGAAAGCGCACTGCTCTAACGGACACTGTGTCCACATTACAGTCCCTGGAGTGAGGCAGACTGATAAGCCTGGGGAATTTAGATGGGATGGATAATAGAGAATATGCACCAGAGCCATCTTTTTTCCCCAAGTATATAGTATTTCTGTTTAAGTAAAAAGAAAATATGAGTACATTTGTTAAACCCAATCCCTAGGTTTAAAAAAACATGAAGGAAGGGAGGAAGGAAACAAAGAAGGGAGGAAGGAAAAAAAGAAGGAAGAAAAGAAGGGAGGGAGGGAGAAGGAAGGGAAGGAGGAAGAATGAAGGGAGGAAGAAAAGTAATTCACTTATTTAGTTCACTTATTTAGTTATCTATCAGGACATTTTTTTAAGGAAAAATACGTCTATTAAATGGCAACAAGCATGACGCTGTTTGGAATATCCTTGAGGATGGGATCAAGGACGAGGTTCCCCGAGGCTGTTTAGTGTACAGGATCACTAGCGCCTCTGGAAAAATTACAAAAGGAAAAGAGGTCGATTGTGGAAGATATTTGCCTCCCAGAGGGGCAATCTGGGGCTATGTCTGAAAGGAGAAACAGAATCTGTGTAGGAGGAGGACCCCTGAGCTTCTGGACTCTGGGGAGAAGTATGGACTGAATTATAGAGAAATATTACCCAGCTCTCTCGGGGTCCTTCATGGAAGCCTGACGTGGAGGAGAATGGGTCATACAACCTGGCTGTGAACCCTGGCTTTGCCTTTACTGGCACGCTGATTTCTCAGGGCCTCAGTTTCCTCATCTGCACAGTAGGCATGAAGATTGGCCCTATCCCACAGGCAGCTCATGAGTATTACATGGGATTAAACTCGGGGACCCAAGACCATGAATGCTGGTGGGACTTAAAGCCACTGTGGCTTGTTTGGATGCTTCCTGTTGCTCTGAGCCCATTCCTCTCACCCAAACAAAGGCTCTCCTTCTCCCCTGCCAACTCCTGATGTCCTCGGCTTTGTGCTAACAGGGTGTTTTCTGGAGCGGGGATTGATTAAAATGTAGTGGCATACCCTCATTTTGCGTCACCGCCTGTGTGACTAATAACCATGGAATTCATGCCACAGATAAATAATTGGCCCTTCAGCCATCTTCCATGTCTTCAGAGACATGCAACCATGATCTATCACAGCCGCAGACATCTCAATGAGCATCATCTCTAGATCATAATAGATCATGTTACATTTGTATATGCTCGGGAACATAATTTACTATTATACGGGGCCAAGATCAGCTCCAAAAAAATTATCCTTCCGCGGAGGTAGACTCTTCGACTGCATTATATGCACGCTGTGCTTTTTAAAATATTAATTATATTGTAAACTAAAGGTTTACTTCATGTATCATAAATCTGAGCGTCTCTTCTTTCTGTGTGCCCAATAAATATACTTCTCATCAACTTTTAATTATGCTGTTTGCATTATTCTGTCCTGAGGATGAGAGGTCATGCTAAATCATGGCCTTCTAATGTGGACTACAGCATAAGTTTAGTTAATTAAACCATATATTTTATTAGTTCTTACACCTCCATCTTGTAGAACTATGCATTATTGTGTTGAAGTTGGGGGGGCATAAAATAACACAGCAAGGGTGTTTTTATTGTTATTGTTATTATTATATCTGGAGAGTCAGATAATTTAGGAAAAGTTGAATTGTGTTATCTCTGTGTGGTCCTGCTGTCCTCTGGACTCTGGCCATGCTGTCTTTCTGAAAGCAGGGGAAGGGTGGACATATTATCAAAAGGCCAGGATGCAGTTTTGAGACCGGTACCAGAGCCAAGGATGGAAACTCAAGCATGTGGTACGGCGTAAGCCCTCTGCCAAGCAAAGAGCAGCTCCCCAGATAGACCCATCCAGCCCAACTCTTTTCTTCCTTTATTTTGTGCCTTTGGGCAAATGGCCTTTGGTCTTTAGGACCATTTCTCTCTTCAATTCACGCACAGAATAACAGGGGCTTTGAGATATAATAATTCGTGTTCCAAGTTTTAGAGAGGTTGGCCATGGGTTCTAGCATGGAAGTCTGAGCCATCTCTGCAGGCAAGAAGTTTGAGAAGGGGATGAAGCGATAGAGAGACCCAAAGCCCGATTGGGTGACATTGCAGGTCTGCCTCTGCATCATAGGTCATGTGGCGCTGGTAAGTATGGATAGAAGCTTAGGAGTCAAAGGAAATTGAGTTGAAATCTTGCTCTGCCATTTACTAGCCATGTGACCAAGAAAATAGATACATGGTGCTAGGCTCAGTTTCCTCATCTGCAAATGGGGTGCATAAAACTACCCTGTCAAGCTATTGTGATAAGTAAGATATAATGTAAGTCAAGTGCTTGACACAGTGCTGATACACGTATAATAATTGGGGTACCTGTTGCTGCCACTGCTGCTGCTACTCTTACTGTTGACATATGCAGAATCTAACAGGTCTAATGAGTAGCTACACAGCACTGACCTGAGCTGCAGGCCCAGAGGACCAAATCTGCAGGGTCACTCAATGGCTGTACCACAGCACAGCTTGACCCAAGCCACTCTCAAGTGAAGGGGACCGACGCTAATAGCTAAAACTATTGTTTCTGGAAAATTCTCTATGTTCTCTTTTGTTCCCATGTTGACCACTGATTTGCATTGTCCTGTAAGGTCCCAATTGCTCTGTCAGCCCATCCCTTGGCATTGTCTGTAGCCATTTTTCTGGCTTTCCCATGGGGACATGCATCCCCATCCTCTTCTCTGCAGGAGTAGAGGGAGGCCTGTCACAGAGATGCAGGTGCCATCCCATTCAACAGTGAGAAGGTCCCTTTTGACGCCTGCTCCTTTCTCACGGACTCCCAAGGAATGTGCTGCCTTTATCAGTTGCCATATTCCCCTCCCCCTCCCTCGCCACCAAAAAAGTAAATAAAGAGCAGAGGCAAGATCTGTTCTGTTTCAACTTTTAAAAGGCTTTGAAGGCATAGCTATTTGAGAACATTAAAAAAAAAAAAAAAAAGCATTTTGTTACTTAGCTGCAGCTCAGGTGGTGAAACCCCCCTCATCCTTCCCACAGGGAGGGGAAGAAAGGGAGGCTGTGTTTTATGGTTGGCTCAGGCTTTTCTCCTGTCCCCTCCCCCCTCAGAGGGCCCTCCATGTGTGCTGCCCTCCAGCACAGAGTCCTCAGCAGAATTTGCAATAAGTAAAGGCAGTGAGTCACAGCAACATGGCCAGGGTTGACTGGAAGAGCCTTTGCATGCAGCCCGCTCCCCTGCGGGAATGTGGGTGGAGACCAGGGGAAGGAGTTCCCAGAGGAAGACTTCGTGCGTATGATGGATCCCATATGCCGAGGGCTGAGTTCTGATATTCTCCAGTCCCGAAGCACCTAGGCTTTGATTTTTATTTTATTTTTGGATGGGTGGAGGGATAGAATCAGTGTGCTTGAGCCTCAGATCTCAAGTTGACAGTTCAGCGTTAAATAAAGCATTAAACACAAATGTTAACTTTTTTCCAGTGTGCTTGCGTGTGGTCTTACCTCCTCCTGCTGCCCTGTGAAGCTCTCAACTCCCTCTCCTTAAGACTTTCTTTATCTACCAGTTTAAAAAATTACAAAGAGGTTCATGCTCCTTAACTATGAGAATGTCACTCACTTCCCCCTCATCTAAGGATCCTAAAGGGAGGCTGACACTTTCCATAATGTATCTCCCTGTGGATGGGATAAAGCTGGGAAAAGTAGGGGAGTGGAAGGGAAGGGGCTTCAAAGGAGGTCCCATACCCAAGTGTCAATGATTCTAGTCCACTCGAGTAGTTGAGAGCATAAAAATCTAATTTGGGAATTTTTTGTGCTTTGAACTAAATGTTACATAGACTCCTCCCCTTTTTGTTGCTATTTTGTAGAAAGGAAAGCAAAGAAAGTTATAGCAAGATCTAGCCTTTTGACAAATAGAAGTCTTCAACTATGTTCTAAAAGTTTATAATGCATAAGGCCAAGCAAGGGCTCCCCAGCTCTATTTTTTAATCTAATGTCAAGTTCACACCCATTTGTGAGTGTAAGGAATTTCAGTAATCAATGGCTACAGGTGGGGAACTTCTGAAAGGACATAAGCTGGAACCATCATAGACTGAAATGCCCCCCCCGCCATCCATTGACAAATCCAAGAGGACCCGGATGGAGCACAGACCTGGAGCAGTTTGCGTTTGATCTGATGGACTCCTCCTCATCTCCGTCAGGACAAGGGGGCTTTGCAGGAAAGCAGAAGCCAAACTAAATTCCAGATGGAAAGGAAATCCAAGTGTCACCCTGGGATGCCGATGATCTGGTTTAGTCATTAAGAAGCCACAGCTAACAGAAAGCTTCAATATGAGCCGTTAAGAATTTACTAGTTTTGTCTCTCAACCCCTACTGCGGGAGACCCCTGAACCTTTATTTTCCTTCGAGGCTGTCCTGGGTTTTCTTCTTTAACATTGTCCCTGATTTATGGTATGTCCACATTTCCCTGGATAGTACCATCTTTTGAGTTATACATCATCAGAGTGACTCATTCTGATGATGTATGGCCCCAATACATCATCAAAGCTCCTTGCTCTGCCGTTGCACTAATGATATGTTAGTGTAATACATCACCGGGCTGAGCCGCAGCTGTGATGGATGGCGCCAAGGGTGATGGGAGCCCATGGAGAGGGGAGCTGAGGAGCAGGCTCTGGGTAGGAACAGGAGGAAAATCAGTCAATCCCAAGTCTACCTTCTTTCCTGGTACCAATGCCCATATTGAATTAGTACTGTGGCGTGCATCCTGCAACCTTAAAGAAACACAGAAACATGCATTACTTGAGTATATGGGGAGGGGGAAGGGTAAGATGTGACAAAGTGAGAGAGTGGCATGGACGTATATACACTACCAAACGTAAAATAGATAGCTAGTGGGAAGCAACCGCATAGCACAGGGAGATCAGCTCTGTGCTTTGTGACCACCTAGAGGGGTGGGATAGGGAGGGTGGGAGGGAGGGAGATGCAAGAGGGAAGAGATATGGGAACATATGTATATGTATAACTGATTCACTTTGTTATAAAGCAGAAACTAACACACCATTGTAAAGCAATTATACTCCATTAAAGATGTTAAAAAAAAAAAAAGAAACATGCATTATCCCCAAAAGGAGTGTTGGCTCAGGGCTTATGCAACTTAGAGGTACCTTAGAGGAGATTAGATAGATAGATAGATAGAGAGATAGATAGATAGATAGTCTATATCTATATTTATATAACCATAATTAAAAGGTAGGAGGCAGCTGTTGAATTGAACTAGGCAAAGAGGAGCAAAAAAGAAGGTGTGCTCTGGAATAAGGACTTCTTTAGCAGGAGGGAAGTGAGGGCTTACAGAAGAATGCAGGTATCAGAAAGCTGCTACCCTTACTGGTAACTCCCCAGCAGAGTTTGGATGGGATTGCTCTGTGGTTTCTCAGCTGCTTTTCTCTCTGCCTCGTTGTCAGTGCTTAATCCTGCCCAGAGCTCCTGACTAGCCGTAAACGTTGCCTTAAGGGGACTTTGAAGCATGAGTGTTTGTTGGTGGACGGACCTAAATGCTGGACTGAACTCACGTCGTCCATTAAAGAGCTGGGACTCAGTTTCCTTATCTGTAAATGGGATTAATAATATAACCTCCCTCACAGAGCTGTTGCGAAGGTTCTGGGAGTTAAGAGCTATAAAGTGCTGGACAGAGTTTAGGGCACACACTCGCTAATGTTAGCCATTACTATAGCAGCTGCAATACCACTGTCAAAATCAGACTTCCTAATGCCACCCTAAAATCCTGTGTGTTCTATCTCTTACTTGGAAGATGTCAGTGTACACTAGTTTATTAAAACAGCTGAGGTATTCTGCCGTTAAAAAAACGAAATGCTACTTCTAATTCCAATAGACTTGGTACTCTGACAAATCCCCCTACTAAAATACACCTGGAACTGGGAAAATTACTGCAAATAAATATTTTTTGAGCTGAAATTCACATAACATAAAATTAACTATTTTATAGTACAATTCAGTGGCATTTAGTGTATTTCCAATGTTGTGCACCACAACCACTGTCTAGTTCCAGATTTTCATCATCCCAAAGGAAAACTCTGGACTCATTAAGCAGTCACTCTCCATTCTCCTCTTTCCCATTCCATGGCAACCACCAATCTTCTTTCTGTCCCTGTGGATTTAACTCTTCTGGATCTTTGCTATAAATGGAATCATATAATTCGTAACATTTTGTGTCTGGCTTCTTTCGTTTAGCGTAATGTTTTTGAGGTTTATCCACACTGTAGCATGTAACAGTACTTTTTTAAAAAATTGAAGTATAGTTGATTTACAATGTTGTGTTAGTTTCAGGTGTACAGCAAAGTGATTCAGTTATATAAATAAGTATATATATATGTATATATATACACACACACACACACACACACACACACATATATATCCTTTTTAAGATTCTTTTCCATCATAGGTTATTACAAGATATTGAATATAGTTCCCTGTGCTATACGGTAGGACCTTGTTGTTTATCTATTTTATACATAGTGGTGTGTATTTGTTAATTCCAAACTCCTAATGTATTCCTTTCCCCCCTTCCTTTTTGGTAACCATAAGATTGTTTTCTATGTCTGTGAGTCTGTTTCTGTTTTGTAAATAAGTTCATTTGTATCATATTTTTTAGATTGATTCCATGTATAAGTGGTATCATGTGATATTTGTCTTTCTCTGTCTGACTTACTTCACTTATTATGATAATCTCTAGGTCCATCCATGTTGCTGAAAATGGCATTATTTTATTCTTTTTTATGCCTGAGTAATATTCCATTGTGTGTGTGTGTGTGTGTATTACATCTTCTTTATCCATTCATCTGTCAGTGGACATCTAGGTTGCTTCCATGTCTTGGCAATTGTAAAGAGTACTGCTTTGAACATTGGTGTGCCTGCTTCGAATTAGAGTTTTTGTCTTTTCTGGATGTATGCCCAGGAGTAGGATTGCTGGATCATATGGTAACTCTATTTTTAGTTTTTTAAGGACTCTCCATAATGTTCTCCATAGCAGCTGCACCAATTTACATTCCCACTAACAGCATAAGAGGGTTTCCTTTTTCCCACACCCTCTCCAGCATTTATTATTTGTAGAATTTTGATGATGGCCATTCTGACTGGTGTGAGGTGATACCTCATTGTAGTTTTGATTTGCATTTCTCTTATAGAGTTGTTCAACATTTTTTCATGTGCCTGTTGGCCATCACAGTACTTTTTTCTTTTTATGGCGGAATAATATTTTTTATACACACACACACACGCACACACATATGTACACACACACCACATTTTGTTTATCCATTAGTTCATTGATAGACTTTTGGGCTGTTTCCACCTTTTGGCTATTGTTAATAGTGCGGCTATGAACATTCCTGTACAAGAATTTGCTTGTGTACCTGTTTTAAATTCTTTAGGGTATATACCTAGGAATAGAATTGCTGGATTATATGGCAATTCTATGTTTAACTTTTTGAGAGCTGACAATTCTTTGAGTGAATGTTAGTTCATGGAAATTGTCTGGAATTCTCTCTCTCTTTCATTTTCATTCTGGAGAGTTGGTTTTTCTCGTTACACACTCAGCATTTTACATGTATTATCCATCATCTTTTGGCTTCAATTATCGGTACTGCTTTTATCTCATATCATTTTTTAGTGTCTGATTTTTCCCTTTTGCTCTTTTTAAGATCTTTTGTCTTTGGTGTGATACGGCTTTTATTATTATGTGTCTAAGAGTAAAGTTTCTGCAATTTAATAGCATATATTACATCCTATATCTGTGAATTATATTAAGGAAGATTAAATATATAATTATTAAAGAAAATTACTTGATTGTATCAATAGTTACAGAAAAGTCATTTGATAAAATCAAGCAACTATTAACAAAAAGGAAACAAAACAAAATGAACAAACAAGGCTTAGGAACAGAAGCGTTCTTCCTTAACTTTACAAAAGGTATTTTTTAAAAAACTACAGAAAATAGCATTATTAACAGTGAAGTTAGAGTTATTCCCTAAAAAGTCAGGGGGAATAAGGGAGTCCCAATATCATCACTTCTATTAAATATTGCAGTTGAGATCCTAGCTGGTGTGGTAGGAAAAGGGTATAAGGATGGAAATGAGGAAATAACATTGGCACGGATTGTCTAATCATTTACACTGGAAACTCAGAAAAATCTAAAGATAAATTATAAAAATTAGTGAGAACTTTCCAAGGTGGCTGGATATAAGATCCATATAAAAGTACACCATTTGTAATAACAATAAGATATACCTAGGAATAAATTTAACAAAATATCTGCAATTCCTTGGTGTAGAAACATTAAAACAAATATTGTAAGACATTAAAGAAACTTAAACACATGGAAAGTATTCTTTGCTTATGAATTGAAAGACTCAAAATTGTAGAGATGTCAGTTCTCCTAAATTGGCAATGTAGAGTCAATGCAATTCCAATAAAAATTCCAATTGAGGTTTGTTAAGATACTTGACAAGCTGTTTCTAAAATGTATACAAAAGAGCAAATGCACTCAAATAGCCAAGGCACTCATAAAGAAGACGATTAGGATGAGGGGACATTATCTACCTAGATATCAGGATTCATTTTAAACCAAATAATTAAGGTACTGTCACTATTTTGTAGAGAAAGTTAATTTGGAAGAAAATAGAGTCCAGACAGAATTCCATGCATAAATGAACACTTGATAAATGCCAGAGGGAACATCACATCACTGAGGGACCAGTGAATAATTGGTTCAGGGATGGATGGCTTTACTTAGGAAAAAATGAACTAAAATTATATACTTACCTCATACCACACAATCAATTCCAGATGAATTAAATACTTAAATATAGATATTAAACAATTAAAATTTGGAAGGATATATAAGCAAATATCTTCATAAACTTGAGCTAGGAAATGATTTCTTAAACACAACTCAAAAAGTGCTAACCAAAAGAGTTAAATCCAGCGACATTAAACTAAGTATTTTTGTTCCTCCAGGGACTTCATAAAGAGACAAGGAAAAAGTGTTTGTGTTGTGTGTTACCAAGGTTAGTATCTGGGGGAAAAAAAATGAACTTCTCCAAATTAAAAAAAAGATACATTTTTTAAAGAAAATAGTTGAAAGAAACCCTAATGATCCCCCACCACAAAAAGATTGTTAGAACTAAGAATGAATTCAACAAAGTTTCAGGATACAAAATCAACATGCAAAAATCGGTTGCGTTTATATACACCAATAATATATAATCTGAAAAGGAAATGAAGAAAATTCCACTTATAATAGCATCAAAAAGAATAAAATACTTAGGAATAAATTTAACAAAGGAGACAAAAGACTTGTATAGTGAAAACTAAAAAATGTTGCTGAAAGAAATTAAGACAAGACAAATAACTGGGAAAACATCTGTGTTCATGGATTGGAAGATTTCATGTTATGTCAATACTACCCACAGTGATCTACAGATTTAAGGCAATTCCTACAAAATCCCACTGGCATTTTTTTTCAGAAATAGAAAAATCCATTCTAAAATTTAAATGGAATCTCAAGGGCCCTGAGTAGTCAACGCAATTTTGAAAAAGAAAAATAAAGTTGGGTCTCACACTTCCTAATTTCAAAACGGATTGAAAAGGTACAGTAATCAACAAAGTGTGGCACCAGCATAAAGACAGACCTACAGATCAGTGGAATAGAACAGAGAGCCCAGAAATAAATCTTGCATATATATATATATATATATATATATATATATATATATATATATATATATATATATATATTCAAATGGTTTTCAACGAGGGTGTCAAGACCATTCAATGGAGAGAGGACAGCCTTTTCAACACTATGTTTTTTTATGACTATTGCTTTTTGCAACACTTGAGAAAACTGAATATACAAATGCAGTAGAATGAAGTTGGATCCTTCCCTTACACCATATACAAAAACTAACTCAAAATGGATCCAAGAAAGATGTAAAAGTATAAAAGTCCTAGAAGAAAACATAAAGGAAAAGCTTCATGATATTGAATTTGGCAGTGTTTTCTTGGCTATGACACCAAAAGTGTAGGCAACAAAATTAAAAATAGATAAACTTGGCTACATCAAAATTCAAACCTTCTGTGCATCAAAGGACACAATCAACAGAGTGAAAAAGCAACCTACAGAATGGGGGAAAATATTTGCACATCATATATATAGTGAGGGGTTAATATCTAGAATACATGAAGAACTCCTACAGCTCAATAACAATAATAACAATAACCAGATTAAAAAATGGACAAAGGACTTGAATAGACATTTCTCCAAAGAAGATGTACAAATGGCCAACAAGCATATAAAAAGATGCTCAATATCACTAATCTTTAGGCTAATGCAAAACAAACCACAATGAGGTATCACCTCACATCTATTAGGATGGAATTTACTTTCTAAAAATTTGGCAAGAATTTGAGAAATTGAAACCCTTGTGCACTGTTGGAGGGAATGTAAAATGCTGCAGTCACAATGGAAAATAGCATCGTGGTTCCTCAAAAAATTAAAAATAGATTACCATATGATCCAGCAATTTCACTTCTGGGTATACATCAAAAGAATCAAAGGCAAGATATTGAAGAGATATTTGCACACCCATGTTTATAGCAGCATTATTCACAATAGTTAAAATGTGGAAGGAGCCCAAGTGTCCATTGATGGATGAATGGATAAAAAAAAGTGGCATACAGACAATGGAATATTATTCAGACTTAAAAAGGAAGTTCTGGCACATGCTATAACACGTATGAACCTTAAGGACATTATCTTAACTGAAATTAGTCACAAAAAGACAAATACTGTATGATTCCATTTACAAGAGATATCTAGAGTAGTTGAATTCTATTAACAAAAATAGACTTGTAGCTGCCAGGGGCTAGGAGAAGGGGAATATGGGGAGTTGTTGTTTAATGGGTATAGAGTGTCAGTTTTGCAAGATGAAAAAGTTTTGGAGGTGGGTTGTACAATCAAGTATATGAATATACTTGACATAACTGTATACTTAAAAATGTTTAAGATGGTAAATATTATGTATATTTTACCACAATTTTAGTGAATGGTTAAAGGACCTGAAAAAACATTTCACAGAAAAATTATTATAATGAAAAATAAAAATAGGAAAAAATGATCAAATTAATTAGTAGTCAGGGATATGCAAATTACCACCACAATGAAAGACCATTTCGTACCCACTAGGTTGCAAAAATTAAGAAGTTTGACAGCACTAAGTGGTGATGGGATTGTGGAATATTGGGAACTCTTACACCTAAAGTGAGTGGGCTTCTAAGCAAATATATTTTTCAGGAACTGTGTCTATATGAACAATTAGAATCACCCCAAATCAACTTGTCACCTCTATTCTAGCAGCCCAATCTCACACAGTCCTGCAAAAGAAATACTATGTCAGCCAGCAGAAGCAATGTGCTGGCCAGGCCAAGCCCTGGAAGAGAGACCCCACCTCTGGGCCCCGGGACAACCCTATAGATGAAAGTCTGGGAACTCTTCATGTGTGGGTGGGGCAGATGGATTGGGGTGGAAGGTTAGAGGGACAGAGAGAACCCTAAAAAGACTAAATAAGGCCTAGAATGCCTTACCAGTCACTGCTCCTGGGCTGAGCCAGCGTTAGTCACAGGAGGGAAACAAAATTTTCAGGAAGGCAATTCAAAGTACACAATCCCTTGTGGTACAGGCCTGGGCAGAGACTTCTTGCCTGGGTATAAAGCCAGTACTGTTCTTATATGCTGCTCCTAGAGAATGCATCAATATAAGCACCTTAGGAAACAATGTGCTTTTATCTTGTCAAGTTAAACATGCACATTACTTATGACTCAGGAGTTCTCCTCATAGGTGTAGACATACATGCTAGACAATTTCTTGCATGTTTTCCATAGGCATCATTTATAAGGCTATTCATTCCATCATTACTCACACTGCCTAAAAACTAGAAACAACTCAATTGTCCATCTACAATAGTACAGATAAATAAATAGTAAGATTTTACATCATGGGACATTAACAGTTTCATGATCTACAGTTACATACAATGACATGGATGAATCTTAAACATATAATGATGAATGGAAAAAAAGCAAGTCTTTCAAAACTGTGTACAGTATAATTCAATTTTTATAAAATTGCAAAAAAGTAAAATTAAAGTCTAACCACAAACACATATATATACACATATATGTATATATGTATATTATAATACATACATATATATGTACGCACACATATTGGGGGGCAGTTGAGGGAAACAGGGAGGAGTTCACAAGTAGATTCAGAGATACTGGCAATGTTTTCATTTTGAATTTGATTGGGGGTTCATGGGTATTTATTTTACCATTAAGCTTCATAGCTTATATGTGCCATATATTCTTTTCATGCATCAAATATCACACATTAATTCACCTCCTTTTTAAAAAAGGAAATAAACTTAGAAAATCCTTTAACTAAGAATTTCCCAATCATGTTTGAGGACAGAACATTCTTTCTAGGCGACTTCGTCAATATGCAGAACTGGTGCCCTTGGAATGCTCTAAGTGCCTGATTTGAGAGTAAGCTGAGCTTTATTAATGTGGTTTCCCAAGAGAGCGGGCCAGGATGATGTTTGGTTTTGCATCTCCTCATTTCAACAGCAGTGCCACCCAGGAGGGGACCATGTTCAACCTTGCAGCTCTCCAAAAATGGGAGAGGAGACTATTTGAGACGATGACAAATAATCTAAACCTGATGGTCCTCAGTACTTGACTCCTTTGCTTTACCTTCCTTGTGAGTCTAAAGTATTTTCTATTTAGAGAAACATTAGTTCACTCTGAAACAATAAGCACTATTAGTGCCTTTCTGCCTAAATCCAATCCATCTTGCCCTTACCCACAGCCTATCTCTTCTCTCAAAACCTAAACTGTGAATGAGAAATTATGTGTAAATTGCCCACCACACCTTCATGGTGAGCAGCGCTGGTGTTTGGAGACCCAGTGATGTCAGCCTAGTGCTGGATAAGGAGGTGTTTTGACTCTTTGATCAACATGTAACTAAGGAAACTAGTTAGGCACAATCATCCTTCTCCCTGACGTGAGAGCAGAAGACCTCCAGGGAACATGGCAGTCATGTTCTCTTCTGAACAAACTCAGAAATTTGGTTCTTGGCCATGTAACCAATGCTTACTCATTCCCAATTGAAGTCAACAGATATCTATTGAGATTTATTGTGTGTTGGTTACAATTCTTGGACTGTGTGATGGAAGAACACAAAGAGGAATTTGAAATTATCCCATCCTCAAGGAAGTTAAATGAGAGAGAATGTTGAAAAGGAAAGAGGTTCTCATCTTAGCTCTGCTGTGAACTTGCTGGGTGGACCCAGGCCACTCATTTTATTTGTCTGGGGTTCTTTTTCTTTCTTAAAGTGTTGGGACTGGATCATTTTGAACATTCCTGCCAAAGTTAAAAATTGATGTTTCTTTGAATCTGGTTGAGTAGATAAGACTAATCAGAGAATCTTCTGATTACAAGCTGTAAAGGTCATTTAGTGATCCAGTTCCCTAGTTTGCAAACATGGAAACGCAGGCTCAGAAAGATGATGGGACTTGTTCAAGGTCACGTTAGCCACAATATAGGAAGTACTGGGGTGGGGGGTGGTGGCAGGGAAGGAAGTGTGACTGGGTGTTTTGGATGCACTGGAGTCTTTATTTAGGTTGGAATATAGTCCGTGGGCTATGTCGGAAAGTCAGTGGACAATGGGAAGTTGAGCTGACCCTCCTCCCTCTCATATTTCTGCTTTAGAAAGGGAGAGAAAAATTGACCCTGTAGATGAAAGAGTTACATGATGAACTGTGTCCAAAGGACCATGTTGCCAGAGAGAGTTTGCGTATAATATAATGGAAGATCCTAAGGAGAATTAAAAGAGCAAATGAATAGATATCAGAGCATTTGCTCTCCTTTTAACCACAGCCAGTGTGCCTTCCCCTCTTTTTGGCCTTGGCAACTCAAAAGCACTTATATTCTATTATCATCTCACTTCATTCTGCTGACGTCCTTTCCTGAAATTAACCTGAGTTAATAGAAGGCTTCACTTCCCATGAATCCTGCCTACAGTCATTTATGAACTGTGGTCATAGGACATGGGACAAAGTGGGTCAGTTGAGCTCACCACAGGACACTTACAGAACAATTCTGGAGGAAGGATCTGTGGCCTTGTTCCCCAAGCCTTGTGTGCAGGGGACAGTCATACAGAAAAGTTATCAAAGATTGGACTTGAGACCACGTCTGCATTGATAAGAGTATCAGATCCCAAGGATCATTCCAGAGATTTTAGAGCAGGCCAGGAATCTCTCCTTAAGTATTGAGAGTTGGCTCAGTTAGCTGCTGCTGTGTAACAAACTATCCCAAACTCAGTGTCTTAAAACAACGATCATTTATTATTATAGCATACATATCTGTGGGTCAGCTGGGTGTTCCTGATGAAGACTAGGTTTGCTTCATCTCAGCTGGGCTTGCACGTGTGTCTGAGAGTTGTCTGGGGTCTTTGTCCTGAGGTGAGCTTAGTTGAGGCACATTGGTTATGGCACCTCAGGATTCCTCATCCTCTTCTCAGGACCAGCAGTCTGGCCCAGGCATATCTTTCCTATAGTGATGGCAGAAGCCAAAGAGACCAAGCAGAAGCACACAACATCTCTTAAGGCCCAAACATGGAACTGACACACTAAATTCCTAATTCCACTGTTGAAAGCAAGTCACAGGGCTGAGCCCAGATTCATAGATTCCACTTCTTTAGCAGCAAGAATTACACAGTCCCATGATCGAAAGGTGGATGGACAGAGGAAGGTGAAGAATTTGAGTCATTAATGGAATCTACCACAGGAGCCTGGAAAGGGCAGTGCTTTTTATTTTCACTTATTTATGCATTTATTGTTTGTTTATTGAAGTATAGTTGACTTACAACATTACATTAGTTTCAGCTGTACAAGGTAGTGATTTATTTTTATAGATTATGCACCATATGAAGTTAATATAGTATTATTCACTTTATTCCCTATTCTGTACATTACATCCCGGTGACTTATTTTTAATATAACTTGTAGTCTGTACCTCTTAATTCCCTTCACTTATTTAGCCCATCCCTCACCCCCCTCCCTTCTGGTTTGTTTTCTGAACCTGTGAGTCTGTTTCAATTTAGTTATATTTGTTTGTTTGTTTTGGTTTTTGGTTCCACATATACGTGAAAGCATATAGTATTTGTCTTTTTCTGTCTGACTTTGACTTAGTTCACTTAGCATAATACCCTCCAGGTCCAACCATGTTGTCGCAAATAGCAAAATTTCATTCTTTTTTATGGCTAAGTAACATTCCATTTTGTGTGTGTGTGTGTGTGTGTGTGTGTGTGTGTATCTCAGATCTTCTTTATCCACTTCATCTGTTGAAGGGCACATATCTTAGGTTGGGTCCATATCTTGATTGTAAATAATGATGCAGTGAACATTAGGGTGCATATTATCTTTTCAAATTAGTGTTTTCATTTTCTTTGGATAAATAACCAAAGAAAATCTTGAGAAAGAAGAGCAAGGCTGGAGGTATCATGCTCCTGGACTTCAAACTATACTAAAAAGCTATAGTAATTAAAACACTATGGTACTGGCACACAAAAAAACAGACATATAGATCAATGGAAGAGAATAGAATGCCCAGAAATAAACCCACCCACATATGGTCACTTAATCTGCAACAAAGGGGGCAAGAATATTCAGTGGGGGAAAGACAGTCTCTTTAATAAGGCAATGCTTTTTAAGGCATGTTTGAAAAATTGATAGACAATTTTGGGTGAAATATAAAAGAATGCAACTTCTCCAAGACAAATCTGTGGTATGTAAAATATACTTATGTCTCTGGGATTTATTAATCCCTTGAAGTCTATTCATGGACCTCAAATTAAAATTCCTGGCTGAGGGTGTCAAGATGGCTGACTAAGGGGTGGCTCTGTATTTCTACTATGGAGAGAAGGACACTGGTGCACAAGTGAGTCCAGGAGGGTGCTCCACGATTGAGATGTGCTAATCTATTGAGAATAGGGATTTTTCTATCAAAGGGTTAAAAGTCTTGAGATCAACAAGTATAAGATTCAGTGCCAAAGTATGTACAGAATAAAGAGCTCTGTGTGGGTGGCTATTCTAGAATGTACCACACTGACATTCTATCTTGGCAGTATTTTCATTACATACAGTACTTTATGAATTCCAACTTTATTGCTTCATTAGCATAGTAACAGGAAGTTATATTTCACTTTTCAAAATAAGATTGTCTCTCCTTAATGGCTTACTGCTTCTAGAGAGGACATAAGCAGTGAAAGGCAGTTAGGCCTGCAGGATAGGTGCCAGAGCTGGTTCTTAAGAAACACGGCTCTATAGGCAGAGGTCCCCCCATCTCCCACCAGCCAAGGAAAAGGTGAGCAGGCCCAGTGACCCGCCAATCATGCAGTTGACATGATTGTGCAGTTGACAAAGGAAGCTTGAGCAATTCCAGTGAACTCTAAGGATAACTAGTGAATCAATAGCTCCCCATAAACTTACCTCAGTTTGTCTATTTTCAGCGAATCGACCCTCTGAGTAAAGTAAGTAAAATAATATCCATTTGATTTATTCATCTTTCCTTGGTTAATTAAGTCAAAACAGATGGATTGTTTATGAAGATGTCATTTTAAAAAGCAGGGAATCTCAATAAACTGACTTAGGAAAACAAAGTAAGAAAGGCTACATGACAATATTCAGTTGCTTACATCTTACAGCAGCAACTGCCTTAATCTACAAAACCAGAGCTCAAGCTAGAAACGTTTGCTCCTTTTAGTACTCATCATGTTTTCAATTCTTATTTTATGTCTGCATCCTTCTCTGGATGGTGAACACCATGGAGGGTTGAACCTGCACCTGCTTTTATTCCCTGTTGTATTTCTAGCACCCACACAGTGTCTAGCACACAGTGGGTACTCAGCAACTTTGTCAAATGAGCAAGAAGAATATGTGCAAAGCACTGGGAACAGTTCTTTCCACACAGTACACGCCTTATTGCATATTAGCCATTTAAAACACAAATGAACCTATATTTATAACTAAGATCACTCTCCTTGGGTTTTGCAGTATTTTCAGGATTCCCTGGGGAGGAGTAGGAACTTGAAAATTGTGGTATTATAATGGTATAATTCGGAGTCAAAAAATTTATAATGAAGCCGAATTCAACCAACGATTAAAATGCAAAATTTGAAAGCTGTTTTCCCACAGCGGCTGTATATGATGAAAATATTTTTAAGGAAATTTTCTTCTTTTGACTCAGTGTTTAATCAGGAAATTTTAACATGTTCTATTTTACATAAAAAGTTGAGCTTATTATTAACAATAGGAATATTAATTGATAGTCCCTGTGAACTCTAATACTGTCTAGCCTTTGGGATGAACAATTAATTATCATCATTTTTTTGTTTTTATTTTATTTAAGCGCTTATGCAGCACTTTACATGTTTGATGTATTTGATAACCATTAATTACAGAATTAATGCGCAAACATAAATTTTACATGTTCAGGAAAAAGAATCATCTTTAAATTACGAATAAAGGAGCTGTTAAGTTTGTGTAGTTTTTCTCTTTGGGGAGAAAATTCTGCCCATATATAATAGGAGGTTCAAAAAGCATTTTCCTGTAAAGAATGACAGGACTGGTAAATGTTAACTGATCGTTATTGAGAAGGACTTGTGGCAGATACTAAAAAATAAGTGGTTTAACTTTTTAAAAATATCTGTTGTTTTCAGAAATACGTATTTTTAGGAGCTTAATGGTTGATAAGTATGCCCAGTTACCCTTGTGCAGCTGAGTGATTAAAAGAGGAGTATTTGTGCATTTTTCCTCCTCAATGGAGGATTTAGGGGAAGAAAAATGGAGACACAGATGGAGGATAAGGTGCACCGTGCCTTTAGAAGCAGGGGAGAAACCTGGGTTTGGGATGCAGAGATTGGCTTTTTGAGGGTTTTGACTATGAAGCACAGAGAGGCAGGGACTAAGGGCTGATGAGCTGGGGAATGTCTGTCATGAGCTCTGGCAGCCTATTTGGTGGACCCAGGAAGGAAAGGGAAGCTTCTCAGAAGGAACTGTGCTGAGAAGGGACTGGCCTTGGCTGGTAGAAAACAGTCCTTGGAACTACCCTTCCTGAGCTAATAAAAAATACACTGTGAGAAGTAAAGTGTGCCCTCTGGAACGGGGTTCAGTTATCCACATGACTTTGGGCAAGTTCTTCCATCTCTCAGATCCTTAGTTTCTTCGCCTGTGAATTGGGAGCAATAATTGTATGCATCTCATAGGGTTGGTGTGAAGGTGAAATTAGTTAAGTTGTGTGAAATGCTTTAAACAGTAGCTGGTATATAGTAAATTCTCCTTATTAGACATTTTTGTTTGTTGCAAAACTAGGCAGCTGTTTGAAAATGATGCACTAGAGTCCCTGTCATAAGAGAGCTTCCTGGAGAAAGATGACGGTCCTGCTTTGACAGGCATCAGTGCAGGTTCTAAGTTCACCTGCTGGCTGCTAAGGAGATGAAGTACATGCAGAAGAGGGGACTCATAAGAGGAAAGCGATGGAAACCATCCTGCATGAAGGGCTTTGAAGGAACTGGGGACTTTTTGATTAAAGAAGAACAAACTTAGATTCAGATATCTGAAGGAAATAGAGTTGTTGCATGACCCCAGGCAGCAGATCTGGAAGACCTGTGTTTATAGAAACATACAGTTCAGTACTTGGAACAGAGAACCCAATATGTTTGTTGAATGGAGGAATGAATAAATGAGAAAGTAAATTTGCATGAGAAAGAACTTTCTAAAAGCACCATTGAAAGAGAATGAGCCCCTTTCACTGGAGGTGGGCAAGAATAGTATAGGAGAAAACTGTGACTGAGAGCTGGACTCTTTGGAGTCAGACAGACTCGGGTTAAAATTTGGCCAGTGCCACTTAAAAGCTACATGACCCTGGGAATTTTACCCAACTCTTCTCAGCTCTTACTCCTCTACCTGTAAAATGTGTACATTAGCTGTAGCCATCTCATAGGGTCGTCAGGAAGATTAAATGAGATAATGCATGTGCCGTAGGAGTTCAATAAATCACAATTATAATAGCAGTAGGAGTAGTTATTATTGTCATCAGGCTGGGAAAATACAGGTCAAAGACATTGTAGGTGGACCTGGGGGATCAGATCGGAGATGAGACGGAATGACTTCTAGCTTTCCTTTCAAATTATAGGTCCTCTGCTTCTGTTTTCAGTAGCTCTTATTCTCTTTTATAGAAACTTTTGAGAGTAGAAAGTGCGCGTCTGTGTGTTACAGAGAGAGGCAGAAATCTGTCTGGTCATAAAGAGAGCAGCTTGTGACCAGGGAAAGGAATAACAATAATAGGTACATCTGAGGAGGGATTACCTATGTGACCATTGTTTTATTGGTGCTGTACTCTAAGTATTACGCTAACCAACCATAGAGCTAGCCACGAGAGACCAGAGGTCAAAAGAAAAGAACTAAGAGTGGTTTCCCAGCAGCTGTGAGCTTACCTGACAAGCTCTGGGTCCCTCTGATTAGGGCCATTCTCCATGGTCTCTCTATGATTCAGCGCAGGATCAACTAGAAACATCTTCATTCTCTTACTGATTTGCTCACTCAGTTCTCCTTGGTGCTAGACTCCAAGCTGAAACTTCTTTTGCTAGAAGGAATCCCTTCATAAGACAGATCCAACCTGTTCTAGATGGTCCTAGACAGCAGAACCCAGGTCCAGGATGTGAGAACCTAGCAAGGTGGGATAAGGAAGAACTTTCTCATAGCCATATCAGGGCCACCATGTTGCATAATTCCAGGAAGTGTCATTAACATGATTCTGTACTGCAGCATCCTGGACCAGCATGGAGGTCTTCAAAGTTACTACATGCCTTGTCACCAGAGATGGCCAGGGGAGGCTGGAAAACCAGGGAGTTATGATGAATAGACTGAATATTGGCTCTCTTCAAACCAGAAATTTTGGATGCTAAATGATTTTAAGACATACATAACTCTTTCCCTCCTTTGGGGAACTCACATTCTCTCTATGCAAAGGACTCAGTTAAGATACAGTCATCGTAATCTGTGACTGAATACCATCACAGTTGCACAGGTAGTATATTATGTATTATCTAATTTGAAATAAAATGTTATTTTCATAATCTGGGCAAGGCAGGAAAGAGACACTTTACTAGTGATACTGCAGTTTTTTGGTGGTTTTTTTTTTTTTTTTTTGGAGGGGAAAAATGCTTATTAACAAAACCATATCCTAAAAGAAAGAGATTGTCTTTTCACACTTAAATATTTGCCTTTTAAAAATACAGATTGATAAGGCTTGAGCAAGTGCAGTTTGGTACATACAACCTCTGGGTCAGAATCTAAGGTGGTGAGTAAAAAATAAGAAAAAAGACAAGATGAATTTCTTTACTTTGGCATATGTTAACCTGGAGAGCCAGATGTGGCAATGGAGCTCAACATACATACAAGAGGGTAGTTATTTCTAACATGTGGAATTTATTTGGGGGACCTTTGGAGATGCTCTGTAAACTATGGATTGTTATCCCCAGAAAAAAAGGCATATATGTGTGCATTTCTGTGCATGTAAATGTCTCACACATACATATGTGCACTCTTACATACAGAATCTCCTTTACGGACCCTGGAATTCCTGGATTCCACAGAAGGAACTCATGTGTAGAGTAACCTTCACTTGCGTGGCAGTTATGCTCCTGATGTTTCTAGGGTGAAGATTTTGCTTCTGCAATTTGTCTGGACTCTCCCAAAGAGTAAGAACTTCATTTTCCTTTCTAGCACCTTGGTACCTAGTGCAATGCCAAATATAAAGATAAGTATTTAATAACTTCAAGTCAAATGAGTAAATGTAGAAAGGCTGATTCCAAAGTTAGACCCAGAACTAGCATTTTCTCCAGCCACCCCAAGCCTAAAGAAAAAAAATCGTGTTTTGATATGCTTTTCTGCTCTCATAGAAGGTACTCACTGGACAAGCAAGGCCTTTCAACAGCTCTGCTTGAAGGAGCACAGCGATTTCTTCACTCTAAAAAGAATCTAAAACCTGGCTCTAAGAAGGAGTTTTCAAAGCAGGGAGAAACAGCCCCAAGCATGCAAACAAACATCAGAAAATATCAAAATAAAATGACATTAAAGAGTGACTGTGCCAGGGATGCCAAGGAGCTTGAGAAAGTTGCCTTGGGGAGGCCTTTAAGGGAGGTTCCCCCACCCAGTTCCCTGCAGTGCCCTGGTCACACAGGCTGGATTTTGGAAATGTGTCTGCCTCCTTGTTCTTGGCCAACCATCCCCTCAGCCAAAACCAACTGGGACATAAGGAATGTGTTCCGAGGGAGTGCGAATGTTACAACTGGCTCCTTCATGGGCCTTCCTGGAAGCCGGGCGGTGCTCCAGCCCCATGGCTGGGACTCACCAGTTGGGACAGTCCTTTGACATGAACCTGGAGGCTCTTCCAGGCCAGGGCTCAGACCTTGGAAAGTGGAAAATGCCATTGAGACCGTTGGGAGCAATTCAGAGAAGACAGGGTGGGAATGCTGCAGTGGGTCAGGCCCCTTCTGTGGAAGGACCGGCACAGGGTCACTGACTTGGCGTGAAATAAGAGAAAAGATGCCTACTGACTAGTTTCACTGAACAACAATGGGCCTCTTGTGGGGAGAGAGAAATAAGAAGGGAATTCAACTTCCCAGCTGCCCAGATCTGTCCTTTTGGTTCCAGGCTGGGTAAGACTTATGTCGCCTGGGGCCGAGACGCTGACTTACTCATTGGCATTTCTGCCAACACTGGGCTCTTGATCAACCCTCACAAGGCATGTATGCGATTATTTGAGTTCTCAGAATCTGGAAGACCAAGGTTTTGTGGCCCATATTAAGCATGAGGCCTTGGGGAAATAATCCACTTAGTTATATGCCCCATTTGTGAACTCAATCAACATTTACTTAACATTGGCTTTGAACAAAAATGAGCAAAACTCAGTTCTTTTCCTCTAGGCATGTACAGTGTGGAGAGGGGAGATGGATACGGCCCCAGGCAATTGCCGTGACAGAACATGATGATGTACAAAGGCCAAAGAGCAAATTTCAATTATAAAAATCAAGAAGGCTTCATGGAGGAGGAGGTGTTTGAACTGAGATGCAAATAGGATGATGTGAGAGGAAACTAGCACATGCTCCACCCAACCTTTAGAGGTTCTAATAATAAATATATATGTGATTATGTAGTTACAGGGCTGAGATTTCCTTGGAAGAAAACACTGAAGACCTTGGTCTTTGATAATCACCTAATGTAATGACAATATACTGGTTGTCTGATACATCTCAATAGCCAAGCATGAGGAGCCAGCTGAGGCCTGACAAATACCATGCCCTTCCGAGAAGAGAAGACACAAAGGTGAGAGTTAAAAGTGGCAACATTGACTTTCTGACAGAAGGTGTCCACAGCTTTGTGTCAGATTAACATCTTCAATATCTTTAAGACATAATGTTTTATGGTGGGATGGTCAGACTCACCTGAGTTTGAATCCTGATTCTGCCAATGCTACATGGGTGATCTGGGGCAGGCTACTTAGATTCTCTGAACCTGAATTTCCTCAACTGGGCAATGGTAACAGTTTTATTCACCACACCACACAGTTTTATTCACCACACCACACAGCTTTATTCACCACACACACCACACATACTTATAAAAAAGTAAAAGCAGTGATGCTTATAAAGCACCTATCACGGCCTCAGTAGAGGTTAGTACCTCTCCTAACATGTCATAGAATTATGACTCTTGATAGGCCTAATTCAAGCCACCCATCACGATCCCCAATCTACAGCGATAATTCTCTTACTCTTACTCCAGCTTCCATTTGTATAGAGTAAAAACCAAACTTCTTGGGCCTGTGTAAATTTCATGTGCGCCTTGGACTTACAGCTAATTGAGTTTAAAATGACCACATGGAGGCTGCGGCCACTAGGACCATTAGCCCATCCCCTTATTCTCTCCCCTGTCCATTTCCCACTGGGGTCTCCCCCCAGATATTCTCTCCAGAAGGGGCTTTCATTTAGTCAATATAACACATTTTTACCACCTTTAATAACCAGAATTTGAGAGTAAAGATATCCAGTGGGGGCCAAAGCTTTTGATTTCCGTAGGCTTAGATCAAGCTGTAGAAAAGATCAGAGTTTTTTATGGTCTGAGAGGAGTCTATTCTCAGAGTGTTGATCCCACTGTGACCACATCTGCCCACATCACCCTGTCAATAAATCTGTAAGTGCAGACACTGCTGCCAAGGAACAGGGACCTGCTGGAGACGACCTGACAAGCGGCAGCCTTGATTCTGGAAATGTGGACCATGAACACCTTCTGTCAAATGTGCAGAATCGCTTTCGCTCCTTGATTCATATACAAGCAGACTCATGGGACTCAATGCAGACCTAAGGGATAGGGCGGTGAATTGCATGCTTGATGTGTCCTCCAGTAGATTCTCATGCCCATTAGAGTTTGGTATTTACCATCCAGATGAGGATAACAGTGGCTTTCCACCAGCATCGAGTGATGGCCATCAACAAGCCTCAAATTCGTGGAAAGATGCTATGGCTCGAATTGAGGAGGGTTAGAGGGGCTGGTGAGGTCATGTTTGGTATAGTGGGATGACAGGTACCTAAGGGCAAAACATGACAAGAGGTCAGAATCATGCTGAGTAGACACAGCTGAGGAAACAAAGGGTCAGAGCAAGCAGTAGGGAGCCAGCTAAGAGTAAGAAAAATACACTGCCATTTCCAGAGATGTCATGGGTCCTGTGAGGATTCTCCAAGGTGCTTGCCCAGGCTCGTGGAGGAGAAGAAAGCAAGATATCAGATGTCTAATCAGAGAGGACTAAGATCGTCTTTGGCATTTGTTCACAAAATTCTCCGAACAATCCTGCATCCCAGTGTCCAGCTCCCATCTGTCATTTAACTCTGATCATGGGACATTAAACAGCAGCCACGGGTCACATCGGTGCAAGGAGCAGAGGCATACATCAGACAGTGTCCTGCACATTTTGGATATTAATCCTGACAGAAAAATCTTTTGCATTGTATGGATTAGTCAATGTAAATTCATTAACTACTTGTCATGACTGGAATATAATCTGGCCTGACCGTAAAGACTCGACAGCACAGTGTTAATCAAATCTACGCAGAAAACAATGCATTTCTGTTTAGACTCAGCCACTGCTCCTTTTGCCAGATCACAGGCTGGTGCTTTCAGGAGGAGAAAAGGGTGCCCCTTTGCACATCCCTGGGAGGGGCCCTCCTGTCTGCCGACGAGCATCACAAACCATGACAAGTTGAAGCCACCTTCCGCTTCCAGCCAACCTCTCATCCTCCATGTAATGGAAGGCCGTCAATCTCCAGTCCCCATCAGTGAGAAGTTCACAGATAATAAAGCAGAATGTATTCTGTGGGGTTGAACATTTTCTCCCAGGATGAGTCATTACCAGGTTTTAATCACGCTCATTAACCAGCCATTAGAGTCCGGTCCAGGTTTTCACCGCCAGAAATGAGAGCAGAGAACGACTGTGGTGGGGCTGCACCCTACCTAGTGAAATACTCACCATCTGTTCCCAGTTGTAACTCTCTGTATGAAGCATCTTGGTTTATGGCTACAGCAGTCTTAGATCCCCAGCACTGAATCTCCTTATTTCTCCAGATTGAGCCAGGCCTGAGCCTGTCAGAACTTGAAACAGTAAGAATGTGACATTCACTAAAATCAGAGGTAAGCCAGCACCAACTTACCAATCAGGACCTTTCCGTTTCAGCAGAAATATGCATTTTCAATTCTATAACTTGGTACACGAAGGATCCAGCAAGAACGTGGCTTTGAAAAAAATGAGTGCAATGGATATTACAATGAACCTGTTTTTTTTTTTTTTTTTTTCTGTTCTGGAAGCAACTGCCACTGAATAAACCAACACGTGCCTTATAAATGCAGAGTGAGTGAATTTTTAAGACTTCTAATATCTTACTGTTTGTACGCCATTCTCTGTCACTCCCCAGTTGTACTTTGTCTCTGATTGGACTGTTCTATATTATCTTTATACAAATCTATGTTTTATTTGAGTAGAAAACCTGAGAGAGGGCTTCATATACTGTAGGTGTTTTATAAAGTTTTGTTGAGTGATGGAATAGCACAGATGTATTTTCTTAGCTACGAATGATGAATACGAAGTGATTTTGTTTATTTCCAGCCTAAGAATTTTTCTTTTTGTGCTTAGGGCTAGTGCCCCAAAACATCCTGCCTGAATGTTACCTTACCTTACCTATTACAGTACCTTAGCCTTTTCATTTTATAACCTGTGCATTTAGAATTTTGTCTGTACCGTAGAATAGCAAAATTAATTGAGGTTTTCACTGTCCTTCCTTGTTGTAGCAGCTATAAAATCTCTTCTTCCTACTTTTGCCTCTTCCTTAGACTCAGATTCTAGTTCACGTTAATTTCAGTGGTAAGTTTTCCTATCTTTTCTCCTTGCTCCTCATTTAATCCCCTGGAGTGCTCAAGGCAGTAAGATGGAACATGTGGGCAAGCCCTTGACCTCTAACTTGATGGTCTCCCCTTCCGGTGTGGGAAGTCCAGGCAGGTGGTGAAACAGAGCATCCCAACAGCACAGTGTCCAGGATGGTCCAGGAAAGAGTTTGTGTGTTCCTGCGGGTCAACAGGTGGCGTTTGCTAAAGGGAAGTAAAGGAAAAGCCACAGGAAAGTAGACCCCCTGAGTGGAGAGCAGCCACAAGAATCAGGAATAGGACACTCCAGCAAAACTAGAACATCGCCACAGTTCCAAAAGAACGTGGTCTTAAAGTAAGACCTAGTCGTTAGAACTGGGCATTTGGCCTCCGGAGTGAGGTAACCCGGAGCAAACCTCATACCCAGAGCCAATGTGTTCTCTGAACATCAAGTTTGAGCTCTTAGTTACCTCCTGACCTAGGACAGGAAGTCAAGAGCTCAAGTAGGTGGTAGAAAAAATGGTCCCAGCAGGGGGAAGAACCTAGCTGTGAAGACTCCAAAACCAGTTTTCTTTCTCTGAGAGGGGCAAAGCTGCATTCCAGAAACGATATGCCAAGAGATAAATGTTGCAGAAGGAGCCATACTGAAACTCTCCGTATGGCCATGATTGCTGTGAGTTCAGTGGGGTCACTTGCTGACACAGAAGTACCCCCATTTCTACTTTTGGCCAAGAATTGCCTCTCTGAAAATTAAGACATGCTCTTACCAAGAACCAGTTTTTTCCATATATACTCTTTTTCCAGTGCCTGTGAATTGGCAGACAGTATGATTGGTGCAAAGTGTTTCTTTTGTTATAAAGATGGTGCTATAATTCATTTTCCAGGGAAAACTTTTAGTTCTCCATTAGGAAGAAGGACAAAGAATTTTTTAAGCAAGAGAAGGGATAGTCAAAACCCTCATCCCTACACCTTTTACTCTACCCTAGACTCAGCATCCCAATAGGACTAAGAGAAGCAAGAGGTTGGGATAGTGACTGGGGCATGGTGAACAAGGAGTATAATGAGGCAGGGTGTGCTGGCAACTCCAGATTGCACCTTTACAAATATGGTGTGGATGTTCATTGCAGCACTATTTACAATAGCCAGGACATGGAAGCAACCTAAGTGTCAATCGACAGATGAATGGATAAAGAAGATGTGGCACATATACACAATGGAATATTACTCAGCCATAAAAAGGAACGAAACTGAGTTATTTGTAATGAGGTGGATGGACCTAGAGTCTGTCATACAGAGTGAAGTAAGTCAGAAAGAGAAAAACAAATACCGTCTGCTAACACACATATATGGAATCTAAAAAAACAGTACTGATGAACCTAGCGGCAGGGCAGGAAGAAAGATGCAGATGTAGAGAACGGACTTGAGGACACGGGGAGGGCAGAGGAAGCTGGGACAAAGTGAGAGAGTAACATTGACATATATACACTACCAAATGTAAAATGGATGGCTAGTGGGAAGCTGCTCTATAGCACAGGGAGATCAGCTCGGTGCTTTGTGACCACCTAGGGGGGTGGGATAGGGAGGGTGGGAGGGAGGCTCAAGAGGGAGGGGATATGGGGATATATGTATACATATAGCTGATTCACTTTGTTGTACAGCAGAAACTAACACACCATTGTAAAGCAATTATACTCCAATAAAGATATTAAAAAAATATATATGGTGTGGGGAGCTCTTGAATTAGACAGTGGTGGAATCCTGTCACTGCACTCACTAAAGGATTAATGAATTAATGGATGTAATGCATTCAGAACAAAACCAGATCATAATAAGCCTGCAATCATTGTTATGATCATTACTGTGATTCTTGTATTAAAATTGTATGCTCCATGGTTCCTTTGTTTGGCAGGAAGGTGTTGTGGACATGGCATCAGGGAAAGAGATAAGCTTTTTTGATATTAGTTCTTCTGGTATTAGCAGGACTTTCAGCAGAATCTTGGATTATTTTGGAAGCTGTTGAAGGTATTGGGGAGAAGGCTGTGGGAAATGATCCAATTTAGGTACTGAATTCTATAAGTGATGTATTTTTTTTTATTTACTGAAGTTTCATTCATATTAGTAATAGAGTCAAAGTGTTATAGAATGTTGAGACCCTTCCTTTTGCTCATAAGGAAACCAAGGCACAGAGGCAAAGTACCGTCTTGGTTGTTCTTTATATTTTCTAACTCTTTGCTGAAAACCTCTAACTTCTTGCTCTGTGCATCCATTCTCCTCTCGAGTTCTTTGATCATCTTTACAATCATTACTGTGAACTCTTTCTCAGGTAGATTGCCTATCTCCACTTCACTTAGTTCTTCTTCTGAGGTTTTTCTCGTTCCTTCATCTGGAACATGTTCCTGTGCCACCTCATTTTGTCTAAGTTGCTATTTGTATTTTCATCTATGTGGTAGGTTAGTTAACGTTTCTCAACCTTGGAGAAGTGGTCCTCCGTAGGAGGCTTCCTATGCATCATAGCAGTGCACTCCCCTCTCATCACCCAAGCTGCATGCTCTAGGGCTTCCCCCTAAGAGGGCTGCACGGGTCCTTCTCTTATGGCAAGCTATGTGGTTGGTCTTGTTGGCTTGGTTGGCCCCTTGTCTGGTTGGTCGTCAGGTCCTGCCTTGTGCGGAGGCTGCTGGCTGCTGCAGTGGTGCCTGGTCACAAGGTGGCTGATTTCGGACGCCTAGGGGGCCCCGGGGCTAGTGCTTGCTCACTGGTGGACAAACTCAGGGTCCCGAAGACTCTGGGGCTGTTGCCCGCCCACTGGCAGGTGAAACCAGATCCTGGGGTTAGTACCGGACTACTGGCAGGCAGAGCTGGTTCCTGGAGTCTGGCTGCAGGGCCCAGGGATCCCAGAGCTGGTGTCAGATCACTGCCAGGTGTGGGGCGGGAGGGTTCATGTCACAGCTGGGTATGGGGCCCGGGGTGTCCTGAAGGTCGTGTTGACCTGCTAGTGGGTAGGGCCTGGGCCCAGCTGGTCCCAGGGTAGCTCTGGCCTGGGTTGCGGATCTTATTTTTCTTGTTTCTGGAGTCTGTCCCCCTGGTGGGTGAGGCTGGCCTAGAGGCTTGTGCAGGCTTCCTGGCGGGAGGGGCGGGTGTCCGTCCCCTGGTGGGTGGAGCTGGGTCTTGGCCCTCTGGTAGGCTGGGCGCATGCGTAGGGGCGAGTCCAGAGGCAGCTGTGGGCCCTTTAGTTTTTAGCCTGTGTGCTGGTGGGTGGGGCTATGTCCTCACCCACTTAGTTGTTTGGCCTGAGGTGTCCCAGCGCTGGCGCCTGCAGCCTGTTCGGTGGTGCTAAGGAGCCGAGATACCAGCCACCAGCGGCAGCAGTGTTCACGCAGCTGAACGGTCCCCAACGTGTCTGACACCAGTGCCTACGCCGCCAGGGTGAGGCACAGGCGCCCCCGCCTCTCCAGGAGGCTCTCCAAGACCAGCAGGTAGGTCTGACTCAGGCTCCTATCAAATGACTGCTTTTGCCCTGGTCCCGGTGCGTGTGAGATTTTGCGCGAGTCCTTTAAGAGTGAAGACTATTTCCCCCAGTCCTGTCGGGCTCCCGAAATTAAGCCCCACTGACCTTCAAAGCCAAAGGGTCTGGGGGCTTGTGGGAAGTACCTCCTTGGGCTTGTGCAGCAAGTAGAGACAGAGGTAAAACGAGAGCCCAGGTCTTCCAGCTCCTGCTCTGAGCCCTCTTCTCAACTGTTTTGTAAGGTGTGCAGGCCTGTGAGGACAGACCCTGGGGGACAGCTTTTCTGCAGGGCCCAGCACAGCCCTGGGCAAAGAGAAATGCTACGTCAGACCTTGCTGGCTGATCAGGTGTTTGACTAGCGCCTCTGCGATGATGCCTTCTCATTTTCCTTCCACTCAAACACCAGCCCCGGCTGCTTAAGACGCCTCCTCATTTCAGCTGTGTGGCTTCCCTCACAGCTCAATCCTTGCCTCTTGAAAACCTGGTCTCCCTTTCTGTGACTGCTTTCCTACAAGCTTGTCATTCACCTTCACTTTGTTTCTGGTGCCTCGGCGGTATCAGGTGGTGGCTAAGAGCTTGGGCTGTAGAATCAAGCCAGCCTAGGTTCAGCTCACACTTTAGCTCTGAGACGTCAGGCAAGTTATCTAACTGCTCTCAGTCTTGGTTCCTTCATCTGTAAAATGGAGGTGATAATGTCTATGTGTTTATGGGGTGGGGGAGGGTGAGAATTACATTAGACGATGTGTTTTTTTTTAACATCTTTATTAGAGTATAATTGCTTTACAATGTTGTGTTAGTTGCTGCTGTATAACAAAGTGAATCAGCTATACGTATACATATATCCCCGTATCCCCTCCCTCTCGCGTCTCCCTCCCACTCTCCCTATCCCACCCCTCTAGGTGGTCACAAAGCACCGAGCTGATCTCCCTGTGCTATGTAGCTGCTTCCCACTAGCTATCTATTGTACATTTGGTAGTGTATATATTAGATGATGTTTTAAATTGGATTAAGTTAGGTGAAGTATGAGGAATGTCTGGCTCATGCAAAGTGCTCAAAATCTGACGTCTGTTCATTATAATGTGCATCCATATTAGAGGTGGGGGCAGTAGCTGGCAGGATTCAGTGCCCAAAAGCTATATTTAAAGATGTCCCTCTCTTTTTCTAATCCTGTTTCCTGATATCTAGTATTCCATGTTGCCAGTCATTTTTTCTCAAATCATCTTGAGCTCAGAGATAGGAATTCAATGCTGTCCTTCATTTATTACACATTTGCCAAGCACCTGCTCTGTCAATCAAGGGGATAGACAGCAGACCCCCTGCCTCCAGCCCTGCTTCCTTTGCAAAGTTGGGTTTGCTGGATTGAGGGTAGTTGACGGATTCTATGATCCAAGGGTCCTAGGAGCGAGATGTGACATTTGTCAGTTGTATGGGAGGGAGTTTGTCTGAAGGTCTCCCCTGAAGACACCACAGGCTCCCTTGTCTCCCTCTGGAGGGAATCTCAGTCCAAACAACAATGTACTTACACATCCTTAGATACAGAGTCCTCCATGCTCATAGTGAGAGTGAGGGAAGGGGACTTTTCAGTGGCAAGAAGAGGAAAGCCCTCCGATCGCTGACCCTGCATTGCCATGACAGCACCCCATCCTTCCATGGGCCATCTATGGAAAAACCACTTGAGAGTCACTCCCATTCTCAGACCCTGGGGCTGGGGCCTCCATTGGCTGCAGAGCCCAGTGTCATGACAGCCCTAATCAGGATAGTAAAGAAACATCACTTAGAAGACATCACCAAACCCAGGAAATGAACCACTCACTAAAAACAGTGACTTTCACCCTTTCTGTAATTTCACGTTTCCAGGTGAATCACATGAGCTGCCTGAGAACAGGGGTCCCCCTTGCAAAGCCGTGCATTGCTTTTACGTCCACGGTGCCTCACACAGTACCAGGTGTAGTAGGCATTTGTAAATATTTGTTGAGCAAATGATTTCCAGGTGTCTAGAGGTGATCTTCCAACACTGAAGAGCTTTTTATATGCTGGATACCACTGGGCACACCTTACGCAAATTAACCTCTCCACCCTTCGGTATTCTCATGAGTAAAATTGGCATGATATTAGGAATAAGACTTACTGTCATGTGTTATGAGTTTAGTAACTTGTCCAAGGTCACATGGCTAACAAATGATGAAGGCGGGCCATCCAGATCTTGGGTCTAGGGGCTAAGCTAACAAGGCCGTAGAGCCATCTTAATGCAGGAGTGGGTCTGGGCCTGCTGCCCTCATAGGTGCTCATGTCTCCTGACCCCCACAGGATGGGCTCTGATAAAATAACATTTAAATGGCGTTTTTTTGCCAACTTGATAGAGTAGGAATGTGTACCAAATTGCAAGCTTGAGGGAGGAAGTTAGTGCCAGCCTCTGCCATGTGGCAGTCCTATGGGAAACTCTGGATGTGAAGTACTCCAGATCTCTTCCCTCTTCTCCCAAGCGCACTTCCCTTACCCTTATCACAGACACAAGTCATGAGCTAGACTAAGCTCCGCCAGGGCAAGGGTTAAATCTATCTCATCCATCCTATAACTTCCTTGCCCAGAACAGTACCTGACAATAGCAGGGGCTAAAAACAAATTTGTTGAATGAATGAATGGTGAGATTACTGTGCGATGGGTAAGGATTTTTTAAAAACAAAGAACATCGAGTGTAACTGTTCAAGGTTCAGGGAGAAAAAGCCAGTAGACATAGTTTTCTTTTTTTGGGACTCAAGTTTTGAATCAAATCCCAGAACGCAGATTCCAGAAGAGATGACAGAAATAATTATCTTTAAAATTCACATTGTGTAGTGTGACTTTTCCTTGGAAATATTCAGTACACAATTTTGAGGATGCCGGTTGGGAGGGAAGATTTTTTTCCCCTAATAAAATAGTACAGACCACTTCAATTATCTCTGGGAAAGGGATGTTTGTTCTTCCCTCCGTCCATCTTTCACTGAGCTCTGCCTGCCTCGTGAGGAACTATGGGAAAGAACGGATGTGTCTGCTTCTTTCCTTTCCTCTAATAAAGTTTGTCATTTACTGAAAACTAAAATGCTGTCCTCTTCCCTGCATGATTCATACCCATCCTCTCCAAGTTTGGACCTCTGAGCCACTGGCGAGGGATGGAGCCCCATTGCCTTCCCTCCCACTGGAGCCTGCTCCGTGCTTGTATCAGCCTGGGCCAACATATTAGCCAAAGGGGAAAGATTTGTGTTTCTTTGCCCCTTACCAGGACTTCTGGGTTGTTTTCTGGCTCTCTGCAGATAGGAAAAGCTTAGATCAAAGTTGGCCTTTCTCTTCTTTGGGGAATCTAGGGAAATATAGAGCATGCCACAGCTAGCTGTCTTGGACGAGGGGGCCATCCCAGCCCGCGTGAAAGGACATGAAGAGATGGCTGTTCAGTCTTCTTGCTGAAGCAAGGGCAGCATCCGTGATATGTTGACAGCACATAAGTGCCACAAGGACAGGGATCCTTATCTGTTGAGTTTACTGTTGTATCCTAAGTCCCTGTACGTGTGCCTGGTACCTAGTAGGTGCTCAACAAATACATTTTGAAACGATGAATAACTCTGGATAGTTTTTCGAAAAACACATCATCTTTCCTCTCCTGGAATGTCTTTCCTGCCTGGAATACCCCTCCCTCTTCTACCCTTCCTAAGGCAAAGTCCCATTTTTATTTCATGGGCAGTACAGTGTGACCTCCTCTGGGGCATTTTTCAGTACTCTCCACCCCAGGTGTAGGTATTACTGCCTCTTCCTAGCCCTCAAAGCACTTGATGCATTTCACTTTTCTTAGGGAAATGGGCATGTGAAGTTGCAATTATGTAGTTACATATTTTTGTCCTCCAAAAAGGTTTTTTCGATTAGACACCCCATTTGTTCATTTCTTTGTACCTAGCATCTACTAAAACTATTACCAGTCATTCTAGCACGGTGACTAAATGCTGCTTCTGGAGCCAGAAAACCTTGGTTTGAACTCCAGCTCTGCTATTTGCCAACCATGCAGACCTGGCTAATTTCTCACTTCATGCTTTTGTTTTCTTTTTTTGTAAAATGGTAATATTAACAGTATTTGTCTCCTAGAAGTTGTGAGGGCTTTAATGAATTAATACATGTAAAGCACTTAGAACTCTGCTTTGTGAAAGTTAAGCACTCAATAGTCACTTTTATTTTTTATTTTTTTAGAGTGGTACTTATAGTTAGTATCTTTTTTTTTTTAATTTATTTTATTTATTTATTTTTGGCTGCATTGCGTCTTCGTTGCTGCGCGCAGGCTTTCTCTAGTTGCAGCGAGCGGGAGCTACTCTTTGTTGTGGTGCACAGGCTTCTCATTGCAGTGGCTTCTCTTGTTGCAGAGCACAGGCTCTAGGCGTGCGGGCTTCAGTAGTTGTGGCATGCGGGCTCTAGAGCGCAGGCTCAGTAGTTGTGGCACACAGGCTTAGCTGCTCCGCGGCATGTGGGATCTTCCTGGACCAGGGCTCGAACCCATGTCGCCTGTGTTGGCAGGTGGATTCTTAACCATTGCGCCACCAGGAAAGTCCCTAGTATCCGTTTTTAATTTCTTTTTAACAATGTACTTGTCTTTTGGTTGTTTCCTATTCAAGCAGTCTTTTACCAACAGTAACCTTTGATTTTTGTTTGGGAACTCATCTCACCCTACATCCTAAATCTCAGTCTCTGTAGTTTTCTCAGAGCTACATTCTCCCCTCCCTTCCCCAATGCAGTGGACTTGTGAATCAGATCTGGCCAGTCATATCCCTGGTTCCATGATTGGGTCAGAGATGGATACCTGACCTCATCACAGAGAGGAAAGTACTGTGAAGCTTTTGTTGGGATTCCTGGGATGGAGGAGATTGCCCTCTCCACACTGCACTGAATCTGGAAAGATTTGAGTCGCTACTCCAGCTTTCTCACCTCCAGGAGGGTAGGGATTATCTGAAAGCATCAAGAAGAAGAAGAGCTGGACCAAGAGACAGAGAGGGGAAAGCTGGATCTTTGATGACATTGTTTGAGCCCCGAACAATCTAGGCCAGGAGCCAGCAGTACTCTTGGACATTTCCTTTTATGAGCCCTATTCCCATGGTGATGGCTGCATAACAATTGCTCCTCAATTTAGTGGCTTGGACAATGGCAAACTGCATTTTGCTCATGAATCTTCAATTTGGGGAGGGTTCAGCAGAGATATCTCAGATCTCCTCCATTAGGTGTCAAAGGTGGTGGCCCGTGGGCTGGGGGCTGGGACCATCTGAGGGCTTCGTGGTTGATGCTGGCAGCCAGCAAGGGGACAGGGAAACAGCTCCTCTCTTTATGGGTCTCCTCCTGTGGATTTTCCTCATGAGCTAGTCTGGGCTTCCTCCCATCATTGTGGCAGCTTTTCCCCGAGTGAGCATCCCACTCTCACCCCCAATAAAAGAGAGAAGCAGGCAAAAACTGCATCCTTTTAATGGAAAGTCACTCGGCACTGATTCTGCCATCTTGATTGGTTGGAGCACTCACAAACCAACTTAGGTTCAAGACGAGGGGAAGGGCAAAGTTCTGGAAGAGCATGTGGGACTGGAAATATATAGCTGTGGCCATTTCTGGAAAATATTATGTGTCACAGACCTTTCTGATAAAGTTTGTTGTTTTCCCCTTTCATCAAGCCACAACTTTTATCATCTTTTGTTCTGCTCCAAATTTGTTTAGGAAGAAATAAATCTTGGATTGTAGGGAAACCTAACAACAGTGGCATCTAAACAGATTTATTCAACTAATTAGCTTTGCCAGTCAAGGCAGGCTCACTCTGTAAGCCTTAAGCAACATGGCACCCGAGATATATTTGTGCAAGCATTCTAAGCCTCTCAAAGCACTTTCACACCTATGAAATATCTTGGCCCATCCAATAAGGGGGGGGGGCAGGTATTGTTAATTTTGACTTACCTGACCCTGTTTAAGGATTAACAGGGCTTGATAGCTAGAGAGAAAATAATAGTACTATGTAATAGACTGTAATGAGTTTAATAGAAGTCCTAAGTAAAATTGCTATAGGCTCATATACATTTGGGGAAAGTTGGGATGAAACAAAACAAAACAAGGGTTTCTTTTTAATTTTCAGGCTAGGACTTTCAAAGTCCTTAATGTGTCATTCACCACCAGAGACTGTAGAGCACAGACTATTCTGAGCTAATTGGACCCTGGAACATTTTCTTCTAAGACCCTCTTGCTCAATTCTGGTGCTCCTAGGAACACAGTTTGAGAAATGATGGCATTCCTAAGGTCTTGGAGGCAACTATAAACTCTTTGTATTATTTTTCCTATTTGCTTTTTTAAAAAATGCTTTTTTTGTGTTATTATTTTCTCCAGCCTATTAAATTTCATAGTTTTCATATAAACACTCCACAAATGGTATCCATATGAGAATGACATCTTCTGATTTATTTGGGGGAGTAACTGCTATCTTCCTGGGTGGGATAATGTCTTTCATCTGTAGAATGTGAGACTCTATGGTACGTGGTAACATTGACATGCCATTGAGCAAGATAAGTCTGCCACCAAGAGAAGTGCCTTTTCCCAGTTCGGAGGGGCTCTAATTCTTTTTGACAGTCTCATGGGTGCGCTGTGTCTGGTATATATTTCCTAGCTCTGGAAACTGGATCTAATCCTTCAAACCAGGACTTCCTTTTAAAGACAACCCTATGAGCCAACAAACAAATAGTGGATATTCACTTTTCTTTCATAACAGTGTTGCTTTGCTAATACTCATTTGTTGTGTTTCTTTAGTTATCATTTGCTTGGCACTTGGCCCGTTTGTGATTGGTTCTTCTAAGCAGAAAGGGGAGTAGAGCAATTCTAGAAATGTTGGCTTCCTCTCAACTTTTTTCATTTCCCAATGAAGTTCCCTGGTACTTGCTGCCCCCTGAACATTCTTATCAGGAAACTCCTCTATGGTTTCACGTGGTATTTGGTACCTATTGTCAAATATTTACAGGCTGCCAGCACTCAATGTGTGACATGGAACAGATCCCTATTGGATTGAGCATCTACCCAGCAATTTAGAGTTCTTCTGTTGTGGGTTTCTGATGGAGAGAATATCACAAACAGGAAGAAGAAATCTTATCCACCAGATGACACAGAAGTGTTACTCTGTTCCAAATCTCTCTCTCTTTAAGAGAAAATTCAGCCCAATAATACAGAGGTCGTTAGAAAAGAGATTGTGATTCTTATTTAGATCTTGTAGGTGATGATAAGAGAAAAGGGCAAGGAAATAAACAACAGGCAGAGAGAGAGGGCTGATATTTGAGCCCAGCATTGCTCCAAGTATTTTCCAATTAATATCCATTCTGCAGAATAGTCATCAGTTGAAAAAGAAAGAGATTGTTTAGTCAGATGAATTTTGGAAAACTGCCATTAAGAACAGTTTTTAGTGTAGGACTCAGGGAAGCCCTTAATACATTAATGTGTTTATGCATCTCCACAAGGGGGTAGTCCAAAAGGACAATGTTCTAGACATTTCACATGAATTAATTTCTTTTAATCCTCACAATTCCATGAAATAGGTAATATCATTACCCTCATTTTACAAATGAGAAAGGCGAGGCACAAAGTTAAGACATTTCTTGCCCAGAGTCACTCAACAAACAGGTAGTGGAATTAGAAATTAAACCCAGGTCATCTGACTCCAGAGCTATTGCCCTGACCCACCATACCATAGAGATTTGATAAATACTGAGGAAAGTGTGAATGCACCATGGGAGTTATTTCAGGGAAATGAAAGGTCATTGCCTTTAAAGTGGTTTTACAGCATGTTTCAAGGAGAGAATCTGATGGAAAGATATTTGTGCCCTTTCATGTGATCATCATATTCCTGATTCTTTCTAATGGCACCAGCTTCTCCCACTCGCATCATGTCTTTAAGCGTGCAGTGAATGGTCTGTGGGAGGGCACTGTGAATCATGGCATTGTATCTGGTGGCTCCTTCTTGACCTTGGAAAACTAATATTCAGGCTTTCCTCTTGCTTAAGATGTTCTTAAATTATACCAAAATTTCATGTGTCTTTTAAAAGCTAACAGACTTTATTTGTTAAAGCAGCCTTAGGTTTGCAGAAAAATTAAGCAAAAAGTACTTACAATTCCCACACACCCCTTTCTCCCCACTCCCATAACCAGTTTTTCCCATTATTAACATCTTGCATTGCTGTCGTACATTTGTTAGAATTGATAAACTGATATTGATATATTATTATTAATTAAAGGCCATAATTTACATTAGGGTTCACTTTTTGTGTTCTGTGGGTTTTGACAAATATGTAATGTCATGCATCCATTACATGTGCTATTACAGTATCATGCAGAATAGTTTCACTGCCCTAAAAATCTCCTGTGCTCAGATGATTAATCCCTCTCTCCCTAGATCCAAACCCCTGGCAACTGCCTTTTCCAGAATGTCATATAATTGGAATCTATAGTATATAGCCTTTGCAGATTGTTGTCTTTCACTTAGCAATGTAAATTTAAGATTCCTTCAAGTCTTTCACAGCATGATAGTTCATTTCTTTTTATTACTGAATAATATTTCATTTTATGGACGTACCACAGTTTATTGATCCATTCACCTTTTGAAGGACATCTTGGTGCTTCCAAGTTTTGTCAATTATTAGTATAGCTGCTATAAGCACCCATGGCCAGGTTTTTCTGCAGATGTAACTTTCCAACTCATTTGGATAAATAACTAGGCATGTGATTACTGGATCACATAGGAAGAGCATATTTAGCTTTATAAGAAACTGCCAGACTACATTCCAAAGTGACTGTACTGTTTTGCATATCCAGCAACAATGAATGAGAGTTCCTGTTGCTCCACATCCTTGCCAGTATTTGGTGTTGTCAGAGTTTCAGATTTTAACTATTCTAATAGGTGTGTAGTAACATCTGTTTTAATATGCAAGACATATGATGTTGAACATGACATATGATGTTGAACATCTTTCATGTGCTTATTTGCCATCTGCATATTTTCTGTGCTGAGATCTGTTCAGATCTTTTACCCATTTTTAAATTGGGCTGTTTTCTTATTGAGTTTTAAGAGTTTTTTGTATATTTTGGATACAAGTCCTTTATCAGATATGTGTTTTGAAAATATTTTCTCCCAGTCTGTGGCTTGCCTTTTCATTCTCTTAATAGTGTCCCTCATAGAGATTTAAAAAAACAAAACAAAAAAAAACGGGGAAACTGGATGTCCACATGCAAAAGGATGGAATTGGATCCTTATTTTATACCATACACAAAAATCAACTCAAAATGGATTAAAGACTTAAACATAAGACCCAAAACTATAATACTCCTAGAAGAAAACATAGGGGGAAAGTTTTATAACATTTGTCTAGGCAAGGATTTCTTAGATGTGATACCAAAAGCACAGGCCAAAAAATGCAAAAATAGACCAAGTGGGATGATGTCAAACTAAAATGCTTCTGCACAGAAAAGGAAACAATGAACAGTGTGAAAAGGCAATTTATGGAATGACAGAAAATACCTGCAAACCATCTATCTTATAATGAGTTAATATCCAAAATATATAAGGAACTCCTGCAATTTAATAGCAAGAAGACTAATAACCTCGTTAAAAATGTGCAAAGAAAGAACTTGAACAGACACTTCTTCAAAGAAGACATACAAATGGTCAACAGATATGAAAAGATGCCCAACATCACTGATGATTAGAGAAATGCAAACGCAAAACCACAATGAATTATGACTTCACACCTGGTAGGATGGCCATTATTTTAACAAAAAGGAAATAAGTGTTGACAAAGGTATGGAGAAACTGGAACCCTTGTGTGCTGTTGGTGGGAATATAAAATGGTGTAGCCACTATGGATGGAGCTACCTCAAAAAATTACAAAAAGAACTACCACATGAAACAGCAATCCCACTTGCAGGTATTTATCCAAAAGAACTTGAAAACAAGTTCTCAAAGAGATATTTGCACTCTAGTGTTCACTGCAGCATTATTCACAACAGTCAGGAAGTGGAAATAATCTAAATGCCCATCAGTGGTTGAATGGATAAAGGAAGTGTGGTTTATACACATCATAGAATATTATTCAGTCATAAAAAAGAATGAAATCCCATCATATGCAACAACACAAATGAACCTTGAGGAGATGATGCTAAGTGATAAAAGCCAGTCACAGAATGACAAAACTACTTGATTTCACATAGATGAGGTATATAAAGTAGTCAAACTCAGAAACCAGAAGCAGAATGATAGAGGGGAAATGGAGTGTTGCTATTCAATGAGTACAGAGTTTCAGTCATGCAAGATGAAAAAGTTCTAGAGATCTGCTGTACAACATTGTGCTTATAGTTAACACTATTGTACTATACACTTAAAAACTGTTAAGAGAAAATGGAACAGATGAACCGGTGTGCACGGCAGAAATAGAGACACAGATGTAGAGAACAAATATATGGACACCAAGGGGGGAAAGTCAGGGGTGGGGGAGTGGCGGTGGTGGGATGAATTGGGAGATTGGGATTGACATATACTAATATGTATAAAATAGATAACTAATAAGAACCTGCTGTATAAAAAAATAAATAAAATTCAAAAATTCAAAAAAATAAATAAAATAAAATTATGGATAGTAAATATCTTATATATCAACAATGAACAAGTGTAATTTGAAATTAAAAACACAATACCATTTATATTAGCACCTCCCAAAAATGTGATGCTTAGGTATAAATCTAACAAAATATATACAGATCTGTATGAAGAAAACTACAAAACTCTGATGAACAAAATCAAGAAAAACTAAATAAATGAAGAGATATTCCATGTTCATGGATAAAAAGACTCAATATTGTCAAGATGTCAGTTCCTCCTAAATTGACCTATAGATTCAATGCAATCCCAATCAAAATCCCAGCAAGTTATTTTATGGATATCAACAAACTGATTCTAAAGTTTATATGGAGAGGCAAAAGTCCTGTAATAGCCAAGCCTGTATTGAAGGTGAAGAACAAATCTGGAGGATTGATGCTACCCGACTTCAAGACTTACTACAAAGCTATAGCAATCAAGATAATGTGGTATGGGTGAAAGAATAGACAAACAGATCAGTGGAACAGAAGAGAGAGCCCAGAAATGGACCCCCATAAATACAGTCAATTGATCTTTGACAAAGGAGCAAAGGCAATACAATGGAGCAAAGACAGTCTCTTCAACAAACGATGCTGGAATAACTGGACATCCACATGTTAAAAAATTAATCTAGACACAGACCTTACATCCTTCACAAAACTCATAGTAATATATGTAAAATGCAAAACTATAAAACTCCTAGAAGATAACATAGGACAAAATCTAGATGACCTTGGGTATGGTAATGACTTTTCAGATATAACACCAAAGACAAAAAAAAAAAAAATTGTAATGAAGTCTGACTTATCAGTTTTTCTTTCATGGATCATGGTTTTGATGTTTTTAAAAAGTCATTGACAAACCCAAGGTTTGTTGATTGTGTTAGTTTCATGTGTACAGCTGTAATGGTATTTTGTTGTGGCTTAAATTTGCATTTCCTTTGTGAATAAAGATGTTGAGCACCTTTTTTGTGTACTCAGCCACTTGTATATCTCCCTTTTTCAAGTTACTGTTCAAATCATTTTCTAATTTTGAATTGGGTTATTTATATTTTGAGTTGTATAAGTCCTTTACACATTTTGGATGCACATTCTTTGTCAGATATATATTTTGTAAATAGTTTCTCATCTGTGATTTGTCTGTTTTCTTAATGTTGTCTTTTGACAAGCAGTGTTATGAATTTGGTGAAATCTAAAAAAGAAAAGTCATTGACAAACCCATGGTCACCTATATTTCTCCTATATTATCTTATAGGAGTCTTATATTTTTGTATTCTACATTTAGGTCTGTGATATATTTTGAGTTAATTTTTGTGAAAGATGTAACATCTATGTCTAGATTAATCTTTTTTTCCGTGTGAATATCCATTTGTTCCAGCACCACTTGTTTAAAAAGACTACTTTTTGCATTGAATTGCCTTTGCTTCTTTGTCAGTGATCAGTTGACTATATTTGTGTGGATCTATTCCTGGGCTCTCAAATCTGCTGCATTGATCTGCCCATTATTTCACCAACACCACGCTGTTTGATAATTGCCGCTTTATAGCAAGGCTTGAAACTGGGTGGTATGAGTGTTTCAAATATCTTCTTCTTCTTCGACATTGTGTAGGCTATTCTGGTCTATTGCCTTTCCATATCAATTTTAGAAACAGTTTGTAGATATCCACAAAATAACTGGTGGAGATTTTGATTGGGATTGCTTTGAATCTAATATCAAGTTGGCAGCTCTACAATATTGAGACTTCTTATCCATGAACATAGAATATGTCTCCATTCATATTTAGATTTTTTATGATTTCTTTCATCAGTGTTTTGTAATTTTTCTCACATATTTTTATTATTTTTGTGTGTGTGTGTGTGTGCGCGTGTGTGTTTGTGTGTATGTATGTAGTATATGTTTTGTTACATTTATACCTAAGTATTTCTCTCTTTTTTTTGGTGCCAATGTAAATGATATTGTGTTTATAAATTAAAATTTCAATTCCATTTGTTCATTGTTGGTATATGGGAAAGCAAATGACTTTTTTATATTAACCTTGTATTTTGTAACCTTGCTATAATTACTTGTTAGTTCCAGGAGTTTTTTGGTAAATTCTTTGCAATTTTCTACATAAACCATAATGTCAGCTGCAAGCAAAGTATTATTTCTTCCTTCCCAGTTGTATACCTTTTATTTCCTTTCCTTGTCTCATTGCATTAGCTAGGAATTCCAGAATAATGTTGAATAGGGTTGGGTAGAGGAGACATCCTTACCTTGTTTCTGATATTATGAGGAAAGCTTCTAGCTTCTCACCATTAAATATGATACTAGCTGTAGGTTTTCTGTGATGTGTAGTTGTGGAAGTTCCCTTCCATTCCTATTTAGCTGAGAGGTTTTATCATGAATGGATGTTGAATTTTGTCAAACACTTTTTCTACACCTGTTGATATGATCATCTGATTTTTCTTCTTTAGCCTGTTGATGTGGATTACAGTAATTGATTTTTGAACATTGAAGTAGCCTTGCTTAACTGGGATAAATCTCACTTGGTTGTGCTGTATACTTCTTTTTATACATTGTTGGATTTAATTTGCTAATATTTGGTGAAGTTTTTTGCATCTATGTTTTATGAGATATATTTATCTGTAGTTTTTGTTCTTTTATAATGTCTTTGCCTGGTTTTGGTATTAGGGTGATGCTGTTCTCATGAAAAGCAATAGGAAACTTTCCCTCTAATTTTATATTTCTGGATAAGATTGTAGATAAATGGCACAATTTCTTCCTTAAGTGTTTGGTAGAATTCACCCAGTGAAAACATTTGGGCTTCACCAGTGAAATCATTTTGGCATCACTAGTGAAACCATTTGGGCCAGGTGCTTTCTGTTTTAGAAGGTTATTTATTTATTTATTTTTACCATAACCACCCATTTCACCCACCCCTGCCTCTGGCAACTACTAATCTGTTCTTTCTATCTATGAGTGCAGTTTTTTGTTTTTGTTTTTTAGATTCCACATGTAAGTGAGATCATACAGTATTTGTCTTTCTCTTTCTTACTAATTTTACTTAACATAGTGCCCTCAAAGTCCATCAGTGTTGTTGTAAATGGCAGGCTATCCTTTTTTATGGCAAAAAAATATATACCTATGAATATATATCACATTTCCTTTATACATTCATATATATGCATTTCCTTTATGCACTTATATATAATATATATGTGAATATTTATCACGTTTCCATTAAGCATTCAGCTGTGTATGAACCCTTGGTTTGCTTAGCTTGTTTCCGTGTCTTGGCTATTGTAAATAATGCTGCAATAAACATAAGGTGCAGATATCTTTTTGAGACAGTGATTTCATTTCCTTCAGACAAATACCCAGAAGTGGAATACCCAGAACTACCATACTAGATTGTATGGTAGTTCTATATTTAATTTTTTGAGGAAACTCCATACCGTTTTCCATAGTGGCTACACCAATTTACCTTCCCACCAACAGTGCACAAGGGTTTCTTTTTCTCCATATCCTTGCCAACACTTGTTATTTCTTCTCCTTTGGATAACAGCCATTCTTACAGATTTGAGGTGATCTCTCTTTGTGTTTTTAATTCACATTTCTCATTATTCATTGTTTTAATTTCCTTAGTAGATATAAGCCTATTCAGGTTACTTATTTCTCTTGGTGTGAGTTTTGGTAACTTATATAATTCGAGGAATTGGTACATTTCATCTTAATTATCAAATTTGTGGGCATAGAAGTGTTAATAATATTCTTTTATTATCCTCTTAATGTCCATAGGGTTAGTAGTGATGACTCCTCTTTTGTTTCTAATATTAATAATTTGGGTCTTATCTCCTTTCTTCTTGGTTAGTGTGACTAAATGTTTGTCAATTTTATTGACACTTACAATGAACCAGCTTTTGTTTTCATTAATTTTCTCTACTGATTTCCTTATTTCAATTTCAGTGATTTCTCTTCTAACTTTTATTTTTTCTCCTCTTCTTATTTGGATCTAATTTGCTCTTCTTTTTCTAGTTTCCTAAGGTGGAAGCTTTGGTTATTGATTTGGATCTTTCTTCTTTTCTAACATGTCCATTCAATGCTATAAGTTTCCCTCCAAGCACTGCTTTTGCTGCATCCCACACATTTTGATAAGTTGCATTTTCATTTTCATTTGGTTCAAGATATTTTAAACTTTCAATTGACACTTCTCTTTGGTCCACGTGTTACTTAGAAGTATGTTGTTCAGTTTTCAAGTACTCAGAGATCTTCCAGCACTATGTTATTGATTTCTAGTTTTATTCCATTGTGGTCTGAGAGACTACTTTCTATGATTTATATTCTTTTAAATATGTGAGGGTATGCTTTATGGCCCAGAATGTGGTTTATCTTAGTAAATGTTCCATGTGGGCTTTAGAAAAATATGTTCTGCCATCGTTGAATGAAATATTCTATAAATGTCAACTAGATTCAGTTGATTGATGGTGCTGTTATGTTCAGCTGTATCCATATATAGTGGACCATTAGATCTGTCAATTACTGTTAGAGGGTTGTTGAAATCTCCAACTATAGTAGTGAATTTGTCTAGTTTTCCTTGTAGGTCTGTTAGGTTTTGTCACATGCATTTTGACACTCTACTGTTAAACACATACACATTAAGGATTTTTATGTCTTCTTAGAGAATTGACCCCTTTTTCATTATGTAATACCCCTATTTATCCCTGATAATTTTCCTTGATCTGAAGTCTGCTTTGTCTAAAATTAATATAGCTACTCCAACTTTGATGAGCTTTAGCATAGTATGTCTTTCTCCATCCCTTTGCCATCAATATATCAGTATCTTCCTATTTAAAGTGGGTCTCTTGTAGACAATGTATAGTTGGTACTTGTTGCTTTTTGTTATTGTTGTTGCTGTTATCTCCTCTCACAGTCTATCTTTTAATTGGTATATTTAGACCATTCACATTTAAAGTGACTATTGATATCATTGGCTTAATATCCACTGTATTTGTATCTATTTTCAATCCAGTACTCTTATTCTTTGTTTCTTTTCTTCCACTCTTTTTCTATATTCTGTGGTTTTAATTGAACAGTTTACATGATTCCATTTTCTCTCCTCTCTTAACGAATCAATTATAATTTTTTTGTTAATTAGTGGTTTCACTATAGTTTTCAGTATAAATTCACAACTTATCCAAGTCCACTTTCAAATAACACTTTACTACTTCATGGTTAGTGCAGGTATTTTATAACAGAGTTTTCCCATTTCCTCCCTCACATTCCTTATAATATTGTTGTCTTTCATTTCACTTATCTAAATGACAGTCACTGAAAACATTTTTGCTGTTATTATTCTGAACAAGTTGCCGTCTGTTAGACCAATTAAAAATAAGAGAAACTAAGTTTAATTTTACTTTCATTTATTCATTCTCTAGGACTTTTCCCATCTATTATTTGCTTGTTTGTTTATTCATTTTTATTACAGTTGATTTACAGTATTATATTAGTTTCTGATATATAACACTTTAAATATTTTACTCCACTCTTTTCTTGCTTGCATGATTTCTGTAATTTGTAATCTTGTTCCTCTATATGTAAAGTGCCCCCACCCTCTTGGCTCCTTTCAAGATTTTCCCCTTTTTTTAAATTTTATGAAGTTTGAATATAATATGCCTAGGGGTAGGTTTCTTAGTGTATATCTTTTTTCACAGTCTCTAAGCTTTCTGGACCTGAAGTTTGTTGTCTGTCATTAATTTTGGAAATTTCTCAGCCATTAGTACTTCAAATATTTCTTTGGCTTCTTTTCCACTCACTTTTCCTCTGGTATTGCCATTATGCACATGTTACATCTTCTGTAATTGTCCCACAGTACTTTTATACTCTGTTCTTTTTAACTTTCTTTCATCTTTCTCTCTACCTTCAGTTTGGGAAATTTCTGTGGATATATCTTCAAGGTCACTGATTCTTCTCTCAGTTGTGCCCAGTCTACAGATGAGCCCTTCCAAGACAGTCTTAATTTTTGTTACAGTGTTTTTGAATTCTCACATTTCCTTTTGATTCTCTCTTATGGTTTCCATCTTTCTGTTTATATTACCCATTTGCTCTGTACTCTACCTATTCCATTAGAACCTTAGCATATTAATCAAAGGTATTTTAAATTTCTAGTCAAAGGTATTTCAGAAATTTCTAATTTCTGCCATAGTTGAGCCTGGTTCCAATGCCTGCTTTGCCTCTTAAAACTGTGCTTTTGCCTCTTAGCATGCCTTGTAATTTTTTGTTTAAAATTAGATGTGATATATTGGGTTAAAGAGACTGAGGTAGATATGCCTGTACTGTGAGTTTCTATGTTTATCTGGCTAGAATTTAGGCTGCATTTGCTGCTTGCTGTGGCTCTAGGTATCAGAGGCTAATTTTTCCCCTCTTATTTTTGTTTTTGCCTCTCCTGGTCTCTCTGGGTTTCCCTAGAGGCTTCTTAAATAAACTCCAAGCCTTGAAGTTCATTTCCCTGTAAAGCACTGTTAACAATACAGGAGTCTGATAGATGTGGTGGAAAATGTGGGAGCAGTGGAAGCATCCTATCGGCCTGTAATTAATTCTCATTGTTTTAGTGAGACTGTGATCTGAACTGTGACATTCAGAGGAGCTTCTCAGCTTTTTTCTCCCTTAGATGAGACAGGAAGTGTAGAGCGTTATGTACATGGACATTTCCCTTCTCCTAGATGAAGTCTAGAAGGGCCTAGAGTTGGGTATTTTCCTTCCTCCAGGTCAGTTAGTCTCTGGTAAAACCCAAGTCATTAGGCTCTGATAAAATGTTTCTTTTCTTATACAAATTTATTTATTTAGCAGTATAACTGACATACAATATTACGTTAGTTTCAGGTGTACAACATAATGATTTACTATTTGTGTATATTGTGAAATGATCACCACATTAAGTCTAGTTAACATCCGTCACCATACATAGTGGTTTCTATGTACCACCATTCATAGTGGTACATAAAAGGGTTTCTTTTGAGGGAAGTCCTTTATTAAGCAGAATGGAATATTCTAGGAGTATTTCAAAATTGCTATTTCCTTACTTCTCTTGCCCTCCTCCCCACCAGAAACACAAAAGGATGTTTCTCCAGCATACATCCTGAGAACCTAGTGGAGCTCCTGGAGGTGAAAGCTCACAAAAGTGCATGGTCCGTCCCCGCACCTCTCCTCAAGACTTTATCTGTCAGACTAGTCTACATTGAGCTTCTGGAAATTTTTCAATTACACTTTAAGGGTTCCTACCAGAACTGGCTTCAGTGGCAGCCTCTGTTCCTGGCCTTCTGCTCTAAGTATTCACCTCTGTATCCATCTCTCTCTCTAGCTTTCAGGGCAATGATTTATCCTATACCTCAATTCTCTGATGACCCAAGAAGAATTGTTGATTTTCACTTTAGTAGCTTTTTTATTGTTGTGAGGTTGAAAGTGACAACTTCCAAGTTCTTTACATGTCATACCAGAAACTAGAAGTAAATTTCATGTGCTTTTGAGGAGAAACACTTCCCACCCTCCATCTGCTGTCTCTTTGGATTATTTTTCCTACTTCTGCACCTTCTCTTCTACTAGAAATTCTCTTCCCACCTGTAAATAATGATAAACATTTTACTGCTCATTTGTTCCTCCACCAATGCACAGTGGATTCTCTTCACAGAAAACATTTGTAGTACTTATTCCCTATACCATACCACTTTTGTTTTGCTTTGACTTTTTCTGATCATTTTGTGACCCGATCTTTCCAGAGAGACATGTAAAAGGCTTAAGGTGAACTAAAACAACCTGAGAGTTATGATTCCTTTCTCCCTAAGGGTCTCCTGAGACCTTGCAGGGTGAATTCAGAGACGAGAATGCATGAATTCTGACCATAAAGGGCATGTCCTCCCTACCTCTCAATCTCAAGCTTCCAGCCACCCATAGAGTGACTTTGTAAGAATAAGAAAAAGGCATTCTTCCCTTAAGAACTCTACTTTTAGCTCTCAGGCTTCCCTGGTGGTGCAGTGGTTGAGAATCTGCCTGCTAATGCAGGGACACGGGTTCGAGCCCTGGTCTGGGAAGATCCCACATGCCGCGGAGCAACTAGGCCTGTGAGCCACAACTACTGAGCCTGCGCGTCTGGAGCCTGTGCTCCACAAAAAGAGAGGCCACGATAGTGAGAGGCCTGCGCACCGCGATGAAGAGTGGCCCCCGCTTGCCACAACTAGAGAAAGCCCTCACACAGAAACGAAGACCCAACACAGCCAAAAATAAATTAATTAATTAAAAATAAAATAAAATAAAAAAATAACAAATGTTCAAGTACAATTGGTGTCTTAAAAAAAAAGAATTCCCCCACCCTTGGTATCTAATCAAGTTCCTTTCTACCTCCCCTTGATACCTAACCAATTTCTTAAAAAAAAAAAAAAAAAGAACTCTACTTCTAGCTCTCATTCATTAGCATAGTAATTTTGTGAGAGCAAGTTACTTTACTACCATCTGCAAGGAAATGTTGTAATACAGGCACATCCATGATGCCTACCCTATGAATGGAGCCCTTTTGGATATGCATGCACAATCTGTACATCCAAACTGGGAGGCCCTGCCTCTGATTTGCTTAAGACATTTAAAAGGGATTCTCAATCAGAACCATAAAAAAGCAGACCTCTGAATCCGTCTTACTAAATTTAAAAGCTAACATTTTATTTCTTTAAATGTTCTCTTTTGATGCTCAGTTAAATCTCTTCTCTGTTCATTTCACTATTATCTGTTCTTCAAAACCCAGCCTAAGTCCTACCTTCTCTAAGACAATTTCAATAACTGCTGCAAACCTCACTGATCTCCCACATCTCTTAAAATCTACACCACTGATCTGCCTCATAGAGTCCATTATATATTGCCATGTCTTGTTCACTGTTATCTCAGAAATGTTAACTTTTCCACCTAAGGAGGTTTGGATGCCCTGAGCACAGAAACAACACTTTTACATTGTTTTATGTCCCCCATTGCCTTTATCTGGGGGCACTGAGTGGTCTTTCTGTAAACACATTCTGGTTAGATGATAGTATCATTAGAAGACAAATGAACTGTAGGTTCTCCTAAACTTTTGTTGCTTCAGCCTTTGATGGTTGACTCCCTGGGTCTCAGCTATAATTAATCCTCTCCATTTTTTTTATAACTTTACACCTGGATGAAGACATAAGACACCTCTGAACAAAGAACAATACCCTAGGTTGAGAGTGTGAATGAAATAATCACAAAAATGTAAAAGTGAGCAAAAGGAGGTTCATATACATTTTTAGTGAATTTTGGTGGTTTTCTTTTTTGTCTGTTTATTTATCTAATTTTTATTGGACTGTAAATGATTTACACTGTTAGTTTCTGCTATAGAGTTCTGTCCACTTTTTTAGACTCTTTTCCTATATAGGTTATTACAGAGTATTGAGTAGAGTTCCCTGTGCTATATGGTAGGTCCTTATTAGTTATCTATTTTATATGTAGTAGTGTGTATATGTCAATCCCAATTTATCCCTCCCCCCAACCCTTCCCCCCTGGTAACCATAAGTTTGTTTTCTACATCTGTGACTCTATTTCTGTTTTGTAAATAAGTTCATGTGTACCATTTTTTTAGATTCCACATGTAAGTGGTATCATGATATTTGTATTTCTCTGTCTGACTTACTTCACTCAGTATGACAATCTCTAGGTCCATCCATGTTTCTGCAAATGGCATTATTTTATTCTTTTTTATGGCTGAGTAATATTCCATTGTATATATGTACCACATCTTCTTTACCCATTCCACCATCAATGGACATTTAGGTTGCTTGCATGTCCTGGCTATTGTAAATAGTGTTGCAATGAACATTGCGGTACAGGTATCTTTTCAAATTATGGTTTTATCCAGATATATGCACAGGATTGGAATTGCTGGATCATATGGTAACTCTATTTTTAGTTTTTAAGAAATCTCCATACTGTTCTCCATAGTGGCTGCACCAATTTATATTCCCACCAACAGTGTAGGAGGGTTCCCTTTTCTCCACACCTTCTCCAGCATTTATTGTTTGTAGATTTATTGATGATGGCCATTCTGACTGTTGTGAAGTGATACCTCCTTGTACATTTTATTTGCATTTCTCTAATAATTAGTGATGTTGAGTATCTTTTCGTGTGCCTCTTGGCCATCTGTATGTCTTCTTTGGAGTAATGTCTATCTAGATTTTCTGCACATTTTTTGATAGGTTTTTGGTTCTTTTTGATATTGAGCTGCATGAGCTGCTTGTATATTTTGGAGATTAATCCCTTGTCAGTTGCTTCATTTGCAATGTTTTCTCCATTCTGTAGGTTGTCTTTTGGTTTGGTTTATGGTTTCTTTTGCTGTGCAAAACCTTTTACGTTTCATTAGGTCCTATTTGTTTATTTTTGCTTGTATTTTCATTACTCTAGGAAGTGAATCAAAAAAGATCTTGCTGCAATTTATGTCAAAGAGTGTTCTGCTTATATTTTCCTCTAAAAGTTTTACAGTATCCAGCCTTACATTTAGGTCTTTAATCCATTTTGAGTTTATTTTTGTGTATGGTGTTAGGGAAGTGTTCCAATTTCATTAATTTACATGTAGCTGTCCAGTTTTCCCAGCATCACTTATTGAAGAGACTGTCTTTTCTCCATTGTATATTCTTGCCTCCTTTGCCATAGATTAGTTGACCATAGGTGCATAGGTGCATCTCTGGACTTTCTATCCTGTTCCATTGATCTCTATTTCTGTTTTTGTGCCAGTACCATAATGTTTTGCTCACTGTAGCTTTGAAGTATAGTCTGAAGTCAGGGAGCCTGATTCCTCCAGCTCCGTTTTTCTTGAGATTGCTTTGGGTATTCGGGGTCTTTTGGGTTTCCATATAAATTGTAAAATTTTTTGTTCTAATTCTTTGAAAAATGTCATTGGTAATTTGATAGGGATTGCATTGAATCTGTAGATTGCTTTGGATAGTATAGTCATTTTAACAATATTGATTCTTCCAATTCAAGTACATAGTATATCTCTCCATCTGTTTGTGTCATCTTTGATTTTTTCATCAGTATCTTATAGCTTTCTGAATACAGGTCTTTCACCTCCTTATGTAGATTTATTCCTAGGTATACTATTCTTTTTGATGCAATGGTAAATGGGATTGTTTCCTTAATTTCTCTTTCTGATCTTTTGTTGTTAGTGTATAGGAATGCACAAGATGTCTGTGTATTAATTTTGTATCCTGCAACTTTACCAAATTCATTGATGAGCTCCAGTAGTTTTCTGGTAGCATCTTTAGGATTCTCTATGTATAGTATGTCATCTGCAAACAGTGACAGTTTTACTTCTTCTTTTCCAATTTGAATTCCTTTTATTTCTTTTTCTTCTCTGATTGCCATGGGTAGGACTTCCAAAACTATGTTGAATAAAAGTGGCAAGAGTGAACATCTTGTCTTGTTCCTGATCTTAGAGCAAATGTTTTCAGTTTTTCACTGTTGAGAATGATGTTTGCTGTGGGTTTGTCATATATGGCCTTTACTATGTTGAGGTAGGTTCCCTTGATGTCCACTTTCTGGAGAGTTTTTATCATAAATGGGTGTTGAATTTTGTCAAAAGCTTTTTCTGCATCTATTGAGATGATCATATGGTTTTTATTCTTCAGTTTGTTTATGTGTTGTATCACATTGATTTATATATATTGAAAAATCCTTGCATCCCTGGGATAAATCCCACTTGATAAGGTGTATGATCCTTTTAATATGTTGTTGGATTTGGTTTGCTAGTATATTGTTGAGGATTTTTGCATCTATGTTCATCAATGATATTGGCCTGTAATTTTCTTTTTGTGTGGTATCTTTGTCTGCTGTTGGTATCAGGGTGACGGTGGCCTCGTAGAATGAGCTTGGGAGTGTTCCTTCCACTGCAGTTTTTTGGAATAGTTTCTGAAGGATAAATGTTTGATAGAATTTACCTGTGAAGCAATCTGGTCCTGGACTTTTGTTTGTTGGAAGTTTTCAAATGATAGTTTCAATTTTAATACTTGTGATTGGTCTGTTCATATTTGCTGTTTCTTCCTGGTTCAGTCTTGGAAGGTTGTACCTTTCAAAGAATTTCTCCATTTCTTCTAGGTTGTCCATTTTATTGGCATATAGCTGCTTGTAGTAGTCTCTTATGATACTTTGTGTTTCTGTGGTGTTCATTGTAACTTCTTTTTCATTTATAATTTTATTGATTTGATGAGTCCCTGTCCCTTTTTTTCTTGATGAGTCTGGCTAAAGGTTTATCAATTTTGGTTATCTTTTCAAAGAACCAGATTTTAGTTTTAGTTTCATTGATCTTTTCTATTGTTTTCTTCATCTCTATACTATTTATTTCTGCTCTGATCTTTATGATTTCTTTCCATCTACTCACTTTAGGTTTTGTTTGTTCTTCTTTCTCTAGTTGCTTTAGATGTAACATTAGGTTGTTTATTTGAGATTTTTCTTGCTTCCTGAGTTAATAATATTGTATTGCTATTAACTTCCCTCTTAGAACTGCTTTTGCTTCGTCCCATAGATTTTGGATCATCGTGTTTTCATTGTCATCTGTCTCTAGGTATTCTTTGATTTCCTCTTTGATTTCTTCAGTGATCCATTGGTTGTTTAGTAACATATTGTTTAGCCTCCACATGTTTGTGTTTTTTACAGTTTTTTCCTGTAGTTGGTTTCAAATCTCATAGTGTTGTGGTTGGAGAAAATGCTTGCTATGATTTCAGTTTTCTTAAATTTACTGAGGCTTGATTTGTGGCCTGAGATGTGATCTATCCTGGAGAATGTTCCATGTGCACTTGAGAAGAAAGTGTATTGTGCTGCTTTTGGATGGAATGTCCTATAAATATCAATTAAGTTCATCTGGTCTAATGTGTCACTTAAGGCTTGTGCAACACAGAAAACAATGAGAGAAATCACATACAAAGCCTTAGAAAACTAGGCAGAGGGCAGCTTAGGAAGTAGACATCAGCAAATAATAGCTAGAAGTCAGTGGAAGCAATTTAAAGATACCTCGGAGGAGCACAAGCTGGACAGAAGCATACAGGAGAGTTTGTAACATGGAATTGGGCAGCCTTTATAGCAATGCAGCCCCAGCACCAGTACTCTGAGAGCATGATGATATTCAGTGGACTTTGCTTTCATTGTGGTCTCTTATCTTCGCTGTCTATTACAGTAGTCACTAGCCATATGTGGGTATTTATATTTAAATTGTTTAAAATTAAATAAATTAATTAAATTTTTTAAAAATTCAGTTTCTCATTTGCACTATCCACATTTCAAGTACCCAGTAACAACATGTGGCTGATAGCTACCATATTACAGAATACAGAATAAACTGTTTTCAGCATTGCTGAACATTCTAATAGGTAACATTGGATTAAACTATCGCTTCCATCATTTCAGCTAATTTTCCCAAGAAACATATATGCTCAGACATCACACTTTTCTTTTGTTTGCTGACCAGTTTAAAATAATGAGAAAAAGAGAGTAGAATTATTCTGTTCATGATAGATCCAATATAGAATCTCCAATGAGAGGCTTAAGCTCAAACCTGGAATTCAGTTAAAAATGTTGATTATCTATCCATCGCTACACTTATCCCCCTGTGTGCTCTCTTTTTCTCTTCCTCTAAGCATGTCCTGTCAAGTTAGAAAATAAGTGATTATTGGAAGCCAGTCAGGTTGAGTAACAGACACCAATTAAGTATCTATTGAAAAGAGCAAACATGATGCTGGTTAATTCTGGCTTTTGGACTCCATGGTCCCCTATTGGTATTATGCAGACCTCCAGCAGGGTTTAGGATATGGTTCTCCAGTTCCTCTGTCAGACACCCACAGGGCACCCTGGATGCTCTTGACAGCATCAAGGGAAGCCTGGAGTTCCAGGACTGAATCTTCTTGTAATTGATGAAAAATATTTACAGCTGCCACATCCCCAAGTTGTAATATATGTTTCTTATCTTAAGGGAAATGTCATGGCACATAGAAGATGTCCTTTTGGTTTTATAAATGTACTGGAGATGAATTGGGAGTGTTTTGAAGCATCAATTTGCAGGGAAAAAACGGGGAATGGGATGGTAACAATCATGGCCAGATGCTATGCTAGAGACTTGACAACAAAGAGTTCCCATTTAAATATAACAAGAACCCTGCCATGTAGGAATTATACCCACTGTTACTGATGAGGAAACCGAGGCTTAGTGAGGTCAAGCGATTTTACAACCATTTCAAATGTTGCCATTAAGTGGCAGAGGTGGGACATAAACCCATCATTGTCTGACACCAATTTTGAGTTCTCCACCTTATACTCCAGCAGTATTTGCTGTACAGATAAGAAAGCATGGCCTTTTGACTGGGACCACCTCCTCCCCTTTATCAGAAGTCCACGCAGGCTGCAATTGGGAAGTCCTAAGAATTTGGGCACTGTTAAAGTTGGAAGTTTTTTACTTTTGTCAGGGGTATATATGTAGGGACCTTGGCCCACATCTTGTATTTATTGAATCATTCTTCTTCCAGCAAACAGTTATTAAGAATCTATTGTGCCTCAGATGTTGGGGATATAGAGATGAATAAATAAAGCATGAATTCTGCCTTCAAGTAGCTCAGAATATCCTATATGATATAGATACGTCAATAAACTATTACAAAGCAGGGTGACAGATGTAGTGAGAGAAGGAAACATAGGGTGCTCTGCAGTGGCATTCCAGAGGTAAGATGGCGGGAGGAGCAGACAGGAGCAGGCAGCGAGGGGATGCATTGTGGAGAAATTAAAAGTAATAACAGAAGCAACTAAAAGTTAGGCTTCTTTTTAAGTATCACCACGTGGTAATAAATTCTAGGCAATGTCAGCAATAAAATTCTCCTACTTCCCCAAATAATTTCTTGGTCTAACTTCTAAATAATTGCTGATGTTACTGTTGAATTTAAATAATAAATACATAAACAGGAAATTGGCACATTTTTGCTACCTTTCCTTTAGGAAACCTTTCACTCTACATGGAAGTTAATTCAGAGAACTCCCAGTTGTACCATCAACTCACCCCCCACACACCTCCATCCCCCAACACATACCTAACTACATTCATTTGTTTCCAGAGTCAGTTCATGATGGTACAGATGAGCTCACCTCTGATGTTGTTTGTCTCCAACCTCTGAAGTACTATGTATTCCTGCATTTAAACAGTAGATTCAAAATAAGCAATGAGAGCACAATGGTTGGAAGGATGACAGGACTAGAGTTACTTCATGCTAAGTGACCACTTATTTGATTTAAAATTGAAAACTGAAACAGTACAAACCTGTAATAGTTTTATTACAGGTCAGGAGAGATTTTAATTCATACATGAAATATTTTACAGATTTTGTGAAAACCTTTTAAATTGGCATTTATTCTTTTAAAATTGTCAATTGTTTTTAAACTAGTGAACACATTAGGAAAATAATGATTATTATGAATTATTATGTGATTTCAACTGAAAATAATTTCATCATTTAGAAGAGAGAGGTGTTAAAAAGAAATCTGCTCTGGATGTTTGATACACTAGGTCCAGCACTGGTGCTGGAGGTTCAGAGAAGGAGGCTCCTGACACCTATAGGTTTGAGAGAGCCCAGTGCATTTGAAGAACTCAGGATAGTGGGAATCTAGGATAGGTGTTAGTAGGAACAAGAGCTGAGTTTGATGAGGCCAACAGGGACCAGGTAAGGAAGGCCAGAGGCTTAGAAGGTTTTGAACAGGGAGAGAAATGGTTAAATTTGTGCATTGAAAAGTCTATTGACAAGAAGTACGACATAGGCAGCAGCCTGTTTTTTTTATGTCACTTCATTTCTTTTTAACTTAAAAAATTTTAACAACTTATTTTAAATTAACTTCAGGCTTACAGAAAAGTTGCAAAAAGACTTTTCAAATATCCTTTGCCCAGAATCCCCAACAATTATATCTTAGCAGGATTGATACAATACTGTAAATATACTACTATTATCTAATCTATAGACCTTATTTGAATATCACCAATTTCCCACTAATACCCTTTCTTTTGGTATTTTCTTTTGGTATCTTTCTTTCTTTCTTTCTAGGATTCAACACAGAATTTAGTTATTATGCTTTTACTTAGTATCTCCTCGAATTTGGGACAGTTCCTCAATCTTGCTTTGTTTTTCATGACCTCAGCACTTTTGAGAAGCACTGGCCATTTATTTTGTAGCCTAATCCTCAGTGGGAATTTGTCTGCTGTCTCTACATGATTACATTCTGATTTAATTTTTCAGCAGAAATACTAAAAATTTGATATTATGTCCTTCTCTTAACACATATCAGGAAACACTTGTTGATTTGTGACATTACTAATAATGTTAACATCACTTTGTTAAGGGGACATATGCTAGGTTTCTTCAATGTGCTTATTATTTTTTCCATTTGTCATTAAGAAGTATATTGTGTGGAGATATTTTGAGACCATATAAATATCCTGTTTCTCATCATTCTTCCACCCACAAATTTTAGCATCCACTAATCATCTTTGCCTGAAACAATTTTTGCCATGATGTTTCTCAAATGATGATTTTCTATTTCCACAATTTCTTCTATATGCCTTAGTTGGAATTATGCTGTAATGAAAAGCTCTCTTATTTATTCATTTATATCAGCATAGAAATGTATAAATGTACATCTATATAAGTATCAGTATATATGAGTATAAAGCCATGAATTCTTATTTTAATCTATGGCTTATAATTGATTACTGTCATTATTTATTTTATTCCTTAAAATTTCCCAGACTTGGCCACTGGAAGCCTCTTTATGTTGACTTCTGAGTCTTTGTAACATGTCCCCAATGTTTTTTTCTTGCTCAAGGTAACTAGAAAAAACAGAATTTGGATATATTAGGTCTCTTTTTTCTATTATTGACATTAGATCATTTGAAATTGTCTTGCAGCTCTAGGCTGCTCTGTTCTGTGTCTCCCCACTTCCATTCTTTTTTCTCCTTGTGTTTCAGTTTGGGTAATTTCTCATGACCTATCTTCCAGTTCACTGATTCTTTCCTCAGCTGTGTCAATCTACTGATGAACCCCTCCTGAGCGCTATTCATATCTGTTACCACGTATTTTTATTTCTAGGATTCACCTATGGGTTTTTCTTATAGTTTCTTTATTTCTTCAAAAATTACCCACCTGTTTATGAATGCTGTTTGTTTATGAATGCTGTTTACCATGTTTACTGGCACCTTTAACATGTTAATCATATTTATGTTTAATTCCCTGTCCGATGTTTTCAACATCTGGTTTACCCTTGAGCATGATTCTGCTGATCGCTTTGTCTCTTGGCAGTGGGTGCATTTTCTTGCTTTTTAGCATCTTGTCATTTTTGATTGAATGGCAGACATTGTGTATAGATCAGTTGTGGCTGAGGTAAATAGTACTTTTGCCTAGAAACAGGCATATTTCTTCTGTTGGGCCATTAGTAAGGGGGTTTGGTCAGTCTAGTTAGGACTTGAACTGGGTTTGGGTTTTATTGTTACCTATAATGTACTCTATCTTTAAATTCTTTAGCATTACTTTGTGTTTAGTTTGTTGGCTCTGGCATGGGTAGCACTTCTCAGTGCCCCTGTTCCACCTTCAGCTGTCAGCCTTCCCCATGCACCTGTGCCACAGAGTGGTTTCTCTCCATGCTTTTAGCCATTCCGTACTTTAGTAACTTCTGTTTTTGATCTGTGTTATTTTCTTCCTTGTGCTTTCTTTTAGTTTATTTTCTTGTACCTTTTTAATATTTTTGTTGAGCTGAATATTTAAGTTTTTTACTTTGATTGTTTCATTTTTATTTGTAAGAGTATTTATGGCTATGCAGTTTCTGACAATCATTGCTTATAGATTCTGATAATCGGTGTTTTCATTACCATTAATTTTTTAAAATTCTGTATTTTCAATGTGTACTTTACATGAGGTTGTTTTCAATTACAAGTGAAAGGGCATTTTGGATTTTTTATTTTCTTAATGATAGCTAAGTGTTCATTGGTTGTTTTGCATAGTGATCAGACAGTATTAGCTATATTTCTATTTTATGAAACTTATTACTAGTTTCTTTGTAACTTAATATGGGATCAATTTTATGATGACTCACAAGTAGTTTAGGAGAAGGTATATTCTCTGTTATCAGTGTGGGATGTATGTGTGTGTTATCAGTGTGGGATGTTTGTGTGTGTGTGTGTGTGTGTGTGTGTGTGTGTATCCTTGAAGCTCAAGGATTTTTCTTTTATCTTTGAAGTATAATAGTTTTATATCATTATCTCAGTGTTGATCATCCATGGTTAATTTCCCAATAATTTTATGGGCCCTTTCAATATGTAGATTCAAGTTTTTTGTTTGTTTGTTTCTGGAAATAGTACTGAATTACAGTTTTAAATATTAGATATGCTCAATTATTTTACTTTTCTTGTTCTGGGCCTCCAATTTTATGTATGTTATTTCTTCTTTGCCTGTTTTCCATTACTAACAGTTTTTCTCTGTCTTTCTTCCTTCTTTCTTTACCTCATTTCCGTTATCTTGGCTATTTCCTACCTTTATTCAATACTGTTTATTAATTTTCATTTGAATCTACTTTCCCCTGAGAATCTTACAATTTACTCTTAATTTCTGAAATAATTTTGCTTGTTTTTATCCTTTTATTTCCTTGGTTCAATAATATATCCTTTCATTTTTTTCTTGCTTTTTATATATTTTTATTTTTGCTTTTTGAATTCCTGATTCAAGGTGATTTTTCATATTTCCAAAGTCTTGCTCATATATATTTAATTAACTTTGCAATGTTGTCTTGCAAGTTATTTCTTCTTCATGATTACTTTTTGAGGGAGAATTTACATCAACTAAAATATGTTGACTCTTGCTTTCTATTATAATTTTGAATAACACTTGTTTTCCATTGAATTTTTTTAACGATTTGATGATATTTAGATTTCTAATTCAATGCTGCCCTCTTCTGCCAATTCTAAAGTCCAGTTCTTTAGTGGGGGGAGAGAAAGAGAGAGAGAGAGGGAGGGAGGGAGGGAGGGACAGAGATGTGGGGAAGATGTTCCATGTCCTCTATTTTTTTTGTGGTTTTTTTTTTTTTTTTTTGCTTGTTCTCTTGCAGAACCCTAAAATATTCCAATTTGTTCCTTTTACCCTTTGCTCTTTAATTGTCAAGGGGGTTGTCTCCCTTTCTTTTTGCCTGTTCCTCTCCCTGAAGCCATGCCTTTCAAAAACTGCTGTTTCAAATCATGTGTACTTTTAAGCACCTTTCTTGTCATCAATAATCAGATTTGTCAGTAGACTTTTTTTTAGTACTTTCACACCTAAGGTGAACTTTCTCTTTCTGGCTGTGGTTTTGAGAAATTTTTGTCCACCTTTAGCTTCCATCTTCTCATTTTCTTGTAGTTTTTTTCAAACTTGTTCATCTTGAACAGTTTTTGTTAGGAGCATGAGTGACAGATCACTGGGATTTGATAATTGTTATTTCCCCAGTTACTTTGAAATTTGGTAATTCTCTGTGTTGTAGTTATGCTGAGACTGTGGAGTTTGTATAGTTTTATTTGTTCTTATTGTTCTGTCTTATTTTTACAGGATATATGCAAAATGTAGACCTAGGTAGCTGCTATTGTTTTCAACTCCCCAGAAGTTCTCAATGTATCATTGTAGAACAACACTCCAATTTTAAAATCAAAAATTAAAAAAATATTTTAAGATGTATGGGTAGTATACCCAAAATCATGCAGTTCATCAGTGACAGAAAGTGAGAACAATAGAGTGTAGCAATAAGAGTCCAAATGATAGGATAAGATACATGTGGTTTTAAATACAGGTTTCTACTGTGTGACCATGCATGACTTATTTAACTACTCTAACCCTTCCATATCTTCATCCAACAAATAGAGATTATAGTACTTACCTCACTGTTCTCTAATGAAAATTAAATTAGATACACTTTTAAAAGTCTGTACTACATTCTCTAATATGATATGTCTCCACAGGTATAAATGGAAGCCCCTCTTTGAAACAAAAAAAATGTTCTCTTTACAACTTTTTCCCAGAGTTTTATAATATCCTACTGCCTGTCTAGCCAGAAGGAACTTTGACCAGTGCAGTCTTGGCTTACTCCAAGAAAAAGTTAAGTTCATCCTAGCATGCGAGTATTAAATGTGACCCCAGTATTTTCCACACATCAAAAGTAATGTCTCAGAATCAGAGTGAACGTGAGAGTCTAATCTCCCATAGCATTCCTAAACCCCTCCACAGGGTCCTCAGCAATTGGTTATTCATCTCATCTTGTGCGTCTCCAGTTGTAAACAAAATATCACTATTTCCTAAGCAGCCTGTTTTTCATTTGTTGTTGTATCTGTGGTTACACAGATGTCTTTTTTGTTTGTTTGTTTGTTTACTGGATATCTCCCTCCCTTAAACTTCCATCCCCTGGACCCAGTCTTCCCATCTAAAAGTCACTGTAATAATTCTTCTTCCCAGTGCTCTGAGGGCCTCAGAAATAGGTCTGGCTCACAGATGTTGTGAAACCGAGTTCTCCCTTAAGCCTTTCTTCCCAGACTGTGGAGCCTTCATTGTTTTTGGTGGCTGATTCTTCTCTATTTGTAGCAATAACTAGACTTCTGCATGATTGAACCTAAGGTGGGTTGTAGGATGTTTTTCCCTATTTACTAATTGTACCAGACCCCTGTCAGAAATGGTCATTTTGGATCTTTTCTAGATCCCAGCCCTTCCATACAGAAGTACATCTGTGGCGGTGATTTCTGCCACAGATGCTGAAGTACATTACCTAGTTATAGGATAGAAACATGTGCCCAGCAGGGCTCAAGACGAGTAATGAAAGCTATCATTTCTGATTTTCTCTGATGCTTTCTCTTATTCAGACTTTTTCTTGGGGGGCGGGGGGTGGGTGGATGGATTCTCTCACTCTCACTCTTACTCTCCCCATTCCTGGCAGCATTTTATTGTATATGATTGAGTAGGTCAGTAATATAAACTGATAAGTTGCATAGCAACATGATGCAAATATAAAGACAGATTTCATCAAGCACGTTTAGAATGGCCCCAAGTTTTAAAAATAGTTATAAATAGACTTGTCATGGAACCTCAGTTTAGCAGCAAACATGACAACAAAATAGTCAGAACACTGTCTAAAAACTTGTTACCTGTATATCTACCTTACCCACCATATCTATTACAATGCCCTGATTTCAAATAAATATCTTTCACCACTTTATGTCACATGTCATAAAATTTTCAGTTAGTCAACACAGTCACCAAACCCATAAAGCATGTGACATTCCTATTTCCCCAACTCAGTCATTATCATCCACAAAATTGTAGTATTGTTAGTAGCTGTGGTAATAATGATGATAGATAGCTTTTATTGAGTACTGTGTGTCCACTGGGCTAAACACTTTGTATTTGTTGTTTAATCATCATAAAAATCCTTTAAGTATTCCACAGGCAATGCCTTTTCCTAAGTTTACTATAAAATATCTCTTTCTCTTCACCAAACTTCTTGAAAGAGTCTCTACTTCATGACTTGCCTTTGCAGCCCATTAGCATATGGCTCCTGCCCTCACCACTCTACTGAGACTCATCACCAGTAATCACCTTGTTGACCAATGCACAGGCTTCTCTTTATTTCCTATCTAGGTGGACCTTTCCTGAAGCCTTTGACATTGTTGACCACTCACTTTTTCATGCAGTTTTATAATAAGTGTTGTTATCTTCATTTTACAGATGAAGTTGAAGCTTCCATGGGTTGAATAACTTGCCCAAAATTACACAGCTATTAAGTCAAAGATTCAAGTTTGACAAATCTAGAGTTCATGTTCTTTACCCTATTAGGCAATCCCGTATCTCCAAACTCAAACTTCATAGTTCCTTAACCAACTCTACTCCAAAGATAGTCACTTCCACTCCACCTGGGTAGGTCATCTCTGTGGCTATACTTTGTGGACTTGAGATTTCAAGATCATAAACTAAAATCATGACTTACTAATCACAGCCATCCCCATGTAACCATGTCTTCTTCTTTTCTTCCTCCTCCTTCTCTTCTCCTCCTCCTCCTCCTCCTCTCCCTCTCCCCCCCTCAATCCTTCTCTCCCTGGTCACATTGCTGCATTCTCCATCTCAACCCCAGCACCAGATAGAGAATCACTTAGCTACCCTATTTCTGAATAGTTGCCCTCTGTTGAAAAAAGGAATTATTTCAGGAACATCTTCAGTGCTCTTAATTCTTGTATTCCCATCCATTCCCTTTGCCTCTTTCCCTAAGTCCAGCACTCCACTTCTGTCCCTTCATTCTCAACATATGGAACCTTTTACTTCTTTCATAGAGGCCACAGACATATGAAACAGTATAGTTTCCTCCCTTCTTCCTCCCAACTTATTTTCACTCATCCTCATCTTCCCGCATCTACACCTCAAAGTTAGTTGCACATTAGAATCATATGAGAAAATTTAAAATTCTCAATATCCAGCTGGAACTCTAGACCAAATAAATCAGCATCTCTTGGGGGTGGGACAGGCATTGATAATAGTTAAGGCTCCTCAGTTGATTCCAATGAACAGTCAAGTTCAAGTGGACCACTGCTCTAATCTCAAATATTCCTAGAGCAACTTCCCAAACCTACCTGATCCCCAGGTGCCTCTGGTGGAAACACTAATTTAGGAAGTCTGGATTGGGGCCCAGTAATATAGTTTAACAAGTATCCCACAGGTAATTCTTGTTTACAGGTTAATTTAGGAAACATTATCCCGGATTTTCTGTATCTCCTCTCTAATATTTTCACACTCTATCAGCTTCTCTTCTGACCTCAGATATCTAAATATGCCTCATTCTTAAATATCTTTTCTCTGCTGTATATTTTTCTAAAGTTACTACCATACCTCTCATCCTTTTTTATCATCAAAAGTCTTGACAGTGGCTCCCGTTGAGTCCCCACCAAGGATAATCTGTCTCTTATCCATACTACTCTTCTTACCCAGGGTTACCAACAATTAGCCCAAACTTTTCAGTTCTGTTTGGGTTTTTAACTAAATTCATTTTCCGGTAGCTTTTGCTGTTAACCACCCCTCCCCTCCCCTCCAGAAACATTATTCTCTCTTGATTTTCATCCTACTTCTCTGACCAGTCTTTCTCTGTCTCTTTCCCCATTCCCTGTTCTCCCTGTAAGTGCTTAAGTGCTTTTCATAGAATTCTACTTTTCTCCCTCTTCTCCCCAGACACATTTGGGGGGGGGTGTTCTCATCCATTTCCATGGCTTCAAGAAGAGCTACATACTGACTAGTCTCAAATTATATCTTCAGTTCTAAACTCTGTATCATTATATTCAAAAAGCTACCAGTTAGCATGTAGGTGTTTCTAATTCGTCATGCCCCAAAGTAAACTCAATATCACTCTGCCTACATCATCTTTCATCTTCACTACCTCTGTTAACATCACCCTGCTTTGAATTGCCCAGCTAGAATTCTTGAAATTCTGGTGTTATTGATTGTATGTGAGTCTATATGAGCCCATGTATTATTAAATCTCCCCACACTGGCACCTCACCAAAGCAAGGAATCATCTCCTGCTCACCTTAGTTCTGAACAATTTGTCCCAACCATATTTCCAGCTCTACCTCCTGACCTGCACCAACTCTCATGAGCTTCTCTTACCTCAGCAATCCAATACCTCACTCTTACCTTTGGATCATCTTCCATACTTGGCTTTTAAAAGCTATTTCCATGGTGACATTCTTGGCTATGCTCTTAGACCACATTTCTCCCTAGGCTGCGCTGCCTTAGTTGGCCCTGTGCAAATTCTCCTCAAGGTCCTACACTCCTCCAAAGCCAACCTTCTTGGAACAGATACTGGGGTAACCCTTCAGCCATACCTGCCCTATCCCCAAGAGGAGACGCTTGATAGATTCTATTTATAAAACATTTCTCAGATTTTTGTCCTTCTCTCTATTCCCTGACCAATCCTAATCCAGGATTTTATTCTTTTTGCCTGGAATTATTATAATAGTCTCTGTGTAGACTTTCCTTGTGTCCACACAGCCATCTGATTGCATTATTCCCCTGCTTAGTCATTAATTGCTCTCTATTGCCTATAGATGAAAAAATCTGAATTCCTTAGCTTGCCATACAGATCCCTTCATCTTGTTCCCAGGTACCTTTCCAGTCTTTTCTACAACTACTTTGTCCCCCAAAGTCTTCTTCCCCTCTCATTTCACTTGTCTTGTTTGTTTCCTGCCCCTGCCTCCTGTCTCTCCCTCTCTCCCTCCCTCTCTATCTCTCTCTCTCTCTCACACACACACACACACACACACACACACACACTATAAACTTTGGCCACACTAAATCTGTAATGCCCTTACACACCTAGAGTTTCTTAAATGTATAGCCCTAATGTCTCCTGTTTTCTATCATTTTCTCTGACCTCTTTTGCCCTAGGAAGAATGTATCACTTTCATTTCTGTTTTTTAAACTACAGCACCTAATGTACAATATTATATTTATGCACTCAGTTAGCGGTCTTCTTCATTACACTGCACGTTCTTCAAATGCAGGGACTATGTCTGTTCCATCTTTAACAGCTAGTCCTGTGCCTAACGAATAGAAAGCATTCTATTAATATTAGCTGGTTAAATGGAAATGCTACAATCTTTTCAGTCAAGGGTCTGCAAACTGCAGCCAGCAGGCCAATATGGTCCAGCCTGTTATTGTATATAAAGATTTTCTTGGAACACAGCCACCCCTACTCATTTACATATTGTTTATGACTCCTTTTATGCTATAATAGTAGAGTTCAGTAGTTGCAACAGAAATAAGGTCCTTAAAGCCTAAAATATTTACTCTCTGGCCCTTTACAAAAAAAAAAAAAAAGCAAATGATGAGCCTTGTTTTGGGTTATTGAAGAGTATACTTAGCAAATGTTAAGTGTAATTTTATATATAAAATTTTCATCCTTGATATCACTGTTCTAATTTGTTCACACTAGATCCCATGACTTTAATGCATCAAGAATAAAATGCCCCAGTAAGTTAGAAAAAAATAATAATTTCTCTCCAAGAATCTCACACTGCTCATTTCCTTCCTCAGGAGTTCTGTTCTGCCATGAGGCACTTCTCTTATTTTGCTGAACCATTGGATGGTTTGGGAAAAAATTGCTGTGGAATCACGGTCTTAGAAGATTTAAAATAAGGCAAAATGTTTCTCCAGGGAAATATATTAAAAGATCATAAGTCTAAAATAATCAGCCAGAGCCACTGGGAAGAGTGAGCTTCCCGGCTGATGCAGAGGAGACATATTCAGTGAGTGCCTTGTGTCCTTACATGTTGCTTTGGCAGGGTGTTAATGGGATTACCCACGCTTCATTTGGAGGAGGCTTGGCCCAGAATACATATCTGGATGGTACCTAAATACCAAAGGAGAGCTTCCGCCATCATAAACATACCTGAGCCCTTGCACAGATGTTAAAACCTTGGGTGCCTTTGTTGTGGTCCTTAATTTTGTTAATCGCCCTAGGTACAGATTGGCTGCTCTTGTCAATTTAATTCAGCTTCAAACAAAGCAACAAGGTCACTATTTTTTCCCCTTCTCTCTTCTCTCTCTCCCTCTCCCTCTCTCTCTTTGCCAGCAAACAGGATTGAGTCCTCATGTAGCTCGAATAGGCAGCGTGGGGAATCGTTAGTCCACCTCAACGCCCTGACTGATGGGCACTTCACTTCAATCGTCTGCCTGAGCAGTATGGCCCAGTACTATTGACACTGTGTCAGCTGCGAGAGAAAATGCCTTAATCGGCCTTGACACCCTCTGCATTGATTTGACAAGTTGCTGTAATGACCTTCTTGTTTCTCTGAAGGATTACTATTTACTCGGGAGGTGCTGCTGACTAAATGTACTTCATTGTCATGGAAACGCTGATGGTGGATGCTGCCTCCCCACCAGGCCTGGGTGGAGGGTGACATTGATAGGAGACTCTGAATATTTCAATGAACTGGTCTGTCCCAATAGTACTAATTCCAGCCCATTAATCAGACCTACTTTGAAGAGCCAACTGGAATTAGGGACCAGCCTTGTCAGGTCCCCTGTAAAAGACAGTTTGCTGTAAAACTCATTATTTTCCCAAAATTCATGTTGAGGTTTTCCTTGAAGTGAGAAGGCACTGTTCATTGTGGCCACCTCCTGAGTGCACCTGGAAATTATTATCATTTACATATTATTGAAGGAAGTTGCTTTCTCCTTCACAGACTCACCCTTGCATCAGAAGAAGGGATAAGAATGGAAGGAAAGAAAACACTTTGAACACCTACCATGTAACTGGCAATGTGTCAGCACTGTTACATTTATGAATAAGAATTGCTCTATAAATGGTAGGTTTTGTTATTATTTTATTTCACTGATTCTAAGATAGACAATTTGCCCATCCTAACATTTCTGAAATCAGGCACCTCATAAATCAATCTCAGTGTACATTTGTTGTCAGCCAGATGGCACTTGTGACACAGTTGGGAGAAAACGTTCCATTGACATTTTCTAGCAAGAATGAAAAACAACAGCATCAAAGTGTCTTAGATTCAATATTGCAGATTTTTGCAGTGAGTTCTTTATACAATACTTCTTTGAATCCTTAACAAATCTTGTGCAATTGCATGTTGCGTTTGGCTACAAGTAACAGAACCCTGTCTACAGAGGACTAACCACAAACAGATTTTTTTAATCAAATAACAAGAAATCTAGAAGTAAGAGTTTGTTGGCATTGTCTCAGCAACTCAAGGATGTCAGAGCCAAGGTCTCAGCAATTCTCTTTGTCTTTTCCTCATGGGCCCAAGATAGCTGCTGAAGTTGAAGACATAACATCCTAATTGCAGATAGAAAGAAGGAATAAGACAAATAATATAGCTCTCAGCTGTATCAGCCCCCTTTAAAAGGATTCCTGTACATCACTCTTAACCATTTCCACTTATATCTCATCTACCACTTCTATCTGCAAGGAAGCCTGGGTCTTTTAAAAATCATGCATGTTGCCATCCCTCCCAAAACTGGGATTATGTCACTAAGGAAGAAGAGCAGGACAGATATTGAATAGGCAACTCTGACGTATCCTATGAACAAGATATTACTATATGCCCATTGTACAGATCATGAAATTGAAGCTTAAAGAGGTTAAGTGATTGAAGCCTCACAACTGTCCCATGAAATAAATATTCTTATTCCGATACTACAGATAAAGGATAAGCCAAGTTTAGAGATTAGGGAACTTGCCCTGATCGTCACAAGTCTGTCTTATCCTCGAACTTTGGCACCATGTACTACACCACAGGTCATTCTAGAGAAGGCTTAGAGTCAATGGCAAGACAATTTGAAGATGGAAAGAGGAACTGGGCTAGGAAACACGATTGAGAGGATGTTTTCCTTCTTCCAGTGATCCAGCCAGTGGTCATGAGTAGAATCCGTTTTGTGGATGTGTGTGATTTGTTTCATGTTTATTAAGTGAGCACAGAATGTCTGGCTGCTTTTCCAAGAGTCTTGAATGGAGACCACCTGCCCACTTTTACTGCTTCTTTTAAGGCTTATTGGCCATGCAAGTGTTTTGTCTCTTGGGCTCTTGTTGACTCCTGACTTCCCTGGAAAGTCCTGAGCAATGTCATCTGTGATTTAAAGGATGCTTAGGAGAGAGAAAAAAAAAAAGTTGAGACCTGGGTGGAGGGTAAAGGATTGTAGAGTCCTGAGTGTGGTCAAATAAGGAGAGATGACCATCTGAGGTGATCTGAGTCAAGGCACCTGGGTAGGTAAGTTGGAGAGGTGGTTTCTACTTCTAATTCCCCTTTTCTATGAAAGCTACTCTTCCCACTCCACCCCCCAACACACAACCATTACATGTGTTTCCGATGGGGCTGTTAATCATGGAATCCCACTTAGCCCCCTGCCCTAAGCTGGACTCAAGTCTCCAGGCTAGACCCAAAGTGTAAGCAAATCCAGTGCTTAGTCCAATGACTGGCAGTGTGAACCTAGTAGGGCCATTCAGAAATCTCCCTGAGATTCTAAATCTTGACACTGAAAGAATGTCCCTATTCTTTTTGATGATGAGCTATTAGTATAAGGGTCTGGGGATGCTAACAACCATCTTTCTCACCACCTGGAAAGAACTTATCTGAGAATGATACACACACTGGGGAGTTACCCAGACATGTCAGGATAGCCAGAGCCCTGACAACATCATTTGAGCACTTGCATCTAGCATCACTTAAAGTTATATATCTATGACCTATTTCAAACTAGGTTAAACAAAGCAACAGCAACAAAAGAACAACAGCAAAGAATTCCATTGGCTGGTGTAACTGGAAAGGCTCTATCACTTTTGATAACAACGATCCCGACTAATACTCAAGGAATGAAGCACCATTGCTAAATAAAGCCAAGGCACAGCCAACTAAAAAGTTTAAAGGAACATAAACAAGGCAGTTATCCAAGACTGTTTGGAGGACAAGTAAGGAATGAGTTGAGAAGAATGCCTCAAAACTGAGTTTGAGAACGTGGAAGATGAGATATAACTTTTCTTCACACAGTGAGTGTATATATTCAACTATATATATGAATACATATACACACACACATACATATATTTGTATATACACATATGCATATGCACACACATACACATATATACCCTGTAGTATCTCATGGGTGTATGTGTGCATGTGCAGGTGTATGTATGTGTATACACTGTTATTTTTCAGATCTATTTAAGTGCTACTGTGATTGAATTTGTAGTGCTTATAGACAAATCTGAATTTTCTCCAAGGTCCTTTTTATCATTTTCTAAAGCAACAAATAAGAAAAAATGGTTCCTACCCCAGTCACAAAAAGGTCAGTGAATTTTTTGGTTTTTTGCTATGGTCTAGTGGCTAACTGAAAACTCTCCCCATCTCTTCCCCCAGATAGAGCTTCAGAAACACAAAAGCTGATGCAGTGTCCCTAGTTCTTAAAGCTCCTCCTCCAGACTCTTTCCTTTAATGGGTTTAAAAATTCAATAATAACTATGCATATTGGACCAGAATCAATTGTGTCATCCTCGTTTAAGTTTTTCACTATTTTTTTTAACATCTTTATTGAAGTATAATTGCTTTACAATGGTGTGTTAGTTTCTGCTTTATAACAAAGTGAATCAGTTATACATATACATATGTTCCCATATCTCTTCCCTCTTGCATCTCCCTCCCTCCCACCCTCCCCATCCCACCCCTCTAGGTGGTCACAAAGCACTGAGCTGATCTCCCTGTGCTATGCGGCTGCGTCCCACTAGCTATCTATTGTACATTTGGTAGTGTATATATGTCCATGCCACTCTCTCACCCTGTCACATCTCACCCCTCCCCCTCCCCCTATCCTCAAGTCCATTCTCTAGTAGGTCTGTGTCTTTATTCCCGTCTTGCCACTAGGTTCTTCATGGCCTTTTTTTTTTTTTCCTTAGATTCCATATATATGTGTTAGCATACTGTATTTGTTTTTCTCTTTCTGACTTACTTCACTCTGTATGACAGACTCTAACTCCATCCACCTCATTACAAATACCTCCATTTCATTTCTTTTTATGGCTGAGTAATATTCCATTGTATATATGTGCCACATCTTCTTTATCCATTCATCTGATGATGGACACTTAGGTTGCTTCCATGTCCTGGCTATTGTATATAGAGCTGCAATGAACATTTTGGTACATGACTCTTTTTGAACTATGGTTTTCTCAGGGTGTATGCCCAGTAGTAGGATTGCTGGGTCGTATGGTAGTTCTATTTTTAGTTTTTTAAGGAACCTCCATACTGTTCTCCATAGTGGCTGTATCAATTTACATTCCCACCAACAGTGCAAGAGGGTTCCCTTTTCTCCACACTCTCTCCAGCATTTATTGTTTGTAGATTTTTTGATGATGGCCATTCTAACCAGTGTGAGGTGATACCTCATTGTAGTTTTGATTTGCATTTCTCTAATGATTAGTGATGTTGAGCATCCTTTCGTGTGTTTGTTGGCATTCTGTATATCTTCTTTAGAGATATGTCTATTTAGGTCTTCTGCGCATTTTTGGATTGGGTTGTTTGTTATATTGATATTGAGCTGCATGCGCTGCTTGTAAATTTTGGAGATTAATCCTTTGTCAATTGCTTCATTTGCAAGTATTGTCTCCCATTCTGAGGGTTGTCTTTTCGTATTGTTTATGGTTTCCTTTGCTATGCAAAAGCTTTTAAGTTTCATTAGGTCCCATTTGTTTATTTTTGTTTTTAATTCCATTTCTCTAGGACATGGGTCCAAAAGGATCTTGCTGTGATTTATGTCATAGAGTGTTCTGCCTATGTTTTCCTCTGAGAGTTTGATAGTGTCTGACCTTATGTTTAGGTCTTTAATACATTTTGAGTTTATTTTTGTGTATGGTGTTAGGGAGTGTTCTAATTTCATTCTTTTACATGTAGCTGTCCAGTTTTCCCAGCACCACTTATTGAAGAGGCTATATTTTCTCCATTGTATATCCTTGCCTCCTTTAGCACAAATAAGGTGACCATATGTGCCTGTTCCATTGATCTATATTTCTGTTTTTTGTGCCAATACCATACTGTCTTGATTACTGTAGCTTTGTAGTACAGTGTGAAGTCAGGGAGCCTGATTCCTCCAGCTCCGTTTTTCTTTCTCAAGATTGCTTTGGCTATTTGGGGTCTTTTGTGTTTCCATACAAATTCTGAAATTTTTGGCTCTAGTTCTGTGAAAAATGCCAGTGGTAGTTTGATAGGGATTGCATTGAATCTGTAGATTGCTTTGGATAGTAGAGTCATTTTCACAATGTTGATTCTTCCAATCCAAGAACATGGTATATCTTTCCATCTGTTTCTATCATCTTTCATTTCTTTCATCAGTGTCTTATAGTTTTCTGCATACAGGTCTTTTGTCTCCTTAGGTAGGTTTATTCCTAGGTATTTTCTTCTTTTTACTGCAATGGTAAATGGGAGTGTCTCCTTAATTTCTCTTTCAGATTTTTCATCATTAGTGTATAGGAATGCAAGAGTTTTCTGTGCTTTAATTTTGTATCCTGCTACTTTACCAAATTCATTAATTAGATCTAGTACTTTTCTGGTAGCTTCTTTAGGATTCTCTATGTATAGTATCATGTCATCTCTATGTATAGTATCAGTGTCATCTGACAGTGAGAGCTTTACTTCTTCTTTTTTGATTTGAATTCCTTTTATTTCTTTTATTTCTCTGATTGCTGTGGGTAAAACTTCCAAAACTATGTTGAATAATAGTGATGAGAGTAGACAACCTTGTCTTGTTCCTGATCTTAGAGGAAATGGTTTCAGTTTTTCACCATTGAGAACGATGTAGGGTGTGGGTTTGTCATATATGGCCTTTATTATGTAGTGGTAAGTTCCCTCTATGCCTACTCTCTGGAGGGTTTTTATCATAAATGGGTGTTGAATTCTGTCAAAAGCTTTTTCTGCATCTATTGAGTTGATCATATGGTTTTTCTCCTTCAGTTTGTTAATATGGTTTATCACATTGATTGATTTATGTATATTGAAGAACCCTTGCATTCCTGGGATAGACCCCACTTGGTCATGGTGTATGATCCTTTTAATGTGCTGTTGGATTCTGTTTGCTAGTATTTTGTTGAGGATTTTTGCATCTATGTTCATCAGTGATATTGGCCTGTAGTCTTCTTGCTTTGTGACATCTTTGTCTGGTTTTGGTATCAGGGTGTTGGTGGCCGCGTAGAATGAGTTTGGGAGGGTTCCTCCCTCTGCTATATTTTAGAAGAGTTTGAGAAGGATAGGTGTTAGCTTTTCTCTAGATGTTTGATAGAATATGCCTGTGAAACCGTCTGGTCCTGGGCTTTTGTTTGTTGGAAGATTTTTAATCACAGTCTCAATTTCAGTGCTTGTGATTGGTCTGTTTATATTTTCTATTTTTTCCTGGTTCAGTCTCGGAAGGTTGTGCTTTTCTAAGAATTTGTCCATTTCTTCCAGGTTGTCCATTTTATTGGCATAGAGTTGCTTGTAGCAATCTCTCATGATCCTTTGTATTTCTGCAGTGTCAGTTGTTACTTCTCCTTTTTCATTTCTAATTCTATTGATTTGAGTCTTCTCCCTTTTTTTCTTGATGAGTCTGGCTAATGGTTTATCAATTTTGTTTATCTTCTCAAAGAACCAACTTTTAGTTTTATTGATCTTTGCTATCGTTTCCTTCATTTCTTTTTCATTTATTTCTGATCTGATCTTTATGATTTCTTTACTTCTGCTAACTTTGGGGGGTTTTGTTCTTCTTTCTCTAATTGCTTTAGGTGTAAGTTTAGGTTGTTTATTTGAGATGTTTCTTATTTCTTGAGGTAGGATTGTATTGCTATAAACGTCCCTCTTAGAACTGCTTTTGCTGCATCCCATAGGTTTTGGGTCGTCGTGTTTTCCTTGTCATTTGTTTCTAGGTTTTTTTTGATTTCCTCTTTGATTTCTTCAGTGATCTCTTGGTTAATTAGTAGTTTATTGTTTAGCCTCCATGTGTTTGTATTTTTTACATATTTTTTTCCTGTAATTATATCTAGTCTCATAGTGTTGTGGTCAGAAAAGATACTTGATACTATTTCAGTTTTCTTAAATTTACCAAGGCCTTGATTTGTGACACAAGACATGGTCTATCCTGGAGAATGTCCCATGCGCACTTGAGAAGAAAGTGTATTCTGTTGTTTTTGGTTAGAATGTCCTATAAATGTCAATTAAGTCCATCTTGTTTAATGTATCATTTAAAGCTGTGTTTCCTTCTTTATTTTCATTTTGGATGATCTGTCCATTGGTGAAAGTGGGGTGTTAAAATCCCCTACTATGATTGTGTGACTGTCGATTCCCCTTTTATGGCTGTTAGCATTTGCCTTATGTATTGAGGTGCTCCTATGTTGGGTACATAAATATTTACAATTGTTATATCTTCTTCTTGGATTGATCCCTTGATCATTATGTAGTGTCCTACTTTGTCTCTTGTAATAGTCTTTATTTTAAAGTCTGTTTTGTCTGATATGAGAATTGCTACTCCAGCTTTCTTTTGATTTCCATTTGCATGGAATATCTTTTTCCATCCCCTCACTTTCAGTCCGTATGTGTCCCTAGGTCTGAAGTGGGTCTCTTGTAGACAGCATATATACGGATCTTGTTTATGTATCCATTCAGCCAGTCTGTGTCTTTTGATTGGAGCATTTAATCCATTTACATTTAAGGTAATTATTGATATGTATGTTACTATTACCATTTTCTTAATTGTTTTGGGTTTGTTATTGTAGGTCTTTTCCTTCTCTTGTGTTTCTTGCCTAGAGAAGTTCCTTTAGCATTTGTTGTAAAGCTGGTTTGGTGGTGCTGAATTCTCTTAGCTTTTGCTTGTCTGTAAAGGTTTTAATTTCTCTGTCGAATCTGAATGACATCCTTGCTGGGTAGAGGAATCTTGGTTGTAGGTTTTTCCCTTTCATCACTTTAAATATGTCTTGCCACTCCCCTCTGGCTTGCCGAGTTTCTGCTGAAAGATCAGCTGTTAACCTTATGGGGATTCCCTTGCATGTTATTTCTCCCTTGCTGCTTTTAATGTTTTTTCTTTGTATTTAATTTTTGATAGTTTGATTAATATGTGTCTTGGCATGTTTCTCCTTGGATTTATCCTGTATGGGATTCTCTGTGCTTCCTGGACTTGATTGCCTATTTCCTTTCCCATATTAGGGAAGTTTTCAACTATAATCTCTTCAAATATTTTCTCAGTCCCTTTCTTTTTCTCTTCTTCTTCTGGGACCCCTATAATTCGAATGTTGGTGCATTTAATGTTGTCCCAGAGGTCTCTCAGACTGTCCTCAATTCTTTTCATTCTTTTTTCTTTATTGTGCTCTGCGGTAGTTATTTCCATTATTTTATCTTCCAAGTCACTTATCCGTTCTTCTGCCTCAGTTATTCTGCTATGGATTCCTTCTAGAGAATTCTTAATTTCACTTATTGTGTTGTTCATCCTTGTTTGTTTGCTCTTTAGTTCTTCTAGGTCCTTGTTAAACGTTTCTTGTATTTTCTCCATTCTATTTCCAAGATTTTGGATCATCTTTACTATGATTACTCTGAATTCTTTTTCATGTAGGCTGCCTATTTCCTCTTCATTTGTTTGGTCTGGTGGGTTTTTACCTTGCTCCTTCATCTGCTGTGTGTTTCTCTGTCTTATTTTGCTTAACCTACTGTGTTTGGGATCTCCTTTTCACAGGCTGCAGGTTCGTATTTCCCATTGCTTTTGGTCTCTGCCCCCAGTGGGTGAGGTTGATTCAGTGGGTTGTGTAGGCTTCCTGGTGGAGCAGACTCGTGCCTGTGTTCTGGTGGATGAGGCTGGATCTTATCTTTCTGGTGGGCAGGACCACTTCCGGTGGTGTGTTTTGGGGTGTCTGTGACCTTATTATGATTTTAGGCAGCCTGTCTGCCAGTAGGTGGGGTTGTGTTCCTGTCTTGCTAGTTGTTTGGCATGGGGCATCCAGGAGTGGAGCTTGCTGGTCATTCAGTGGAGCTGGGTCTTAGCATTGAGATGGAGATCTCTGGGAGAGCTTTTGCTGTTTGATATTACATGGAGCTGGGAGGTCTCTGGTGGACCAATGTCCTGAACTTGGCTCTCCCACCTCAGAGGCAGAAGCCTGACACGTGGCCAGAGCACCAAGACCCTGTCAGCCACATGGCTCAGAAGAAAAGGGAGGAAAAAAGAAAGAAAGAAAGAAAATAATATAAAGTTATTAAAATAAAAAACTTTTTTAATTATTATAAATTTAAAAAATCAAAAAGTAATTAAAGAAAAGAAAGAGGGGCTTCCCTCGTGGCACAGTGGTTGAGAATCTGCCTGCCAATGCGGGGAACATGGGTTCGAGCCCTGGTCTGGGAAGATCCCACATGCCGCGGAGCAACTGGGCCCATGAGCCACAACTACTGAGCCTGCGCGTCTGGAGCCTGTGCTCCGCAACAAGAGAGGCCGCGACAGTGAGAGGCCCGCACACCGCGATGAAGAGTGGCCCCCGCTTGCCGCAACTGGAGAAAGCCCTTGCACAGATATGAAGACCCAACACACCCAAAAATAAATAAGTAAATAAATAAATTTATTTAAAAAAAAAAAAGAAAGAAAGAAGAGAGCAACCAAACCAAAAAAAACAAATCCACCAATGACAACCAGCACTAAATCTATACTTAAAAAAAAAAAAAAAAAAGACAGACAGAACCCTAGGACAAATGGTAAAAGCAAAGCTATACAGACAAAATCACACAAAGAAGCATACACATACACACAAAAAGAGAAAAAGGAAAAATATATATATATCTATTTTTTTTAAAAAAAGGAAGAGAGCAACCAAGTCAACAAACAAATCTACCAATGATAATAAACTCTAAATACTAAACTAAGATAAACATAACAGCAAAAACAAATTAGATGCAGAAAGCAAACCCCAAGTCTACAGTTGCTCCCAAAGTCCACTGCCTCAATTTTGGGGTGATTCGTTGTCTATTCAGGTATTCCACAGATGCAGGGTACATCAAGTTGATTGTGGAGATTTAATCCGCTGCTCCTGAGGCTGCTGGAAGAAACTTCCCTTTCTCTTCTTTGTTCGCACAGCTCCCGGGGTTCAGCTTTGGATTTGGACCTGCCTCTGTGTGTAGGTCACCTGAGGGCACCTGTTCTTCGCTCAGATAGGACGGGGTTAAAGGAGCAGCTGATTCGGGGGCTCTGGCTCACTCAGGCCCGGGGGAGGGAAGGGTACGGATGTGGGGCGAGCCCGCGGCGGCAAAGGCCAGCATGACGTTGCACCAGCCTGAGGCGCGCCGTGCGTTCTCCCGGGGAAGTTGTCCCTGGATCACGGGACCCTGGCAGTGGCGGGCTGCACAGGCTCCCGGGAGGGGAGGCGTGGATAGTGACCTGTGCTTGCACACAGGCTTCTTAGTGGCTGCAGTAGCAGCCTTGGCGTCTCATGCCCGTCTCTGGTGTCTGCGCTGATAGCCGTGGCTCTCGCCCGTTTCTGGAGCTCGTTTAGGTGGTTCTCTGAATCCCATCTCCTCGTGCACCCCAAAACAATGGTCTCTTGCCTCTTAGGCAGGTCCAGACTTTTTCCCGGACTCCCTCCCGGCTAGCTGTGGCACACTAGTCCCCTTCACGCTGTCTTCACGCCGCCAACCCCAGTCCTCTCCCTGGGATCTGACCTCCGATGCCCGAGCCTCGGCTCCCAGCTCCCACCCGTGTCCCGGCAGGTGAGCAGACAAGCGTCTCAGGCTGGTGTGTGCTGGTCGGCACCAATCCTCTGTGCGGGAATCTCTCCACTTTGCCCTCTGCACCCCTGTTGCTGCGCTCTCCTCCGCGCCTCCGAAGCTTCCCCCCACCCCCAGCCCACCCCCCGTCTCCGCCAGTGAAGGGGCTTCCCAGTGTGTGGAAACTTTTCCTCCTTCACATCTCCCTCCCAGAGGTGCAGGTCCCATCCCTATTCTTTTGTCTCTGTTTTTTCTTTTTTCTTTTGCCCTACCCAGATACGTGGGGGAGTTTCTTGCCTTTTGGGATGTGTGAGGTCTTCTGCCAGCATTCTGTAGGTGTTCTGTAGGAGTTGTTCCACATGTAGATGTATTTCTGATGTATTTGTGGGGAGGAAGATGATCTCCATGTCTCACTCCTCCACCATTTTGAAGGTCTCCTCAAGGTTTTCACTATTAACATCGTGTATTTATAAATATTTTCATGGGAGGATGCATACATATTTCATATGCCATGCTGGATGTGCTTTCTATACAGGTTGTCACGAGGCAAAATACAGGCACACATGAAATGTTCAACTAGATCATATGCAACTCAGTTAAAAATACTGAGATGACAGACTCTAACAGTGATTCACTGTAAAATTGCTAATAGACTGTACATTGTCTGTTATGCCCATATTGTGTTGCCACTGAGTCAAATTAAAGGATGAAGAAAGTTAGATGTGTGTGTCACTTTAAATTGATGCCTGCTTCAATATGCTGTCGAGCATAATAAAAGAATACCTATATACCATCTTCTATTGGCATGGTAATGTATTAAGCTAAGATAAATGGGGCAGCCATCTGAAGCAGGAACTAGTGATGGCCAGAGCAGCAGTTAACAAGCTGGGGACCTGACATGTATCAGGTTTTGAGAGACACAGAAAACATTAACAGTCCTGTTGATCAAGATCTGATGAGGGTTTTTTTAAAATAGTTCATTGGGTCTTGCTAACCCCACACCTAAAAGAAAGAGTCACTTTTTATATTAGCAGTGGTTGCAGTGGTTGGGAGGATTAGACCTCCTTATCCATACCTCTCCTCATGCCACCACCCCACCTATGTCATCTCAGGATAACTACCGGATGCCTTAAGGTACTCAATGAAGTGTACCTCTTGGCAGAAGGAAAAGAAAATTCAAACTGTGATTTATGTTTCAGAGCTTAAATGATGTGGGTTTGGTTTTTTGTTGTTGTTGTTGGTGGTTTTTTTTTTTTGGTGTTTTGGATTTTTGTTTTGTTTTTGTTTTAGTTTATATCTTGAAAGATTTGTCCTACTCCATCATTCCAGGCCAGAATGCTGTCTCATTCAGAGAGCAGGGTAGTACCATCATGACTCTGCTGGGCCACAACCAAGCCCACTCCTTCCTCAGCAGACTCTTAGGCCATGAGCCTGGTAGAAAGGAGTTTGCATTCAGTGCCCCAGCGCTGCCCCAGCGCTGCCCCATCTGTTTCCTTTTCTGTCCCCCTCTCTCCCATTCCATTCTGAGTGGTCTCCACGCCTCTCTTTTTCTTCATGCTGTATTTTTACCTATTTGTAATGAGCACCCACTGAGGTACCCAACCTCCCATTCTACCCCTGAGATACACCCCCTAAAATTTTGTTAGGAGATTGGGGCCATATGACAATTCTGGAGAGAATGTATATATCTGCCTATATGAGCCCCGAGGCAACTATGACATGGACTGAAATGGACTGGTCAGTGAGTATCACAGTGATTGTGTGTACATCTAAGTGATCCTGACACAGTTGTGTATGCACGTCTATCACAGTCTGGGGAACATAAAGAGCAGTGACCTCTGTGCAGGTGAAGACATTTAACAGGGGCCAGATCGGCCCTCTGCTCCCTCAACCCCAGTCATGGATAAGTAGATATCCCGATAAACCCTTCTCTACAGCTGTATTCAGGAGGATTTGATAGTAATAAATTACCTTTCCTGCATACACATGTGCACGTTATTAGGAGTCCCGTGGTGATCGGATAGATTAATAAGAATGCTACAATAGTGGGATTTGGAACCTCTTTAGCAGCCATTGGGACCTTCCAGTTCCTCTCAAAACCATCTGCAGAAGCAGTCACACATGTGATCGCTATAAAGAGCTGGGTTTTATCGTGGACAAAACCCCATCATTAACTTGTACATGTTTATTTTTCTCTTGCAGCAACAGAAACATGAGGTCGGTCCAGCCTGAGGCAGTTTCTCCAAGAGAGGATGGAGGAAGGACTGCTAAGTGATTGGAAGTCTGACTTGCCTTTCATGTCAGAAGATGACTTCACCTTTTGGAAACAACAAACCCTCTGTGGTACCTCAGTGGGATCATTAGTGGTGGGTGAGCCTCTCCTGGACTGGGTGAAAGCTGTGTTACGTTTACCTGGCCCCGAGCTGCCTCTTCAGCATCACCTCCTTTCCCTCACCAGCTTTACACTTCCAGTTCCAGCCAACACCTCCATTTCCCCAACTGGCATCTGCCTATTGCCTCCAGATTTGTGGACATTCTCTCCTCCTGCATCTTCACCTGGAAACCACTCAGTGATAGTCTAGGTCTAGGTCTCAGCTTCTGTTCTCTCTGCATACAATACTATCTCTAACTCAGTAGTCCTCAAAGTGTGATCCCCAGACCAGCAACACTGACATCGTGTGAGAGCTTATTAGAAATGCAAATTCGTGTGAGCCTATCTTGCTTATCTTTTTGAGAGCATGGAGACAAATAACCATGCAGTTACCTTTCATTGTGAGGTCTTATCCATCAGACCCATTGTCCTTTTGAGCCGAGATTGCGCCTGTTCTTGCTTGTGTCCTTTGTGCGCAAATGTTGTTGCTGGGGGAGGTGCCGAGCCTGGCTGATGGGGAGCTCAGTAAGTGTCTCTTGAATGAATGAATGATACAAAAGTGATTGGGAGGCAGAATCATAAGGTGGTCCAATGCCTACGCTGTGTAGCCACATTGCCTCGGAGCAAATCCTGGCTCCTGCATTCCTGGTTCTGTGGCCCTAGACAGTTACTCAGTCTCTATGCTTGCTGGCAAAATAAGCATGGTAATGGCCCCAATTTTGTAGGCCCGGCATGCGGATTCGATGCATTAATACTGATAAGTACTTTGAACAATGCATGGCATCTAGTAAGTACCCACTATTAATGAGTATTAAAAAGGACTTTAATTATGACATATTCCAGTAGCCAGAAGGATTTCATTGGATTTCCCCAAAGAATACTTGGGATTAGAGTCTGGAATATACATATAGACAGTCTGTGACTTCCGATGGTTCGACTTATGATTTTGCAGTGTTACGATGATGTGAAAGCAACGTACATTCAGTAGAAACTGTACTTTGAATTTTTCATTTTAATCTTTTCCTGGGCAAGTGATATGTGTTGCAAGACGGTCTCATGATGCTGGGAGCGGCAGCCACGACTCGCGGTCAGCCCTGACTGACAACCAACATACAACTACTCAGTACCCAGGCAGCCATTCTGTTTTTCATTTTCATTGCAGTATTCAATAAATTACACGAGAGATTCAACACCTGATTATAAAATAGGCTTTGTGTTAGATGATGTTGCCCAACTGTAGGCTAATGTAAGTGTTCTGAGCATGTTTAGGGTGGGCTAGGCTAAGCTGTGATGTTTGGTAGGTTAGAGGAACTAAATGCATTTTCATTTATGATGTACTCAACTCACGATGAACTTATCGGGACATAACTCCATCATAAGTCAAGGGAGAGCTTGACTTATGATTATATATATAATCTTCTGATTCTATTTCTTGGCACTTTTCAACACAGTGTCTGGAGAAGAGCTTTATTTGGTGATGTCGTCTTCCATCCAATTAACAGTGTTTATAAATTTGAAGCAGAGTTGAGGAGAATAGGATTTGCTGAAGAGTCTCTCACTACTCCCTTCACACCTCTCCTTTTGCTCAGCCCCCTTCTTCTTTTTTTCTCTTTTTCCTTCTATTTCCTTTTTCCCTGTTTCCCCTTTTTCTTTCTTGCTTTCTTTCTATCTGTCTCTCTCCTTTCTCTGCCCACCCTTCTTCTTCTCCCACACTAATGACTTTCTCCTTTCTCTTCCTCTCTCTCCCCCAGATGCTTCTCAATCTATCACACTGGTTTCTGCCAAAACTCTTAAATGCCACAAAGAGTCTGAGATATTATAAATGACTCTTAACAGCGCATGGTTTTTAGCCCAAATGAACATGCTAGTAAGGTTCCAGGGAAAGGAAACATTAATGCAAATGAAGTCCTCAAAGTTATTTTTTCACTGTACCTGAAACTGAGCTTCTTTACTATGCTTTCAGCTGAGAGCATCTTGTTGCAAATTGTCCCCAAAGCAAAGGCAGGAGGGGCTGTGCGGGGGCCACTTGGGTACACCTGGTATCCCAGCCCGCCAGCAGAATGCCAGTCTCACCTGCCTTGCAAAGCAGACAGACTGCAGGTTGCTGTGGCTGCTGCCTTGCATCGGATGCTTCAACCACCCCTGCAGCTTGGAGGGCACCTATAATGGAAAGAGTCCGTGGTCCCCCTGTGTTCAGAGGCTGGGTCTGCCCCTCACACGTACTGAGCAGAGGATTCTGATGTTTAGTGGGAGGTTGGACAAGATTACCTTGGAGATTCCTTCAAAGTGGAAATGCTGTGATCATGTCAATTCTTGACCTCCAAACTCTTGCTGGAGGAACTGGAATTCTGCTGTACTGTGGGTCACCCCACCTCACCCCTCTAACCACGGAGGCCTTTCTTAATGGTCAGCATCCTCTCAGCCCTCTGGCAGTCAAACGAAATCTCCTCTGGGTTCCACCTTAGCGCTGTACTCTTTCTCAAGTATAAACAATAAGTCAAACACCACCTCCCTCTGAAGTGGCCAAGAAGATGGGGCTTTGCCCACCCAGGCCAGCTGATGGTGGCTTATCAGCTCAGACAGGGTGTGGCTCGATACAGGAGGGAAGTGATGGTGACAATGCACCATGCCCTCCCTCGCCTCCCCTCTCAGCAGAGAAGCCCTCTCTTCCTCCTGGGGATGCATCCTCTTCCCTTTTTAAAAGCCAGACCGAATTTATACCCCCTTGTCTCTCCCAGCCAAACAGGTGACTCCTGCCAGGGCAGGGAGAGAAAAAGGCCATTGTCTGCGTCTACCTCTGGCTCCCCTTCATTTCATTGAGCTCACGCGTTCCCTCTTCATGTCACTGAAAATGTTATTTATCGATCCTGCTGACAGCAGCAGTAAATAGAGCCCGGGCTGTTTTACATCACTGATGAGAAGGCAGGCTCCATAACTCATCAGGCCCAATCTGATTCTACATCAGTCCTCTTCCCCTTTTTTCTCTTCTGTATCTCATTACAGAAACAGGAATTAATACACATGGACAGAAGAGAAATGAGTTTGGCTGCTCTTAGGGCTTTTGTGGGAAAGCGGGCATCCTCAGTGGCTCCTTAAGAAAAACTGATGGAGGGTCAGCCCAGTTGCTGTCTGCAGGCACGCCCTCCCCCTCGCTGAGGACCATTAGCTGTGCCCCGATGATCGTAGGCTGTGGGGTCATCATCACACATGTGGGCTGGAGCTGAGATTTGGGGATTACTCTAGAGATAGCCCTCAAGCGTTCTTTTGAATCTCGGTGTACAGCTGTGGGCCAGGGGTGGCCTGAACTGTAAGAAAAAGTGGTGCATTTTCTTGGAATACCTATTTTCCTATAGATTGAAGGAGGAAATGTATATTAAAAGAAACACACATTTTAATGTGGGGTTGACCCAAATGGACATGAATTTTAACGGGAAACTTCCAAGCAATTTCGCTTTTGTGATGAGCCCCTTGAAGCTATGCTTCAGACCTCAGTGACGGGCAGTCCCTTTACTCAGGCTTTGGAGCCTTCTCAAATAAAATACTTCCAGAAATGAGCCAACCTACTTATCCTACTCTTCTGAAAGCACCATCCTTAAACAGGGACCTCGCTTTGTGTTGAACCCACAGCAATAGACAGTGAGTCTACCCCAAGACAAGGGGTATCGAGTGGAATCCGTGCTGGATGTAGGGTGGGAACCCTGAGATTATTTTCCAGGCCCATCCCTTTGTTGCCGGACTTCAGGCATATAGCTCCTTTTCCCCCAAAACTCACTTGTCTTCCTCTATTTAATGGGGGTGGTGGTGGTATCTGCCTGCCTGGGCCCTTGTGAGCAATAACTGAGACAAAGAGGGGAACTTTGTCAGTAGTCTCGTACATGGGATTTTTCTGCAGTATTAAAGCACGATCAGCACCAATTTCTGATGGCAGGTGCATCATCATCATAGGGGTGCGTGAGAGGACTCCATGTTACAAACTGTCCCACCATATAAAACATTTCTTATCATTATTGAGCACCCACTAGCTGAATTAAGGCCAGGCATGGAGAATACTAAGTGGGACTACAAGACGACTCTGATCTAAGGAACTCCCCGTCTAACTGGGAAAATTAGACAAATGTCAGCAATGTGGGACAGCTAGCAAGCAATAGCTAGATTGTGCAGGTGAGCTGCGTGTTCAGACTTTATTATAATAAAGGAAATAGGACGATCGCAGTGAATCTTTACGGAGGTTTAGTGTACGCTAGGCATTGTCCTAAGGGCTTTACCTGTAGTTATGTCTTCTAACAAACCTCCAAAATGTATCTTCTTTTATAATTGAAGAATGGAAGCTTCATGAGATGAAGAGCCTTGCCCACGATCCTGTAGTGTTTGCACCAGATCTGTTTGACTTGAAAGCCTCTGACTAAAAGGCTTTCCCAGGGAGCTGTGACCATGTGGGGCAGGGGTGCATGAAAGTTGCCAAGAAAATCCGATTTTCTTCACTTCTTATCCCCGAGCACCAGAGCTCCGGGACCCCTCATTGTGCCTCAGTTTCTTCATTTGCAAAATAAAGTGATTGACTTAGTTGATCCCAGTTCTGAGGCTCTAGATACACTTGTGAAAAGGGAAAGTAGGCAGATTCATCCTCAGTCTACAAAAGCTTCTGATAGGTTTTGAAGTTTTTATTCCAAATGGAATGAAAAAGGGCGTGATACAACCCTAAACTAGGCCTCATTTATCCCGCAGAAGATGATGCCTTTAATTTTGGAAAAATAGAGGTGGGTAAAACAGTGCACAACTCATCCACTGCTTTGAAATAAATTTTGAATATATATGTGTGCATGTATATGTGTGTGTGTGTGTGTGTGTATATATATATATACCTATATATATTAAAATATAAAATATAGATGTTTGTATATAATATATATGGTATATATGTATGTAAGTCTATGTATATGCATACAAAGATTTATCGTTACTATCATTGCAATTTTTATTCCCCTGCTTGAATTTTAGGCTGACTCTCCCTCTCCTATACTCAGAGCTTAGAGCTGTGAGTACTGAGACATCGGGAAATCCCAGCTTTTACCCCTTTGTTCGCCATCTTTAGAAGTTGCTGCTGCTTGTTCTCTAGCTATTTCATAGTTCCTAACTTTGCTTAAAAGCATTTCTAATTCCTCACATTGAAAAGTGGATGGCAAACGAAGTTTAATACGGACTGTTTTGTACCAAGAAAACTAATGCCCCATTTTCCCCCCTAATGAATGCCAAAATCATCACAGACTCAAGGCTCATGAATAATGTATATCGTCCAATTAAGTGCAAATGCTGTTCAGTTCTTGCAACTGGTATGTGATGCCAGTTCTGGCCTCAGAATGGGCCCTGAGGGTGGGGATGGGAGAAGGGCTTGAGGAGGGTTGAGGTTGTGTGTGTGGATGTCTGACAGCTAAGCCCCTACAACTTGTAGCGTGCTCATTATGTCCTGGGAGCTAAACTTCCCATGCTCGAGTCCACAGAGAGGTGTTTTTTTCCAACCATAAATAGAACTTATCTTAAATTTCTAAATCCTCAGTCTCTAATAGCCTGGGAGCTCTTGCTTGGTCATGTCTTCTGCCTGTAAAACCATCAACTCTAATTGGCCAGCAGACCCCTCTCCCCAAGCTGAACTGCTTCAGGTGGTCAACCTCTGGAGGCTGACCCTCCGAGGGAGATGCAGCAGTGACTCTTTGTACCCAAAGAGTACATTTTATTCTTTTGGCTCCTGATCCAGATGTCCTTCTTCACCAAGAGATCCTGGCAGCCTTTTGACGCTGCTAAATTGGGTGTGATTTTGGTTTGGGGTTTTTTGTTTTTTGTTTTCTGTTTTTTGTTTTGTTTTAGCATTTGTTTATTTATTTGCATACAATACTGTGGTCAGGAACTTGTTAGTTCTCCAGGGAAACTGTTTGCAATGCATCACTGAGGCGACAACTTAACAGTTCACCCTGCTCATTCCCTGTGGTCTGCCATGGTGACGGTGATGCTTTCATGTATCATGAGCATGAATTGGGTGTGTTCTTGATCTTCCACTGCCAAAAACACAGAGCCAGGAGGATGTGATATCAAGTCACTGCTTTCACACACCTGGTAAAGGTGGTCATTTCACATATCTGGGCCTCAGTTCCCTCATCAGGAATAGAAGATGGTAACTAATGATTGTTTTATCCAGGTGGGTGTATAAAGTAAAAGCGGTATTATCTGTAAATCCTGAAGCCTTGTGAAAATGTTTGTAATTGCCCTCTTGGCTTTGAGTGTATAGACATTCTCACTTGCAGCTTCACGACTGGACATGACAAATCTCTACGCCTTGGGCTTTCCCAAGCCTGATTAATGCTGTTCATAAAAATATTCATCCATCAGGGTTTGCATTTGTAGCATTTAGTCGTGTCAAATAACAGAGCCAGCCAGCGGTTTCTTAGAATTACACCGCCTAATAATGAATGCTGGAGACAGAATTTTTTTCAGCCTAAGATCTCTTCTTACAACTCAGGGCTGATGAGTACTGCCCTACATTTCTCGATGGATCCAATTTAACACCAGACGAAGCAGTGACTCAGACTAACTTAAATATCTCAAGATGAGTTTCACCTTTTCCTCTGAGGCCGTATCAGTTCAATTGCATAAGTGCAAATTTATTGAAAGTGGTTTGGTGCTTAGCTTTTCTCTATTGGCAGTAATGGACTTTAAATTTATAGCAGGCTGATGAATTTCAGATAAGAGAACCATTACCTTACAAAAACATTAAGGAAAAATATATAACTACAATTGCTGAACCTCAAATGCGTATTGTTTGAATGAGGGGAGATGGATGAGGTAGGCTGACATTTGCAAATGCAATTCCTTTCCATCCTCATGGTGCTAGCCCAGGAGTTTGAAAGCATGGCATATTCCAGAAAGGGCTCGGGATAGTTAAGCATTACAAGTGCATTATAACAAAATAGCAGGAGTAGGATATGATCTAGAGGTGAGGGATTTTTCCTTCTCTTAATTAATATAATTGAAGGTGTCTTTTGGCAATGGACCAAGGCTGTCATAGGGCTTGGGTGGTTCATTTGGTACCTGTGACGTCCTTTCCCATATGTTATTTTCCTTTTATACATGGCTTTGTCTTCCCACAGGGTGGGACTCTGGCATTGTGTAGACTAAAATGAAGGATGCCCGGTGCAAATGTGAGGTCCAAAGAGGCCTAGGCTTCTCCATTTTCTTGGGGCTTCTGGTATATTGGTGGGGGTGGGGGGAAGGAGTGAAATTGAAACAGTTATATTTTAAAATATTTTGTTATACTTTTAAATATGCTGAACAAATGAACTCTTTAACTTAAAAAAATGCAATATAGTTGTGCTACACATAAGATAATCACAGAATTGATAAAATAGGGGTTATAGACAGTATTTTTCCACAATGGAACACAAGTTTTGGGTTGTGTGATGAACTTTATTTTTTTCCCCAGTTCTGTCACGCATCTTAGCAATTGTGTGAACAACCTCGTTTGGAGATAAAGTCTCTTTTTTAAAGTTTACTTTTATTGAAGTGTAGTTGATTTACAGTGTTTCAGGTGAGCTAAGGGACTCAGCCATACATACATATTTTCTTTTTCAGATTCTTTTCCATTATAGGTTATTACAAGATACTGAATATAGTTTCCTGTGCCATTCCTTGTTGTTTATCGGTTTTATATATGGTCGCGTATATCTGTTAATCCCAAATTCCTAATGTATCCCTTCTCTGCTTTCCCCTTTGGTAACCATAAGTTTGTTTTCTGTGTCTGTGAGTCTGTTTCTGTTTTGTAAGTAAGTTAATTTGTATCATTTTTTTTTCTAGATCCCACATATAAGTGACATCATATGTCTTTCTCTATCTGACTTACTTCACTTAGTATGGAGGTAACGTCTTAACATGAGATCCTTTGTGGGTTTGTGTGTCAAATAGCCTTTCTGCTTTTCCATTTCCATCCCATTCCCCTATAGGACAGAGCTTTCCAAAAAGTTTCATTCTTGGGCAAGTTACTTATTTTTCTGGCTCTTGTTCTCCTTATCCATAAAATGCATGTGTGTCTGTGGCAGGGGCAGAGGTAGGGGATTCCCAGCGCCACTGTGGTCCAAGATGAGACCCCAAATTTCCCCAGGATGCTAGGCATTTTCTCTGCTTTTGAAGAGAAAAGTCACTTCACCCAGCCGCCAGGAAGACCCCTCCTGGGGTGGTTTCTCTATGGTCCTCCCTCAGTCCAAGGCCACTTCTCTGTAGTTGATGCTGTGCAGGGGGAACCAGCCACATCTGGCCCTGAGAATGAGAAAAAATGGAGGAAAAAGACATTTCATTTCTACGAATCCCCCTGACCCTCCTGAGAAGGGAGTGGCTGAGGGATGAGCCATGAAAACTGCCTGTGTCATTTTATTTATTTATTTTATTGATGTATAGTTGATATACAATGTTGTGTTAGTTTCAGGTGTACAGCAAAGTGATTCAGTTATGTAGATAGATAGATAGATATTCTTTTTCAAGTTCTTTTCCCTTACAGATTATTACAAGATATTGAGTATATTTCCCTGGGCTATACAGTAGGTCCTTGTTGATTATTTTATACATAGTAGTGTGTATATATGCTAATCCCAAACTCCTAATTTATCCCTCCCCACGCCCCCTTCCCCCTTTGGTAACCATAAGTTTGTTTTCTATGTCTATGAGTCTATTTCTGCTTTGTAAATAAGTTCATTTGCATCATTTTTTTAGATTTCACATATAAGTGATATCATATGAGATTTGTCTTTGTCTGGCTCACTTCAATTAGTATGATAATCTGTAGGTTCATCCATGTTGCTGCAAATGGCATTATTTCTTTCATTTTTATGGCTGAGTAATATTCCATTGTATATATGTACCACATCTTCTTTATCCATTCATCTGTCAGTGGACATTTAGGTTGCTTCCACGTCTTGGCTATTGTAAATAGTGCTGCTAGGAACGTTGGGGTGCATGTATCTTTTTGAATTAGAGTTTTCCTCTTTTCCAGATTGGAATTGCAGAACATATGGTAATGCTATTTTTAGTTTTTTAAGGAAACACATACTGTTCTCCATGGTGGCTAAACCAATTTACATTCCCACCAACAGTGTAGGAGGGTTCCCTTTTCTCCACACCCTCCCAGCATGTATTATTTGTAGACTTGGATGATTCTGACTGGTGATACCTCATTATAGTTTTGATTTGCATTTCTCTAATAATTAGCGACGTTGAGCATTTTTTCATGTGTCTGTGGGCCTTCTGTATGTCTTCTTTGGAGAAATGTCTATTTAGATCTTCTGCCCATTTTTTTGATTGGGTTATTTGTTTTTTTGATATTGAGCTGTATGAGCTGTTTGTATATTTTGGAAATTAATCCCTTGTTGGTCACATAGTATGCAAATATTTTCTCCCATCCCATAGATTGTCTTTTTGTTTTAGCAATGGTTTCCTTTGCTGTGCAAGAGCTTTTAAGTTTCATTAAGTCCCATTTGTTTCTGTCGATGGATATTTAGGTTGCTTCCATGTCTTGGCTATTGTAAATAGTGCTGCAAAGGTCATTGGGGTGCATGTATCTTTTCGAATTATAGTTTTCTCCTGTGTCGTTTTAGACACTGCTCCTCTGGCCTTTGTCCCAACACTGCAGGCAGGGAATGGAAGTCCACTCAAACTGCCTTGCACACGGAGGGTTCTTCCTGTGTGGCTTGAAGTCTCTGTCCTAGGACACCAGAGGCAGCCCAACACTTAAAACGCAGTTAGCTTTAAGAGAGAATCTTCAGTTTTCTATAAATAATGCCAGAGGGATTTGTGTAGAATGAGACATTAGTTTTATAGTTATACACACAGCAAATTTGAAAGAAAGGGGGCTGAATTCAGTTGGCTGGTGGATTATTATGAAAAGAGCTAGCTATTAATTGAACTCAGCAAAGTTTGAATGAAATTAAATCGGCAAACAAACACATGATGTTTTGCCAGCAGTTTTCTCAGCCAACAAACAGCTTTTGGTGTGGCCCAATCTTGGAAAAGTTGATACTGTCATTCTGGGCTAAAGCAACTGACTGTGGTCCCTTGTTATACTAGCCCATTAGAAAAAACGCAGACTAACGTGGCCTTGAGGAGAAAATTGTATTTTAAATGCAAATTGCAGAACAGTGTCCCTAGCTGATCCAAGAACATCAATTATAATTTTAATGTGGGGTCTTTAAGGCTCTATCAGTAACCCCAGGTTGTTTGTTTTTAATGTAAGGACAATGGCACACACCAAAATAGTAAAATTAAAAGTAACCATAACTATCATATTACACTTTGATTCACAGACAAACATAATTTTGAAAGTGAGAGATTATTTAGTTCAATTTTCTTATTTTACAGATGAAGAAACTGAGACCTATAGAAATGACCCTGCCTTCCCTGGGGTAGAGATTCCAGCCCCATCTCCTCCTTTTAGTGTCTTGCCTTACAGAAATTGACATCATGGAGCTTCATGAATTAGGAAGGACAGATTATTTTTTTGGTCTCATTTTAATTTTTCTCAAAACTCATAAAATATCATTAGAGTGCTGTTTAATTTTTTCTGAAAAGCAGGAAATCGTAAGATTGATAAATAGTTTAATGTGAACCTGATGGCTTGATTAATTAATCACCAAGCTGAGGAACCACTACAATTCATATGTCAATTCAGACTATTTTCGAGAAATGATTTGAATCAATTGCTAATGAAATTGAGAAATTTAGGAGCTGCTTTCTGACTTCCAAATGACAGGGCTCATATTTAACTCAAGAGACGTGACAGTTAATGACAACATTAAAAAGTGCCATGAATTATTTTCCAGATCATGGGAAAATTACAGCATCTCCCCATTGAAACAGCTCTCAGCTCATCAGCATGAAAATAAACAGCCTTAATCACATGCTAAGAAATCTTCGATGCTGTTTAAAATCTAGGTTCTTTTTCTGAAATAAACAAAGACCATAATCCTCAGGAATAATTGTAATATTTCATAACCTCTTCCTTAATACAGAGTTATAGATGAACCTAGTCTAACTGATATGACTTCTGAAACCCTATGGGAAAAAAAATTGTGGATCATTGTTCATAGATCTAATTACTTTAAATCCTTAAAATAGGTAGAGTTTAATTTTTCTTCCCTGCTTTAATTCATAGGCTGGGGTTTCCAATCCTGTTTATGTATAAAAGGGCTAGCTTTGTACATCTTTCTGTAACTTTTCATTTCCAGCCAGACCCTTTAATTAATTTAAAGTTACATCTAGATATAACAAGACAGTTATTATGTGTTAATGAAATATCAGTGGCAAGTGGGAAAGTGCACTGATCAATATTTAATCTAATTAAGGTGTATACAAGGCAATATTATTATGTAATTAACTCAAAATAGCATAAGTAATACATGCCTGTTTAAATTTTTATTAATATATTTGTTAAAAATTTTTAGGTCATGCTGTTTTATGGGCTTTCTTGAGAGATATAAAATTAAAATGTTTGTCAAGATGCTACCGGAACAACTATTAAATGTGGCTCTTAATCATCTTAACAGTCTTTAAGGTTCCCGTGCAGTTCTAATAGTCTCACTAAGGATGAAAGATGAGTTTGCCACAAACAAGAGTCCACATGTAAAACCTTTCTGGAATGGTCTTTTAATATTTTTCTTCTAAGTTCTCATGCTGCTTTGCAAGGAGAATGTATGACAGGACTTGGACATGTAAGAAAGTTTGAAATATGTTTACTATTTTTAAGTACATTCTTTAAAGAGCTACATGTTGCTGGGGAGAAAAATACATGGAACTGTAAATATCATGGGGTTACTCTACATATATCTTATGGGATTTTAATACCACAGCTTCACAAATTCCTGTAGAATTGCAATTTGGGGGGTGAACTTTGGTAGGACAGTGATTATCTCATGCAAAGACCAGAATTGATTGTTATGATTTTCAGAGCTCCAAATATGCAAAGTTACAATATGGGAAAACACTTAAATGAGGATCTTGAAGCCCCAAATCCAGGAATAGGCCATTGTGCATAGAAATTAACATGGGTAGTGCTGTGGGATGCACATTTGTACTGAGTATGGTGAAGAACGGGTTCAAGGTTACAAAGTCGAAGCTCTTTTTTAGGGTCATTGCTCACAAAGTTTGCAGTGTCTCATGGTCCCCTAAACCCCACAAGCAAATCTAGCTCTTGAACCAGAGAACCATCTACTTGAATCTACCCATTGCATGTACAGATAGGTGTGGTTAGAGGCTCTCTGATCCCTGTAGCCACTGGAACACTGAAAATACAGGGAGAATTTTTATCCAAATAAAGATTGAATGTGGTGGCACAGTGATTTTATTCCAAAGGCTTCCATTGCTTCCCTCCATCCTACCATTTTATTGTGGAAAGAGTATTGGAGTTGCTGGGACAATTTATTGTTCTCCGCCATTCCTGGTGTGTGTATCTTGCCTAAATGTTGGGATGGCATTTCTATGTTCTTATCTCTGTGAATGAGGGAGTGAGGGATAACTCATAACTTATGACTCCCCATCTCTCCTGTGCGTGATGACAGCAACAGGGTTGAATCATCATATATTATACACACAACATATTTTTCTTCCTCTCTCTTGAGAAGGGCTGCAAATGCTGAAGATGACAGTTAGGGAAGATGAAAAATCCATAAAAGGATGGAATAAAGATGTTCCAAATAGAAGAAAACTTTTAAATACTTCTGTGTGACCGTGTTTGGTAATGAAGCCATTGATACGTGTGTAGCAAGCTAACAAGAATAGCTGAAAATGATTACCTTCGCCTCTGGGCTTTTTTCACTGTAGTTAGAATTATCTTGAGTCCACAATTCCTGTTGTGCTACAAATCTTTTATAGCTAGACAGTTTTTAGGCCTAAGCAGCTGTTAAGGCAAGTAAGGGAAAGATTCACAGTGTCCTTCCTTCTGTAGGTTCATGTCTGATCCCAGTCTTATGGTGGGGCAGGACAATCAGTCTTGGAGTTCGTGGGGTGAGGGGGAGGACTTTACCAGCCCAATCACAAACCCCCCCCTCCCCCATACTGTCTCCCCACAGAAATGAGGAAAAGAGAATACTGGCCTTTCTTTACCCTTTTCTTATCAAAACTGAAATTTTAAAGGTTCTTGGCTAATAAAGGAAAAATTGATCTTTAATCTTAAGGAAAAGGAAACAAACCAGTGAAACTAGGAGAGTTTTCTAGTAGTCACTTCTGAATCTGATGTAATGAAAGTATTCCAACTGGCTTATTATATTATCCTCAGCTCTTAATTCCCAAAGAAAAATAGTTCTTTATTTTCTCTGTCATTCCTGAGCCTTTCTTTTTTATCAGCTTTGTTGAGGTGAACTTTACATAGAAAAAAAAAAAATCACGAATTTTAAATGTACAACTTTATGAGTTTGGCAAATATGTACAGTCGTTTAATAACAACAGTCAAGATATAGAATAATTCCATCACCCCCACAAGTTTCCTCCTGCCCCTTTGCAGTCAGCACCCTCCCGTGACAGCCATAGGCAACCACTGATGCTTCCTATTTCTGTAATTTTGCCTTTACTAGAATTTTAATCCAATGGAATCATATAAGATGGTCTTTTGTGTCAGGCTTCTTTTATTAGCATGATGCTTTTGAGATTCATCACGTTGATTATTTCAATAGTTTGTACTTTCATACTGCTGAGTAGTATTCTTTGAATGGATATGCCACAATATGTTTATTAATTCACCAATTAATATACTTTTGGTTTATTTTCCGTTTTTAGCTATGAAGACTGAAGCCCATATGAACATTTGAGTACGGATCTTTCAACAGACCTATGTTTTCATTTCCTTAGAATAAGTACTCAGAAGTGGGAATGCTGGACCAGCGGTAAAGGTAAGTGTAAATACTTGGAAACTGCCAAGATGTTTAAAGTGGCTATATAACTTTGTATTCACACCAGCAATGTCTGAGAGGTCTAGCTACTTCACATCCTCGCTGAGACTTATGTTGGTGGTCTTTTTATTTTAGACATTCTATTGGATGTGTAATAGTTTTTCATCTGGTTTTAATTTTCATTTCAATTCTGTAGAGATGTTTAGTATCTTTTCATTCCTCATTTAGTCATATACACTCTTCGGTGATTTATCTGTTCAAATGGTTTGCCCTTTTAACAAAGTATTTTTTCTGAATAATCCATTGTAAGAGTGCTTTTTTTCTGAATAGAAGTCCTTTATCAGATATGGTTTTTTTGCTTTTTTAAAATTTTATGTGAGTATATATGATTTACAATGTTGTGTTAGTTTCAGGTGTACAGCAAAGTGATTTATACATTTATATATATTCATTCTTTTTCAGATTCTTTTCCCATATAGGGTATTACAGAATATTGAGCAGAGTTCCCTGTGCTATGCAAGAAGGTCCTTGTTGATTATCTATTTTATATATAGTAGTATGTATATGTTAATCCCTATCTCCTAATTTATCCTTCCCCCAACTGTTCCCCTTTGGTAACCATAAATTTGTTTTCTAAGTCTGTGAGTCTGTTTCTGTTTCGTAAGTAAGTTCGTTTGTATCAAGTTATAGATTCCACCTCTAAGTGATGTCATATGAAATTTATCTTCCTCTGACTTACTTCACTTAGTATGATAATCTCTAGGTCCGTCCATGTTGTTGCAAATGGCATTATTTCATTCTTTTTTATGGCTGAGTAATATTCTGTTGTATGTATGGGTGTGTGTGTATGTGTATATATATATACATATATATACACATATATATGTGTATATATATGTATATATATATATATACACATACATACACACATATATATACCACATCTTCTTTATCCATTCATCTGTCGATGGACATTTAGGTTGTTTCCATGTCTTGGCTATTGTACGTAGTGCTGCTAGGAATGTTGGGGTGCATGTATCTTTTTGAATTAGAGTTTTCATCTTTTCCAGATATATGTCCAGGATTGGAGTTGCAGAATATATGGTAACGCTATTTTTACTTTTCTAAGGAAACACATACTGTTCTCCATAGTGGCTAAACCAATTTACATTCCCAGTAACAGTGTAGGAGAGTTCCTTTTTCTCCACACCCTCTCCAGCATTTATTATTTGTAGACATTTTGAGGATGGCCATTCTGACTGGTGTGAGGTGATACCTCATTGTAGTTTTGATTTGCATTTCTCTAATAATTAGCACTGTTGAGCATCTTCTCATGTGCCTTTTGGCCATCTGTATGTTTTTGGTTTTTTTTTTTTTTGGAGAAATGTCTATTTAGATCTTGTGTGCATTTTTTGATTGGGTTGTTTTTTGATATTGAGCTGCATGAGCTGTTCGTATATTTTGGGGATAAACCCTTGTCGGTCACTTCGTTTGCAAATATTTTCTCCCATTCTGTAGGTTGTCTTTTCATTTTGTTTATGGTTTCCATTGCTGTGCTTTTAAGTTTCATTAGGTCCCATTTGTTTATTTTTGTTTTTATTTCCATTACTCTAGGAGACGGATCAAAAAAGATATCGCTGTGATTTATGTCAAAGAGTGTTCTGCCTATGTTTTCCTCTAGGAGTTTTATAGTATCCAGTCTTACATTTAGGTCTTAAATTGATTTCGAGTTTAATTTTGTCTATGGTGTTAAACAATGTTCTAATTTCATTCTTTTACATGCAGCTGTCCAGTTTTCCCAGCACCACTTATTGAAGAGGCTGTCTTTCCTCTATTGTATATTCTGGCTTCTTTATCGTAGATTAATTGACCATAGGTGCCTGGGTTTATTTCTGGGCTTTCCATCCTGTTCCATTGATCTATATTTCTGTTTTTGTGCCAGTACCATACTGTCTTGATTACTGTACCTTTCTAGTATAGTCTGAAGTCAGGGATCCTGATTCCTCCAGCTCTTTCCTTCTTTCACAAGATTGCTTTGGCTATGCAGGGTCTTTTGTGTCTCCAAACAAATTAAAAATTTTCTGTTCTAGTTCTTTGTAATTGGAAAGGCATTGCATTGAATCTGTAGATTGCTTTGGATAGTGCAGTGATTTTAACCATACTGATTCATCCAATCCAAGAACATGGTATAGTTCTCGATCTGTTTGTGTCATCTTTGATTTCTTTCATCAGCATCTTATAGTTTTCTGAATACAGGTCTTTTGCCTCCTTAGGTGGTTTATTCCTAAGTATTGTATTCTTTTTGATGTGATGGTAAATGGGATTGTTTCCTTAATTTCTCTTTCTGATCTTGTGTATAGGAATGCACGAGATTTCTGTGTATTAATTTTGTATCCTGCAACATTACCAAATCCATTGATGAGCTCTAGGAGTTTTCTGGTAGCATCTTTAGGATATTCTATGTATAGTATCATGTCGTCTGAAAACAGTGACAGTTTTACTTCTTCTTCTCCAATTTGGATTCCTTTTCTTTCTTTTTCTTCTCTGATTGCCATGGCTAGGACTTACAAAACTGTGTTAAATAAAAGTGGCAAGAGTGGACATCCTCAGAGGAAATGCTTGATCTCAGAGGAAATGTTTTCAGCTTTTCACCATTGAGTATGATGTTAGCTGTGGGTTTGTCATATATGGCCTTTATTATGTTGAGGTAAGTTCCCTCTATGCCTACTTTCTGGAGGGTTTTTATCATAAATGGGTGTTGAATTTTGTCAGAAGCTTTTTCTGCATCTATTGGGATGATCATGTGGTTTTTATTCAATTTATTGATGTGGTGTAATCACACTGATTGATTGGCGGATGTTGCAAAATTCTTGCATCCCTGGGATGAATCACAGTTGATTATGGTGTAGGATCCTTTTACTGTATTGTTGGATTCAGTTTGCTTGTATTTTGTTGAGGATTTTTGCGTCTATATTCATCAGTGATATTGGCCTATGTTTTTCTTTTTTTGTTATCTTTGACTGGTTTTTGTATCAGGGTGATTTTGGCCTCATAGAATGAGTTTTGGAGTGTTCCTCTGCAATTTTTTGAAATAGTTTCAGAAGGATAGGTGTTAACTCTTCTCTAAATGTTTGATAGAATTCACCTGTGAAGTCATCTGTCCTGGACTTTTGTTTGTTGGAAGTTTTTCAGTCACAGCTTCAATTTCAGTACTTGTGATTGGTCTGTTCATATTTTCAATTTCTTCTTGGTTCAGTCTTGAAAAAGTGTACCTTTCTAAGAATTTGTCCATTTCTTCTAGGTTGTCCATGTTATTGACATTTATTTGCTTATATAGTCTCTTATGATCCTTTGTATTTCTGTGGTGTCCTTTGTAACTTTTCCTTTTTCATTTCTAATTTTATTGATTTGAGCCCTGTCCCTTTTTTTCCTGATGAGTCTGGCTAAAGGTTTATCAATTTTGTTCACCTTTTCAATGAACCACCTTTTAATTTCATTGATCTTTTCTATTGTTTTCTTTGTCTTTACTTCATTTATTTCGTCTCTGATCTTTGTGATTTCCTTTTTACTAACATTGGGTTTTGCTTGTCCTTCTTTCTCTTGTTGATTTCAGTGTAAAGTTAGTTTATTTGAGATTTTTCTTGTTTCCTGAGGTAAGACTGTATGGCTAGAAACTTCCCTCTTAGAAATGCTTTTGCTGTGTCCCATAAGTTTTGGATCGCCGTGTTTTTGTTTTCATTTATCTCTAGGTAGTTTTTGATTCCTCTTTGATTTCTTCAGTGATCTCTTGGTTGTTTAGTAACATATTGTTTAGCCTCCACGTGTTTGTGTTTTTCACGGTTATTTTCTTGTAGTTGATTTCTAATCTTATAGTGTTGTGGTCAGGTAAGATGCTTGATATGATTTCAATTTTCTTAAATTTACCCAGGCTCTCTTTATGGCCCAGCATGTGATCTATCCTGGAGAATGTTCCAAGTGCACTTGAGAAGAGTGTGTATTCTGATGCTTAAGTTCATCTGGTCTAATGTGTCAGTTAAGGCCTGTGTTTCCTTATTGATTTTCTGTCTGGATGATCTGTCCATTGATGAAAGTGGAGTGTTAAAGTCCCCCACTATTATTGTGTTACTGTCAATTTCTCCTTTTATGGCTGTTGGCATTTGCCTTATGTATTGAGGTGCTCCTAGGTTGGGTGCATATATATTTTCAATTGTTATAGCTTCTTCTTGGATTGATCCCTTGATCATTATGTAGTGTCCCTCTTTGTCTCTTATAACAATCTTTATTTTAAAGTCTCTTTGGTCTGATATGAGTATTGCTACTCCAGCTTTCTTCTGATTTCCATTTACATGGAATAAGTTTTTTCATCCCCTCATTTTCAGTCTGTATGTGTCCCTAGATCTGAAGTGGGTCTCTTAGAGACAGCATATATATGGGCCTTATTTTTGTATCCATTCAGCCAGTCTATGTCTTTTGGTTGGAGCATTTAATCCATTTATGATTAAGGTAATTATTGGTATGTATGTTCATAGTGCATTTTGTTAACTGTTTCTGATTTGTTTTTGAAGGTCTTTGAAGCTTCTCTTTATTAAACATTTCTTGTACCTTCTTGCTGTGTGACTCCATTCTTTTTCCGAGATCCTGGATCATCTTTACTCTTAGTTGTTCTTCTGGGGTATTATCTTGTTCCTTTTTCTGCAACATAGTTCTCTGCCATCTCATTTTGTCTAATTTTCTCTGTTTGTGGTCTCTGTTCCTCAGGCTGCTGGATTGTAATTCTTCTTGGTTCTGCTGTCTGCCCCCTGGTGGGTGAGGTTGTTCCAGGAGCTTGTGCAGGCTTCCTGGTGGGAGGGACTGGCTGGCACCTTCCCATTGGTGGGTGAAGCCAGGTCTTGTCCCTTAGTGCACAGGGTTGTGTCAAGTGGTGTGTTGATAGGCAGCTGTTGGCTCAGGACGACTTCAGGCAGCCTGTCTGCTGATGGGTGGGTTTGTGTTCCCACCCTGTTGGTGGTTTGGCCTGAGGCACCCCAGCACTGGAGCCTGCAGGCTGTTGGGTGGGTCTCCATCTCAGTGCCAAAATGGCAACCTCTGGGAGAGCTCATGCTGATGAGTATTCCCTGGGGCCTCCACCACTGGTGTCCTTGCCCTCACTGTGAACCACTGCTGACCCCCACCTCCACAGGAGACCCTCCAAGACCAGCAGGTAGGTCTGGCCCAGGCTCCTGTGCAGTCACTGCTTTGCCCTGGGTCCCAGTGCACGTGAAACCTTGTGTGTGCTTTCCAAGAGCAGACCCTGTGTGACTCCTGCACTCAAGCCCCACTGGCCTTCAAAGGCAAATGCTCTGGGGGCTCTTCCTCCTGATGCCAGACCCCCAGGCTGGAGAGCCTGATGTGGGGCTCACTCTCACTTCTGTGGGAGAACCTCTGTGATATAGTTATTTTCCACTTTGTGGGTTGCCCATTTGGTGGGTATGGGATTTGATTATATTGTGAAAGCGCCCCTCCTACCATCTTGTTGTGGCTCCTTTGTTTTTGGATATAGCATATCTTTTTTGGTAGGTTCCAGTCTTTTTTGTCCATTTGTCCATGGTTGTTCAGCAGTTAGTTAGGTGTGATTTTGGTGTTTTCAAAAGAGGAGGTGAGCTCAAGTCCTTCTACTCTGCCATCTTGTGTCCTTCTCCTATTATGTCTTGAAGTTTGGTAATGTGAGCCCTTCAACTTTGTCCTTCTTGATTCAGTATTGTGGAACTGCTCTCTGTCTTTTGCTTTTCCCTATAAATTTTAGAATTAGTTACCAAAAACAGCTTGCTGGGAGTCTGATTGGGATTTCAGCAACTCTATAGAACAAGTTGGGAAGAACTGACATCTTAACAATTATGAAACTTCTAATGCATGAGTTTTGACTTGCTCTTCATTTATCTAGATCTTTTTTTGATTTATCTTACCAGTGTTTTATAGTTTTCCACATACAGATCCTGTCCATATTTTTTTGATTTACAGCTAAGTAGTTCCTTTTTAGGTGCTATTATGTATGGTGTGTTTAAAATTTTTTAAATTTCAATTGCTTGTTTGCTTATATAAAGGAAAGCAGTTGAGTTGAGTTTTGTCTACTGAACCTTGTATCCTGTAACCTTGCTGTATACCCCCCTATTAATTCCAAGGGTTTATTTGTTTTTTTATAATATGGTAGAGTTTCTACATAGACGTAATCCGTGAATAAAAATACTTTCATTTCTTCCTTTCCAAGCTGTGTAACTTTTATTCTTTTTCTTTTCTTATTGCACTACCCTGGGATTTCTATTATAATATTGAATGTATGTAGTAAGAGGTGGCATCTTTTTTTGGTCCAAAACTTAGGAAGCAAGTATTCAGTGTCTTATACTGTTAGCTATAGGGGTTCTTTAATATATCCTTCACTGGTTAAGGAAATTCCCTTTAATTCTAGTTTTTAAAAATCCTAAATGGGTGCTGGATTTTGTTAAATGTCTGTATCTGTTGATATGAGAATATGGTTTTATTCAGTCTGCTAACTAACATAGCGAAATTGATTTATGATATCAAACTGTCCTTGACTCCCCTGGAATGAACTCTGCTCAGTAGTGCTGTATTATCCTTTGTATTGTGTTAAAAATCTTTTGTCTATGTTTATGAGCTATATTGGCCTGTAGTTTTCTTTCTTGTAGTGTCTTTACCAAGTTTTTGTTTTAGGGTAATGATGGCCTCATAAAATGAGTTGGGATGTGTTCCCTCATGAAGAGAAAATTTTTCTTTAAAAGTGTGGCTGAATTCACCAGTTAAATCACCTGAACCTGGTGATTTCACTTTTGGAAGGTTGTAATTGATGAATTCAATTTCTTTAATAGTTGTGGTACATTCAGATTATCTATGTCTCTCCTTAAGTGAGATTTGGTAATTTTTGTAATTTAAGACATTAGATTATTTTATCTAAGTTATCAAATTTGTGGGCATAGGGTTGGTCATAGTACTTCTTTTAATCCTTTTAATGTCCTTGGGAGTAGCATGACCCCTGTCTCATTCCTGATATTTGTATCGTCTTTTTCAGATTTAGCTGTGTAGAGACTCATCAATTTTTATTAATCTTTTCAAATAAGCACTTATTGGTTTCATTCATTTTCTCTGTGTTTTCCTAGTTTAACTTTTGTTGCTTTCTCCTCTAGTTTTTATAATTTCTTTCCTCTGCTTGCTTTAGGTTCAGTGTGTTCTTCTTACTGTAGTTTTCTTAGATGGAGATTTAGGTAATCAACTGCAAATCTGTCTTCTTTTCTAATATATGTGCTTAATGCTATAAATCTCCCTCTAAGCACATTTTGATGTTATAGTTTCATTTAGTTTAAAATTTCTTTGAAACTTATTTGACCTAATGATTACTTAGAAGTGTGCTGTTTAATATCCAAATATTTGGGAATTTTCCAGCTATATCTTTCTGTTAGTGATTTCTTGTTTGATTCTGTGGTAATCTGAGAGCATACTCTACATGATTTCTATTCTTTGAGAAATGTTAAGGTGTATGTTATGGCCTAGTATATCATTCTTCCTATTTTGGTGACTATTTCATGTGTTCTTGAGAAGAATGTGTGTTCTACTCTTGTTTGATGGAGTATTCTACTTATGTCAATTTGATCAAATTGATTTATAGTGCTGTCCAGGTCACTTATGTTTTTTTGGCCTGCCTAGTCTATCAGTTACTGACAGAGTTGTGTTGAAGTCTCCAAATGTAATAGTAGACTAATCTATTCTCATAGTCTCGTGCATTTGGATGCTCTTTTGTTAGTTACATACATGTTTATGATTTTTTATGTGTTCTTGGAGAACTGACTTCCCTCTATCATTATGTAACATCCCTCTATCATTATGTAACATCCTTCTTTAATCCCTGACAATCTGTTTCATCTGATATTACTATAGTTACTGCAGCTTAATTTTGATTAATGTTAGCCTGTTATATCATTTACCATTGCTTTACTTTAGCTGGAGTCTTTATATTTAAAGTGGCTTTCTTCTAGATGGCACATAATTCTGTTATTTTCCTCTGGTCTGACAATCGTGGACTTTTAATTGTTAAACTGTTTAAAGTGATTATTGATATAGTTGGATTAAAATCTGCCATCTTTTTCTAAACATTACATTTGTTCTTTCCTCCTGTTTCTCCTTTATCTCCTCTTGATGTATCATATTTCCTTTTAAAATGTTTTTAGTGATTTTCTTAGGGCTCACAATGTATAGATTAAAAACAATCTAAATCGACTTTCAAATAACATTATACAGCTTCATGTATAGTACAGGGACCGTATAACAGAGTATTCTCAATTCCTCCAACCATCCTTTGTGACATTTCTGTAATACATTTCACTTACCGATATGCTGTAGTTAGTTACCCAATACATTGTTCCTTTATTGCTTTGAACAAAAAGATGTCTTTTAGATGAATAAAGAATAATAAAATATTTACCTCTATTTCGTCTCTGACACTCTTCCTTTCTTTAGGTAGATCCAAGTTCTTAACGTAGATAATTTCCATCTGCCTGAAGAAATTCTTTTAGTTTTTTAATAGCGAACTTGTTACCAGCAGCACAGTCCTATGTTTTTGTCTGAGAAAGTCTCTGTCTCCTTTACTTTAAAAAAATACTTTTGCTAGACATTGCATTGAATTCTATGTTGGCCATTTTCTTTCAATATTTTACAGTATTCTACTTTTGCTTGCGTGGATTCTGATGAGAAGTTTGCTGTGTTCTTACCCTTGTTCCTATATTGGGAAGGTTTTCTACAGGTGAAGATAATACACCTAGGTGTGGTTGTTTTTGATATTTATCTTATTCGGTGTTCTCTGAGCTTCTGAAAATTGTGGTTTGGTGTCTGTCAATAATTTTGGTATCATCTCAGCAAGTATTACCTCAAACATTTCTTCTCCTGCCCCATTCTCTCTTTCTGCCAGTTCTTGGTGGTTCTCTCTTTTTCTGTTTGTGCTTCAATTTGGGAAGTTTTTATTGATCTATCTTCAAGTGTTTACCAATTCTTTCCTTAACTATGTGTTAAGTCTACTTATGAGCTGCCAAAAGCATTCTTTAACTCTGTTTTTGATTTCTAACATCTACTTTTGAAATCTCCACAACTCTGCTGACATTACCCATGTGATCTTGCATGCTGCCTATTTTTTTTATTAACATATTAATCATGGTTATATTCCAAATGCCTTATATCTTATGATGATTGCTTTTTCTCCCCAGAATGCCTTTTAATAAAAAAGTAAAAGTTGTCATGTATCAATAGTAGCTACAGGTAAATAGGCCTTTTAGGGGCAGGATTTATGGTAATCTGGATATGAGTTGGACTGTTTTAATGTTTGCTATAGCTATAGAGGAATGTGGAGCCTCTACTACCTAGTGTCATTATTTGTTTCCTCTTTTGGCTTTAAGGCTTTTCTTTGTCCTATTCATACTTCTCAGAGGGAGTCTATGTTTTATAGCTTTTCAGTTATAATTCTCTGCTATGTTTGTTGGGTGCAGAGGAGGTAAGAAATAGTCTTTTAGTGGAGTTTTGTCTCAGGGAGTGGCCTTCCCAACTGTTTCTGTCCCTCTTCAAGGCACATAGCTCCTCCCATCTTCCTTGTACCAAGTTCCCAGTATATTTCCTTGAAGTTCTGTCCCCTGTTAACTCTGTCTTTCTGCTCTTAGGTGAAATACAAATGCTAGAAGGGACTACAAGGGGAAGGAAATCTCTTTCCCCAGGTGAGCTAAGTCAGTCTTTGTTATAGGGAAGAAAATGAGAGGATTACCCTTGCTGCTTTCCCCCTTCCCTTGTCAGAGCCACAGGAGATTTTTCTTGAATCCATACTGTGTGAAGCTGTAGGGTTCCTAGAAGGAAAGCCCAAAACAGTGTAAGTACTGATTGCAGCCCCCAGGAATTTGTCAGGATCAAGCTAGTTAGCACTCAGCTTACAGCAAATTTCTAGTGCTATGTTTCTCTGGATGCACCAGGGACAGTTTGCCCTGTGACCCCAGTTCTTTGATAGGCTCAAGAACAGTTGTTGGTTTTCACTTTTCCTAGCTTTTTCTTGCACTGCCAAGAGCAATGACTTGTAAGCTCTTTTACATGTTAGAGCTGAAATAGATAAACCCACGTCTATCAACTTGGAATGGGAAAAATTAGATGTGCTTCATTTCAAGCCTAGAGACCCACATAATTTGCACAAATAGAAATATGTACATTGAACAATTAAAAAACTTTATATGAGATAAACAATAAAAACCAATAAATACATAATGTAATACAGATTTAGTGTACTCTCCATAGAATCAGAGTAGGTGGTGTTCGGTGGAGAAGAAGGCCAGGGCTTGCTCTTTGGAAGGTGCGTTCATCATTCTGCACCTCCTTCTTAGTTAACAATTTGAGTTTATGTTTTTACCACACACTCAAACTCTTATCAATAAAATCAAAGAACAAAACAGCAATCTAGGAAAAATAAAGGGTAAGTCTAGAAACATATGGAAAAAGTGCACAGACTGAAGAGCTGAAAAAGCAGCTCTTCATCCTTCTCACTTGGCATAAATTTACAAATAAAAATGCTGTGGCTCATTGAACCATGACCTGCAGTTTAAATTTGTTTCATATGATATTCTCTGACGAGAAAGTATGTCTAGTAAATTTGGTGAAGGGCTCTGCTTGAAAATGTAACATCTAAGAAAACACCACGTCTCAGAGGGCATTTACTTAGTGTGTTTTTAGGTGATGTCAATTATGCTGGAAAAAAAGGAGTGGTGTCCAGAAAATGGTATACTATTTCATTTCAAGAGCTGTTCATGGGCCAACATCATTAACTGAGCAGTCCCTATATGAGGTAATTCTGTAACTTGCTGTAGTTTTTATTTCATTTAAAGTCTGGACTCAGCTAATTAGTAACTGTGTGTCCTCCAGACCAATGTAAAAATTTCACACGCTTTCAGTTTTCTTCCCCTCGCCTCCACCCCAATGTCCGTGTGGAAAATGCCTAGAATATTGGTTCATATTATTGTTAAGAAAGATTCCTTTCTTTTCATAACAAATACTTATTTAGACCTAGCAACGAGTAGTTCTCACTTCTGTTAACTGTATCTTCACACTTACTCCTGGCTTCTTTCTGGATTAACTAACTAACTTTCTTTCCTGATGTAATTCAGCCTCTAAAAAGTAGGTATTTTCAGACACAGCCTATGAACTCTTCTCTTCTGAGTTCAAACTCACCCTTACCTGACAGTATCTGTGGGCATAGAATTCTAGAATCAAAGAATCAAAGAATTTCCATCTGTACTTGCAAGCGTTCCACTGTCTTCTTGTTTCCCATATTGTTGATGACAAACCTAGTGTTGTTACCGAATTCCTGAAGCAGGTCTGAGGCAAAGATGTGAATACGTAGATTTTCTCTTTAGTGACAATGCCCTGAGGTGTATACACAATGCATCAATATAGTTTTGGTGCTGTTGTGTTACTTTATTTTTTTTAAATTAATTTTTGGCTGTCTTGGGTCTTCATTGCTGCGTGGGGGCTTCTCTTGTTATGGAGCATAGGCTCTAGGCATGCAGGCTCAGTAGTTGTGGCACACAGGCTTAGTTGCTCTGTGGCATGTGGGATCTTCCTGGAACAGGGGTCATGTCCCCTGCATTCTTAAACACTGCACCACCAGGGAAGCCCTGTTGTGTTACTTTTTCATTCATTCTCTCTATTCTTTTCTGCAAAACATAATATGTATTATGGTGGGACTTCTAGCCATAAAATAGTCTATACCTATTTTAAATTGGGTTGTTTCTTATAATGAAATATTTGGTGTTCTTTATATATTCTGGACACAAGTCCTTTATCAGATATACGTGACTGACTGACTGCAAATATTTTCTACCACTCTGTGGCCTGTCTCTTCATTTTCTTAACAGTATCTTTAGATATCTTTAGAAGAGCAGAAGTCCTTAACTTGGATAAAAAGTCGGTTTCTCCTTTTGGTAAGAAAGCTTTTCTCCTACAGTCTATTCTAGAAATTTTATAGTTTTAGGTATTAGATCCAGAGTTTGAGTTAATTTTTTGTAAATATTGCAAGACATGAATTAGTTATTTTTTTGAATATCGATATCAACTTTTTTCAGCATTTGTTGAAACAGCTATTTATTCTCCATCAAGTAATTTTTCCTTCTTTGTTGAAAGTCAGCTAACCATATCTATCTATTTCTAGTTTCTCTATTCTAGGCTAGTGCATTTATCTTGACTCTAACATCACAGTTTTTGATTACTGTAGCTTTAGAACAACTCTTGAAGTCAGCTAGTATAATCCCTCCAACTTTTCAAAGTCTTCTAAAGTTGTTTTAGCATTTCTAGGGCCTTTACGTTTCCATAGGAATTTTAGACACAGCTTTTCAATATCTACCAAAAAGTCTTTTGGAAGTTCGCTTGGAATTGCATTGCACTTACAGTACACTATGGCAAGAACTGATAATATATCTCACCACTTACTTATGTCTTTTTCCATTACTCTCAATAGGAAGAAAAATTCCTCAACCTGATGAAAAACTTACAGCTGACATCATCCATAAGGCTGAATGCTTTATGTCCATGATTGATAGGAAAGAAACAAGGATGTCTGCTCTCACCAGCTCAATTATTTAATTTTGTGTGGGAGATCTTAACTAGTGCAATAAGGTAAGAAAAAATAAGTAAAATGAACAGATTGAAAAGGAATGAAGAAGACTATACATATTTGTAGATAACATGATCATCTAAGTAGAAAATCCAAGGAATCTACAAAAAACTATGCAAACTGACAAGTGATTTTAGTAAGATGGCAGGACACAGTGTTAATACACACAATTGATAGGATTTCTATATACTATACTAGCAACTGACAATTGGATTAAATAATAATACCATTTGCAATATCTGAAATATTTACAGATCAATATAAGACAATCTGTACAAGTGTATGTTGAAAACTGTAAAATATTACTGAGAAGTATACAGTGTTCATCTAGAGACTGAATAAATGTTAGAATGTCAAATTTTACAAAATTAATGTGGAGCCTCAATGCAATCACAATCAAAATCCCAAGAGAGTGACAATTTGATTCTAAAATTTATGGAAGTGGAAAGCCCAACATAGTCAAGGCTATTTTGAAAGTGTTGATCCTTGGCGTGTAATACTAGTTAGCAAGCCTTTATAGTAAAGCTACAGTAATTAAAAAACAGTGTGCTAGACATATAGTTTAATGGAATAGACAGTCCAGAAATAGCATTGCACCCATATGGTTGATTGATTTTGAACAAATCTGCCAAGGAAATACAATGGGAGCAAGAAAATTCTTTTCAACAAATGGTGCTGAAATAATTGGACCTCATAAACCTCAACCCTAATCTCACACCATATACAGTGAATAACTCACTCATCATAGATCTAAAACTGTACAATTTCTAGAAAAATTTAATGAAGAAATCTTAGTGGCCTGGAGTTAAACAGAGCTTTCTTGATATGATTCATGCTGTTTTTGTGTCCTAAGAAAAAAACTGTAGTTTCACGAAAATTTAAGGAACACACTGGAATAAAACCTACATAAGGAGGCTAAAGACGTGTACTTTGAAAACTGTAAGAAACTAATGAAAGAAGTTGAAGATGACACAAACAGATGCAAAGATATACTGTGTTCTTGTATTGAAAGAATATTGTTACAATAACCATACCACCTAAGGCAAGCTGCAGATCCAGTGCAATCTCTATGAAATTACTAATGGCATCATTCACAGAACAAAAAATTTTACAATTTGTATGGAAACACAAAAGACCCCAAATAGCAATCTTGCAGAAGAAGAACAGAGCTGGAGGAATCAAGCTCCCTGACTTCAGACTATACTACAAAGCTACAGTGAGCAAAACAGTATGGTACTGGCACAAAAACAGAAATATAAATCAATGGAACAGGATGGAAAGCCCAGAAATAAACCCACACACCTATGGTCAATTAATCTACAACAACAAAGGAGGCAAGAATATACAATAGAGGAAAGACAGCCTCTTCAACAAGTGGTACTGGGAAAACTGGACAGCTGCATGTAAAAGAATGAAATTAGAACATTCTTTAATACCATACACAAAATTAAACTCAAAATCAATTTAAGACCTAAATGTAAGACCAGATACTATAAAACTCCTAGAGGAAAACACAGGCAGAGCACCCTTTGACATAAATCACAGCAAGATCTTTTTTGATGAGTCTCCTAGAGTAATGGAAATAAATAAAAACAAATGGGACCTAGTTAAACTTAAAAGCTTTTGCACAGTAAAGGAAACCATCAACAAAGTGAAAAGACAAACTACAGGCTGCGAGAAAATATTTGCAAACAATGCAACTGACAAGGGATTAATCTCCAAAATAGTACATGCAGGTCAATATCCAAAAAAAACAACCCAATCAAAACAATCAAAAAATGGGCAGAAGCTCCTCTAAGTAGACATTTCACCAAAGAAGACATACAGATGGCCAAAAAGCACATGGAAAGATGCTCAACATCACTAATTACTAGAGAAATGCAAGTCAAAACTGCAGCTACCTCATACCAGTCAGAATGGCCATCATCAAAAAGTCTACAAACAATAAATGCTGGAGAGGGTGTGGAGAAAAGGAAACCCTCCTATGCTGATTTGGGGAATGTAAATTGGTACAGCCACTATGGAGAACAGTATAAATAGAGCTACCATATGATCCAGCAATCCCACTCCTGGGCATATATCCAGAGAAAACCATGGTTCACAGGGATACAGGCACCCCAATGGTCACTGCAGTGCTGTTTACAATAGCCAAGACATGGAAGCAACCTAAATATCCATTGATTGATTGATAGATGAATGGATAAAGAAGATGTGGTGTATATATATATATATATATATATATATATATATATATATATACACACACACACACGTATACACATGTATGTTTATGTACACACACAATGGAATATTACTCAGCCATAAAAAATAATCACATAATGCCATTTGCAGCAACATGATTGGATCTAGAGATTATCATACTAAGTGAAGTAAGTCAGACAGAGATAGTCAAATATGATATCACTTATATTTGGAATCTAAAAAGATGATACACCTGCAAGCTGTGCAGCATGGCCAAAAATAAATAATAAAATGCAAAATAATGGCTATAAAAGATGATACACATGAACTTATTTATACAACAAAAACATACAGACTTCAAAAACAAACTTACGGTTACCAAAGGGGAATCATTGGGGGAAGGATAAATTATGAGGTTGGGATTAACATGTACACACTACTATATATAAAATATAATCAACAAGGACCTACTGATAGCACAGGGAACTCTGCTCTGTATTCTGTAATAACCTATATGGGAAAAGAATCTGAAACAGAATGGATATATGTATAACTGATTCACTTGCTATACACCTGAAACCTACACAACATTGTGAATCAACTATACCCCAATATAAAATAAAAATTAAATTTTAAAAAAAGACATAATCACCTAACTTTTGACAAAGGTGCAAAGGCACTTCAATGGGGAAAGAGTAGTCTTTCCAATAAATAGTACTGAAACAACTGGACATCTCTCTTTACACATAGACACCTCAAGAAGAAAACTAGTATGATATACATTGGTTATGACCTTTTAGGTACAAAAACCAAAAGAATGATCCATGAAAAAATGGCTAAGTTGGATGTTATTAAAATTAAAAACTTGCTCTGTGAAATACATTATTAAGAGAATGAAAAGCCACAGACTGCTAGAAAATATTTGCAAATCACATATCTGATAAAGGACTTGTATCCAGAATGTACAAAGAATTCTTAAAACTCAGCAATAGGGGCTTCCCTGGTGGCGCAGCGGTTGAGAATCTGCCTGCCAATGCAGGGGACACGGGTTCGAACCCTGGTCTGGGAAGATCCCACATGCTGCGGAGCAACTAGGCCTGTGACCCACAATTACTGAGCCTGTGCTCCGCAACAAGAGAGGCCGCGATAGTGAGAGGCCCGCGCACCGCGATGAAGACTGGCCCCCGCTTGCCACAACTAGGGAAAGCCCTCGCACAGAAACGAAGACCCAGCACAGCCATAAATAAATAAATAAACCCAAAGTTTAAGAAAAAAACAAAAACTCAGCAATAAAAAATAAGCCAATTAAAAAAGAGTAAAGTATCAAGCACATCAGCAAAGTGGATATACAAATGGCAAACAAGCGTATGGAACGACACTTCACAGCGTATGTCATTAGGGAAATGCAAATTAAGACGGCAATGAGATACCACTATCAAAACAAGAATGAGCTATCACTACACACCTATTAGGATAGATGAAACAAAAACCCCAAAACAAAGTCTGACGACTAAATGCTAGTGAGAATGTGGAGCAACAGGAACTCTCATTCATTGGAAACAAGTTGGAAGGTTTCTTCCTTCGTTTTTTAAACAAAGCATATTTGAATTGTGGTAAAATATACATAACATGAAATTTACCATTTTAACAATTTTAAGTGTATAGTTCAGTGGCATTAATTGAGGATATTCACATTATTATGCAACCATCACCACCATTCATCTCCAGAACTTTTTTCATCTTCCCAAACTGAAACTCTGTATCCATTAAAAATTTATTCCCTGTTCCTCCCTCCCTCAAACATCATTCTCCAAGAAAAGAAACTAGGGCTTCCAGGAGAAATGACAGCTTTGAAAGCCAAGGCAAGGATAAACAGGATGAGCATGGAGCATCTTACAGTGTCAGAAAGTAAGGAAAACAAAACAAAAACCAGTAGGGTATGTCAGAGGGACACAGGAGCCAACTGAAAGAGCTCCCAATGTCCAAAGCTGAAACCTTGAGCAATAAAATAAATAACATGTATTAGAATATAACCCAATGTATAAATCTAAACATAAATATCTATGAGTCTATAGTGATGTAATAAATAATTTAATTAATTAATAAGAATAGGCAAATCTCCCATACAGAAGAATTCCTGACAATTTATGTAGTTACTCTCTCATCAAGTAGGTGGAGCATAATTCCCCACTCCCTTAATTGTGGGAGGGACTGACTTCCCTCTAAATATAGTACAGAAAAGTGAGGGGAGTAACTTTACAGTGGAGAAAGTTGACAAACACTACCTCAGCCATGTGATCAAGTTTAACATCTTGAGTGATAAATAATATGGGTAGCATATGCACTTAATATGATGTGAAAAAGCTATCACTTTACAAACACTGTGGTCTTCCAAGAACCGGTAAGCCCAATGCAATCAAGAGAAGAAAAAAAAAATCAGACAAACCCAACTTGAGAAGCATGCTACTCAATACCTGACCAGTATTCCCCTAAAGTGTCAAAGTCATCAAAAACAAGAAATATTTGAGAAATTGTCATACTCTAAAGAGCTCTAAGGAGTCATTAGGACCAAAGGTAATGTTCTATTCTAGATAGAATCCTGGGACAGAAAAGGGACATTAGGTAAACACTAAGTAAATCTGAATAGTTTGCACTTTAGTTAGCAATCATGAGTCAACATTGGTTAATCAGTTTTGACAAATATACTAAAGTAAGATAGTTAGTTCTGCTCTAGAACATGAATGATTATGGTCTTTAAAACATGATATATTAATACTAACTTTCCATATTCAACCCCCAGAAGTTTAATAAATGCAGTAAACTATCAAAAATAAATGATCTCTTTTTTCTTTCAGAATCCCATTTCTCATTTCCTCAAGGTCCAATTCCTCACAAGCCAGGACTATTCAAGCACATCCCAAACCCATAGTCATTCGTACTGTGACCCAGTTGAACAGAGCTATTGGTTTCCCTACAAGTTTTCCTTCTGTAGATCTTTGTGAAAGCTTGAACATCAAGCTTTGTGAAATGACTCTGATTCTTCACCATATCTGTATCTTGTTCAGTGGAGGACATGTAGTCCTGGAGCTGATCATAGAATCCATTTCAAAAATAAGCAGAGAGAGAGAGAAAGTGACTCCAAGCAAAATGTCCCTGACATTTCTTCATTCCAAGAAGGTATTTTTACCATAAGAAGAAATCATAGATTACTGGAGTTGGAAAAAGCCATGGATAAGATCCTTGTACTGGATGTAGAGATCAAGCCCCATAGAGATTAAATGACTTGCCCAAGGTCACAGTTTGTTAGTCTCTTAGAAAAATAATAATTTTTTCTAAAATAGGATGCTTCTCACATTTTAGTCTTTTACTGTACTTAGCAAATTTAACCTTTTCCATGCAGCTGTTGAGATAACCTACTGGTTGTATAAGCTACATCAATACAAGGGACATATCTCAGAAAATGCCCCCAGACTGCCTCCCTTTTCATTATTGAAAACCACGAGATGAAACTCTTTAATAACTCACTGCACAAGAGGACCATTACTGTCAGCATATACCACTCAGCCATATATTATAGCTTTTTACTTCTCCACACAAAATTGCCTTGAAATTTACATTTGCTATAAAGGATTCAAGTCCATCACCGTTAATTTCCCTCTACAAATTATGTTTAATTATCACCTCTTTCCACCTATAAAGAAGCCCCTCTTGTACTTCTGTCTCCATATAGCTCTCAAGAAGAGTTTCCCCAGCATGAATCTTTGATGGTGATTTTATATCCCTTACATGCCCTTCCTTGTCAAGCTCACACAGCCCACTTAGAGATATGGAAATGAATGGCTTGCCTGGCTCCGCATTTCCTGCATACATATGAAATCTGGTCTCCCTAAGCAGGAGAAAAAGAGGAACATTTTCCAGCTTTAGCCTGTGGACAATTAGGCTAGAAACATCCCATTCTAAGATTCAAAGACGCTTTGAAAGTCTATCCATGATTGATTGCTTAACAGGTCATATACTACATCTAATCTTTCTGATGCTTCAAGAATCATCTTTATTCTCTCCCTCAGTTGGGAGCCCTAGAAGAAATCAGTTTAAGGGAAATATTGAGAAATCCAAAAATTATATTTTACTATTTTTTTCATTTAATTTCTATGCTTCCTTAGTACCATATAAAGAGCATGGTCTTCAGAGTCAAAAATATTAGCAGTCAAATCATAACTCTACCAAAAATTTACGTAACTTCAGGCAAATCGCTTATCTCTGAGTCCCTGTTCTCTCAACCTTAAACATAAAGCTATTTTAAGTTTAACTAAGATTAGCATGTATTATGCTTGGCACATTCAAGGAATTCAAATGTTAATTGTCCCCTTCCAGATTCAATGAAGCAGTATTTTTGTCTATAATCTACTGTCTGCAACTGATGGAAACTCAACTCAAACTAGCTGAAGCTAAAATGGAATTCACTGACTCACATAACCAGGAAGTCCTGGCATGTCTTTGGCTCTGGACATAGCTGGATTAAACTTCCCAAACACTGTCACCATGGCTCTTGACTCTGTTTATCTTTGCTTGGAGTTGCTCTGAACATAAGCACTGACCAAATGACTGGCAAAATAGCTAGTATAAGTTAAAGATCTTCAGCCCCCTCTCTTAGTAGACCCTCAGTGAAGAAAACTGTCTCCTACTATTTACATATCAAGTTCAGGGAAGATTCTAATTGGCCCTGCTTGAATCACGTGCCTGCCTCCCATATGTGACCAATGGGAAGGGACTACTCAGTTTGGCCAACCTGGGTAAGGACCTACCATTGTGGTAGAGAACAAAGTGCCATGATTTATAGTCATAGGATTAAATGGAGTGAGGGATCCTGAAGAAACCAGAAGAGGGACAATTAAAATAATACTGGGAGAAAAAAATTAAATAAATGACAACTATAGCTTCCAGTGTGCATTTTTGTCAATCAATAAATAAGTTCTTGGTTTCTTTATTCATAACCAGATTTTCTTTTGCACTCGAGATTGTCTTGTATAGGGATCTGTAGTCTATGTCAGGGATTAGCAAACTACAACCCAGAGACCAAATGTGGCCCACTGCTTGTTCTGTAAATAAAGTTTTATTGAAACACAGCCACACTCTTTCCTTAATGTATTGTCCATGGTTGTTTTGACACTACATTATCAGGGTGGAGTAGCTGCAACAGAGTTCATAGAGCCTGCAAAGCCTGAAATATTTACTATCTCACTCCTTTTAGAAAAAAGTTTTCCAACCCCTGATCTATGTTACAATAACAAGATAATGAGAGAGGCAAAAAAAAAAAAAGAAAGAAAGAAAGCTTACTTAGAATATTTGCTTGAAATAAAATACAAAATTGATGACAATTTTTATGTAATTTGCATCCACAATCTGTTAGTAATAAAAGTATTTTAGAAGTTAGAAAAATATATCTTGCCCAACAAAGTGTCCTCCAAAGAGTAGATGCTCAGGATATATATATATATATATGTATATATGTATATATATATATATTTTAACATCTTTCTTGGAGTATAATTGCTTTACAATGGTGTGTTAGTTTCTGCTTTATAACAAAGTGAATCAGCTATACATATACATATATCCCCATATCTCCTCCCTCTTGCATCTCCCTCCCACCTTCCCTATCCCACCCCTCTAGGTGGTCACAGAGCAACGAGCTGATCTCCCTGTGCTATGCGGCTGCTTCCCCCTAGCTATCTATTTTACATTTGGTAGTGTATATATGTCCATGCCACTCTCTCACTTCGTCCCAGTTTACCCTTCCCCCTCCCCGTGTCCTCAAGTCCATTCTCTACATCTGCATCTTCATTCCTGTCCTGCCCCTAGGTTCTTCATAACCTTTTTTTTTTTTTTTTAAGATTCCACGTATATGTGTTAGCACACAGTATTTGTTTTTCTCTTTCTGACTTACTTCACTCTGTATGACAGACTCTAACTCCATCCACCTCACTACAAATAACTCAATTTTGTTTCTTTTTATGGCTGAGTAATATTCCACTGTATATATGTGCCACATCTTCTTTATCCATTCATCTGTTGATGGACACTTAGGTTGCTTCCATGTCCTGGCTATTGTAAATAGTGCTGCAGTGAACATTGTGGTACATGACTCTCTTTGAATTATGGTTTTCTCAGGGTATATGCCCAGTAGTGGGATACTAGGGAGAAAATATTTGGAAATGAAGCAACTGACAAAGGATTAATCTCCAAAATTTACAAGTAGCTCATGCAGCTCAATATCAAAAAAACAAACAACCCAATCCAAAAATGGGCAGAAGACCTAAATAGACATTTCTCCAAAGAAGATATACAGATTGCCAACAAACACATGAAAGAATGCTCAACAGCACTAATCATTAGAGAAATGCAAATCAAAACTACAATGAAATATCATCTCACACCGGTCAGAATGGCCATCATCAAAAAATCTACAAACAATAAAGGCTGGAAAGGGTGTGGAGAAAAGGGAACCCTCTTGCACTGTTGGTGGGAATGTAAATTGATACAGCCACTATGGAGAACAGTATGGAGGGTCCTTAAAAAACTAAAAATAGAACTACCATGAGACTCAGTATATATTTTTAATACATATTTAACAGCACAACCATCTACTAAATTCACTCAAGCTCCCGAACTAGGAGCTCTCCTTGAAGCATCCTTTTCCCTCACACTCCACTTCATCCATAACTTCAAATCCTCTCAGGTCTACCTTCACACTACATCCTAAATGCCTCTACTTCTCTCCATCTTTCAGCTTCCTCCCTAGTGCAAGCCAACACCATTTCTTGTGTAGACTAATGCATTAGTTTTGGGGATTTTAATAAATTTATTTATTTATTTATTTTTGTCTGCATTGGGTCTTCCTTGCTGTGCACGGGCTTCTCATTGCCATGGCCTCTCTTGTTGCAGAGCACAGGCTCTAGGTGTGCAGGCTTCAGTAGTTGTGGTGCACGGGCTTAGTTGCTCCACAGCATGTGGGATCTTCCCGGACCAGTGATCGAACCCGTGTCCCCTGCATTGGCAGGTGGATTCTTAACCACTGCGCCACCAGGGAAGTCCCTGCATTAGTTTTGTAATGGTCTCCCTGCTTCTATTCTTCCTCATCTATACTCCATAATCCCTTCAACATCCAAGTTGGACCCTTTTAAAAACAAATCAGGTAATATTGCTTTCCTCCCTAAAGCCCTCCAATGGCTTCCCACTTTGCTTTGACTGAAACCCAACTTGTTGTCCTTGGACTGCAAGTCACTACGTGAACTGGTCCCTGCCCACCTCTTAGCCTCAAACAGATTCACTCTAGCCCCTCTGCCCCACTCCAGCTATGAAACACTTCTTTGGTTCCTAGAATATGCCGTGTTCATTCCCTTTTAGGACTTTTCCTTCCCTCCTTCTGCCTGGAACTTTCTGCTCCCATCCCCACATGGCTGGCTGATTTTGCCTAGTAATTCAGGAATCCAAAGGTTACCTCTTCACTCGAATAAAAGATATTTTCCCATAACTTTTATAGATTATATTGTGGTATTAAAAGTTATGTTCTGTTTTCTAACTGGTTACCACATACATTATGAGATTTGCATTTTGTGTAATTACAAAGTAATTGACATCCATAACCTTACTGGTTATGACTTATCATCACATGTTAATAGCCTGACTTTCTAACATGATCTAGGTGGTGATTGGAGCGATATGAACATAATGATATATGCTAGGTGAATGACTCTTTTAATGAGATGTAGCAATACGATATTCATTTATTATTTTCATAGACTTTGACTAATTGTTTCATAATTAGCTCCAGCTCATTTACAGGTTTTGTGAGCTTGTTGTTGAAGTTAACAATCATTGGCTAAAATAGATTTGACGCTGATATGTACTATGAAAATATGGGTCTATATAGTCTGTTTAGATAATTCAATGAAGCTGTATATTTTGACCCAGGAGCTTTTGACTTCATGTAACTCAGACAAAAAAAAAAAAAAAATCATCATGATTAAAACATCAAATCTTATGACTTTTTAGAATATTGTGAGACAGGAGGTATTTACAGATTTTCTGTTATAGGACATAGAGTTTTAATTGACACTGAATAAACTTTGATCTAACAGGGTGTTAGCACTACATAAAAAAAGCTTTTATTGCACTATGACTGACCTCTGCCGGTTCATAGTTATTCTGAATAGCCACAGGTTGAAATGAGTATATTAATGGAGGTTAAAACTAATATTTAAATCCATACCTTTTGGACTTCAGCCAAGTGCTAGCCACCTTACTGAGTATGTCAACCCCATATTTGTCCACAAAGACATTTTGACGACTTGGTGAAATGCCATTTTAAAAAAATCCAGATACAAATGCTTGATCTACAAACAATATTAAAAACAGGAAATGGGGTTTGCCTGTCATGATTTTTTCTTAATGACCCCATCTTAGGTCCTGGTGGGAACTGCTTTTTCTCCTCAATGCTCATAAAGCAGCTTGTAATTTTAATCAAAAATATCTCAGATCTGTAGTTTGTCATGCCTTTCAAGAAAACCAGATGTTGTCTCTCTCTTATCATCTAGCACTTCTCTTAATGTTAGGGATCTTATTTGGAAGCTGCCTTCATTCCTCAGGATATAAGGCCAACCATAAGGAGCTATGCACTCAGATAGAATCACAGCTCACCTCCTACAATCTTGCTAATTATCTAGGGTCTTAGTTGCCACACACTCAGTACTGCAGATTTCAGTATGAAAACAAAACAAAACAAAACATTTCTTTGACCAAAAATACCAAAGAAAATGTGAGTTTTGCCCATTATATGCATTGTTATGAAAAGAGTCAAAGAAAGAGCTCTAGACATTTGGGAAAAAACCTTAGCCTTGTCACTACATAGAATTTGTAGCATTTTCCCCACCATGGAGTCTCATCAGGTGATTGCTTCTCTTACATAAACTGAGAGCCACATGTCTACCACTCACTGATTAACTGCAGAGACAGAGCTTTAATGGTAGACATTCCTGTAGTTTGAGTCATCTGTGTGTGTGTGTGTGTGTGTGTGTATGTTTTAATAAATATGTGACCAGTTTGGGGCAGAGAAGAGGAGAATCCCTCAACAGATAATGAATCTAGTTTCCATAAATGGATGAAAGCTTGGCAGTTTTGGTTTTTTTTTTTTTCCTCACCTCTACTTCCCCCTCCTAAGCTCTAGCCCTTCTCTTCTCCCAAGGGCGGGTCATGTTGCCCGTTAATGGTTGCCCCAATTTCCCAAAGAGACACTTCCAAACCCCATACATAAAACTTTGTTCTCCTAATTTTTTTTTTTAATGACAGACTCTTACAAAGGAGCTACTAGAAAATTTTGTAAAAAACATTTCTAAGGACCTTGTTATGTATTGCCAAAATGGCATTCCATTTATTCATCTCAGAACGGAGATCTCCTGTGGTTACAAAGTTTAACTCCCAGGACTGAGAACTCAAGACAGTTCTAGCAACATGATTTTACTCTTTCTTCCTGGAAGTTGTTGCCCACGAAGATAAGGCTATAAAGCAATAAATCACTTCACTGTTAGCTTCAGAACTTGTCTGAAAACTAAGTTATATGAATAATTAATTTGCCCATCTAGATAAACAGACCTTCTTGTCAAAACAATAGATTGTTCACAGGAGCAAACAGCTCACATATCAAACTATTTTTACTATTTTTACTTAGAAGACTTTCTTAAAGATCCTTATCTTGCAGCGCTCACCAATCTTAAGCTCTTGCATCATACTTTGGCCATTCCCTATCAGATCTTCACACTAAACCTGCCTTAAACCACTTGAGCCCAGATCCTCAAATTGTAGAGATTTCTACCCATGACCATCCTCTTTTGTGCCATGACTAAGACTCTGTTGGGGTACGGTCTCCCTTACTGCCATAGGTTTAATCAAGTTAGCTTTGCTTAAGCCTCAGTTTATTCTAGTGACGTTTTGGCAAGTCAAAGTCAAAGCATCCAACAAATATGTATTAACTCGCTTTTTTGGGCTAGATATGGGGGACTGAGTGTTGACTAAAGGTGACAACAGTCCGTGTAATCCTGGGAGGGAAAAATATATTTGTCAAACCATTACAAATATATACATTTCCATTGTGATTAGTGTTATATGGGACAGTTATAAGGTGTTGTGAGAGCAAATAAGTAATTGACAAGTAAGTAATCGAATAATGTGACACTTTCAGGGAGAATAAGATGAATGCATTGAGTAAGTAATGTTTGATCTGAGATTTCAAGGATGAGTAAGTCTCAACTAGGAAAAGATGGAGAGAAAGGGGTAGAGGAAGAGAAAGAATGGAAGGGAAAAGGGATAAACACGGAATAAGGGGAGGAGCAAGGAAAATGGAGGAGGGGGGAGACTAAGGAAGAGGGGAAAGGGGGAAGAGGGAAGGGAGAAGAGGCGGGAAATGAAGAGGAGGAGGAGGAAGTGAGAGGGAGGGGAGAGAGGGGAAGTCGGAGAACTTTCTAGGCATATGGAAAATCTGTGTGAGGACAACTGAAAAAAATAAATAAATAAATTCCCCTCATCCTAGAACAGAGAGCAAAGGGAAAGCAATATAAGGTAAGACTGGGGAGGTCAATAGGAACAATATGTAGGCATATAGACCAGAAAAGTCGTACAATTTAACCTTCAACCTTAAGTGTATGAGAGTGTCTGCTTTATCATATTTTCACTAACATTAAGTATTATCATATTTTCATCTTTGCTAACTTGATCCATGAAAAATATCCCATTATCTTAATTTTTAATCCTTTGTTTACTGGTGGATTTACAAAGAAAAGCTAATTTAACATTTTTATTTCCTCCATTATAACTCATCTCTTCGTTTCTTGACCTTAATATAACCATTAAGATTCTTGTTTTTCTATCTATTTGAACAAGATTTTATATATTGTGATATTAGCCTGTCAGCATAATTTTTACAAATATTTCTCCTAGTTCGTTGTTGGCTTTTAATCTTTGTATTGTTTTATAAATACATAGCAATTTATTTTTATACATTATGAATATTTTTATTTGTGATTTTTCCTTTGCTTTTCTGCTAAGAGAGTCTTTCTTAATCCAAAGATTTAATCACCTAAATATTTTAAAGAGTTTTATAATTTGCATTTCTCCATTTAAATCTTGAAATATTTGGTATTTATTTTGGAGCATATCATCTGTTAAGGATCTAAATATACTTCTTCCCCTTAATAAGTTTCCAGTGGTTGCAGAATTATTCATTGACTAATCTTCCCATCCTCTCTCTACAAGTTCTTGATACCTCCTTTATCATATTTTGCCTTTTCAAATACTAGCTAGAAGTTTTTATAAAGTCACCTATTCTACTTAGTCTGTTTGTTTATCCCTAGGGCTACAGTGATTTAATTATTGGAGCCTCACAGTAAGTTTTAATATCTGGTTGCAGCCTGTCCCAGCTCTCACCTGGTTATTCCTCCAGTAGCACTTTAGAATAACAGTATCAAGTTCTGAAGAAACAAATCCTTTTGAAATGTTAATTTGCAGGTTGTTAGCAGGTCCACCTTCTTATACTCTAATGCCATTCCACACACTTCATGTAGCACATACATTATTTAGCCTGCTAATTCAGGTTTCCAGAGCTGTAATTAGAAATACTAATACCCAAAGACCTGTATTTGAGGTCAGATTTCACCACTTTCAGCATCTACTTAAGGATGCCTTCTGATTTCTGCTTTCCCATGTATAAGATGGTGGGCCCTGTGCATCACGTGACACTATCGCGAGGATGAAATCATGTATGAAAAAGCTTTTGTGAGCAAGAGGTCAAGGTAAGTGCTAGAGTCTGGAGCTAGGCTAGGCCTTCCTCTTGTGGCCATGACTGGGCCACAGTTACACCAGCCTCTTCATCTTCATCACCTTACCCGGCCTCTTCAGCCTAAAACCTCCCAATTGTCAGGATCAAGTTTTGTAATTAATATTGTAAAGGCAAATACCTCAATGCTTAAACGGTACTACAATGTAATCCTGCTATAAAGTGAAGAGCCTTAAAAACAAACAAAACAGTGGCCCCTCAACCTGAAAGAGCTTGGATTTGAGGACATTGAGTTTTCTCCATGACCAGAGGGGAGAAAATGATGGTTTCCTGTGTGCCCATTCTATGTGGAGAAAGGAAGAGACATGGGCCTGCCATGAGGTCCGGCAAATAGCTAACAGAAAAAAGAAAAGAGCAACAGGAGAGGCCCCTTTAAAATTCATCCGGCCCCCTCACCTAGGGGGCAGAGATGAATTTCAAAGAAGATGAAATTCCCTACCCTTTCCTAGATGGGATCTCTCTTCCTCCAGCCCAGAGTGCTGTTTGCCCAAGTCCAGCCTTACAGGAAAGCGGATCCCAGAGAGGCATCCCTGAAGGCACAGCCACCCTCCCCTCCTCTGAGGCTGGGCTCCAGGTTGTCACACACCCCAGCAAACCCCAACAAGTTAATTTGTAATCTTAGGGGGAAAATGATGGTCACACTATGTTTGTCACTGAGCACTCTCCCTGCCAGTTTTAACAGCTGATTAGTTAGCACCACTGGAATCGATCTGCATCAGTTCCACCTGCATGCACCCACCAGGAACCACTTTATTGTAAATCAATCATTCTGCAAACATCTCACAAAGGGGCCAGGCTTTGCTAACAAGCTGTCCCTTCCTGCTGCCTGTTGGCAGCGCCCAACAAATGAGGAGTGTGATCAACATTTATTCAAAAATTCTCTCTTCAGGGTCTTTTGAGCCTGGGCAGGGGTTAGAGAAGCAGGAATGGATTGGGGCTTCTGAATACAAACACATGCACAAGGTTGTGGATTGGTCTCCCCGGAACCAGGGCCAAGGTTTGACCAGACCCTTCCTTTAAAAAAAAAAAAAAAAAGGGCAAAAGTTTTGAGTAGACAATTCACAAAAGAAGATATGTGGATGGCCATAAGGACATGACAAAATGCTCAATATCATTTGTCATCTTGGAAATGGAAATTAATGCCTCAGTGATATACCTACACCACCACCAGAATGGCTGAAAAGACTGACAACACCCAACGTCAGTGAGGATGTAGAGCAAACTGAACTTTCAAACATGGTGGGCGAGAGTGTAAAATGAGATAACTACTTGAAAAAAGGGTTTGCAATTTCTTATAAAACTAAACATACGTATACCCTATCACCAGCAATTTTACTCCTATTTATTTACCCAAGATAAATGGAGGGATATGTGCACACAAAGACCTGTACGCAGAAATTCACAGCAGCTTCATGCACAATAGCCAAAATCTGGAAACAGCCCAGGTAATCATAACCAGGTGAATGGATAAACAAACTATGGTATATCTATACATAGGGAATACACTCAGCAGTAAAAACGACTGAATTACTGATACACACAACATGGATGAATCGCAAAAACATTATGCTGAGGGAGGAAACTTACCCGAAAGAGTACCTACTCTATGATTCCATATATATGACACTGCAGAGCAAACCAAACTAATCTATAGTGGGGAAAAAATTGTAATATTGATTGCCCCTGGGGAGGTGGGGTTGTAGATTGAGTAGGATGTGGCATGAGGAAACTTTTTGGAGTAATGGTCATATTCTATACCTTGATAGGGGTTTGGATTACACAGGTGTATGCAGATGTCAAAACTCAGTGGAGGATCCACTTAAGATTTCTACACTACTGTATGCAAACTTTACCTCAAAATTCACAAGTAAGAGAGAAACATAAATAAATATTAAATTTAATTAAGGCTATGTGTGCTGAAGTATTTGGAGTGAAGTGTACCAAAGTCTGCAACTTACTTAAAATGCACTTTAATGTTAAGATGGATTGGTAACTGGATAGAAGGATGGACAGAGGGATAGATGTGACATGAAGCAAGTGAAATAAAACCTAAGTACGGGTGAGGGGGTTATTCACTGTAAAATCCTTTTAACTTTCTGTATGTTGGAAATTTTTTCATAATAGTATGTCGTGAGAAAAGAGAGAGAAGAGATAGAGGGTCTTCCTCACCTGGTCAGCATTAATAGCACACAGGGGCTTTGTGCCTTGTCTGAGTGTCCCATGGTCTCTAAATCAGTCTTTACCCTATCCACTGACTAAATAAAATGATTAAATTTTGACTACCCAGAAGACAAACCTGCCAGGTATAACACTGGGAACACACTCCTAAGTGAAAAAAAAATGTGCAGGAAATATTATAATTGGTTTCCAAGAGCCTTCTATAAAACAAGTTCAACTCTTTAATTAAGGAGACGGGACAAAAGCATTTTGTCTTGAGATATTTTCCCTCTAGCTTTGTGGCTTCTATGTGAATCTCAGTATGTGGGCAGGAAAGCCGGAGAAAACTGTGCTCCCATTCTGGGTAAGGGAGAGCTCTATTGTTTGAGTTTGGTTAGAAGGCATGAAGGTCATAACCTGATTTTGCCAAATGTGGTCCAGACAGCCTCATGCAGGAACCGCTCAGCTCATTTGCTGACAGATGATTGCATTGTCAGCGCTGCATGGTTGAGGGTAATTGTGTGATGATGACTCCCCTGTAAACCTTACATCAGAAGGCAAAACTCTGGGCGTAGTGTGAGCAGTGGGGAAGCGGAGAATTGGACTGCAAGGGAGAGCAGCTGAACGCCTATGGTCCATCGACTTCGATGGGGGTTTGTGGAGGCACATAGGGGAGAACCACTGGCTCACTGGGGAGACAGTTATGGTAATACAACATCACAAGGTAATGGTTACAAGATAACATGGTTACAAGAACCCTTGGATTGATTAGGACTTGGCAACCGAGGTGGAGCAGGATTTAAGGAGGCAGTAGGTGTGTTAAGACTGCTTGTACTGGTTTAGGAGTTAAGCACCCGGCTGCTAAATTTAGCTTTACCTGGGTTCAAGTCCCAGCTGGCCATTTACCAGCTCTGTGACCATGGGCAAATTGTTCTAACTCTCTAGGCCTCTGTTTTACTTTATCTGCAAAACGATTTAAATAATTGTAGCCCATGTATGGTTATCGTGAGGCTTGTGAGCAAGATAAAAAGCTGAGAATAATGCCAGGTGTGTGATGGCATCGTGTCAGTGTTCACTGTGACTTGAGGCAAACTGCCCTTCTTCTGGGCCTTGGGCCGTCTTGAGTTACAGTAATACAGTGTTAGGCTTCAAATATTACTCTCTGTTGCTTGGCTACTGTCAGCCCTCCATTCCAGTTGGATATTCTTGTTCTGGGCATGGGCCATAACTTATCAGGGTATAAATGCAAGATATGAGCAAGTCTGTTTTAGGCTGAGCAAGTACATCTTGAGGATTCTTTTGGAGAATGAAGGCACAGGGTCCCTAAACTTCTGGGTGCTTATCAAACATTTCTAGGCCTTAGCTTTCTCTTGTTAGACTAGGGATAATAATGCCAGATTTTGCAGAGTTATTGTGAGAATGAGGACAATAAATTAAAAAGTGCCTGTCACCATACCTGGCTCATAGTAATTGCTTGATAAATCATATTTGCATATATATATATATACACACACACACATTTATTGAGCAATTAGTATATGCATACATATATAAAACATAAATATATACACACATATAGCTGTAGTAATAATTATCATATATAGTTATAACCAGATGAATGAGGGTTGCAGGTGAATATTTATCTAGATATATGAGTACCCTTTTCTTCAGGCCTAGGCAACTTAGAAAGCAAGGATCCAGCAAATGATCCATTTACATATGTTTGGTAAATTTTATTTAATTCTACCTGATTCTATTTAAAAGCTATATATATTGTGGTAATAAAACTTATGAGATATTTAATACTCCATGTAGAGCAAAGGTTAAAAGAAACAATTTTCTGTGACGCACCTATTAATAGTAATAGATTGGTAGTGGTTGTTCTGATATTGATGGTAACACAAAATACACAAAGTATTTCCCAGTTTAACAATGTATGTTCATTCAGATCCTTCTCCTTCTGAACATGTTAAAACCACCAAGAAAAATAACATGTAATCTTACTTCTACATATGGCAGATGAGCAAATTGAGAACTCGGGAAAACATGGAACTTCACTCATTCTTTCATTAAACATGTTTGGTAACCCGTCCTGTGCCCAGCATAGTGCACTGAGTTTAGGGCACAAGCAGGACTAAGTCATTATAACTGTGGACAGGGGATTAAAATCTAGGTAACATAGTGTTTTTCCAGGTCCCACCAGATATGCCCTAAAAATAAAAGTCTCCGGTTCAAAAAAATAAGTGAATTGCAACATACTGCTTATGCCCCTGGTGGAGATTTGCAATGCATGTGGGCATATTAAATGTTCTAAGAAGTCCTAGGAAATGTTCACTATTTAACTCTGCACTTCAACAATTATTTGACCACAGAATCTTTTTGCCAACAAGACGTATTCATATAATCTGGGAATTCTGTACTAGACGAGGACAGACATACACACACATGTGATGGCATATGACAAAGGCTGGGACAGCTTGGTGGCCTGAGCAGCCTGAAATCAGGACAAGGGAGTCAGATCTGCCTCTCTGCATTAACCAATGGTTCAAGAAAGCTCCCACATTTGAGCCAAAGTCCTGTAGCCAAATGATGGAAGTACCGGAACCATCCCAGAGCACCTTGAACCAGACTACAGTGTTTCTAACAAGAAAAGACAGACTTTCCGTGTTTACTCTTCACACTCAATAAGTATGATTTTTTAAGGTTTGTGCTCTCTTTGAGAAGTTCGGCATTGACTTCTCAACATGTAAAACAAAGAGGTTGAACTTGGTCATTTCTTACTGCATGCCAGCCTTCCATGATTCTCTGCTTTAAAGGTACACACATTCTGCAGGGTTTCGTTAAGAGCCAGTGGTCCACAGGCCAGCAGAGCAAGGCATTTCTGCCCCAACCCCAACCAAGCTGAAAACCAAAGCTCTTTACAAAGAGGTTGAACTTTTTAATGATGAAATGTATTGATTTAGGCTGAAGAGGATGCCAAATTGCATCATAACGGATACCACGAGAAAGAAGCTTCCAGGTTCGATTTGACTGTAATATAGAGTTGGGAACTCAGAAAGCCATAAGATAATTGCTTTGACATCTCCACTTATAAAGGATTTCATCATACCAATGGGTAACTCTGGGTTACTCCAGAACCTAGAGTTCTGTTCAAAAGAAATACAAAGAAATAGACTCAAGGACATAGAAAACAAACTTATGGTTACCAAAGGGAAAAGCAGGGGAGTGGGGGAGATAAATTAGGAGGTTGGGATTAACACATACACAGTACTATATATAAAATAGGTAAACACACTACCATATATAAAATAGGCAAACAACAAGGACCTACTGTATAGCTCAGGGAACTATACTCAATATCTTGTAATAACCTATAATGGAAGAGAATCTGAAGAAGAATATATATATATAAAATATATATATAAGATATATTTAACTGAGTCATTTTGCTGTACACTTGAAACTAACATGACATTGTAAATTAACTATAATTAAAAGAAAGAAATACAAAGAAGAGGTACATGTGTGAGTACCTTGTAGCCCCACGCGTATAAGCAGCACTCCCATGCAACCATCCTCCTGTACAGTCTTCACAGAGATCATTAGCATATATGGGATACCTCCTTACTCAAACTAGGGTCTCTAACTCCATAGGCTGACTACATATTCTCAGGAATTCATAAAAGGAGATTAAAAGAAGATAAAAAGAAGATCCTGAGGAAAAAGAACAAAGCAGGAGGCATAATGCTCCTAGACTTCAGACAATACTACAAAGCTACAGTAATCAAAACAGCATGGTATTGGCACAAAAACAGACATATGCATCAATGGAACAGAAAAGAGAGCCCAGAAGTAAACCCACACACCTATGGACAGTTAATCTTCAACAGAAGAGGCAAGAATATACAAGACAGTCTCTTCAGCAAGTGGTGTTGGGAAATTTGGACAGTCGCATGTAAATCAATGAAGCTAGAACACACCCTCACACTATACACAAAAATAAACTCAAAATGATTTAAAGACCTAAATATAAGACAAGGCACCATAAAACTCCTAGAAGAGAACACAGGCAAAACATTCTCTGACATAAATCGTACCAATGTTTTCTTAAGTCAGTCTCCCAAGGCAATGGAAATAAAAGCAAAAATAAACACATGGGACCTAATCAAACTTATAAACTCTTGCAGAGCAAAGGAAACCGTAAACAAAATGAAAAGACAACCTACGGACTGGGAGAAAATATTTGCAAATGATGCAACTGACAAGGGCTTAATTTCCAAAATATACCAACAGCTCCTACAATTAAATAACAACAAACAAACAAACAACCCAATCGAAAAATGGGTAAAAGACTTAACTAGACATTTCTCCAAAGAAGACATACAGATGGCCAAGAGGCACATGAAAAGATTCTCAACATCACTAATTATTACAGAAATGCCAGTCGAAACAAGAGTGAGGTACCACCTCACACCAGTCAGAATGGCCATCATTAAAAAGTCTACAAATAATAAATACTGGAGAGGGTGTGGAGAAAAGGGAACCCTCCTACACTGTTGGTGGGAACATAAATTGGTGCAGCCACTATGGAAAACAGTATGAAGGTTCCTCAAAAAACTAAAAACAGAGTTGCCATATGATCCAGCAATCCCACTCCCGTGCATAAACCCAGACAAAACTATAATTCGAAAAGATACATGCACCCCTATGTTCATAGCAGCACTATTTACAATAACCAAGACATGGAAACAACCTAAATGTCCATCGACAGATGAATGGATAGAGAAGATGTGGTATATATATACAATGGAATATGACTCAGCCTTTAAAAAGAATGAAATAATGACATTTGCAGCAACATGGATGGACGTAGAGATTATCATACTAAGCGAAGTAAAACAGAAAGAGAAAGACAAATACCATATGATATCACTTATATGTGGAATCTAAAATATGACACAAATGGACTTATCTATGAAACAGAAACAGACTCACAGACAGAGAGAACAGACTGGTGGTTGCCAAGGAGGGGTGCGGGGAGGATTGGGAGTTTGGGATTAGCAGTTGCAAACTATTATATATAGGATGGATGAACAACAAGGTCCTACTGTATAGCACAGGGAACTATATTCAATATCCTGTGATAAACCATAATGGAAAAGAATATGAAAATATATATATGTTTAATTGAGTCACTTTGCTGTACAGCAGAAATTAGCACATTGTAAATCTACTATACTTCAACAAAATTTTTCTTAAAAAGAATATATATAACTGTCACTTTGCTGTACAGCAGAAATTAAATGCAACATTGTAAATTTTAAAAAAGAACCTAATAAAACAAATATTAACTAATTTAATTCTCATAACATTATTATGAATATAGGTATTATTATCATCCCCATTTCACAGATGAGAAGACCGAGGCAAAGAGGGTTTAGTGATTTGGCCAAGGTCACATAACCAATAAATGGTAGATCTAAGATTCAAACCCAGGAAGTGTGGCTCTTGCATCTATGCTCTTACATAACATTAATAATTTAAGGTAACACAAGGAGGATCTGTGAATTTTTTAAATATATTGCTCAAGTTTGAGAAACACTGTCATAGACCGTTTGATTCCTTGAGCAAAATGTAAAGAAGATTCAGTATAACATTCTTCTTTTTATCTAGAGGGAAAGAGGCAAATATTCTTTGGAATTATTCATTTGTTGCCTTCTAATGTTATTCAAGTTATTTCAATTGTCTCTGATATCCCTATTCAGATTATGAAGAGACAGGGTTAGTGTCCTTTCTGTCTTCAAGGACCCTAGAACAACACTGCACACAGAGTACAAAATTCACCACAGCTTAAATAGGCTTGTATGAGATTTAGACCTAACTGAGATCTAACTGGCTAGAGATCTAACTGGCTAAGCAGAGCTGGGACACATTTCTCTCCTCTCAACACAGGAGGTCCTTAATATGAGACAGCACTGGCCTTTTTGGGCCACTGGGTTGACCCTAAATATCCACGCATATCAAATGCCCATTCCTTTCCTCATCCTTTCCCATTGACCTGGAGAACTCCTACTAAGATGGGAAGACCCAGTACAAACACTGTCTCCCTCCTGGTTCTCTCTGTGAGTTAAGGCGACTCGACTTCCTGATTCTCCTCTGTGCCCTCACTATACTGAGTATCTGCCTCTATTGCTACACTTCTTCCACTATAGTGTAATTAACTTTATTTCTGTTTCAATGACTGGATCCTCAGGGGCAAGAACTATGCCCCATTTATTTTTGTTGCCTTGCATCTAGTGTTATGGGCTGAATTCTATCCCACCCCCCTTTAAATTCTTATATTGAAGTCCCAACACCTCCGAATGTAACCATATTTGGAGATAAAGAGGGCATTAAGTCGAAATGAGGCCAATACAAGAAGAAGAAGAGGCACCAGAGGAACACACAGAGGAAAGGCCACATGAGGACAGAGCCAGAGCACAGCCAGAGCTCAGCCATTCTCAGGGAGACTGGCCTCAGAGCAAACCAGATCTGCAGCACCTTGCTCTTGGACTTCTGGTCTCTAGAACTGAGGAAAAATAAACTTCTGTTGTTTATCACCTCATCTGTGATATTTTGTTATGGCAGCCCTATCACACTAATACAGTTAGTACAAGACGGTCGCATATGATTGGTGCTAAAGATGTAGGTGGGTATATATTTGTATTTACAATTTTTTTATGTTAATATCTACATTTTAAAATAAAAGTGACTTGTCCAAGGCCACAGAGTAAATTGTAAGAGACTGTGAATAGAAAACCAGCCCTCTGCTCATCCACCTCTCAACCCTGCCTTCAACCCCAGGTTTCCGTGATGATATGATTCAATTCACGTGATTTTCAGTTTATGTGAGGACCCTCCAAGAAGTACAATGTTTTGGCTTTGGCATCATCAACTAGATAAACAATTTCTTACATTTTGGGAGAAGATGGCTGACTGATTCGATTATAAATATTAGGATAAATTGAAGTAAAGAATAAAGCAACAGAAGTGTGTGTGTGCGCGGGCACACACATGCACCCACACATGAGCTTGCAAGCAGGCTCTGATGTATATGTGTGCGTGTGTGTGTGTGCGTGTGCGTGTGTGCGTGCACACAATCACACCACAAAATTACACTTATCAGAATCCTCATGGGCTCTTTTTGGAACCACGATCTCATTCATACTTTTAATATTTCCCCCCAGTAAATGTTTGTACTTTAAGCAGCCACTGAAGACAGGAAATGCGGAAGGCTACGATAACCCTCTAAGAGTAGAAAAAAGAGATGGAAAATCAGCAAATGCAGACATCTGGGTTCCTGGCTGGAAGCTAGAGCCAGGACAACCAAACGCCTGAGATCTGACTCATAGGAGGCAGACATGGAGAGAAACATTTGGAGACAGAGCTGGTGGGAGCCACCACAGCACATTTAGGCATCTTCTCTCTGAAGCACACTCATGGCTAAGTTCAGTGCTGCCCTTTCTCAGACTTCAAATGCATTCTAAGTCCAACTCTGCACGCTGTTGAGTCTCAATAAGTATGTGTTGAATGGATGAATGAATCAAAGGAACCGATTTAACTGGGAACACTTTAATGCTGATCATAGAAAAAGGAGGTAGGCTCACATACTAGCCCACAGGAGAGAAAGCAATTCAATTACCGACACTAACAGACAATAAACTCAGGCTAAAACATGGCAATTTTATGAGACACTTGGCTGCAGCAACTTTGCCTTTCTTGTCTTGGTTTCTCCTTTCCCTTTCCACCCCCTATTGACTATGTGTAAGCACCACAGCATGGTATCCCAGCTTTTTTTTCCCCCTGAATCTCCTCATCACTGTGTGGGCTATGGGAAGCCTTAGTTGGCTGATTAGTCATTTGTTTTTCTTTTTCCTTCCCATACAGTTGAATAACTCATATGGTCTACAGGCTTAGGTATTTGGCATTGCAAACACTGCACACAAAATGAATGGGAACCTTATTTGTTTAGAACTGGGACATAGAGTCGGGAAGACGTTTAAAGCACTGAAAGGCCAGAATTTGCCCTGACTCCCTGGTGGTTGAGCAGGTCAGAGAATAAATGTAACCTTAAGATTTCTGCATCCCTGAAAACAGGGCAAAGGCATTCAGTCCAGGGGATTAGCAAGTCTGTTAGTTAACACATGAAAATACCTTCACAATTTTCCCTGCAGGAGGTCGGAGAAGTGGTAGGGAAGAGGGATTAGTTGGGAGGGAAAAGAACCACGAGGAAAGAAGGATGCTGATTTTTAGAAGCAAAGAGAGGACAAAGTCAGACGCTCTTTGGAATCTGTCTTTTGGATGACTGAGGGTAGGATGGGGCTTTGATCTATATTTAGTCCCCAAAGCTCAAAGCTGCACGGCAACCTTTGTTAGGCCAGAGAGACTCATGTTGGACCCCAGAACAAGGGCAAGAGAGGACAGTGGGAGGGAAGAATTACAGGAGAGAGATGAGGGCTCACAAGGAGGGAGCTGCAGTTGGGGGAAGGGGAACGCTCTCTTTCCCTCCTTTGTGGATATACAGACAAGTCCATCAAACTGGCGGCAGGCTGCAGTGATGAGAAAGATACATAATATGATAAAGCTTGGTAGCAGGCATGTGTGATTGAACAGACCAATGAAGAGATAACATTTGAAAGCTTTACTGCTTGGAAAGCTGTTAGCAAGCTGGTGTCCCCTCCATCATGTTTAATTTTACTTTTACTACCCTTCATTTGCTTTGACGGCTTGATGTTGCCATGGTGCGGTTGGAATTCTCATAAAAGTGCTGTTACCCTTTCAAGATGGCCATTTTTTTCTAGGGTTTATACCACATTTTATAGTTATGTCAGAAGGTTTACTTGGTTTATGAATTCTCCAAGCTCTAAGATTGCTCTCAAAAAACTCCGGGTTGCCTTCCATTCTTGCCGGTTAATTTGTGATCTCTTTGCAATAGTCGCATCGTTGGGTGATATCCTGACATGATTAGAAATGCATTTTTTTGGTTCATGCAAGTAAACAAAGGGCACACAGAGAAACCAAGCCCACTTTTCCTGGGTTAGAAGCCCCTGTATCTATGTAACTGTCTATATGCTTCTGAATATTGCATTTGATGCATAAAAAGGTAATAAATAAAATAACTATGACCAACTATAACATCTAATGATTAATATGTAACCATGTAACTTGATGACTCCTTGATTTCCTCTCTAACAATTTAAGGCTGGTAAACTGTGTGAGAGGAAGACACTCTTTATTAAATCCTGAGAAGCCCAGGCTATAGGTTATGAGTAAGCCTTTGAGTAGTTCTTCAACTTCATCAATTATTACAGTCTATTCACTTATTCAAAGAAATTTAATTTCTCACCAGATCTGTGTCTAAGAATTTTAGAAAGCAGAGGAATTCAAGGCACTATGTACCACCACGTGTGAGAGGTAATCCAAACCAAGACAGCCAAAAGAAAGACAATATGCTAAGATCAGTTACATAATTTCAGTGTATTGGGATGTGGTTTTAGGTTAAGATTTGAGGTGAGACCTCAGAAATGTATTTTAAAGCCCATCTTTCAGGGACTTCCTGGTCAATAAATATTTAGTCTATTTTCCCACATTGCCTTGCAAGGTCTGAAATGTGGAAGTAGTTTTGAGAAATGACAAACTACCCATCTGTCTTAGTTTCCTATGGTTGCTGTAACCAATTACCACAAACTTAGTGACTTAAATTTATCATCTTAGAGTTCTGGAGGTCAGAAGTGTAAAAGGGTCTCATTGGGCTAAAGTCACAGCAGCAGGGCAGTATTCCCCTGGAGGCTCTAAGGCACAATCTGTATCCTCACCTCTTTTAGCTTCTACAGGCTGCCTGCATTCCTTGGCATGTGGCCCCTTTCCTCCACCTTCAAAGCCAGCAATGTCCCATGTCCTCTGACCATTCTTCCAGAGTCATTCTGGAAATACATTCCAGTATCTGGAGATACATTCTTCATGTATCTGGAGATACATGGAGATACATGTATCTGGAGATACATTCTTCCAGTATCTCCTTTCCAACTCTCTTCATCTACTTCCCTCTTTCACTCTTAAGGACCCTTGTGATTTCACTGGGCCCACCCAGATAATCCAAAATAGCCTCCCTATTTTAAGGTCAGCTGGTTAGCAACCTCAATGCCCCCTGCAACCTTAATTCCTCTTTGCCATTTAAGATCACATGTTTACAGGTTTGTGGATTAGGACGTGGAAATCTTTGGGGGGCTCTTTATTCTGTCAGTCACACCATTCATGGGAGGTAGCAAGTAAGTCAGAGGATCCCTTAAAGCAGTATGTAGAAGACTCTCACATTAAATTAGAGTTGGACTAAATGACCAGAGGTCAACTTTTCAGCATAGGGATTATATGACACTTGAACATTGTACAAGGAACTGAATCTATCTTTAACTTCCCCCACTGCTAAAATGGGTATGGTAACATTTTACTACCAACAAGCAAGAGTTTCAAAAGGTGCAGAATATTTAGTTATATATACATAAAGTATTTAACCTTTCTCTATTTTGCATTTTAATAGGTTTGAATTTTACTATTAAAAATAACACTGCAATATACATCCCTATAGGGCTCTGATTATTTTCTTATGATAATTTCCAAATTGTAATCATACTTGGTCCAATGGTATGAACATCTTTAAGGATCTTGATATTTTCCAAAATGGCAGCACAGGCACAAGTGTACATCCTAGAGTATGGACAAGACAGGACAAATGAACCTGCTTATGTCCAGGCCGTGGTTCTTGAGGCCTGTCATGAAAGGCTTAATGATACACATTTTTATACATCATGGCCAGTAAATGCAAAGGAGTCACTTTTACGGTGCTGGATAAAAGAAACTTTAGAAAGAAAAAACCCTGTTGGAGTTATTATGTAGAAAAATGGCTAAAAATGTCAAAGTTCAGTGAGGTTTACAAAGCCCCCCCCCCCATATTATTCATCATGTGGTCATTTTTATGACATGCAGCTCCCCATTACAAATTGTCATTGGAATCTAACCTCTGTGTGAGATATGGTTCACTTGCACCAGTGTACATTTGCACCAGCCAAGTACATTCAATGCATTTATTCAACCATATTTATTGAAAGTCAACTATATGCCAGGTCCTGTTCTAGACACTTGTGATGACTGAGTAAACCAAAGATTCCTGACTTCATGGGGCTTACATTCCAACAGACTACATGTGGCTACTGTTGAGTACTACTGATTGAGGAAGGCATACTTAGATCAAAGCTGATTCGACTAACCCTAACTTGACCCATAAATAAGGCTAGAGACCCAGCTAAGCCATGTCCAGACTCCTGACCCCCCAAAACTGTGAGATAATTCTGTAGGTTTTTAAGCCACTAAGTTTTGTGGATAACATATTCCTAACTTATCTCCTACAAATGTCCATTGTCCCAGCCATCCTTTTGGTTGAAAGTAGTGATATAAATTGCTTTAATCTACTCAACATGACCTCTTTTCGGGAAATGCTCCTCCCCCATCACTTGTTCTGATGGGACTGACAATCATAAGACTCTTTCCCTTGACAACAGGGATAGGATGATAATCCAACTAGAGCTAATCAGAATCTCTCCCCTATGGATTTAAATATCGGTTTAATCAGAGAAGACATACAGGAATATAAGACATTTGGTGCCATACCTCAATATGAAAGGGCCCCAGAGAGATGGACCCACTGCTGCAAGCCCTAGAGGGGGCTTGGCTGCTTCCCTTCCAGTGGCCTAGTTATTCTACTCTTCCTTTCAGTCTATGACCCCCCCCCCCGCCATTATCCTTCCAATAAATTCCCTCCTCCCTCAAACCATAATTTTGAACTCTAGTTAATGAGAGTCCATTTCTGTTGCTTAGAATAGAGAACCCTAACAGATAGACACTGGATGCAATCAGCTGACCATATTGATCATAAAGAAATCCAGCAAGGTTTTCATTAGTGCTTCTTTTGATGGACCCAAAATAAAAACCATATAATGACAACGCTGTAGGGAGCTTAGTCCCCATCTAAAGTAAACTTCTGGCTTTTCAGGGAAGCAAATTTGGACCCAAAGTGGGGAGATGACTTGCCCAAGTAGCCACAGGGATTTATTGGTAGATTCAGAATATTTTTATATATTTTAGGTCACACCCATATCAACAGCAACTAAACCGTAAGAGTTACTAGTGTAAATTCTGAGAAATAATGCAACAGTGTAATTTTAATGATTATGCAGGAAAAGATTCCATTTCAAGTAGTAGCTGTGAAGATCACACATGTGTAGGTAGTAGTGGAAATGAGAAGGAGCACCTATAACTGATGATTCTATTCTTCCTAGAATGATGATTTTGCTCTAAAAATTGGGAAGGAGGCTAACTGATTAGACCTTAGCTTTTAATTATTGTATGACGATTGGTCAAGCCTTGGAACCACATTTCTCCTTGTAGTAGATGACCTCTAAGATGATTCCCAGTGATCTCCACCTTCCTGGTATGCACACCCCTGTGTAATCTTCTCCCCTTGAGTATGGACTGACTGACCTAGTGACTTACTTCTAACCAATAGAATATGGAAAGGTGATGTGATAACAATTCTATGATTAGGTTACAAAAGATTGTGACTTTGTCTTGCTAGCAGACTCTGTCTAGCTGGCCTGGATGAAACAAGCTGCCACACTGAAAAGGCCATGTGGCAAAGAATCGAGGGTGGTCTCCAGCCAACATCCAGCAAGGAGCTGAGGCCCTCAGTCCAACAGCCCTCAAGGCACTGAAGATTGACAACAACCAGTGAGTAAGCTAGGAAGGAGATCCTACTGCAGTTAAACCCTGATTGCAGCCTTGTGAGAGACCTTCAGATCGATGACCTCACCAAGCCATACCCAAATTCCTGACCCCCCAAAACTGAGCGACAATAGTTTTGTATTTTTTTAAGCCACTAAGTTTTGCAGTACTTTATTACATAGCAATAGATTACTAATACCGTCCTTGATGGAATACAATTTTTTTGCTTTCCTGGGAGCCTAGGGCTTTCTTATCATGGTCACATAAGAAACGAAGTTGGGCTATGGGTTTTGAAAACAGTCACCCTGATGGCCCCTGTGCAAAGCAGCAGAAAGTACATTATGTCTATCAGAGCCAACTCACTCTAAAGTAACTAAGGATTGTGAAATGGGGAATTGGGATGTGCAACTTTTCCATTACCCACACGCAGAATTTACCACACCTTAAAAGAAACTTCTGCAGGCAAGAAAAGAATCAAATGGCACTAGTAGGAGAGAGAGTTTTTGAGAGATAGTTGGTCTCACCAGGGCCCTTAACTGCACATTTTTATTTAGTCTTAGCCAACTGGCAGTTAAACACAATTTTAATTATGTTCGCACTAGAAAAAGAAGAGTATCTAGTTTGAGTTTCTTGTTCCAACTTCCTTTCTTAATTGCCTTTTCATTCAAGCCGAAGACTTACGGTGGCAGCCACAGCCCAGTTGAAAAACAATTCATTGTATCAGTGACTGGGCCTCATAACAGAGCACCTTAATAAGACCAAGTTCTGTACTTCCTGACTCCCCAAGATGGATTATGTTCCTAGCCCATTATTTGAACAAGGGTATCTGACTTATGGCAAATCTATCTGAAACAGCATTGTAGAACTGTATTTTATCTTTAAGAAATGCATTTTATAAAAGTAAGATATTTACTTCTGTTGCAGGAAGGAATTTAAGCAGAAAAATTTCTCTCTAATGTTTGTGGAATCATACGAGAATGATGAGGGGGAACAGAGTGATACATCAACCCACTAACTTGAAAAACTCAGTTGTATTTTTATTTCAGGAAGAAAGGCTGAGCTAAGGGTGCCCTATGGTATTGCATGAAATACTTTTCTTCTTTTTCCAAGTCATGCATATCACCCAGGAATTCACAAGGGTAGCATCTCTGTGCTCTATTACTTAAATTTGCACAAGCATGCGATCAATTCTTCTTTCCTTTCCTTCCTCTTTAGGGCTTGTGAAAGGAGTTGAAATTTACAGTCTTTGAGGATGGCGACCTTTGTTTGGAATCATAGAATCATAGACTGTGAGAACCAGAAGGGACCACAGAGATTATCTGGTCCGACCCTCTCATTTTACAAGTGAGGTAATAACCAAGGCCCTTTAATGAAAGATCTTGTCTGTGATTGATGCTTTTAATGACACCTGGGGCCCTGAACCGGAAATCATGCATACCAGTAAGGAGTTTTAACTTCATTTTAGTTTTTTCTTCTTTGAAGGAAGTTAGAGCAAGAATAGAGGGACAGAGTTGCACAGACTACAGTGGCAGAGCCCTGGGGTCTCAGTCTGGCTCACCCGCTAACTCTGTGACCTTGGAAAAGTCACTTAATGTCTCAATTTCAGCCTTGGTAAACCTGGAGAAAAACAATAGGACCAACCTCTTGAATTGTGGTGAGGATGACAAGAGTGACTGCATGTAAAGCTCTGAGCACAGGACAAGAGCTCATAAAGTGTGTGCAATCGTTACTATTAGTTCCTACTAGTATTATACCATCTTGGCTGTGCTTATCCTTGCCAGTAGCAAATCATTTCACCTGTTGGGCCCCAGTTTGGGCATATGTAAACTGAAGGAATTTCAGCCTCGGGACTCTCTTGATCTTGGGTCTTACCTCCCGCTGACCTCAATCTGAGAGCTATCTCCTCAGCCTTGAATGGCCTCTTCCATCAGCTTCTACCCCAGCTGCCTCTGCACCACTGGACCGGAAGTACATTGAGGGTAAAGCTCACAGCTGACCCTTCACTTCTTTTCCCTCAGACCTAACACAGAGTCTTTGACTCCTAGGTTTCCATTTTAAATCAATACTTAGCTATTGAATTTTTATTGCTTCTAGAGACAAGGCAAGCTAGATAGGTTCATGCAGATGCAAAAGAGAAGATTCTGGCTAAATAACAGCTGAGGATAATATACCATAAATCTCCAAAGAGAGCTCATAATTAGCGCCAATAGCTCTGGGAATAGCGGGCTATCAAAGCACACAAGGCTACGGGAAAGCTGGTAGGCGGAATATGAAACAAGAATTGGACCAAGATGTCAATTTAAGAGTTGGGGTTGAATAAAAAGATCAGTTTTAATGGAGAGGGAGCCGCTAGTGGGAGGTTAAGCCAGGTTTAGTGGAGGAAAGGGATTCACAAATATTTATTAGTTATTTTTAGTTACTTATCCCTGAGGCAAAAGAAGAAATGGTGCCTTAGTTGATTTTTTAAAAAGTACTTGAAATGTAGTTGCAAGCATGAGCTTTTTTAGTTACCAGCATAGCTTATTCCATGGAGTGGCCCTGGGGTGATTTTTCACCCTTCTCTCTTGCCTTCCGCAGAACTTCCATGACAGGCAAAAGTTTTGGAGAAAACAAAGTGCAGCATGTCCCCTATTGTCAGGGCTTAAATTTTAAATCATTCTGGCCGCTCAGTGTGGAACCCAGCAAAGAGCCTTTGTCAGGGAAAGGTCAGATGCAGTTATTAACACAGAGTGACAACTGTACTTCAGAAAACATTTGCCCTCACCCGTCCCTGCAGCCTTCACAGAAGCCTTTGCTGACAATCTCTTCATTTCTATACATTGTCAGCAGGATATTTGACAGCACTTTGTTGTCTGTCTTTGCTCTCTCAGAAGCGTGGCCTGAGAGAGTGCAGTGTAACTTGGGAGAATAAAGGAGAGAAAGAACATTTTAATCTCTGGCCAGGTCAATTCAATGCCACTTCAGTGAACATTTCCCCCCCTCTGGCTAGCAAGACAGAGCCAACTCTGAGTCACAACCTTTGAGTTTTAGAGCTGGGAAGAGTTCCACCTACCCCCTGAGGAACCCCAAAGAACCCCAGGAATCTTTGACCCTGTGGCCAATGCTGTGTTCTCTATGGGGTCCATTCTCCATCACTCTATCTGCCTGAGATCTCAGTTACTAGTGGAAGCTCTTGGTTTCTGGTGATGCCAAGTCAACCAATGTGCGGCTGTGATTTCTCAACACGTTGCGTCCTGGCGCTCCTTGCTGTTCTCTACCATCATGAGGTTTAACTGAAACTATCCTGAATGGATAAATCAATGCATTTCTCTAGACTTTCAGGACTGGTTCAAAATGATCAAAGCTGAGAGGATATTTTGTCTTACAGATGGTGGGGAAGCGACAGGGTTAGCCCTTCTTGAACAATCTACGTGTAGGAGAAAGGCAGTAATGCAAAATCTCGCAGCTTTCTATGACTTTTGAGTTATGCATCGTGATCTAGGTAAGCAGGGATTACAGAAGCAGAGCAGCCAACTGTATCGATAACCTCCTGTCTAAATGTGTGTCCGTGTGTGTGTGCAAACATGCATGCAAGCATGCTCATGTTCCCAAAGCCTGTCACAGCTGGGCGTATGAAGGGAGGAAGAAGACTGAAAGTGTAAGGAGGAATGACACGTGAGCTGTTGGCAGCCAGTATTATTTTGCATAAATTCCCAAATCAAGCAGTGACCGTGAATTACCAATTTCTGGTCCAGATGCTAGTATGAGTCAAATCACTATTCTCAGTAGAGGAATGGCCTCTGTAGCTGTTTTGTTAGTGTGCTGCTACCACGGATCCCTGAACCTGGCCAGCCCTGTCCTAAGTAGATTTTATAGGAAACTCTTTCCCCTTTGGAGCCTGTGGAAGAAAGGGAATCTGCTCCAGAGAGCAATGTTGAAACTGAACAAAGCTGTGACATGTGATAAAGTGATGAGCTCCCCGGGGAAATCTCCACAGGCTTGGCACTAGCTCCATGATTAGTCTTGTCCTCGTTGGGGGATGTACGTTGTCTTTTCCAGCCTCTTGGAAGGAATAAGGTATGATTTGGATATTACTCTGCTGTTGACATGCTGGCATTTCAGCTTTAACAATTTTTAAAGAAACAAGTAGAAGTTTACAGTGCTGGGTACTTAATAACCCTGGAAGACAGCTGAGGGAGGTTGCATGAATGCATATTACATTTTTCCCCAGTCTTCTTTCAGTCATCAAATGTACCCCAGGCACCTCATGTAGCAATTTGCACCCTATCTATACTCAAATAATAATTGCTGATGAGGTGGACTTTCAGTAGATGGGGTTAGGAATTTCAAGTCAAAATCCCTCCCACATCTGATTTCTTCCTGAAGATTGGAACTTTATTGCACTAGTGTTATATACACAGCTGATATGTTTCATAGCAGTTTAGTGTCAGGGACCATAATTTCCTCCAAATCTGTACAATAATAAGTCTTGCCAAAAATGGGTTTACCTCTGTTTTATCCATCAGGGATTAGATACAGAACCACAGGCAGATGTCATGGTTTGCAAATCAGTTTTTGGAGATGTCATTCATTGGTCATCACCTCTAATAAACTCCTGGTTCTCTTAAATGAGTCTGAATCACTTCAGGTCAATGACAGAAATGTATGTTCATTTCCTATGTGGAGGGTGCTGAATGAAAAAAACACTGAGTTGAGAGAATAGAAAAGTTTACAGCAAGAGGCGAAGAAAGATTTTCTGGTTTACAACATTTTGGTGTTGTGAAAGGATCATTTTTTATTTGACTTTTTAAAAAAAATGAACTTGTTCCTGTTTATGAAGTTTAGATTCATACTTCTTACACATTAATGACTGTTTGCTTGCTTTTGTTAGGCATAAACACTGAGACCAAAACCACTAATCCAATGGCTCTGAGGGAGTGTGCAATTGTGGGTGCTGACGAATCTAAATAGTACTGAATTCTTGTTGCACTACCATTCCTCTATACTTGAAGATGTTATCACATGCCATGAAAACCCAAGGCTTCCATCCGAGGAGGTATTTGCTGACAGTGGTCTGTCTTGGCACTTAAACGCAGGTTCACAGCAAGCATTCTTGATCATTTTATCTGCCCTCCGCTTTCCAGCATTAACGGAAGTTATTTTCCCTCACACATTTTGATTGAAATTGCATGTAATCTATACATAAATTTAGAGAAAATTTTAAAATTGTGAAGATTGTAACTTCTCATGATTAAACACAGTGTCTCTCTCCATTTATTTAGGTATTTTTCATGTCCATCAATAAAATTTATTTCTTTTATCCATGATGTTCTAAAAGCTTTGCTGCTGTTGGGAATTACAGTTCTTAAATTGTATTTTTGAATTGGTCACTGCCAGCATATAGAAATATTACTAATTTTTATGTTGATCTTCTACTTAAAAATTTTATTTCTAATACTTTGTAGAGTCTCTTGAATTTTTTACTGTAGAAAAAAAATTTTACTGTAGAAAAAATATTCTCAAAGAAAGGAGTTTGCTCCCTTTCTTTCCAATGTTTATACCTTTTGTTTCTTTTTCTTCTCTTACTGTGTTGGTTAGGAACTCCAATAAAATATTAAAGAGAAGTATCAATAGCAGGAATCCTAAATTTGCTTCTAACTTTAAAGTTACACCACTAAGTACGCTGTTTTCAGTAGGTTTTTGAGAAATAATATTTTATCATATAAGGGAAAGATTTATTCATTTTGCATTTTGGTAAGATCTTTGCCTTTTAATATCCACAATGAATGTTAAATTTTATTAAATTCCTTTTGTGTTTATTAAAATGACCATATACCCTTTTCTTTACTCTTTTTATCTCACGACTTAATAGAGAGATTTCCCGATATGAAATTATCCTTGCTTGTTTTAACAGATATAAATTTCTTAATATATGTATTGATTTCATTTAATAAATATATGACAGTATCTATTATATATTTAACACCTAAATATAATGTTTAGATACTTAATATATTCAATGGTAATATAGTAGAATACACAGGGTTTTCTTCATAATGGACTATTCTTGCATAGCTCTCATAAATAAGCAGCTAAACCATATACATCACATATATTAATCTTATAAATATATGTTCATTCTACTGTATTTAATATAAATGTTTGACTTCTGTATATAATACAATTAGTAATATTATATATAGGATTCTTGCATCTATATTGATAGATAAAACTAATCTGCAATTTTATTGTCTTGATCTATTCTCATCTGATTATATTATCTAAATTATACTAACCTAAGAGAGTGAGCAGGACATTTTCCCCTGTTTTATAATCTGAAACAATTTACAAGACATATGTTTCTTGAAGGGTAGCACATTTCCTATAAAACTATTTTGCTGTTGTTGAAGGAAGAAGGGGTTTTAAAAATTGATTCAGTTTTTGATGGTTATTAATTTATTCAGGTCTTCAAGTTTTCTTAAGTGTAGCAATTTGTAATTTCCTAGTCTGTTGTCCATTTCATCTACATTTTTCAAATTTATTGTCGTTACTCAGCATAGTTTTAAATGATTTTTTTCTTTCCAGAGTATCTAGACTTCAGCCTTCTTCTCCTTTACTAATATCATTTATTTCCTTTGTCATCCCCATCTATGTGACCTGGGATTTGTCTATGCTATTGATTTTTTTAATAAAAAGCTTTTAAGTTTATTGTGCTTACTGTCACCTATTTATTCTCTATTTTATTTTCTGCTTCTAACTTTATTTTGTTCTTCACTTCACTTACTCTGATATACACTCATAATTTGTTTTGTTTTGTCTTGTCTTACACAGTTGCAGGATTACCTCTTATTTTCAGTAACTTTTTATTTTAAAATACCTTTACAGGGACTTCCCTGGTGGTCCAGTGGCTAAGACTCTGTACTCCCAATGCAGAGGGCCCGGGTTCAATCCCTGGTCAAGGAACTAGATCCCACATGCCACAACTAAGTGTTTGCATGCCTCAGCTAAAGATTCCGCACGCTGCAACAAAGATCACGCGTGCCGCAACTAACACCTGGCACAGCCAAATAAATGTTTTTTAAAAAAAACCTTTGCATATTGACATAAACTTACCTCTGAATAATACTCTAGCTGCATCTCACAAGTTTTACTTGCAATATTCCTATTAGGATTCTAAATGTGTCAAAATTTCCTTGTGATTTCTTCTCCAATTCAAGTGTTAAAAACAGGAATGCTCATTTCCAAATTTATGTTATCTTTAATTTTGTATTTCTAACTTTATTTTACTGTGGTTAGAAAAGGTAATCACGTAATAAAAATTCTAAATTTTAAGTGACTATCTGACTGAATGGAAAAAAAACCACTCAATCACAAGCAAATGCCATAAAAATGATGCAGAAAAGTTCAATACAACAATTTGAAAAAAAAAAAACTGGAAAATATTACCAGAAGAAAACTAGTATGGCTTTGTCAATATCAACAACATAATTTAATATAAAAAGTATGATTGGAAATATAAAGACTACAGACAGAAGCAGCAATTTATCAAGACTATATAAAAACCATGAATTCATATGTATCCAATGACAACACACACACACACAATTACAGTGAAATATTTCACACAATTTTCTCAGAAATTATCAGATAAAGAAGACCAAAAATGTAAGATATAATGTACATTTTCTCGTGTCCTTTAGATCTTTAATTTCTTTTTTAATGCCTTTGTAGTTTTTCTTGAATAGATACACAATGAAATTGAATGACTTCTTTTTGTTGGACATTTAGCATGTTTCCAATTTTTTGCTTTTGCAAAGAACACTGTAATAGATATGCACTTCACACTATTTTGCTATAGATTCCTGTAGATTTGAAATTCTATGTGGTATTATCTTCCTTCAGGCTGAACATCCTTAAGCATGTCTTATAGGGCAGGTCTGCTGTTGACAAATTCTTTCAGGTTTTGTTTGTCCAACAATTTTACCTTCATTTTTGAAGGATCCTTTCACTGGATATATATTTCTTAATTTCAGCATTTTGAAGATGACATTCTATTGTTTTTCTGGACTTGTTTCTAAGAAGTCATTGTTAATTCATGTTATTATTTCCCTGTGTGTAAAAGTGTGAAGTGTCTTTTTCTCTTTACGCTTTCAAAATTTATCTTGAAATTTTACTCAGTAATTTTACTGTCTTCTGCTATGGTGTGTGTGTGTATCCTACTTGGGGTTTTCTGAGTTTCTTGAATCTCAGAAAAGTAATTTTTTAATCAAATTTGGGAAAGGTTGGCTATTATTTTTTCAAAATATTTTTCTGCCTCATCTTCCTTCTTCCTTCTGAGGCCCCTATTGCACATATTTTAGGCTGTGTGATATTGTCCCACAGGTCCCTGATGCATTGTTCACTTTTCCTCAACTCTTTTTTCCCTGTTTTAAGTTTGGATAATTTTTATTCATCTATCTGCTTTGCCTCTTTCTTCTGTCATCTGAAACTGTCGAAGCACATCCTTTATTTTTTTCCATTTCAGCATTTTAGATCTAGAATTTCCATTTGTTTTTTTCTATAGTTTCCAGTTCTCTGAATAGATTTTCCTTTAAGAAAACCATATTTCCCTTTAACTCCTTGAATATATATTGTTTTAGTTCTTTAAATATATTTGTAACAGTTGTTTCACACTTTCTGTCTGCTAAATCTAAGATCTGGGCCAACTTATGTCTGTTTTCTATTTCTTTTTCCTTGACTGGGGGGCTATATTTGTCTTATTTTTCCATATTTAGTAGATCTTTATTCTCTATTAGGTATTGTTGATGATACATTGGAAAGATTCTAGATTGTATTACATTCCTCTGCAGAAAGTTGCTCTTTATTCAAGTATACAGTTCACTTATGGGTTAATCACTTTGAATTTGTATAGGCTTGGTTTTGTACTTTCTTAGGGCAGACCTATGAAAATCCTAAACTCTTTCTTAATTAAATTTTTTTTTACTTGGAAGGACTCATCTTCCAAACTCTGCCCTCTCCATAGATTTCGTCAGGTCTTGGCTTTAGACTTTATTAGGGAGGATCTCTAGAGTAGGCTTTCTAGAGTAGGTCCCTATTCTTAAGGTTTGGCCTTTTTGGTATCTCAGTCGGATGCCTGAGATGTCAACAAGGAGTTAATGAGAACAGCTGAACTTGCCTTGTTCCCTAGCATTGTGTGACCTCTAGTTTCTCTGTTCTACTCTCATCTCTGATGAACTTGCTTTTTGGAAATCCTCAGCTTATCTTGTTCTGTGCAAATATAGCCCAACACTTAGCCACAGACTTCTAGGGGATTGCCATGCCTACTTCTGGGGTCTCATCTCTGCACAGCTTCCTCCTGTCTCATGTCCTACTCACAGACTCCAGTCTCTTCAGCTGCCCCAAACTATTATCTCCACCTCCTCAGTTCAGCAAGATGACTGAACTCGGTTTGGACCTTAGCTTACTGCACCATGATTTAAAAATTGCCCTCAGGCAGAGATCTAAGACAATCACTCTTAAGTGTGGCCTACTTCTTCGGTTTCTCTTCTTCAGGGATCAGTCTTGTGCTTCCTGTTGTCCAATGCTTTATAAACTTCTGTGGGTTTTTTTTTTTTTTTTTAACTAATAGTGGGAAGGCTAGTTCAGTACCAGTTTCTCTATCATAGCTAAAAGCTAGATCCAGATATAGTATTTTTTTTTTATTCTAGAAATTTTATTTGATCTTTTTAATAGATTCTGCTACTCTAGTGACATTTTCCATCTTTTATTTTGGCCATCTTTATCTCTATGGTCTTGAATAAACTAAACACATTGATTTTAAGGCGTCTGTCAGCCAAGTCACGATGGGTCTGTTTCTATTTTATGTATTATTTTCTCTCAGTTTTTGGTTAGATAGTCCTGTATTTTTGTTTAACTAGTATTCTTTTGAACTGATGTATAACATAAAAAATTCAAAAATCTTAAGTTTACAATTAAATGAATTAATACATATGTGTAATGACTATGTAACAACCATTTAAATCAAGATAATAGACTATTTCTAGGTCCTGGAAGACTTGTTTATGCTTCTTCCCAGTCACTAGTCCCCTAGAGGTAACCATTATTTTGATTTTCTATCTCTACAGATCAGTTTTAAATCTTCATATAAATGAAATAACATTTTAGGTACGCTTTTGTGTCTAGTATTATTCACTTTATGATGTCTTTAGATTCATCCATGTTGGCCTGTGTATCAGTAGCTTGCGTTTTTTTTCCCCAATGTGTGTATTATTCCATTGTCTGAATTTACCACACGTTATTTACTATTCCATTCTTGATGGACACAACAGTTGCTTCCAGGTGGTTGTGTTTAATTGTAGCTTCTATGATTATTCTTGTGCATTACTTTTGACATATATAAGCTCTCATTTCTATTGGGTTCATATCAGAGAGTAAAGTTATTGGGTTATAGTGTATATGGATCCTTTACTTTAGAAAATATTTCCAAATAATTTACCAAATATTTTATTCTCATCACTGTAGAACCTGCTTTTTGGGAACTTACAAATAATCTTGTCTTGTGCAAGTACAGCCCAATTCTCAGTCACAGACCTTCAGGGAATCCCCAGACATAAGAAATCCCACTTGTTCTACATCCTTTCCAACACCTGATATTATCAGTTGTTTTAATTTTAGCCATTCTCAAGGGTATATAGTAGTATATATATAGTATATAGTGGTTTTATTTTGCATCCCTGTGATGAATAATGATATTGGGCACCTTTTTATGTGTTCATGTCCAATTCCATCAATTTATTTATTTTATAAATACATAACAAAAATGTAGAGAGGCAAGCTGGTAGTAACTTCTTCTAAAGAAGAATTCCTTTCCCTTCACAGGGCAGGTAGAGTGGAGTTTAAAGTGATGATTTCTCTTATAGGTGTTTTCTGTTCCTCTGACTGTAATCCTGTGATGTAAGAATACACCTTTTCCTCCAGGCCTTTGTCCAGCCTTATTTTGTTGGAGAACTCCTCTTCCCAGGCTCCTCTCTGTTGGAATCCTATCACCACCCTAGGTGATACTCAATGGTAGAATTCTTAAATGGCCCCAGGTTCGCACTCTTTCCTCTGATGGCCTTCCGTGGGCCCATAGGAAACACACGATGCCATGCGTTGTTGGGTGCAGGGTTATTTTCAAATGCAGACCTTTACTTTCCCTTGACCCTGATGCTTAGGTCAGCAGCCACAGTCCTTTCTTTGAGATTCCTCAGACATGGATCTAACAGTGGTCAAACTCCAGGGTACCTACATCTACTCCCCAGGTGGTTTCCCGTAAGATATTAAGTAATGGAGCAGATACTTCCTCTCTTTTCCTACTTAGGACTCATAGCCCAGCTTTCACCAATTAAATCCTCATAATCCAGTCTTGACAGTTTTATGCCCAGCAAGTGGTTAAGGGTTTCAAGAATCATGAAGTCAGCTCAGTTACTTGCCTTGAAATTTTACTTTAAAGTTTAAAAGTGTCAACTTACTTTAAAATTTTATCTGTGTTATTGTGGTAAGCTGAATAATGTCCCTACAAATATGTTTACATGCTGGTCCCCAGAATTTTAAAAATGTGTTACTTTACACAATAAAAGGAAGTTTGCTGAAGTGCAGAACCAAGATGGCATAGAAAGACCCTGAGCTCATCTCCTCTCATGGGCACACCAAAATCACAACTATCTGCAGAACAACCATCGATGAAAAAGACTGAAACCTACCAGAAAAAATCTTCTACAACTAAAGACATAAGGAAGGAACTGCAATGAGATGGGCGGGGGGACTCACGATATAATCAAATCAAGTCCCATACCTCCAGGTGGGCGACCCACAACGAATAATCACAGTGCAGAGGTTCTCCCTGTACTTAGGAGTGAGAGTTCTGAGCCCCATGTTGGTCTCCCTCAGCCTGGGGGTCCTGCACAGGAAGATGAGCCCTTAGAGCATTTGGCTTTGAAGGACAGCAGGGATTAATTTCAGGAGTCCCACAGGCCTGGGGGAAAGAGAGACTTCACTCTTAAAGGGCACACACAAAATCTCACAGGCACCAGGACCCAGGGTAAAAGCAGTGATTCTATAGGAGCCTAGACCAGACCTACCTGCTGAACGTGGAGAGTCTCCCTGAGAGGTGGGGGGCGTGGGGGTGGCCGCTGCGGCTTACCCTGGGGACGTAGACACTGGCATCAGCCATAATTGGAAGTTGGTTCTACCACCGGGAGGAAGCCAGCACTTGGGTGACATCTTGGAATCCTCCCTCTAGCTCATTGGCACCAAGACCTGGCTCCACCCAATAGCCTGGAGACACCAGTGCTGAGATACAGAGGTATCCCCCACTTTTCAGAAGTTTGCTTTACGTCACTTTACGTTTAGGAAAGACCTACATTAGTACCAATTTCAAACTGAAAGAAATCCAAAGATTTTTGCTTTTATGGAAAAGGTGAAAAACACAAAGAGCATCAGCATTTGTTTTGCAGCGGGCCCTTATAGAGGCATCCCTCACCCCAAGTAATGAGAGTGGCACCGCCAAGCTCTTCCGGGAACAACACTCCACATCTCAGTGTCAAGCCCCCATAGCTCTGAACTGTGTCTGTCAGCATCTGTGCTTCATCTCCATTTATTTAGTGTGTCAGTTAGCAAGAGGTGTCCTAAGGTAATTGCTATTTCGCTTTATACCATTTTGGCTTATGAAAAGTTTCATAGCATGGCTCTACTTTCAGTTAGTGGGGGAAACCTGTATATAGATATATGGGAAGACACCAGCCTAGGCAGCAGTCATTGTTTTGGGGTCTCTGGAAGCCCAAGGTATGTTTTTAATAATTCATTTACCCTGGTTTTTCCGTAGAAGAAAGAAAAGTTGTTTTGTCAAAAAATGGATTTCTCGTGTTCTAGCCTAGGTTCGCCTTTGGCTGATTGCATTTGGGCTGTTTCCTAATGACTATTTTCATCATGTGTCTAGAAAACCCATAAAAGAGTACATCCTCATTATGTGGAGATATTTTCTTAAATTTGAATGCCAGGTAACCTCTTAAAAGCATTTCCAGCCTGTGTGTATGAATTTATGTATGTGTATATATGAACGTTCTATGCATGTGTTTCATGTATATGTTTGTATACGCATGTAACATTTTGCTTCTCCCTACCTCAGCTACCCTCTCCCAGTGTCACACTCTTTACCTTGTAAACATCAGTCTACTACCTTCAGAATCATGATTTTTAATATTCCATTCTTAAGAGACTGTGCTATATTTCCATTCCTCACTTTAATAATTCCTTAGCTCTCATCTGACCTCATCAAAAGTTCAGTCTCCAATTCATTAATCCTACCATTCTCTCATAATCCTTTAGTTTTCTGTCCTTCCATTCTCTCCTCATGCAGGTAAGAGCCTGTCATCTATTACTATAATTCAGTGTTTGCAATCTCAGAAGTTTACGGGGTCAGGCAGAAAACATAAACAAGTGAAACAGGCAAGACAGAACATAGCAAGAATGTGTAGGGACATGGTGAACCAAATTGTGTTCCACTGAAAGTCATTCGAATGCTTAGTTTTAATACAATGGGCTAGCCAAACAAAGTCTGTCTCCAGGCTAAATTTGCCCATTCATCTCTCCCCTTATTTCCACTTATTGCTATCCTCCAAAACCTCAACTTTTGTTGAACTCACTCCCTACTTTCTCCATGTCTGCATCCAAGTTGCTTCAGATTGCAGAAGGGAAAAATCATACAGTCAGGCTGACCATTCACTTTCAATTCACATCTTGAGGTGGGCACTCCACACTGAGCATCCATCCTCCCACACTTCCTAATAAACTTTCTGTTCCACTCTGAGAGACGACAATTTCATACTTTCTCCTCTCCACGTACCTCCTTATTGGGATGCTTTTAGCTGCAGTAATAGAGTTCTCACCCAAAATGGCTTCTATTTATAAGAAATCCTCTCTCTAACCTCAGTTACCTGTTTTCCTATTTCTTTCTTTCACTGCAGTCATTATAATCTACAATCATTTGGTTTTGCTTGCTGATTTTTGGTGTTTTGTTTTTTTTTTAATTTCCCTCCAGCAGAACACAAACTCCCTGAGGGCAAGGACCATGCCTCTCTTATTCACCAAGTAGCTCCAGGGTCTAGAACAATGGCTGCCATATATTATTATAGCTACTTGTTAAGTAAGGAATTAACAAGGATGAGGACAAGGTTCAACATGTTTGAAATTCCAAGAAATTCGGGATAAAGCATTGTTTTAGGTAAGGTCTAGAATAAGGCTTGGCAAACTTTGTTCAACAAAGGGACAGATAATAAATATTTTCAGCTTTGCAGGCCATACAGTCTCTGTCACAACTCTTCCATTCTGCTGTGATATCATGAAAGCAGCCATGAGTAATACACATTGAATAGGACTGTCCAGATTTGGACCACGGTCATCGTTTGCAGACCCCTGTTCTAGATAAACAGATTCTTTGTACAAACCAAAATCCTGGGCTCATACTGTTACTTGTGGGTGCTCAAGAAATGATATACGCATGCCTAAATTCACATCTGTACTATCTACTGAAAGGCAGCACATCAGAGGGGTTGAGAGTATGGACCCCAGAGCCAGGTTGCTCTGTTCAAGTCCTGGTCTTCACATACATGCTTTGTGACCATTCCATTTCCTCATCCTTGAAATAGGGATAAAAACACTGTCTATGTTGTAGAGGTAAATGAGGATTAAATGAGGTAATCTTTGTGAAACACTTAGAACAGAGCTTGGCACATAAATGCTAAATGTATGTGTTGAATAAATGTGGAATATGTTCTTGCTAAGCCCTTTGCAGACACTGTCACATTTCCTTCTCACAGAAGCCCAATGAGGTAGGTATAAGTGTTATCTCCATTTTAAAGATATGGATAATGGGATTCAGACACATTAGGTAGGATTCCATGGTCACACAGTTAGTAACTGATAGTATTAGGGCCAGATAAATACATTTAGAAATAAAAAGCTCTGAAAAGTATAATGCATTTCTCATCCTCAATATCAATTCAAAATAAAGGTAGCTAATATAGACTGGCTTCTGCACTGGTTTTAAAACACGGCTGCAAATACTCTGATACAATTCTCATCAGGAGGAATCCCCTCCTCTTGAATCTAGACGGATTTGAGACTACTTACACTGATATAGTACAGTGAAAGTGACACTATGTGACTTCCAAAGGGCCACTCGGATTTTGTCTTGTTCACTGGAACACAATCATGTAGAACTCTAAGCCACTATGTAAAAAGTCCAATTACCCTAAGGCCCATGTTGCAAGGAAGCCCAAGCCAGGCTTCTGCCATGGAGTCCTTGGGGCTGCAGCCTGGCAACTCATAAGAGGTCATGAAGAGGACGTGACTGCCAGTTGACCTGCAGGCGGGTCCCGCACACTCAGAAGCACCTCACCCGCTCCCCTGTCTTAGAATGTCCTTCTGCCCACTGTTCCATCAGTGGGGAGCTGTTCCAAGGACACAGCCTTGAGAGAGCAAGGTGTTGTTGAGACCGTCTGGACTGAATACATGACTGAACCCAGGGACAAGAGACAAGATGGCAGAGGAGAAGGACTTGAGCTCACCTCCTCTCACAAAAACACCAAAATCACAACTAACTGCTGAACAACCATCAACAAAAAAGACTCAAACCTACCAGAAAAGAAATTCTACACCTAAAGACAAAGAAGCAGCCACAACAACATGGTAGGAGGGCACCTTCACGATATAATCAAATCCCATACCTACCTGGTGGGCAACCCACAAACTGAAAAATAATTATATTGCAGAGGTTCTCCCACAGGAGGGAGAATTCTGAGCCCCACATCAGGCTCTCCAGACTCGGGGTCTGGCATCGGGAGGATGGGCCCCCAGAGCATTCGGCTTTGAAGGCCAGGAGGGCTTGAGTGCAGGAGCTCCATGGGAATGGGGGAAACAGAGACTCTACTCTTGCACGGGGCACACAAGTTTTCATATGCACTGGGACCCAAGGCAAAGCAGTGACTCCATAAAAGCCTAGGCCAGACCTACCTGCAGGTCTTGGAGGGTCTCCTGGGGAGGTGGGAGTCAGCTGTGGCTCACTGTGGAGGCAAGGACACTGGCAGTGGATGCCCCAGGGAATACTCTTCGGCATGAGCTTTCCCGAAAGTTGCCATTTTGGCATGGAGACTGAGCCCCACCCAATAGCCTGCAGACTCCAGTGCCGGGACGCCTCAGGCCAAACAACCAACAGGGTGGGAACAGAGCCCCACCCATCAGCAGACAGGCTGCCTAAAGTCATCCTGAGCCAAGAGCCACCTATAAACACACCCCTTGACATGACCCTGCCCACCAGAGGGACAAGACCTACCTCCAAACACCAGTGGGTGGGCACCAGTCCCTCCCACCAGGAAGCCTGCACTAGCACCTGGACCATCCTTGCCCACCAGGGCATAGACACCAGAATCAAGAATTACAATCCTGCAGCCTGAGGAATGGAGATCACAAAAACAGAAAGTTAGACAAAATGAGACAGCAGAGAAATAAGTTCCAGACAAAGGAACAAGATAAAACCCCAGAAGAACAAAGAGAAATGAACATAAGCAAGCTGTTGGGGGAAAACTTTAAGAGTAATGATAGTAAAGATGATCCAGGATCTCAGAAAAAGAATGGAGGCACAGATGAAGAAGATACAAGAAATGTTTAATAAAGAACTATAAGCTTTAAAGAACAAAAAAACAGATGGACAATAAAATAACTGAAATGAAAAATATACTAAAAGGAATCAACAGCAGAATAAATGAGGCAGCAGAACAAATAGTGAGCTGGAAGACAGACTGATGGAAATCACTGCTGTGGAATGGAATAAAGAAAGAAGAATTAAAAGAAATGAGGACAGTCTAAGAGACCTCTGAGATGACATTAAATGCACCAACATTCGCATTATAGGGGTTTCAGAAGGAGAAGAGAAAGGGCTTGAGAAAATATTTGAAGAGATAATAGCCAAACTTCCCTAACGTGGGAGAGGAAACACTAACTCAAGTCCAGGAAGCACAAAGAGTCCCATACAGTATAAATCCAAGGAGGAACACACCGAGACACATATTAATCAAAATGACAAAAATTAGAGACAGAGAAAATATAGAAAGTAACAAGGGAAAAGCAACAAATAACATACAAGGGAATCCCCATAAGGTTAGCAGCTGACTTTTCAGCAGAAACTCTGTAGGCCAGAAGGGAGTGGCATGATATATTTTAAGTGATGAAAGGGGAAAATCTGCAACCAAGAATATGCTACCCAGCAAGGTTCTCATTCAGATCTGATAGAGAAATCAAAAGCTTTACAGACAAGCAAAGGCTAAGAGAATTCAGCACCACCAAACCAGCTTTACAACAAATGCTAAAGGAACTTCTCAAGACGGAAAAGAAAAGGCCACAACTAAAAACAAGAAAATTGCAAATGGGAAAGCTCAACAGGAAAGGCAAACATAAAGGTAGGAAATCATCCACACACAAATATGATATCAAAACCAGCAATCATGAGAAGAGGGGAGTACAAATGCAGGATACTGGAAATGCATTTGAAATTAAGAGACCAGCAACTTAAAACAATCTTGTACATATATATACCAAAACCTCATGGTAACCACAAAACAAAAATCTATAATAGCTACACACACACAAAAGAAAAAGCAGGAGGAGGGGCAAGATGGCGGAAGAGTAAGACGCAGAGATCACCTTCGTTCCCACAGATACATGAGAAATACATCTACACGTGGAACTGCTCCTACAGAACACCCACTGAACGCTGGCAGAAGACGTCAGACCTCCCAAAAGGCAAGAAAATCCCCACGTACTTGGGTAGGGCAAAAGAAAAAAGAAATAACAGAGACAAAAGAATAGGGACGGGACCTGCACCAGTGGGAGGGAGCTGTGAAGGAGGAAAGGTTTCCACACACTAGGAAGCCCCTTCGTGGGCAGAGACTGCGGGTAGCAGAGGGGGGAAGCTTCAGAGCCACGGAGGAGAGCGCAGCCACATTGGTGCGGAGGGCAAAGCGGAGATTCCCGCACAGAGGAGCGGTGCCGACCAGCACTCACCAGCCCGAGAGGCTTGTCTGCTCAGCCGCCGGGGCGGGCGGGGGCTGGGAGCTGGGGCTCGGGCTTCGGTGCTAGCCGGGAGGGAGTCCGGGAAAAAGACTGCCGCTGCCAAAGAGGCAAGAGAATTTTTCTTGCCTCTTTGTTTCGCGGCGCGCAAGGAGAGGGGATTCAGAGCGCCGCCTAAACGAGCTCCAGAGACGGGCGCGAGCCGCGGCTATCAGCGCGGATCCCACAGCAACAGGGACGCAGAGGGAAAAACGGAGAGATTCCCGCACAGAGGCTCGGTGCCGAGCAGCACTCACCAGCCCGAGAGGCTTGTCTGCTCACCCGCCGGGGCGGGCGGGGGCTGGGAGCTGAGGCGCGGGCTTCGGTCGGATCCCAGGGAGAGGACTGGGGTTGGCTGCGTGAACACAGCCTGAAGGGTCTAGCGCACCACAACTAGCCGGGAGGGTGCACGAGAAAAAGTCTGCAGCTGCCGAAGAGGCAGGAGACTTTTTCTTGCCTCTTTGTTTCGCGGCGTGCAAGGAGAGGGGATTCAGAGCGCCACTTAAACGAACTCCAGAGACGGGCGCGAGCCGCGGCTATCAGCGCGGACCCCAGAGACGGGCATGAGACGCTAAGGCTGCTGCTGCCGCCACCAAACAGCCTGTGGGCGAGCACAGGTCATTCTCCACACCGCCCCTCCCGGGAGCCTGTGCAGCCCGCCACGGCCAGGCTCCCGTAATCCGGGGACAACTTCCCCGGGAGAGCGCACGGCGCGCCTCAGGCTGCTGCAACGTCACGCCCGCTTCTGCCGCCGCAGGCTCGCCCCGCCTCCTCCGTACCGCTCCCTCCCCCCGGCCTGACTGAGCCAGAGCCCCCGAATCAGCTGCTCCTTTAACCCCGTTCTGTCTGGGCGGGGAACAGACGCCCTCAGGGGACCTACATGCAGAGGCGGGTCCAAATCCAAAGCTGAACCCCGGGAGCTGTATGAACAAAGAAGAGAAAGGGAAATCTCTCCCAGCAGCCTCAGAAGCAGCGGATTAAAGCTCCACAAACAACTTGATGTGCCTGCATCTGTTGAATACCTGAATAGACAACGAATCATCCCAAATTTAGGAGATGGACTTTGGGAGCAGGATATATTAACTTTTCCCCTTTTCCTTTTTTTTGTGAGTGTAGATGTGTATGCTTCTGGGTGAGATTTTGTCTGTATAGCTTTGCTCTCACCGTTAGTCCTAGGGTTAGGTCCGTCCGTGTTTTTTTTTTTTTTTTTTTTTTTTTTTTTGGCTTAAAAATTTTTTTTTTCCCCTAATAAATGTTTTCTTAATAATTTTTTCCTTATTTTCCATTTTAAAAAAAAAATTTTTAATAAGTTTTTTCATATTTTTTATTTTAAAAAATTAAAAAATTTTTTTTCTTAATAAATGTTTTCTAAATAATTTTTTTCTTATTTTTAGTATAAAAAATTAATAAATCTATTTTTAAAAATTAAAAAAAAATTTTTTTTCTTAATAAATTTACTCTTAATAATTTTTTTTCTTATTTTTTATTATAATTGCTTTATTTTATTTTATTTTATCCTCTTTTTTTCTTTCTTTCCATTTTTTCTCCCTTTTATTCTGAGCCGTGTGGATGAAAGGCTCTTGGTGCTCCAGCCAGGCATCAGGGCTGTGCCTCTGAGGTGGGAGAGCCAACTTCAGGACACTGGTCCACAAGAGACCTCCCAGCTCCACGTAATACCAAACGGCGAAAATCTCTCACAGATCTCCATCTCAACATCAAGACCCAGCTTCACTCAACGACCAGCAAGCTACAGTGCTGGACACCCTATGCCAAACAACTAGCAAGAGAGGAACACAGCCCCATCCATTAACAGAGAGGCTGCGTAAAATCATAATAAGGCCACAGACACCCCAAAACACACCACCAGACGTGGACGAACCCACCAGAAAGACAACATCCAGCCTCATCCACCAGAACACAGGCACTAGTTCCCTCCACCAGGAAACCTACACAACCCACTGAACCAACCTTAGCCACTGGGGACAGATACCAAAAACAACGGGAACTACGAACCTGCAGCCTGTGAAAAGGAGACCCCAAACACAGTAAGATAAGCAAAATGAGAAGACAGAAAAACACACAGCAGATGAAGGAGCAGGGTCAAAACACACCAGACCTAACAAATGAAGAGGAAATAGGTAGTCTACCTGAAAAAGAATTCAGAATAATGATAGTAAGGATGATCCAAAGTCTTGGAAATAGAATAGACAAAATGCAAGAAACATTTAACAAGGACGTAGAAGAACTAAAGAGGAACCAAGAAACGATGACAAGCACAATAAATGAAATTAAAAATACTCTAGATGGGATCAATAGCAGAATAACTGAGGCAGAAGAACGGATAAGTGACCTGGAAGATAAAATGGTGGAAATAACTACTGCAGACCAGAATAAAGAAAAAAGAATGAAAAGAACTGAGGACAGTCTCAGAGACCTCTGGGACAACATTAAACGCACCAACATTCGAATTATAGGGGTCCCAGAAGAAGAAGAGAAAAAGAAAGGGACTGAGAAAATATTTGAAGAGATTATAGTTGAAAACTTCCCTAATATGGGAAAGGAAATAGTTAATCAAGTCCTGGAAGCACAGAGAGTCCCATACAGGATAAATCCAAGGAGAAACACACCAAGACACATATTAATCAAACTATCAAAAATTAAATATAAAGAAAACATATCAAAAGCAGCAAGGGAAAAACAACAGATAACACACAAGGGCATCCCCATAAGGTTAACAGCTGATCTTTCAGCAGAAACGCTGCAAGCCAGAAGGGAGTGGCAGGATATACTTAAAGTGATGAAGGAGAAAAACCTACAACCAAGATTACTCTACCCAGCAAGGATCTCATTCAGATTTGATGGAGAAATTAAAACCTTTACAGACAAGCAAAAGCTGAGAGAGTTCAGCACCACCAAACCAGCTTTACAACAAATGCTAAAGGAACTTCTCTAGGCAAGAAACACAAGAGAAGGAAAACACCTACAATAACAAACCCAAAACATTTAAGAAAATGGGAATAGGAACATACATATCGATAATTACCTTAAATGTAAATGGATTAAATGCTCCCACCAAAAGACACAGACTGGCTGAATGGATACAAAAACAAGACCCATATATATGCTGTCTACAAGAGACCCACTTCAGACCTAGAGACACATACAGACTGAAAGTGAGGGGATGGAAAAAGATATTCCATGCAAATGGAAATCAAAAGAAAGCTGGAGTAGCAATTCTCATATCAGACAAAATAGACTTTAAAATAAAGACAATTACAAGAGACAAAGACGGACACTATATAATGATCAAGGGATCGATCCGAGAGGAAGGTATAACAATTGTAAATATTTATGCACCCAACATAGGAGCACCTCAATACATAAGGCAAATACTAACAGCCATAAAAGGGGAAATCGACAGTAACACAATCATAGTAGGGGACTTTAACACCCCACTTTCACCAATGGACAGATCATCCAAAATGAAAATAAATAAGGAAACACAAGCTTTAAATGATACATTAAACAAGATGGACTTAATTGATATTTATAGGACATTCCACCCAAAAACAACAGAATACACATTTTTCTCAAGTGCTCATGGAACATTCTCCAGGATAGATCATATCTTGGGTCACAAATCAAGCCTTGGTAAATTTAAAAAAATTGAAATCGTATCAAGTATCTTTTCCGACCACAACGCTATGAGACTAGATATCAATTACAGGAAAAGATCTGTAAAAAATACAAACACATGGAGGCTACACAATACACTACTTAATAACGAAGTGATCACTGAAGAAATCAAAGGGGAAATCAAAAAATACCTAGAAACAAATGACAATGGAGACACGACGATCCAAAACCTATGGGATGCAGCAAAAGCAGTTCTAAGAGGGAAGTTTATAGCAATACAAGCCTACATCAAGAAACAGGAAACATCTCGAATAAACAACCTAACCTTGCACCTAAAGCAATTAGAGAAAGAAGAACAAAAAAACCCCAAAGCTAGCAGAAGGAAAGAAATCATAAAGATCAGATCAGAAATAAATGAAAAAGAAATGAAGGAAACAATAGCAAAAATCAATGAAACTAAAAGCTGGTTCTTTGAGAAGATAAACAAAATTGATAAACCATTAGCCAGACTCATCAAGAGAAAAAAGGAGAAGACTCAAATTAATAGAATTAGAAATGAAAAAGGAGAAGTAACCACTGACACTGCAGAAATACAAACGATCATAAGAGATTACTACAAGCAACTCTATGCTAATAAAATGGACAACCTGGAAGAAATGGACAGATTCTTAGAAATGCACAACCTGCCGAGACTGAACCAGGAAGAAATAGAAAATATGAACAGACCAATCACAAGCACTGAAATTGAAACTGTCATTAAAAATCTTCCAACACACAAAAGCCCAGGACCAGATGGCTTCACAGGCGAATTCTATCAAACATTTAGAGAAGAGCTAACACCTATCCTTCTCAAACTCTTCCAAAATATTGCAGAGGGAGGAACACTCCCCAACTCATTCTACGAGGCCACCATCACCCTGATACCAAAACCAGGCAAAGATGTCACAAAGAAAGAAAACTACAGGCCAATATCACTGATGAACATAGATGCAAAAATCCTCAACAAAATACTAGCAAACAGAATCCAACAGCACATTAAAAGGATCATACACCATGATCAAGTGGGGTTTATTCCAGGAATGCAAGGATTCTTCAATATACGCAAATCAATCAACGTGATACATCATATTAACAAATTGAAGGAGAAAAACCATATGATCATCTCAATAGATGCAGAGAAAGCTTTCGACAAAATTCAACACCCATTTATGATAAAAGTCCTGCAGAAAGTAGGCATAGAGGGAACTTTCCTCAACATAATAAAGGCCGTATATGACAAACCCACAGCCAACATTGTCCTCAATGGTGAAAAACTGAAACCATTTCCACTAAGATCAGGAACAAGACAAGGTTGCCCACTCTCACCACTATTATTCAACATAGTTTTGGAAGTGTTAGCCACAGCAATCAGAGACGAAAAAGAAATAAAAGGAATCCAAATCGGAAAAGAAGAAGTAAAGCTGTCACTGTTTGCAGATGACATGATACTATACATAGAGAATCCAAAAGATGCTACCAGAAAACTACTAGAGCTAATCAATGAATTTGGTAAAGTAGCAGGATACAAAATTAATGCACAGAAATCTCTTGCATTCCTGTATACTAATGATGAAAAATCTGAAAGTGAAATTAAGAAAACACTCCCGTTTACCATTGCAACAAAAAGAATAAAATACCTAGGAATAAACCTACCTAAGGAGACAAAAGATCTGTATGCAGAAAATTATAGGACACTGATGAAAGAAATTAAAGATGATACAAATAGATGGAGAGATATACCATGTTCTTGGATTGGAAGAATCAACATTGTGAAAATGACTCTGCTACCCAAAGCAATCTACAGATTCAATGCAATCCCTATCAAACTACCACTGGCATTTTTCACAGAACTAGAACAAAAAATTTCACAATTTGTATGGAAACACAAAAGACCCCGAATAGCCAAAGCAATCTTGAGAATGAAAAATGGAGCTGGAGGAATCAGGCTCCCTGACTTCAGACTATATTACAAAGCTACAGTAATCAAGACAGTTTGGTACTGGCACAAAAACAGAAATATAGATCAATGGAACAGGATAGAAAGCCCAGAGATAAGCCCACGCACATATGGTCACCTTATCTTTGATAAAGGAGGCAAGTATATACAGTGGAGAAAAGACAGCCTCTTCAATAAGTGGTGCTGGGAAAATTGGACAGGTACATGTAAAAGTATGAAATTAGAACACTCCCTAACACCATACACAAAAATAAACTCAAAATGGATTAAAGACCTAAGTGTAAGGCCAGACACTATCAAACTCTTAGAGGAAAACATAGGCAGAACACTGTATGACATAAGTCACAGCAAGATCCTTTTTGACCCAGGTCCTAGAGAAATGGAAATAAAAACACAAATAAACAAATGGGACCTAATGAAACTTAAAAGCTTTTGCACAGCAAAGGAAACCATAAACAAGACCAAAAGACAACCCTCAGAATGGGAGAAAATATTTGCAAATGAAGCAACGGACAAAGGATTAATCTCCAAGATTTACAAGCAGCTCATGCAGCTCAATAACAAAAAAACAAACAACCCAATCCAAAAATGGGCAGAAGACCTAAATAGACATTTCTCCAAAGAAGAGATACAGATTGCCAACAGACACATGAAAGAATGCTCAACATCATTAATCATTAGAGAAATGCAAATCAAAACTACAATGAGGTATCATCTCACACCGGTCAGAATGGCCATCATCAAAAAATCTAGAAACAATAAATGCTGGAGAGGGTGTGGAGAAAAGGGAACACTCTTGCACTGTTGGTGGGAATGTAAATTGATACAGCCACTATGGAGAACAGTATGGAGGTTCCTTAAAAAACTAAAAATAGAACTACCATATGACCCAGCAATCCCACTACTGGGCATATACCCTGAGAAAACCATAATTCAGAAAGAGTCATGTACCAAAATATTCATTGCAGCTCTGTTTACAATAGCCAGGACATGGAAGCAACCTAGGTGTCCATCATCGGATGAATGGATAAAGAAGATGTGGCACATATATACAATGGAATATTACTTAGCCATAAAAAGAAATGAAATGGAGGTGTTTGTAATGAGGTGGATGGAGTTAGAGTCTGTCATACAGAGTGAAGTAAGTCAGAAAGAGAAAAACAAATACAGTATGCTAACACATATATATGGAATCTAAGGGAAAAAAAAAAAAAAAAAAAAAAAGAGGTCATGAAGAACCTAGTGGCAAGATGGGAATAAAGACACAGACCTACTAGAGAATGGACCTGAGGATATGGGGAGGGGGAGGGGTGAGATGTGACAGGGTGAGAGAGTGTCATGGACATATATACACTACCAAATGTAAAATAGATAACTAGTGGGAAGCAGCCACATAGCACAGGGAGATCAGCTCGGTGCTTTGTGACCACCTAGAGGGGTGGGATAGGGAGGGTGGGAGGGAGGGAGATGCAAGAGGGAAGAGATATGGCAACATATGTATATGTGTAACTGATTCACTTTGTTGTAAAGCAGAAGCTAGCACACCATTGTAAAGCAATTATACTTCAATAAAGATGTTTAAAAAAAAAAAAAAGAAAAAGAAAAAGCAATCCAAAACACAACACTAAAAATAGTCATCAAATCAGAAGAGAAGAGAACAAAAGACTAAGGGAAGAAAAAAGACCTACAAAAACAAATCCAAATCAATTAAAAAGTTGGCAGTAAGAACATACACATCAATAATTACCTTAAATGTAAATGGATTAAATGCCCCAACCGAAAGACATAGACTGGCTGAATGGATACAAAAACAAGACCCATATATATCCTGTCTACAAGAGACCTACTTCAGATCTAGGGACACATACATACTGAAAATGAGGGGATGGAAAAAGGTATTCCATGCAAATGGAAATTTTTAAAAAGCTGGAGTAGCAATACTCATATCAGACAAAAGAGACTTTAAAACAAAGACTGTTACAAGAGACAAGGAAGGACACTACATAATGAACAAGGGATAAATCCAAGAAGATATAGCAATTGTAAATATATATGCACCCAACATAGGAGCACCTCAATACATAAGGCAAATACTAACATCCATAAAAGGAGAAATTGACAGTAACACATTAATAGTGGGGGACTTTAACACTCCACTTTCATCAATGGACAGATCATCCAGAAAGAAAATCAATAAGGAAACACAGACCTATAATGGCACATTAGACAAGATGTACTTAACTGATATTTATAGAGCATTCCATCCAAAAGCAGCAAAATACACATTCTTTTCAAGTTCACATGGAACATTCTCCAGGATAGATCACATGCTGGGCCACAAAGCAAGCCTCAGTAAATTTAAGAAAATTGAAATCATATCAAGCATCCTCTCTGACCACAATGCTAAGATTAGAAATCAACTATAAGAAAAAAACTGTAAAAAACACAAACACATGGAGGCTAAACAATACGTTCTAAGCAACCAATGGATCACTGAGAAAATAAAAAAATACCTAGAGACAAATGAAAATGAGAACATGATGATACAAAAACCTATGGGACATGGCAAAAGCAGTTCTAAGAGGGAAGCTTTTAGCAATAAAATCTTACCTCAGGAAACAAGAAAAATCCCCAATAAACAACCTAACCTTACACCTAAAGCAACTAGAGAAAGAAGAGCAAAAAAAACCCGAAGTGAGTAGAAGGAAAGAAATCCTAAAGATCAGAGCAGAAATAAAGGAAATAGAGATGAAGAAAACAATAAAAAGGATCAATGAAACTAAAAGTGGGTTTTCTAAAAAGATAAAATTGATAAACCATTAGCTAGCCTCAACGAGAAAAAAAGGGAATGGATCAAATCAATAAAATTAGAAATGAAAAAGGAGACATTACAACTGAAACCACAGAAATACAAAGGATCAAAAGAGTTTACTACAAGCAACTATATGCCAATAAAATGGACAACCTAGAAAATGGACAAATTCTTAGAAAGGTACAATCTTTCAAGACTGAACCAGGAAGAAATTGAAAATATGAACAGACCAATCACAAATACTGAAATTGAAACTGTGATTGAATAACTCTCAACAAACAAAAGTCCAGGACCAGATGGCTTCACAGGTGAATTCTATTAAATATTTAGAGAAGAGTTAACACCTATCCTTCTGAAACTATTCCAAAAAATTGCAGAGGAAGAAACACTCCCAAACTCATTCTATGTGGCCACCATCACCCTGATACCAAAACAGGACGTTTTGGAAAATTATAGGCCAATATTGCTGATGAACTTAGATGCAAAAATCCTCAACAAAATACTAGCAAACCAAATCCAACAGTACATTAAAATGATCATACACCATGATCAAGTGGGATTCATCCCAGCAATGCAAGGATTTTTCAGTATCTGCAAATCAATCAGTGTGATACACCACATTAACAAATTGAAGAATAAAAACCATATGATCATCTCAGTAGAGACAGAAACAGGTTTTGACAAAATTCAACACCCACTTGTGATAAAAAAAAATCTCTCCAGAAAGTGGGTATAGAGGGAACCTACCTCAACATAATAAAGGCCATATATGACAAACCCACAGCTAACATCATACTCAACAGTGAAAAGCTGAAAGCATTTCCTATAAGATCAGGAACAAGACAGGGATGTCCACTTTTATTCAACACAGTTTTGGAAGTTCTAGCCACCACCATCAGAGAAGAAAAAGAAATAAAAGGTATTCTAATTGGAAAAGAAGTAAAACTGTCACTGTTTGCAGATGACACAATACTATACATAGAAAAACCTAAAGATGTTACCGGGAAACTACTAGAGCTAATCAGTGAATTTGGTAAGGTTGCAGGATACAAAATTAATACACAGAAATCTCTTGCATTTCTATACGCTAACAACAAGAGATCATAAAGAGAAATTAAGGAAACAATCCCATTTACCATCGCATCAAAAAGAATAAAATACCTAGGAATAAACCTACGTAAGGAGGCAAAAGACCTGTACTCTAAAACTATAAGACACTGATGAAAGAAATTTAAGATGGCACAAACAGATGGAAAGATATACTGTGTTCTTGGATTGGAAGAATCAATATTGTGAAAATGAATATTCTACGCAAGACAATCTGCAGATTCAGTGCAATCCCCATTAAATTACCAATGGCATTTCACGGAACTAGAACAAAAAATTTTTTAATTTGTATGGAAACACAAAAGACTCCGAATAGCCAAAGCAATCCTAAGAAAGAAAAATGGAGCTGGAGGAATCAGGCTCCCTGACTTCAGACTATATTATAAAGCTACAGTAATCAAACCAGTAATATACTGGCACAAAAACAGAAATCTAGATCAAAGGAACCAGATAGAAAGCCCAGAAATAAACTCACGCACCTATGGTCAATTAATCTACGACAAACTAGGCAAGAATATACAATGGAGAAAAAACAGTCTTTTCAATAAATGGTGCTGGTAAAACTGGACAGCTACATGTAAAAGCATGAAACTAGAACATTCTCTAACACCTAACACAATAAACTCCAAATGGATTAAAGACCTAAGCATGAGACCAGATACCATAAAAACTCCTAGAGGAAAATGTAGGCAGAACTCTCTTTGACATAAATTGCAGCAGTATCTTTTTGGATCCACCTCCTAGAGTGATAAAAATAAAAACAAAAATAAACAAATGGGACCTAATGAAACTTAAAAGCTTTGGCAAAACAAAGGAAATCATAAACAAAATGAAAATGCAACTCACAGAATGGGAGAAAATATTTGCAAATGAAGCAACTGACAAGGGATTAATCTCCAAAATATACAAACAGCTCATGCAGCTCAATATCAAAAAAACAAACAACCCAATCAAAAAATGGGCAGAAGCTCTAAATAGACATTTCTCCAAAGAAGACATAAAGGTGGCCAAAAAGCACATGAAAAGATGCTCAACATTGCTAATTTTTAGAGAAATGCAAATCAAAACTATAATGAGGTATCACCTCACACCAGTCAGAACAGCCATTATCAAGAAGTCTACAAACAGTAAATGCTGGAGAGGGTGTGGAGAAAAGGGAACCCTCCTACACTGTTGGTGGGAGTGTAACCTGGTACAAACATTATGGAGGTTCCTTAAAAAACTAAAAATATTGATAGAACTACCATATGATCCCACTCCTGGGCACATATCTGGAGAAAACCATACTTTGAAAAGATACATGCACCCCAGTGTTCACTGCAGCACTATTTACAGTAGCCAAGACATGGAAGCAACCTAAATGTCCATCGACAGAAGAATCGATAAAGAAGATGTGGTACACATATGCCATGGAATATTACTCAGCCATAAAAAAGAATGAAATAATGCCATTTGCGACAACATGAATGGACCCAGAGATGATCATGCTAAGTGAAGTAATTCAGAGAAACACAAATCATATGATATCACTTATCTGTGGAATCTAAAAAAGTGACACAAATGAACTTATTTACAAAACAGAAACAGAGTCACAGACTTCAAAAACAAACTTATGGTTACAAAGGGGAAAGGTGGGGGGAGGGATAAATTAGGAGTTTGGGATTAACATATACATACTACTCCATATAAAATAGATAATCAACAAGGACCCCTACTGTATAGCATAGGGAACTCTACTCAATAATCTGTAATAACCTATATGGGAAGAGAATATGAAAAAGAATAGATATATGTATATGTATAACAATCACTTTGCTGTACACCTGAAACTAACACAACATTACTATACTCTAATATACAATAAAAAGTAAATTAAAAAAAAAAAAGGAAGCCCAAGCCACCTGGAGAGGCTGTATATAGCTTCTTAAGTCACTAGTCCCATCTGAGCCCAGCCTTGGAGTCACCCCTGCCCAGGAGCCAGACACGTAAGTTGAAAGTCTTCAGTCCCCAGTTATGGAGTAACCCACAGACATTAACTCTTCCCAGCTGAGGCCCCAGACATCATGGAGCAGACAGACCATTCCCACTGTGATTTGAGTTCTTGAACCACAGAATACATGAACATAATAAAATATTGATAATTGGTGGTTTATGTGACTAAGTTTCAGGGTGCTTTGTTAGCACATAGACAGAACAGCTTTTTTTCCAGATTTTCCTAAACTAGAATTATAATTAAGTTCATCAGTGCTGGTCTTCCTTCATTTCTCAGTGACCTTGCTTTGCTGCTACCTTGAAAGTCTTTTGAATCACCCAGCATTAGAAAGAGCTTGGATTTGTACCCAGGAAGTCTTCCTTTGGAGCAGGCTGCTGACCCCTACACACTACTAGATGGTCACAAGCAAATCATTTCATTTCTTTGGGTCAGTTTCCTCTTCTAAAATGTTGAGCAAAGCCTGCTTTGCAGGATTGCCATGAGAATCATGATACCATGGGCATAAAACTGCTTTCAAGGAATTTAGACTCCAGGCTTATGGCAAGGGACCTGGGGCAAAGGGTAGTTTTAATCTTCCTGGAGTTCCAGTCTTACAAAGAAGCACATTTGCCCAAACAAATCCATAGTGCTGATGCCACAGCCATCAGAAGGGCAAGCATGCTTCTCACCATACGCTGGGGGCTCCTAAAGGGTCTGCGTGTGCACGTGTATGTAATTTTATAGTGGGCCAGCCTGGTGATTTTGAAACAACTCAAGTGTCTGACATGAAAGTGAGTGACAGTACTTGGAACCAGGGTCATGAAATGCAAGTACATTGCAAATCACTCGGTCGTGCTGTCAGGGGAATCGTAGTCACCGTATATATTTTCTTAAATGTAGTTTTTCCCAGCAAACCTTTCATAAAATTCACGACTGTGACTGACCTCTGCTACGTGCTTGCCTCCACAGCTTCCCCTTTCCCCTCCAATATAACCCGGGCTTGTAATGCACTTGTGGCAAACACCATTGATTGGCTGCTGAATCGCCATTCCCAGCACCCTTCTCGCTTTCTGCCTCCTTCTAGAGAATCTTGAAAACTGATACTTGCCATCCCAACTTCCCATGCAGCTGGGGGCAGCCACTGTCCGTGAGGAATAAGCAAAAGTCTTTTGGGAAAGGTCATTCGTAAAATATTTTTCTTTCCTGCTATAAGGATACATAAAGTCACATAAAGCCGGCACAGCCTTTCCCACTTACCCTTTCTCCTGCCTTGAATGCAGAATGGATGCAGCTGTAGCAGCCACTTTGGGACAATGAGGGCAACTCCAAAAGCAGTATCTGCTCTGATTTCTTTGAACCACCACCTTTCTCTGGAAGAAAACACAGGCCCAGTTTGTGTAAGCCACTGGAATTGTATTTTTCCTTTACTTGCAGATGCAGAGAGTTCTAATATAAAACTTGTACCATGAGCAATTGAACCCTTGTCCTATGTGAGCAGGTAAGTTTCCTTTCCCTGCCCCTTATGAGGAAGGTCAAAACAAAACCCTTGAATGTAAAGTCACGCTAAGAGGCCACGGATTTCTCTGCCTCTATGGTCCATGACCTCACAGACAGTCCCTCCCGTAAAGTTCTGCCACTCTGCTTAGACCACTGCCACAGCCTCCCCGATTTTCTTCAGTTCCCTATCCCAGTGCCCTCCCATCCTCCACACTGAAGCCACAGAGGTCTTTGCAAAAGCAAACGTCCATCCATGTATTCCTGCTGAAGGCAGCAAGCCAGGGCTTGCTCATGAAATCCTGAACTTCTTCACTCTGCTGAGAAGGCTTGCCTTGACCTGGCCTCTGGGTCCCTCTCCAGCTTCTGTTTCAAGCAATTCTTTTGAACTTTCCCCTCTCTATTCTCAGTTCTTCAAACTCAGCTTCAGCCACACTGAACTTAAAAATCCCCCCTTCTCACTATTCTAATCCCTCTGCCTGGGTAACTCACTCTCACCCCAGACTTCTCTGCTCCAGACAGACAGACAGACAGACATGCACACACACACTCCGCTCTAGATTTGTTCGTCCCACCACAGGCTCCCATAGTACTCTACACCAGTATTTGGAGCAGCAAATACAAAATACAAGTAAATATCTTTCCCACAAGATGGTAAGCCACCTAAGGGCAAGGCCTGAGTATATCTTGTTCACTGTTGTGATGCCAATACGGGTATTCTGATCAACTCCTATGCACCCCATTGACGCAGGACGAATCCTCCACCCTAAATAGTAGGTGGCTGAGCACCCAGCACCAGACAGATTACTAGCCATAAATACTCACAGAGAAGGGGAGGAGGACACCTCAGGCCAGGCAAGACCACACAAGGATTGCACTTGGGAGTAGAGAAAACCAGCAGGGACTGTGGGATTCAGGCTTTGTGGTGAAGAGAGTGAGGTAACCCTTCATTCACGTGGAGGGATGTGATTGGCTTGTTTGAATAATTTCACGATTTGATGGGGAGGTGAAACCCATTAGGCTGAAGACCAGGTAAGGCGCAGCTGATTCTGCTGATCGGGGAACTTGTCAGGGAGGGAGGCTTTCCTGCTGGGCTGGGGAGGTGGGGCATATCTGGCAAGAACAGGGAAACTCACAGCTAGGCATTTGGGGCCGAAAGAGGCTCAAAGTTGTCAAGGCAGCACTTGAAATTTTAGATTTTATAATACAGAAGAGAGAAAAAGGGAAGAGAGGAAAGGAGGGAGGAAGGAAGAAAATTTCTCTTTATAGTCTGGCCTGACTTAATTCAGTGGTTACTGTGATAGACTATTTCAAGACCAAAAGTTAGGGTGACTTTTCAGTTACCACCTGGAGCACTTATTGATTGGCTGGCCCCAACCCCATTCCTAACCTCCTTTTCTTTATCTATTTTCCAGCCAAGTCTGGTCATGTGTCAAAGTGCTGGCCAATGGGACATGTGTAGAATCATGCTGTAGGATTTCTGGGAAAGTTTTTGCTGCTTGATTTAGGCAATATCCTTTTCTCCTTATTCCTCCTACTTTGTTCCTGCTGGAATGTAGGTATGATGGCTAGAGCAGCAGCAGCCATCTTGTAGCCACCAGAAATAACCAGGAGAATCATAAAGATGTGCAACATCTCAAATAATTTGCCTTTTATTCATTACTTCTCAGGAAGCTTTTGTATAATTGGGTTTTACTTTTTTTCATTTAGGATTTAATCATATATTTTTCATATGCCACTCAGTAGTCTTCAATAAGTATCACATTGTCCACATAGCAAGAATGAAAACAGGAAATGAGAAATGGAGTCATCAGTTGGGAAATCAATAAAGCATAAAGTATGTTGCGTGGTTGCAATCCAGGATGAAGCCATGGACACTGAGTCGACACTAGGCCCTCTGTTACAGGATGCCTGCCTACAAGGTGGAAGTGGATACAAGAGGACCCTCTTCAGCTAGATAATCCTACTCTTCATTTTTTCTAGCTATTTTTCCAACTTGTGTATAGTGTAAAACTATTTCTATATGAAAAAATAAGTTTTAAAAATTGCTCTTACTGAAGTTGGGGGTAGGGTGGGGTGGGGTGGAACTGGCCCTATATTCTCTGTCCTTCCCTTCCTGCCCCCAGTCACAGCCCTTGAGAATGTTCAGTGGATGTGAAGGGATCATAGACCATCCCCCATCATTCCTCTGAGCAAAGCAAGGCAAGGGTAATTCACAGTCCTCTGAGAATCTGATGAAATCTACTGACCCTCTTCTTAGAGAAAAAAATGCCCACATAAAACTGCTCACAATTTCAGAGGGTTAAGAATCCCACTTTAAAAACAACAGTGAGGGGCTTGGGCTTCCTGGTTTGCACCTTGGTTAAGAATCCGCCTGCCATTGCAGGGGACATGGGTTCGAGCCCTGGTCCGGGAAGATCCCACATGCCGCGGAGCAACTAAGCCCGTGCGCCACAACTACTGAGCCTGTGCTTCAGAACCCATGAGCCACAACTACTGAGCCTGAGTGCCACAACTACTGAAGCCTGCATGCCTGGAGCCCGTGCTCTGCAACGAGAAGCCACCACAGTGAGAAGCCCGCACATCGCAACGAAGAGTAGCCCCCGCTAACCGCAACTGGAGAAAGCCCGCATGCAGCAACGAAGACCCAATGCAGCCAAAAATAAAAATAAAAATAAAAATAATTTATTTAAAAAAATTAAAAATAAAAACAACAGTGAAATTCAGGGGCCATAACTGCCTCTTTCTTATTTCCTTCTGCTACTTTTTTGCTGCTCTTTCTCTGCTACTTTTATCAGTCTGTTCTTTAGAATTATATTCTTGGATCCCAGCCTATGACTGGACATCCAGATGTGCCAAGGGTCTCAGGAAGTGCAGAGGCAGAGTCACTATGGGACATTGTCTTCCTACCAATGAAACTAAAGTGGCTTATATCCAACAAGAGTTAAAGATTAGGGATAAAGAAATTGGGTAAACATGACTGTGGATGGCCCCCAACTACGCTGAGTGCCCCATAATTCACATGGGAACTGTCTTTCCCCATCCAGGTGTTGTGAACCTCTGTCCTCACACAACTTCCCTCCAAAGAGTCCCCATGCTCTAGGGGACTCCTCACACTATAAAATATGCCAACTCTCTTTGGGATAGCCATCAGGTACACATCTGTTCCTCTCCTTTCTGGGCTTCATCCTGCTTTCCCCTGCAAGGATTCTATTTATCTTTCATCAAGCCTCACTCTACCTTTGTGAAGATGAGCTTTTTCCTGCACTGATCTTCATCTAGACTCAGTCCCCAGCTCCTAACCTACTCATCGTCTGGGCTCCTCTGCAATTATATTTCTCCATGGGCAGAGTCAAAGGTAGAGATGCATGGAATAATAGGCCAAGGAAGAAAGGCTACCCAGTGAATCAAAAAGCCAAGACCTAAACTTGATAGAACAGACAATAAGTACTAATTGAGTTCAGAGGAAAGCAGAATTAACAAGGGCTGTGTAAAGCAGGGTAAGGGTCACAGTGATGCCTGGATTTAGGTGAAGACTTGAAACTACTAGGCTTTATTTAAGCATTTATAAAGCTTACCATGTGTTAAGCTCTGCACCAAATATCTCACTACACAAGCTCTTTTAATCCTCACAGTATCTCAAGGGAGGAATTATTATTATGCTAATTTTGCAGATGAGGAAACTGAAGCTCAGTATCACGGAGCTGGGATCTGACCCAGGTCCATCTGATGCCAAAGCTTTTTATGGACTCCAGAACATGTGATTGATGGTGCCTGACACATAGGAACTGCTCTATGAATATTTGTTAAATGGATGAATGGAGTGAGAATTAATGAATGAAGCAGTCATGTGAGAATGAGAAGGCTCATATATCTTGTCATGTGGATTATACATCCATGGTGGAGGGGGGGAAGCTTCCATGCAGGAAGTGGTTGGTCAGCTACTGAATCACTGATATTTATTGAGCGCTTACTATGTGCTAAGTGCTTTAACACTTCAGGACAATCCTCTGGAAGTCAACAGAAATATACTGAGCACTAGACCCTCTGGCTGGCCCTGTTTTGGGCCCTGAGGATGGCAAATTATCCTCAGGCATTCTCAGCCCAAATGCAGAAGAAAGACCTGTACTATACTTCACACCACAGATGGGGTTACCTGAGGGTTTAATTTACCTACTCTCCTCACCCTCTACAATCGTGAACAATCCATCAGGAGTTAGATTTCTTTGGCTCTGGAGATGTTAGCGTGGTCCATGGGCTCTGAATATAGTTGGAATCCACCCCCCCCCTTTCCCACTTCTCACAAACTCCTCGTAATAGACTCCCATATAGTGCGAGTAATTTACAGTATAATGAATTTGTTTTATTCTGGTTCAGTCTGGGCACTGCGGCCCCTGGCTGCCTTCCTGTTGTTTTATTTAGTCCTCAGCCATTCTCATTTTTGTAGCTATTCCCTTTAGCTCTCTTTTTTCTGTAAGGTCATTCTAAGGACAGGATGTTGCAATGGCCAAGATGAGTTGTGAACAAGTGCAAGCCAGGTGCGTGTTGGTGATTCTCTCTCTTCTTTTGGGCTCTCTGAAATCTGGCGCATAAAGAAAAACATCACACGCTCAAGATTTAAAGCCCAAATTCCGATTTTGAGGTTGGTGTCATTCAGATGAATGCCGCTGAGCCCAGGCACAACAGAGCAGTTACTGGGACAGATAAGGTGATTCAGTGTCATACCTTAGTGAGCTATAACTCACAAGGGGTTGGGGAGACATTTTTGTAACCACTAAGATGTGTAAGGCCAGCCTCAGCCCTATATATTGCTGTTTTCCACAATGGCTGTTTCCTGGAGAATCCATCTCTTTCACCACAGGGTGCTAGGGGCATTGAGCATTAGTCAGTTTGCTATGCTGGCCTTGTTAACACCTGTGGCAGGACATTAATACAGGATAATAGTAATCACATTGGTGTTAAATATTTGCAGTGTTAGGGCAATAACTTTGAATCTCAACTCACTACATTTGATTAATAGGGATGCTGATGGTGGCACCAAGGAAGCTGGACTCCTCAGCCTTCTCATCCAGACAGTATAAACACTCCCGTGCTGAATGCTCCATTTATATGTGAATACAATTAAGATTAGCTTCTAATTATTTCTGGCACATGCTCTTTAATGCCAGAGCCTTTAAGTCACAGCGGTCAAAGGGTAATGCATCATAACAGGTTACAACATCCCCAAGGATTTCTTGATTGACATAAAAATGGGTTTTTTCCTCCAACTGATTGACACTATGGCAGCTGTGAAGGGATGGCCAAGTTTCTAGCTGTCCATTAAAAGATCTTAAATCAAGGAGGATGTGACTTCAATAATTAGCTTCCACATGTGAGGGTTGAGACTAGCTGGGCTATAGATAGTGTTCTTTTAGGAGTTAGGGTACGTCAGGGATGGTGGGACAGTTTTTCAGTTGAGTCTCTCGGTGCAAGCAACTTGAGAAATTGGTTTCCAAAATTTCTGGAGTGTCTTCTCTATTTTCCTGGAGGAACATAAATTACAATAAAGCAACAGGATGAACTCGAGCTAGGGGTAGGAAATTTGCCAATAAGAAGAGTTAGCCTTTGTCTTTGTAGAAACCCTGTGCAAACAGGTGGGGAAATGTGTTTACCTTCAAATACTGGACCATGTGTTTCAACCATTCATGGGTAAAGTGAGCAGATGTTGTGTCTCAGGAACTACAACATACTGTAGCCAAATGGGTATATTTGGGAAGGGTTGCAGAACTGGTATCCCACTGTGTTCTAAAGCTCTGTGTGCCAGGAGGACAACATTCCCTTGACCTTCCACAACTAGTCTCCCATTCTCCTGCAACTTGATCTATATCACTGCTCTGATTTGGACAAAGGGTCTTCAAATGCATGTTTGTCCACTGGAATGTTGGAAGTTTTGGAGGTAAGAAATCCATGGATCTGAAGTCTGCTGTCCCCTCAAAAACTCCTGGGGAAAAAGGACCTGGATTTTCCTTATGTTTGGGACAGATGAGCCAATAAGAGGAAGGAAGTAGTACGAAGTAAAGATGATTCTAACATCCTGGAAAGGCAAACCATATATTTTGCTTAAAAATTAAATCCAGGCATACCTGTTCAATGCGTGCGACTGAGTTAACAGTTCTTAATCTTCTTGCCTTCAAGTTCTCTACCCAGCTAAACTGAATAAAAATTCATGGTGTCTCCTATGCATGCTGATGCTATAATCAAAAGAAAAAAGGCTTTTCAAGGAGCTCACTTTGTAATGAAAGAGTAAGATATGATACATATACCAAATAATGAATCCTTAGTGCTAAAGCACCTGGAAAATGCATTCACCAAGGGGTGTGGAAGTACACAGAAGGAAAGGATTAATTTCTCAGGAAGAGAGAAATGATCTACAAAGCCAAGAAAGGCTTAATAGAGAAATTGATACTTAAGCTGAGCCTGAAAAATGAGTATGATTGTGCCAGGTAGAAAACAAATGGGAAAGTGGGAAATTCCCAGCAGCATGCCTAAGGTGGTGGCATCATGTGATCTTCACCCATTGGGATGTCCCAGCAAGGCAGAGAGGAGAGCAGCAGCGAAGCCTCCCAGGGCACATTCATTTCCTCAGGAACTGCTAGTTGAGAATCTACTATGTTTCAAGCACTGGACTATGCAATAAACACTATGATTATGTTGTTAAAAAAAAAAAAAAATTAACGGAAACCTTGATTAAATAGAGTCAGGAGAACAGAGAGGGAGGGAGCCCAAAAGGATAAAGAAAGACTCATCTTCTTTCCTGACAGGGACTCAGTCAATGAAAAGCCATGAACTCTTTGTTTACTACAGCCCTCCCAACTTCCTCCTTTCCTCTATAAAAGAGTTCTCTTTGGGCTTCCCTGGTGGCGCAGTGGTTGAGAGTCTGCCTGCTGATGCAGGGGACACGGGTTCGAGCCCTGGTCCGGGAGGATCCCACATGCCGCGGAGCAACTAAGCCCATGCGCCACAACTACTGAGCCTGCGCGTCTGGAGCCGTGCTCCGCAACAAGAGGCCGCGACAGTGAGAGGCCCATGCACCGCGATGAAGAGTGGTCCCCGCTCACCACAACTGGAGAAAGCCCTCGCACAGAAACGAAGAACCAACACAGTTAAAAATAAATAAATAAATTTATTTAAAAAAAAAAAAAGTTCTCTTTCCCTTGCCCTGCAAGGACTTGCACGTGGCTCACCATGGGTGCAGATTCCAAATTGTAATTATTTGCTGATCCTAAATATACTCATCTTTGTTGGAGAAATATCTGGCAGCCTGTTTTAGGTCAAAATTTTGGTGGCCCATACAAGGACAGGGAAGACCCCCAAAGGCTCCAGGCTGGTGAGCAAACAGGTACAATATCCACAGCTGAGCCCATTGTTACTCACTGCTTCTCTCACTGCCAACCCTAGAGCTCAAACGTATGTCTTTCTCCCGGATCCAGGCTTATTCCCTCTTTGCATTTGAAGCTCTCCAGACTCTTTTTTTAGGATCTATTTTAAGGTTTTCTCTTTCTGGTTAAGGTCTTGCTCTGTATGCAAGTATTCATTTGGCACTTCAGTCTGATTCTCGGATCAGACTATTTCAGCTGAAGCTGACTGAGAAGCCATCAGCCCATTCCTTCGGAATAGAGGCTGTTCTCTGGAAACTGGCTGAAAAAGTCTTTGACCCGGCTTCTCCAGGACCAAGCTATTTCCTTAGAACTGGCTGGTATTAGCTTGCAGGCTGAGTTGCAAGCTGTTTGAATTGAGCTGTTTGTGGTGTAAGCTGTTTAGGCTGTTTGAAAATTGTTCTTTTACTCTGGAGAAAAATTTCTGAGAAATGGAATTTCAGTTATCTAAATATTTTGAGGGCACCCCTCCTACAGGGACTCTGGCCGATTTTATGTTTAAAAACTGCAGTCTTTCCTCATGTGCATTTCCAACTAAATGGACCAGCCTGACCAAAGGCAATTCAGAATATCAATGGACATTATGGGGAACGTTTGAAATCCCCAAACTTAATTTCCTTAAAACAAAACTGGATTACAATAACTTCAACATTTCCAGAACGGAGTGGTATGCCTATTTTGATTGATAGTTTGAGGCTTCCAAACTTTATCAGGTGCCTGAAATTGCCTCTCTGAAGAATAAGAGTTTAAGATTAACTGAGGCAAACCAACAAAGAAAGATAAGATGCTTCCTGAAACCCCAGACTCTTTTCCTTGGCTTCTTTGCCTCAGGTTCTCCCTCCAGCACAATCTTTTTTTTTTTTTTTTTAATTTATTTTTATTTATTTTTTATTATTATTATTTTAAACATCTTTATTGGAGTATAATTGCTTTACAATAGTGTGTTAGTTTCTGCTTTATAACAAAGTGAGTCAGTTATACATATATATATGTTCCCATATCTCTTCCCTCTTGCGTCTCCCTCCCTCCCACCCTCCCTATCCCACCCCTCTAGGTGGTCACAAAGCACCGAGCTGATCTCCCTGCCAGCACAATCTTGTGTCTCTCCCTTGGCTCCATGGCCAGGCTCTGCCGCTGGAGCCATCTTCCTCTTTCCTGCCTATGATGCCTCCTCTATACCCTAAATTCCCCTGTATTAAGTTTCTCACCAGAACTTCCCCTTTTCTCTGAAATTCTTCCCACTACCTATTCCTCTGAACTTGTCAGACCTTATCCCTTTAAACATAAGCGTCCTGAGGCTCCAGAAGCTAAACCTTTTATTTCTTATATTTCCTGGACTGAAGCTGAACTGGGAGCCATTGTCAAAGATTTCCCCAAAGTAACTGAATATCTTCATCTATTTTTTGAGGAACTTAATATAGTCATTCAAACTTAGCAGCCGAGTCTCTCTGACTTATGCTGGCTGGTTCATATGCTTATTGGTGAAGCCCAGGATTAGCATTGGATGAAAACCACTAACTGGGAAAATCCTGGAAGATCTCTAGAATTACGACTGGGGAGCTCGCTAACTTCCATGACCAGGCCCAGGCAATCACTAGGCAACTTCATCAAGCAATTCCTAGAGCTTTTCGAAAACTTGTTGATCGGAACAAAATTCAGGCTTGCACACAAAAGTCTTGTGAACCTGTTCATGATGATTACAATCAACTGCAGATTATTTTTAAAGAAAATTCTGGTCTTCCTTCAGGTGTTGATTCTACCTGCATAGCTTTTGACTCTATGCTTATTAATGGGCTGAACCGGGACTTTTCTCTTCCATTAAAAAGGACCAGGATGGAATGGCAAACTGTGTCCACTCCAGATTCAGTGAATCTGGCAAACCAGCTCTCCCCCACTCTAGATAAGTCACCAAAATGGAAGACCATCAAAATTCTTAATCGTCAACCCCAGCAGATGAATGTTCCTAAACAGAACCAAAACCCTTTTAGTTTCTGCTATTATTGCAAACAGCCAGGACATTGGAAAAGGGACTGTTACAAATCTAAGTGCCTTAGGCACTTTCAACCCTCTAACCAGCCTTTCCAACGCCCTCCCAATTCTAATGACGGGCTCTGAGGAAGTACAGGGGCTCTTCCCAATCTTCCCTCTTAATCAGCTTGGAGAGACATTTCTCCAGAGTGGGGATGAATCTACTCCAGTCCTCACTGACACCAGAGCCACATGCCAGGTGCTCAACCCCACTATTATAAAGCAGCCCCTGCCTTGGAGTTCAAAAACAGTTCAAATAGTGAGGATCTCTAATGCACCTCAAGAGGTTCCTGTCCCTGAGCCTATTCCATTTTGCTTAGACCCTTTAAGAGATACACAATTTTTTCACTTTAGTTCCTCAGCCCCGATGCATGTATTAAGCTGAGACTTCTTAGAGAAGTATCATGCCAGAATTTCTTTCTCTCAAAAGGGGAAGCAATTCTAGAATTTGGCAGTAGTCATTCAATCAGCCAACTAGGTGAATTAAATGACCTTTTGACATGTTTTATTTATTCCATCTTTGATGGTACTAGAGCTGATTCTGAAAACAGTGATCATCTGTCCCTATTGAATCAGCTACCACCTTCCTTATGGGCAAAATCTCCAACCGGTATTGGCAAAATTCACAGTGCACCTCCCGTCAAGATTCAAATAGATCCCTCAAAACTTCTTCCCAGAATTAATCAATACCCAATGAGTAAAGAAGCCTTCAAGGCATAAAGTCCAAAATAGAAGATTACAAGTCTCTAGGCCTCATTGTCCCTTGCACTAGTCCCTGTAACACCCCTATTTTACTGGTGAGAAAACCTATGGCCAAGGGTGGAGATTTGTTGAGGATCTCTGAGCACTAAGCCACACTGTCATCTCTGGACACCCTGTTGTTTCTAACACTCCACTCCTGCCTCACTAGCATCCATTCCCATTGGATGTAAATTCTTTACTATAACTGATCTATGCAGTTCGTAGATAATATTCTTTAATATTTCAGTTGATGAAGCTAGCCAATACCTTTTGCCTTCATTTGAGAAAAAAAAAAATTCACCTGGACAGTAATGCCTGAAGGTTTTACTGAGAGTCCTTTGTATTTCTCACAAATCCTGAAGGCTGATCTGGATAATATAAAGTTCCCTAGAGGTTCTATTTTGTTGCAATATATGGATGATTTGCTTCTTTGCTCTCCTTCTCAAGCCTTCTCACAGGAAGAGTGTCCGCTTGCTAAAGCTTTTAACCTTAAAGGGACATAAGGTCACCAAAAAAATTTTTTTTTCAGTTTTCTGTAACCCAGGTTTGATATTTAGGGCATCTGCTATCAGAATTAGGGATACATCTAGACCCAGATAGACTTCATGATGTCTTAAGTTTCCCCAAACCCAAAACTGAGTGCCAACTGTGAAGTTTTCTTGGGCTATATGGTTATTGCCAAAATTAGATTCCAAATTTCTCTCTTACGGCCAAACCTCACTATATTTTACTAAGCTATAACAACCCTGACCCAGTTTTATGGGGAAAACTGGACAACATAGCTTTCAAGGCCTTAAAGGAGAGTTTGATGAACCCACATGCCCTTGGGCATCCCAATTATGAGATTCTTTTTCCTTGTGTATATGAAAGGGAAGAGAATGCTCTTGGGGTACTCACCCCAAAACACAGGGACCACCATCAACCCATAGGGTGTCACAACCAGTAACTGGACCCTGTGGCACGAGGATACCAGGCTTGCCATAGACCGACTATGACCATTGCCCTTTTGATAATACCATCTAGAAAATTGTGGTGGGATCCCCTTTAACTGTTTTTGTATCTCATGTAGTAGAAGCCCTCCTGAATTCTCCTCACACTCAACATTTCTCAGTCAGCCGCCTCACTTCTATGAAGTCCTTTTGTTAACTACTCCTCACATAATCCTTTTATGTTGTAGTGACCTTAACCCAGTTACTTTTCTCCCTTCCATCTTTAACAAAATTCCTCATGACTGCTTAACGCTAACTGATCACCTCCTGACTCCTTGTGATGATTTACAGGAAGCTCCTCTGAGTAAACTGACTTCTCCTGCTTCTCTGATGGTTCTTATGTAAAAGGTGACAATGGCAAGTATTGCGCCAGGTGTGCTATTGCAACTCCTTTTGATGTTGTTGAGGCAGCATCTTTACCTATGGCTACTTCTGCCCAGCAGGCTGAGTTATACACTCTTACAAGGGCTTGTAGCCAAGGACAAAACTGCCAATATTTATACAGATAGTAGATATGCTTTTGAAGTAGCTTATGATTTTGGAATATTGTAGAAGCAATGTGACTTCCTTACTTTCAGCAGAAATAAAATTTAACGTGACCCTTATGTTCAGGAATCATTGGATGCAGTACTTTACCTGCCATTTTAGCTATTAAGATTCCAGAGCATTCTAAAATTTGACTCTCTGGGAGCTAAAGGAAATCACCTTGGTGATATTTCCTCAAGGAAATAAAAGGGACTAACAGCAGCCAAACCTCTGTCATGGTCCAAAGGGATATTTCCTCAAATGATAGCTTTAGAAAACTGGCTAGAGAAGCCAAACAATTGGACCCAGAAAAGGAAAAACAAGAGTGGAAATTCAACAATTGTTGGTTTGATAAAAAGAGAAAGCTCTGGTTTGGACCAAATAACAACCCCATCCTACTGGAGACTAAAATTCCCACTTCTCAGCAACGTTGCGTGCGTTAAACCATTGGTCTACTGGCAAAAGTATAGTATTCATGAATCAATATTGGTGGGGAAACATTAACAAGGCCACAAAAGGTACCTTCCTCACTTGTCCCACTTGTCTAAAATACAACTCAGGGAAGCTTGTTGGTACTGCTCCCAGACATCTTAAACTGCCTAATGGACCATTGGAGGTCTGACAAATGGATTTCATACAACTTCCTCTGTCTCATGGATATAAATATGTCTTAGTCACAGTCTGTTTTCACACTAGACTGAAGACATCCCTTGCAGACAGGCTACTGTCTCTTCTGTGGATACAGTCCTTATGGAAAAAATTATCTTTACCTATGGAAGTCCTCTTGAACTTCACAGTGATCAAGGAACCCATTTTACTGGGCAGGTACTTGGAAAAGCCTGTACTATTTGCCCAGTTTTACAGCACTTTTACTGTGCTTACCGCCCTCAATCCTCTGGTTTATTCTACTGCACTAAAGGCATTATTAAGACTATTGGTAAAAATTGTAGAAGCCCTCCAAATACCTTGGCCAAAAGCATTGCCATTGGTCTTTCTAAATCTCAGATTTACCCCTTTTGGAGCTCATAAAATCTCACCCTTTGAGATGGTCATAGGATGCCCAATACACTTGGCTCCTTCTTCTTTTGACTCACAACTTATAGAAGGAGAGATCCTACAACATTATAAAGGTCTAATTGCTTCTATTAAAAATAACCATGCTTTGGGACTTCCCTGGTGGCGCAGTGGTTAAGAATCCGCCTGCCAACGCAGAGGACACAGGTTCGATCCCTGGTCCGGGAAGATCCCACATGCCGTGGAGCCACTAAACCCGTGCACCACAACTACTGAAGCCCACACACCTAGAGTCCGTGCTCCGCAACAAGAGAAGCCACTGCAATGAGAAGCCCGCGCACCAAAACGAAGAGTAGCCCCCACTCACCGCAACTAGAGAAGGCCAACGCACAGCAATGAAGACCCAACGCAACCAAAAATAAAAAAATAAATAAAATTGATGCCTTAAAAATAAATAAATAAATAAATAAATAACCATGCTTTGGTAAAGCAATCTTTTCACAGTTCACTCCCTAGAGACAAAGACCTTAAGCATCACACCTTACCTCCTGGAGATTTTGTCTATTGGAAAAGATACCTCCAGAAGAACTCGCCTCAACCTTGCTGGAGAGGCCTCTGTCAAGTACTGCTAACCAACCCTTATGCCACCAAACTCCAAGGAATATACTCTTGGATTCACATGACACACTTAAAGAAAGCACCAAACCCTGACTGGCCTGCACATCATCTGGTGATCTGAAAGTACAGATTTCCCAGAATTGAAGCACATGACATCTGATGAGACAGCTTTCGCAAGATATCCCGACCAGGCCCCTTGGAACTTGGCCACCAAATCTTTGATGATGATACATAACACTTCAATGATCTCCAACGTCTGTGATAAAAAGTTCTTGAAAGTTCTCCCTCCTACCCCTCCTCGTTACTCAAATGTTACCTCAATAGGTTTCCAGTCTGTACGCTTTCCCTCCCATGTGAAACATTACACTCAGGCAACGTCCTTCCTGGCACTGAGGGACAAAAAGCCACAGAAACTGGGAAACCTGACTCCTGATTAGTGACGTTTTTAGAGGAAGATCTTGATCAAAAGGGAGAAGTGTAAAAAAATAATAATAAACAGAAACCTCAATTAAATAGAGTCAAGAGACCACACTCTCACTCCCTGCGAGGATAGCAGAGCCCAACAGGAAGAAAGAAGATGCCTGGCAAGAACTCAGCCTATGAAAAGCCATGGATGCTTTTGTTTACTATAGCCCTCCCAACTTCCTTTACCCCTCCATAAAACTGTTCGTTTCCCTTTTCCTTGCCAAGCAAGGACTAGCACATGGCTTGCCATGGTTGCAGACTCTAAATTACAATTCTCTGCTGATCTCGAATAAACCCATCTTTGCTGGAGAAGTATCTGGAAGTCTACTTGTTTTAGGTCAACAGTGTAGATAGGGTACTGCTGCGTAGCTTTTTCTTTATCCCTTTTTCTTTTTTCTTTTCCATTATCAATGTGACGTTATTATAGGAACTCACTACCATATATTACGTATATACTATATATTATATAATATATACTCCTACGTATATGAGAAAGTAACTTATAAGAAAGTTAAAAGAGTTTGCATTTTATAGTAACTTGTGTTGCTGTTGCCAAGTAGAAGAGGTGTGCTGAGGTGAGAAAAGGAAATAATGGAGGTTTTTTAAAAGCAATTTTATATATATTGTATACTTACAATAAATATATATTAATATATTATATACATTTCCAAACCTCTAATTTTTTTTCCCAAATTTATTTATTTATTTATTTATTTATTTATTTTTGGCTGTGTTGGGTCTTCGTTTCCGCGTGAGGGCTTTCTCTAGTTGCGGCAAGCGGGGGCCACTCTTCATCGCGGCCTCTCTTGTTGCGGAGCACAGGCTCCAGACGCGCAGGCTCAGTAATTGTGGCTCACGGGCCCAGTTGCTCCGCGGCATGTGGGATCTTCCCGGACCAGGGCTCGAACCGTGTCCCCTGCATTGGCAGGTGGATTCTCAACCACTGCGCCACCAGGGAAGCCCCCAAACCTCTAATTTTTTTAGTAGTACTAAAGTTCTTGTGTCACAGTACACTTGGTCGTCCCCTCAAGTTTATTTTTAGAGCACCAATGTTGAGCACCGATTTGGTATGTGGGTGAAGAACAGAGGAGAAAGGAAAGAAGAGAGGATTAAAAATGGACGTGAAAATTGACAGTAGATAGCCAAGGCCTTTAAATACCATTACTTGTAGGGAATGAAGCACCATTGTGTAAATAGTTGATCTGAGAGGATCACAAAATGACATCTAAGTGTTAGAAATAGAATATGGTCAGTGGATGGCTAGAGGGTGGCCAGAAACAGGAAGGTAGGAAGGGGACCAGTTAGGAGGAAAAGATATATGAATTGTTGAGGACCTTAGCTATGCCAGTGGCTGTGAGAATAGATAGGAGGGGTCAGGATGGAGAAATATTCATGAACTGAGAACTGATTAGATGTGGGAGGTGTTGGAGCAGAATGAAGATATCAAGATTGATGCTTAGGTTTCTCTCTTAAGCACAGTCATGAATGTTGCGCTCTTACTGACAAAGGAAATCCAAGATGAAGGAGCAATCTGGGGGAATAACATCAAGTGCAGTTCTGGACCAGATGAGTGTGAGGTGTCTGCGGGTGTTCAGGAGAATTACAAAAAGTAGAACGTTTGGGGAGATGAATACATAACAATTAAGGAACCACTAGATTTTAAATAAAAGGCAGGGAAAGTGTAGGGGAAGAAAAGCCATCGAGGAAAAGACAAATGGTCAGAAAGGTGGGAAGAACTAAGGGAAGGGAAATAATATTTATCTAGTTTCTGTTTTAAATCAGACACTGCTATGTACTTAACCTGTGTTATGGCATTGAATTCTCATAGTAAGCCTAAAAATAATCATATCCCACTTTATACATGTGGCTGAGATGTTCTGAAATACTAATGGACATTTTTCCTACAATATCTTGGTACCCACTAGCCTTTTCCCTTGTGGCATTCATTGATTCATAGAATAAATGTTACAGAAGTAGGAGGAAAAGGCTTTTGGTTTTAAAGAGGCTATGCCTTTAATTTTCAAAAATAAATAGATATAGAGAATCTGAAAACCAAGAGAGTTGTGTCTCTGATTCTCATTTAGAGCCCTGGGGAGCAGGAAGGCCTGGGTAGAAATGACACCCTGGTGTTCCCAAGCTGATTGGCTACTGGCAGCCTCACAGAGTTCCTGGTGTCTCAACAAGATGCAAGGACAGTAGAAGGATTCAAGATGAGAGTGGCATGGAAGTGGGGAAGGGTCTTAAAGAGCCCCACCAAATTTCTGATAGCCAAAGAAAGCCAGGGAGAAGCAGACTGGCTCCTGGATACCCACAATGGGCATGAAACTAGCTCAGATAGGGGTGGGTCTGATGAGGCCTTGGGTTCATGCATGAGACCTGACTCAGGGGCAACCTGCATGAACTGACAACAAAAGATTGGATGGAAATGGGCATCTCAGCAGATGTCAGTGTGGATAGATCTTGACTAACCCAGGATGAGAAATCCTCCCAAACCTTAAAACTATATGAGTCCCCAAGAACAAAGAAAAAACCTTGGGAAAAGAAAAGGGAAACCCTTGAAATGGCTGATATCGAGTATTTGTCCCCTAGCCAAGTGGGGGCTTTAAACATTGGAGAAAAATAAAGTTATATTTCTTGTGCTGCTAAAGTTGTGGTCAAAGATTTGTATCCACAATAATCAGTAAAACAGCATTTAGGAGAAGAGGTTAAGATGATTTTTCAAAGGCCACGCAGGTAGGCAATGATGGAGCTTGTATATAACTGTAGGTCCACCTGGCCCCAGAATCCTTGCTCTTGCTACTATTCCATTTGCAATGCACATTCCCATTTTCTAGACTCGGTCTGGCCAGGAAAAAGTCCCTAACCTTTCCTGCTTTTATTTCCCTGTGGTGCTGAGGGCAAATCGTAGAGTAAGTCAGCTAAAGACCAGACCCAGGTCTTTGTCTGTAAACCTCACATTGTCCCTTCTACTTCAAGAAGCTAGCAACAAAGTCACTACTTCTTCCTTTGACACATGAAGGGAAAGGTTAGAGTTGGGTAAAAACAACATAAGTTTAGGAGGGCAAGAAAGTAAGTTAAAAGCATTTGTATTTTACAGTAATTTTTGTTAGTTTTGCCAAGTAGGTCAGCTGAAGTGGGGAAAGGAACGGGTTGAGGTCTTTAAAGCAATTATATAATGAAAGTTTACAGTATGCCAGGGGCTGTATATTAATGCTACTCAAAAGCGCAGCCCGTGGACAGATGTCATTAATGTCACCTGGAAGCTTGTCAGAACTATGAGTGCTTAGCCTCCATCCCAGATCTATTGAATCAGAATCTCTTGAAAGAGGGCCCAGAAAGGTGTATGTTAATAGGCCCCTCAATTGGGTATTATTATGCACACTGAACTTCACCAAGGGCTGCTACAGAAATATGAAAAGCAACTGGTCAGAGATGAGGAAATGGATTATGGAGAAATATGGGCTCAGGTGAGCTTGGAAATCTTAAGCATGTAAAGTAGTCCATGATTGTGGTTATCATATTCTCAACATGAGATTGGAGATAGAATCAAAGAGAAAAGGCTATGTGAAATTTGCATTATAGTGAGCAACAGGTGAAGAAGATGATGAAACTAAGGAGTCTAAGAGAGTGCAGCTGATGTGATTGACCCACATTAACAACGCAGGGAGGGTAGAACTAATCCCAGGATGGAGATGATTAATGGGGAGTCTTATCCAAAGTTAAGGAATTTAAGGATGCTGTGGTGTCTCAATGTCACTTTCTTGCAATGAATGGCAGGAGAGGTGGAGGGAGATGGTCAGATAAAGGTATGGAGGTACAAGTAGTTTGCTGAAGTGGAGTAGAGGTAAAAGACCATGTCCTCTTAGTCACAATCGATTCCATACTTTTCCTGATTTAACAAGGAGGTCTGGTCACCAGCAATATGGGGACAAATTACTGGTAAAACCAGAAAAACCATGCCCTTTCTGTAACCTCTTTCTTGGTTTTATTCATCCATGTCTCATCACTCCTCGCCTTCCTCAGATTCTAGTGTTTCCTGAAGGTGAATAAATCTGCAATCCAATTCCGTCTCCCCAACCTGTGAATTAAGATGGAGCTTCAGGATGTACACACACACACAAGCCTTGCTTCTCCATGAAAGATTATCTTTTCTTTTGCTTGCCTAGAGAAATCACTTGACTTCTGTGTCTTGCGTTAGGCCACTGTCCGTAACAACAGTGGTGTCGTTTTGATGTGCTCTATGAGGCAGTGGGCACTTTGAAGTTGAAAGATAGAACAGACATGGGTAAATAGTACTCTGAGCAGACTGCTATTGCACCATTAGTGCCAGCAATTATTTCACCGAGTGACACATCTGATAAAAAGTCAGCTACCTTCCTCTGGGAAGTGTCTCAGTAGCTACAGCTAGGGACTTCTGTGGTGTTTTTTTTTTCTTTTCTTTTCCTTTTTTTTTTTTAATGGGCAGAGCTTGTTAATTCTCTCTTGTTAAGTCTCCATTTCTCTGGGTGGGGGTCGAGGTTTTAGATCCTGGCTTCATGGGAGCCAGCACAGATTCAAGGCTATTTCCTGGAATGGGATATGTAGTCGCCTTTTGATTGGTCCTTTCCAGGTTTCCTTTTTGCTCAGTTCCTCCTCTGCCTGTCATTATCCTTGACAGCTTTCCTTTTCTGGTTTTGGAAATGCAGATGTGACGGCTTAGAAACTAACAGCTATGTCTAAAGAAGACTTAGCATTTGATGGGCTGTTTTTTTGATCATCACATACAGCACTGTGTGTATGGCACTGTCTTAAGCAAGGCTACCAATATTAACTCACGCAATCTCCATAATAATGATTGAAGGTAATTATTATCCACACTTTTTCAGACAGGGAAACTGAGGAACAGAGGTGCAACAGAGGCCAACAGCTCATGAACAGCAAAGTAGGATTCAAATCCAGGCAGTTTGGTTACAGATGACCCAGCTGCCTTCCTGGCTGTGCTTTGCTCTGTGGACAATGTGACCTGGTGTCAGTAGGGGGAAGGGGGGATGTAGTGTACATAGTGATGAGTTAGAGGGGGTGGAGTTGGGCTTTCTGAGATTTGCACTGAGATTCGTCCTTTAGTGCTTGTTTTGGAAGAACAGTTGCTTTAAATGGCTGACACCAGGACTCCGACTGCTTGAATAGCGACTTCCAATCACAGAGGACCCACTGTGTTTGGGGCCGCTACAGCTGGGACTAGGACAGCTAGCTCCTGATTAGAAAATTGTACAGGGGAAAGATCAGATGCACCCATTGATGGGGAGGTAGTTCCAACGCCAGAGATGGAGTGACTACCCACATGCCATGAGCCTATGTAACTGAGAAACACGCAGGAGCCGGGGAATATGACCTGAGGCTGGGGGTGGTTGTGTCAGGTGCTGGGAAGAGAGTTGCTGGCAGGTATTCTTTGGAGCTGGCTGCCTAATGGTTGGTTCTGTAGCCACGACTAGTCTGGCTCAGTCCAAATGGGAAAGTTTTCTGAAATCTCTACATCCCTTCTCCAAATCTGACGCCAGAGGTAGTCCAGACTTGTGTGTATTTTCTTTTTTTTTTTTCTACAAAACTTATTATTTAGATAGAATTCCTGCTTTAAGCGAGAGTACCAGGACCTGAGAATTTTGCCCATGCCAATTCCCTGGCATTGGAAAGACTATATGGTCCAATCAGATGGCATATTAATGACAATAATGAAGGCTGAACACTCTTACTCTGTTATGTAGAATTGAGGAAGTGTGCCTTATAAACATTAATAAACAGAAACCTCAATTAAAATCGTCAGGAGGACAGAAGGGGAAACTCTCATGTCCTATCATGATACAAGAGCCCAACAGAAAGAAGAAATGCTTCTTCTTCTTGCCTGGCAAGAGCTCAGCCAATGAGAGACTGTCACAACTCAACCAATGAAAAGTCACTATACTTCGAACTCTCAATTCCTCCAATGGGCTCTTTGTTTACTATAGCCCTCTCAACTTCCTCTTTCCTTTTTATTTAATTTTTTGGCCACTCCATGCGGCTTGTGGGATCCTAATTCTCCGACCAGGGATTGAACCCTGGGCCCCCTGCATTGGAAGTGCAGAGTCCTAACCACTGGACCACCAGAGAATTCCCCTTCTTCCCCTTTTTAAAAAGCATTCTTTTTATTTTCACTGGGGACTTGTACTTGACTCGTCATGATTGCAGACCCTGAATTACAATCCTTTGCTGATCCCAAATAAACTCATTTTTGCTGGAGAAATAACTGGCAGTCTATTTGTCTTAGGTCAACAGTCTTTAGCCAGATTTCACTATAAATGTGGCAGAATATTTCTACCTCCTCACCTCCTTCTTTTCTTTCCCTAGTCCTACTGCTAGCTGGGAATTGGACTTTGGTAAAACTGGCTAAAGGAGTGGATTACCATCTGAAATTTTTAAATTATGTTGAAAATATGGCAAGGCAAAGGTTAATTCATCTTGTAGGTATTCCAAATATCAGTTCATTGTAGGTTTTATGCATGTATCACAATTCCCACTAATTTCTAATATGGATGGAATAGGAGCAATCTAAAGAGTTGAATTTTCAAAAGGTTACTAAGAAATCTAAGCAAGAAAGTCATTGAGTTACAAGGAGATGGCAAATATGGAGTCAAAACTACGTAGTGAAAACAAAACAGAGTTAATCCAAATACTTGGTGCACCAAAAAGTGAGCAGACTAAATAGAAAGAATATGAATAATGTATTACACCCAAAGAGCAGGAAAGTCAGTTTATCATCATCCTTGGGATCTTGAAGCCAGAGGGGTAGTAAAGGTGGAATAGCTGTGGGGTAAACAAAAATAGTGTCTGCCATCCAGTGCTTAGGGGACATCTGAACCCATTCTTTCTTCTTGTGTAAAAGTCTTGTAATTTTCCTACACTTTTGGGCCCTGTTAACCAAAGAGACACCCTCGTCCTCAGATCCAGGGGCGGACGGTTGATCCAGGATAAGGAACATGTATCCTCAGACTTTTCCTGGAACAATCATGAATGACAATTTGCACAGCTGCTCAATTATAAGCCTGGGGCTCCTGTTGGCTGTCTTTTCCATCACAGTTGGGAGAGCTTACCTGATAATAAAGTCAACCCAGAGGAAAGCGGAGTCTAGGGACCCCGAGACAAAATTCTTATGATATCATTTGAGCATGTGAATCATGCTGCACCTGAAGCCATTACCCTGGACTTCCGGACTCATAATCAAACAGTTCACTCTTTTTGCTTAAGGTAGTTTAAGTTATATTTCTGTGCTTTGCAACTAATATAAACCTGCATTTACTCCCTTGAGACCATAAGAACTTTTACACTAAAAGTGTTTTTTTGTTTCTGTCCCATGATCAGGAAGATACACCCAGAATTACTAGGAAAGAAGCATTTAAAGTTCCAGGGGTTGAGAAGCAACAGGATATACTGTATAGCACAGGGAATTAGAGCCATTATCTTGTAATAACCTATAACGGAGTATAATCTGCAGAAATACTGAATCACTGTGTTGTACACCTGAAACTCATATAATATTATAAATCAATACTTCATTTTTTAAAAAAGTTCCAGGGATTAAAAAACTTTCTCTTAAAGTACCAGATAGTAAATATTTTGGGCTTTATGGACCAAGAGGCAAAACTGAGGACATTATATAAATACTTATATAGCCATTTAAAATGTAACCATTAAAAAAAAAAATGTGAAAAAAACGCCACATTCTTAGCTCCTGGGCTGTTAAAAAAAAAAAAAAGTCAGCTGCCTCAATTTAGCCTGCTGGCCCAAGAAAACAATGACACAACTTACTTTGAACATTCTTTCTGTTTCTGTCTCATAGAAGAAAGCATTCTTTTCATTTTCATCCTTCAAGACAAATATCTCCTTATCAGGGAGCTTCCTATGAGTGCCTTGGCTGGGTCTATGGTTCCTCTTTTGTGCTCATACCCCACCAAGCTTATAACCTTTATTTTATTCCTTCACATATTTTGACATTTTTTAATTGTGAAACTTCAGACATAAAAAAATGATATAAAATATTAAAATAAACACTGGTGTAACATGTAAAACCGAGCATAACAGTTAATGCAATTCCAATATATTTGAAGCCCATTTTGTATATTTCCCAAAACACGTTTCCTCCCTCTCCTCTACAAGTAGCTACTATCCAAAATTCAGTGCCAGCCATTCTTTTGCATTTCATTATAATTTTATACCATCTGCAATTAATCTTATATATGTGAGCATAACATTGTTAAATATGTTTAAAGCTTTATATAAAATAAACGGATCCTTCTAAAATTTGCTTTTTTCCGTTTTCTTTTTTTTTTCCACCTCAAGATTGTGTCTGTGCATCATCGAGGTTAATTTACATAGCTACAGTTCATTGACTTTTACTGCTCTATCGAAATGCATTTGATGAATATACCACAATCCATCTATTTTCCTGTTGATGGACATCTACATTGCTTCCAACTTTTTGCACATGCAAAAAATGTGCTGCTTTGAAAGTATTTTGCCTGCCTCCTTGTATATATCTGTGAGGGTATCTCTACAGCATATATGCAGAAGAAGAACTGGTTGGTGGTACATTATGCTCACCTTCAAACATACTTGAGATTGGTACACTTTTGGGTAGAAATATAGCAATCTCCTGAGTTACCAATATCTATGAGTACTAGTTACTCCAAAACCTTACTAAAACTTGGTGTTGTCAAAAAATTTAAGTTTTCTTTATGGAGAATTTCAAACATATAAAAAATAAACAGAATAGTGTAATAGATCTTATGTATCCATCACCCAGTTTCAAGAGTCAACATCTCGCGGTAGGAGGGGCAGGCTCATGATATAATCAATTCCCACAACCCCGGGGTGAGCGACCACAAACTGGAGGATAATTTTAGTGCAGAGGTTCTCCCGCAGGTATGAGAGTTCTGAGACCCACATCGGGCTCCCTGGCCCAGGGGTTCCGCACCAGGAAGACAAGCCCCCAGAGCATTTGGCTTTGAAAATCAGCAGGGCTTAATTGCAGGAGCCCCGAAGGACTGGAGGAAATAGAGACTTCACTCTTAAAGGGTACGCACAAAATCTCACAGGCCCTGGGACCCAGGGCAAAAGCCTGGGCCAGACCTACCTTCTAGTCTTGGAGGGTCTCCTGGAGGGGTGGGATGGTGGGGGCAGAGGGGCTGCACCTCATGCTGGGGACACAGACACTGGCAGCAGCCATATCTGGGAGCTCCTTCTATGCGTGGAAGTTCGTGCCAGGGCGCTCTCTTGGGCTCCTCCCTCTTGCTCATTAGCGCTGACACCTGGCCCCGCCAACAGCCTGTAGGTGCCAGTGCTGGGATGCCTCACAACTTACTGGGCGGGGACGCGGCTCACGCATCAGCAGATAGGCCACAGTTGCCTCTAGACATGCTCCTAGACACGGCCCTGCCCACCAGAGGGCCAGGACTCAGCTCTGCCCACCAGTTGGCCAGCACCAGCCCTGCCCTCCAGGAAGCCTGCTCTAGCCTAGACCAGCCTCACCCACCAGGGGGCAGACTCCAGATGCAAGAAAACCACCATCCCCCAGCAGGCCAGACCCTATCCTGGGACCAGCTGGGCCCTGGCCCTGCCCACTAACAGGCCAACACAACCTTCGGGATACCCCGGATGCCATACTCAACTGTGTCAGGAACCAGGCCCCCCAACCCCCAATAGTGATCTGACACCAGCTCTGGGACCCCTGGGCCCTGTAGCCAGACTCCAGGACCCGGCTCTGCCTGCCAGTAGTCTGGCACTAATCCCAGGACCTGGCTTCACCCACCAGTGGAGGGGGCAACAGCCCCAGAGTCTTCTGGACCCTGACTCTGTCCACCAGTGAGCCAGCACTAGCCCCATGGCCCCCTGAGGTTCTACAGTCTGCTGCCTTGTGACCAGGCCCCACTAACCAGCAGCCAGCAGCATTCACACAAGGCAGGGCCCATAAACCAACCCAGCCAGGGGCATTTGAAATTAAGAGAGCGGCAACTTAGAACTGTCATGTACATATATAGACTACTATACAAAAACCTCATGGTAACCACAAACCAAAAATCTGCAATAGATACACATACAAAAAAGAAAAATGAATCCAAACATAACACTAAAGATAGTCATCAAATCATAAGAGGAGAGAACCAAAGAAGAAGGAAAAAAGAAAGGGGGGAAAAAAAAGACCTACAAAAACAGGTCCAAAACAATTAACAGGTCCAAAACAATAACAGTTAACAATTAACAATAATAAATGGCAATAAGAACATTCATAACAATAATTACCTTAAATGTAAATGGACTAAATGCTCCAACCAAAAAATATAGAGTGCCTGAATGGATACAGAAACAACACCCATGTATATGCTGCCTACAAGAGAATCACTTCAGATCTAGAGACACACACAGACTGAAAGTAAGGGGATGGAAAAAGGTATTCCGTGCAAATGGAAGTCAAAAAAAAAGCCAGCACAGCAATCACCCCAATGTTTATAGCAGCATTATTTACAATTGCCACGGTATGGAAGCAACCTAAGTGTCCATGAACAGATGAATGGGTAAAGAAAACGTGATATATTGATATATACTCCCAGGTATTGGGAACAACACAGGTATGTTCACTATACCTTTTCTATTAAACACTGTACAGGAGGTATTCACTAAAGCAATAAGACAAAAAAAAAAAGTAATAGAAGTATAATAACTGAAAATAAAGAAATAATACTCCCATGTTGGCAGATATAATTGTGTATGTAGGACACACAAAGGAATAAAGCCAAATTATTAGAATTGATAATTAATTTAGGGAAGTCACTGGATATATGGTCAATATACCATAATGTATATGGATCTCTATATGTGAAAAACAAACATAAACAATATGAAATTTAAAAAATGAATACATTTAAAGTTACATGAAAAAGCATTAAATACGTAGTGACAAATCTTGACCTTTGTCACTGTCTTTGTAGCTCACCAGTGCCCCCAGCAAACATTTTCTCTTTCAAAAAGATAGGTTGATAGATACATAGGTAGATAGCTTTCCTAGCTGTTCTCATTGGAACATTTGGAACAATTTACCAGTTTGTGATTATCAGAAATAAAAACATCATCTTTGTCTTTTGACAAGTGGGTTTATGCTATTATATACAATATTTTATTATTTTCGATATGACTATTTTAAAAGTAATTTAGTTATTTACAGCTTTAATTTATGCCTTTGAATATTGTGTCATAGTTAAAATGCCTTTCAATCTGAGATTTATTTTTTATGCCTGGCATATTTTCTTCTATTACTTTTTCTTTTTAATTCTTCAGTTATTTATATCTGGTTAGCTATTTTTATTTGACTGCAGTAAGAACACTTAACATGAGATCTGCCTTCTTAGATTTTTAAGTATATAATACAATATTGTTAGCTATGAACACAATGTTGCACAGCAGATCCAGACCTTATTCATCTTGCAAGTAATTTACTTTTTACATAAAGAGTTAGATAAGTCTCGTGTTAGTTTCCTAGTATTAGTTTCCTAGGATGATAATGAAGTAACACTAACTGGGTGACTTAAAACAACAAAAATTTATTCTCCCTCAGTGCTGAAGTCTAGAAGTCCTAAATCTAAGTAACAGTAGAACCAGGCTCCCTCTGAGACTCTGGGTAGACTCCTTCCTTGCCTCTTTCTAGCTTCTGGTGGTGGCCAATAATCCTTAGTTTTCCTTGGCTTGCAGACTGATCATTCCACTCTCTGCCTCCATCCTCCCATGGCCATCTTCCATCTGTGTTTCTGTCTCTTCCTCTAAGGACATCAGTCATATTAGATTAGGGGCCCACCTTACTCAAATGTGACTTCATTTCAACTAATTACATCTGTAATGACATTATTTCCCAGTAACGTAACAATCTGCGGTTATAGGGGTTAGGACTCCAACAAGTCTTTTGGGGGGGTTAGGATGCCAACAATTTAATTCTCAACAGGCATGAAGTTTTATTTTACCCCCATGACTACTCAAGTAACTCAAAATCATTTGAATTACCACCTTTTCTCCACTAATTTATCCTGTTCTAAATTACCAGATATTTGGGAGAAATTTCTGGCCTCTTTATTCTATTTCTTTACTCTGTCTTTCAAGTCATGCATCAGCACTACAGTTTTGATTGTTGTCATTTTATAATGTCTTTTGTTTTTGAATCAATTTTATTGAGATATGCCATATCTCAATCTCATTTTATGCCATAAAACGCACTGATTTTCACTGTGCGTTCCATTAATTGTGACAAGTTTATACAAGCACACAACCACCACTATAATTGAGACACAGAAATTTCTATCACTCCCAGATTTCCCTCATATTGCATGCCAGTCAATCCTCTCCTCTTACACCTGTCCCCATGTACGGTGCAGGTGACCTCACCTGCCAGTCTAACGTGGATAAACCATAATTGCCCAAAGTCTAAGTCAAACCCATAATTATCAGATCTGTTTCTGGTTACTATTTTGGGTGTGGGCCTGGAACCCCATTGTGGCCATTAGGACCTGAAGGGAAATGTACTGCGTTTCTCTAGAAAATATTTCCTCTATATTGAAGAGTCCCACAAGAGAAAATGTCCTCTTCTTCACAGGATATTGTTGTGTCTGTACATGGCTGCTAAAATAACTGCAGCCATTGTTGACCATGAGCACAGACACTGCCAACCTGCTGAGGAAGCAGGGCACAAAAATGGAAAACACCGAGACTCTTGGTAAAGATGGCTCATTCCTGTTATCAACCAACCCTGTGACCAACTCACCTCTGGATGTCCATTTTATCAGAGGATAAACACGGAATGTCTCAGCCACTTTAGCCAGGTATTCTGTTATTTGTAGTCAGAATCATTCTGGTTAATATCCCACATTGAAGAGGGTGTGGAAAACCTGGGACTCAGTGATAAATGGTAGAATCATGATGTAAGACACCTCCTTTGGGGGATAATTTGGCAATATTAATACAACTAAATGTTTTTTAAAATGACAGAGCAATTCCAGTTCTGGGAATTTCCCCTACTATTAGGCTCACATTCATGTACCAAGATATATGCACAGGATGTTCATCGAAGCCGTGGGTGAAATAGAAGAAGACTGAAAACAACCTAAATATTTGTCAGTAGGAGAAAGGCTAAATAAATTACTTTTTACATGGAATACCATGTAGCCCTTAGAAAGACTGATGGATGGATTAAAAAATAATCTATACATTATATTGTTTTTAAAAAGCTATATAGAATGTATATAAAGGATATAGCATGTTATGCTTGGATTATGCTTGTATAAGCATAAACTGTTTCTAGAAGGATGAAGAAGAAACTATTAACCATGATTGTCCGTAAGGAGGGGAGCTGGGTGACTGAGAAATAGGAGGGAGACTTACTTTCACTGTTTACTTAATTTTATACATTTAACATGTGTGCAACTAATATGTATGATCTATTATGATTAACTAATAATTTTTGTTTTAATTAATTAATGGATAAAGGATCCTAGAAAGGCATGTCATTTCTTAGGAAGATGCCTTGTTAAAAAAAAAAAAAAAAAAGACTGAAAAACAGAATAAGGCCATGATCAACGCCAGTGTTGCCAAGTTGAAGCCTATGGAAAAGGGTAGCCTTGGAGCTTGGATTTCGGCAGCTCAGTCCAGGGTGCTGTGTTGGAGTTGGGTATGCAATTACAGGAGGAAGAGTTTGTGGAATAAGACACATGCATGTGTCATGTGGAATAAGACACATGCTTGCTAGCCTGGCAGGTGCAGAGCCCAACAATTACAGCAAGCTCTGAAGGGAGGAGAAAATGTCACCGTGTCTCATACTTGCCTGCTGTATATAGGACACTTAGAAATAAGGAAGTAGGAAATGCAGAGCCCTAGAAAGGTCTATGCAGTGAACAGAACTTCATTCCCATCCCGATAAAGCTACTTACATCGTTTGTGGTCTTAGGCCCATATACATTCATTTTTCCTAAAAAGAAGTGTCTTAGGCACTTTTCCTGATGATAGTTATGCATGTTTAATCTACCTAAACCTAAACAAAACAGAAATGTATAGAGTGAAAAGCAATAGTCCCTCGTAGGTCTCTTAATTTTTCCCCTCTGCCTTCTGCCTTAACTTCACAATCATTGTTTATGGCTCGACCTTATTTTCTTCCAAATTTTAATGAATATATAAATATACCTAATCAGTTAACAGTAATGGGATCCGACTATATGTTTTATTTTCTCCCTGTATGCAATATGGGTTGAGAGTCGGTAAAGTTTTTCTGTAAAAAGTAAGATAGTAAATACTTTAGACTTTACATGTCATACAATCTCTGACGTAATTATTCATCTCTACTGTTACAGCAGGAAATCAGTTCGAGATGATACATAATGAAAAGGCATTGCTATGTTCCAATAAAACTTGATTTACAAACAGGCATCAGGCCACATTTGGCCTATAAGACATAATTTGCCAACCCCTGATATACATAAATCTACTTCATCCTTTGTAGTGAGTGTCTAGTACTCCACTGAATGTATGAATAAATTCATTTAACTCAGCTCTCATTGATAGAGACCTACAATGGTTTCTATTAGAAGCCCTCTTAACCGAGCACTACTTATCAACTAGCTGGGTTAGCTGCTGCTTCCTCTCCATCCCCCTGTCAACATGCTCACTGCTGCCCACGGTACACTGACATTTCGTGCCTTGTGGGCCGCTCCTTGTGCTTTCACCAGCTGAGCTTACCGGCAGTCCCAAGCCAACCGAAACATTTGTGCTTGTTATTGTAGTATGCAATTGAATTAAATAGTATGCTAACCAAAGAAACAGAAGGACAAGAAAGAGCTTATTGATTCTACAGAAACAAAGTTGGTTATTTTCAGAAAGACCTGATTAAGGTAACTTGCTTTTAAAAAAATCTGTCAACTTAGAAATAGACTCACTGACATAGAAAACAAACTTATGGTTACCAAAGGGGAAAGGGGGGCGAGGAGGGATAAATTAGAAATTTGGGATTAAAAGATACACTACTATATAAAAAATAGATACATAACAAGGACCTACTGTATAGCACAAGGAACTATATTCAGTATCTTGTAATAACCTATAATGGGAAAGAATCTGAAAAGGAATAGATATATAGAGATATAGATACATAGATATATGTATGTATATATCACTTTGATACATAGATATATGTATGTATATATCACTGAATCACTTTGCTAAACAGCTGAAACATTGTAAATCAACTATATTTCAATTTAAAAAAAAAAGAAATGATGACTTACCAAAAGAAATCTGTCAAATTAGGTATGGGTGAGATAACTACAAAAGACTGAAAACCAAGGTGCATGAGGTGGGCAGTGAATGAGAAGACCCCTACTTTAGCTCTTTGGAAAGACCAGGCCAAGCAGCCAGGATGTACCTGGGTGAAGGCACAGCCCTGCTTCCTCCGCAGTTTTCAGAAGCTGGACTGGGCAGGGGAACTGCTTTCTGCCTGATGATACCCCATGGCCCCACTTGTCCAATCATTCTTTCCAGGTCTCAGGGGACCTCTTATCTCTGATTCTTAGCCTACATTTTCAGACTCTCTGAATGTGAAAGGTTAGTAAGCATGAGATTCTGTTTCTTCTCTCAAAGCCCTGGTCCATTAACATTTAAAATAGTCCTGAGCCCATATTTACATTTTGATATCATTCATGCTTTATTTCCTTTGCACCCTGTCTATTCCGTTCCCCCCAGTTTTTCTCCCAGGCAGAATCTATCTTATCTGACGTTCCAAAGCAGTTAACATTGATTCTGGTGAATGGTCTACTTTGATTTTTGCTACAGGGAGATTTTAGCACAAATTCACATGTATTGTTTTCTCAACAAATAGAAAAATATGTTCCACATTCATCGTGCTGGGTATGTCGAGCCTGCTATTTTGTAACTCACTGTCTCGTCTCTTTCATTTGCTTTCTCTGTCACTGTCGATCTCTTCCTAATACTTCATCCTTTGTGCAGACTCCTTCCTTGGAGCCAAATTTGGCAGTGGAGTTTGCCTAACTAATGAGGACCACATGCTCTGCAATTACATTCCCCAACAACGTCCCGATTTGTTAGCAAATATTGGAGAAGGCAAGTTGAGAAACCAGGGTCCAAAGACTGTCAGGAATTGGCACATTCTGACAGGTGAACCTGCCTTGCTGACCCCTGGGAATGAGTTCTGGTTTGGGCTGGTAGTGGCTTATGTAGAATAGGAATTTGTTTCTCCAAGTATCAGTCAGTTGGTAGATTGTTCTTGAAATGGCTAAGTGCTTCTCTTATGCCTTCCCAAGGACATACTGTACTAACCCCTATAGGTTAATTTTTAATACATGACTACTACCAGTTTATCCCCTCCCAGACCGGAGTGGGGTCGAGATGCTGCTCACTGTTGTATCCCCAGCTCCCAGTAGAGGAATGTGAACATAATAGCTATTCAGTAAATATGTGGCTGAGGAACAAATGAGACAATCTCTAGAACACATTAAATGCCAATCATTATACACATTACATACATACAACTTGGGTGGCTTTTCTCCATTCTCTAGCTCCTTCCTTTCCTCCAGGCTAGCCCAGCCTTAACTCTGGGAGTCCGGCCTCCCTAAAAGAGTTCAAACTTAGGATTCTGAAGATGATTTAAGGGAGGGCCCTGAGACCACAGCACCAATTTTTAAGAGGTTTTCTGTTGTTGTTGTCATTGTCTTTCTTCTTTTGCCTTGTGATAAAGTTTCATTGATTTCTCTGTGGGGGTGAGTGTGGGGCAGGATGAATCAAAACTTCTAAAGGCTGCCTTGATAAGCTAAATGCAAGGAAAAAGAGCACTGCTTCGCTATGCAGATATCAGGAAAGGGTAACTAGCTTGGTTGCAGGTGGCTGAGGCCAGACACGTTCTAGCTTTCCAGGGGTCTATCTGAAGGCTGCCTATTTCTTTAGCAACCTGCATGCTGGAGGTTTCTGCAGGAGCTTGTGGGCCCTCTGGCCATGGTGTGACCCTGGAGGGATTGATTCCCAGGCACCACATCTAATGACAGCGGCTCTTCCTCCCCCCTGCCATCCATTACTGTCTTGGGCTGGTACCCACTGACAGTCTCCTTGGAGGTGCAGGGCTCTGTTCACACTTGAAGCTGGAAAGGCAATGGAAGGCCATTCCCAGGCCTCCTATCAGTCCACAACTTTGCCTTCAGGGAGAGATACAGCAACCTGATGGAAACTCAGAGACTCCACCCCCCCACAGATGTGTGGGTGCTACAGAGACACAAGGCACGCTCGTCATTTTAGAACACAAATACATAAATTTTTAATCTGCGAAAAATACAAAATGAAACCATGTACAAGTTATGTACAAACCCTTTTTACAAGACAAGAGAGTTATCACTGGTTGTTACAGATGACAGAGTTGAGTAGATCATTTCAGAGCACCAGCATTTAGTCTCTCTTCCAATCTGGTTAGATCATAGAAGTTCATCATTACCATCATCATCATCATCATCACCACCACCACCATAATGCCAACAATCAAACATCTGAAAGACAGATGAATAAGCCACGCTCTTTTTCCTTAATGAACTCGTAGGCTGACCTCTATATAAGCATACTTTTTTTTTTTTCTTTGTCCCCTGAAGAAACATTGAGTGCAGGTTTTGGTGTTAAGTGGGGGAAGGTTTCTTTTCAGCATCTGGGTGGTGGGATGTGGGCCAGAAGTTTTAGACAGGATGTGATTGTGTCACCTGGGAATGGAACATTTTTAATTAGGATTTCCAGGCAGACCTTGGTTCATGTTTGAAATGTTGCAGTTCTGGTCAAATGTGTCTCAGGCTGTGCTCAGCGGAAGGAAGGGAGGGGAGCAGGCTACTCCGGGGCAGGGGGGGCTTTGGTTTAGTGTGGAAGTGGGGCTCCGTCAACCTTGTTGGCAGGGCTCCCCTACCTGCTGGCTGCCTTTCTCACACTGACCCTGAATCCCACGTGACGGACGCTCTAGTTTGCTCTGGCGGGCGTATGACGGTGCCGTGTGGACATTTCCATCTAAGATTCTGAACAGCGGGCCCAGGAAAGCTTCCTAAGGCAGGCACACTGGAGCACTGTGGTGTCACTTTTGTCCCTGTTCTGATGAATAGCAAGGTGGAGGAGAAGAAACACAGAAGTCCACGAGGGGAAAAACAGACCAAAGGAAAGCTCTTTAAATTTGAAATCTACCTAGAAATTAAGATTGATTTTCACCAAGCCGAAAACCCTCTCTCCTCATGCTGCCCGTCCAGAAAAGCCACTAAAGCAAAGGGATTGTTGCATTTGTTTTAGGAATGCTGAAACCAAAGCCGCCAGTGTATGGAGATGAGGAACAATGGAATGACATGAACAGGGAGGCAAAAGAAGAAGCACACCTCAACATCCCTCTCTTCTGATCCTTGGGTTCCAGTGACCTAGAAGTCCTATCCAACCTCCATCGCCTACGGCATCCAAAGAAACACAGAGCGACCGACTGACTGCCCACCCAGAGCCAGGCCTCATGACAAGCTCTAGAGATAAAACAAACAAGCAAAGTCCTTGCCCTCTTCGAGTGAGTCCTTTTACTTCTGAGTCACCATCTCCAACACCTTCATTTCCAACCTCATGGATGACCCACCCTCTCTTTCTTAAAGTTTCTGTCTCTTGTTTCCCATTTTTCTGATTCTGGAGTACCCTAGGTCTCCTTTTCCAAGGAGTACCTACTTATTTTGCTCCTTTTAGCCCTTAAAAAAAATATGGTTGTAGCCCCCATGTTTTTCTGCCTTCAAAAAATCTTCCACACCTACCCTTCCTCCTTCGGAGAACCCAGCCATACACCCCACTGTGTACGTACCTCTGTGGTTCTGACGTCCAAATCCACAGGACCTTCCGTAGCCCTCCTCTCAGCTCCACTTTCCTCATGCCTTTTGCCTGAAAAGCCTGCCTTTATAGATCGCGCTCAGCTTCTTCCACTTTGAACTAATTAACGCAACAGTTCTCAGCTGCCCGCATTCTTTCCTATTCCTCCACAGGGTTCCTCTATTGAGGTCCCAATTAACTGTTCCTTTCACAAAGAACCTTTTCCAGAACTACAGCCAATGACCCCAACAGCCAGCCCTCAAACCAGCCCCCAAACCAGCCCCTACCCTGCCATTTGACCTTCTACAAGTAGTAGGATCCATAACATTTATTTGAGGAAGGTAGGACTTCATGTGCTGAGTTGTGGACTTGGAGTTTGCACCCTTGAGAACTCCATGCTGCTGAGAAAATGTTCAACTCTGCATATCTGCTCTTGATGACTTCCAGGAAGAACTGACTTCGCAAAATATACAACCTAAAAAATGCACAGATATTGGTGTTTGTCACTCTTTGTTTAAAACATTTAGTGGCTTTCCATGAGTTTCTAAAGCAAGCCTCAACCTCTTAGCTTGGCCCTTAAGACAATTTACTTTCTAGCCCCTTCTCTGAAGTCTCATCTTACTTTCCCTCTGCTTCCCATAGTAAATGGACGGATTCTGCACTGGAATTTCATGTCTAATTTGAATGATGTGTTTAGTCGCCCGTAAGTAAGGTGACTCACGTCGCAATTGGTTTGATTTTTTTTCTCTCTCTTTCTACCTCTCTTCCTTCCTTTTTTTTAAACTGAGATTCTCTTTGACAAAGAAAAATGGTAGATGAAAATTAGACTTATGAATGTAAGTAGCAAAGAAATAGTTGGTGTACTAATGAAAGGAAAAAAAAATCAAATCAACAGAGGACGGGAAATGAAGTGAGAAGTAAGACTGATACCTTCCTAGTGCCCAGATCCACATGCGGAAATAAAACTGAGGAAAACTGCAGAAATCTGGGGGTTGTGAGCCTCTAACTACATATTGGAGATTGGAGATATGGGTTAGAAATGAAGGGATTGATGGAAATTGAGCCTTGAGCCAATAAAAAAGGCAGGCCAGGATGAGATTGAGAAGAAAACCCTAGGAACACACAGAAAGATCAGATCAACATGATTCAGGTGAGTTTGAATTTTGAAATTGGCGTTTTGAACCTAAGGAGACTCGCAAATGTAAAGCAGAGGAATGAACATAACTGCTACGTGTCCAGAGCAGAAAAGGCACTACCCGCAGGAGGGCTGCTTGGGTGGTGCAGCAAGAAGGACCATTATTCTAGTACAGGACAAGACTGTCTCCAGGGGCTTGGCTTGTTCCCATGCTCTCCCCCCCCTTTTAACTCATAGCACATCCTCTCAGATCTGAAAGGGACCTTAGAGTCATCTAGATGAATCACTTTCATTTACAAATGAGGTCACTGAGACTCAGAGAGTTGAAAGAACATTTTCGAAGTGCACAGCTAGCTATTTGCAGATGTAGCTTGTGAACCCTCGTATTCAACCATAAGTAGGAAACTTGGACTCTTCGCTTTTCAACATGAAAATATCCCCAACGTTCTTATGCCTTCTCACTTTCTCCCTTTCTATTCCTAACCAAACAGTTCTAATTCCCTGTTTATTTAAAGTCCTCAATTAAATTTTATACAAAGTACATTATAAGATGCCCCAAGCTTTGGAAGGAAAGAGCTTCTGGGTGTTCCCCAACATGACTTAGTCACAAGCACTTTTATTGAAGGTGTTTTATCTTGGTTCAAGGGGCTATTTTAAAATATAAAATTGCTCAGATGAAAGCAAAAGTTTTCTTAATGAGGAAGATGATGATGGTGACGATGCTTTTATCAGTAGGTGCTTTCTGCTTTTAAAATAGCCTCTTGGTGAGTTTGATTCCCAAAGCACTTGAGTTACTAATTTGGGAAAATGGCTTTTCTGGAATCCTAAACTGGGGTGGGACCTCAGAGCCTTATAACATGGACTATACCCATGATGGCCATCCTTGGTCTGTGCTGAACGTAGCCAGGAAGATAGGTCTGTCAGAGCGTGGTGAGGTGAAGATTCCCTCAGGGCCAGAGGGCTCGACAAATAGAAACAAATCAGGGAGCTCTGGCATTCCTTCAAGCCCTTCAATGATCTTACGATCTCGTTTCTGTTTCCATTTCACTTTCCGTCTACTGGGTACCAGTTTTTGCCAAAGGAGCCACCAGCCAGTCGTTTTGTATACTCCCTTTAAAAAATGCCTTATTTCATTTTCCGGCCCCAAACAATTCATTATTACAAAGGCAAAACAGCACAACCTTGCTCTACCTTAGAAGAAAATGGATTCCTGCCAAGTGGTTTTTGGAGGGGAGCCCCTGCTCCAGGAAACTATCTTAGCCATTTTGGTTTTAAAAAAAAAAAAAGTTTAGATTCAAATCTCTAGCCATAAAGGGCATGGAGTTTGTACTTCTGTTTCCAATGTGCATTGGTTTGGAGAGATGGGGAAGAGAGGGCAGCAGGCATGGGACACCATGGCCTAACTTCCTCTAATGGAAGAGCATTTAGGTGGTGGCCACCAGTGCCTGCCAGAGGAGACCAAATAGTTAAGACAAATTCAGAAATGGTTATCAAGTTATCAGGAACCCACTAGGGTTCATGAAGGAAAGAAGAGCGTGGATTGATGTACTAAGAATGTACTAAGGTGAACCCAATACAAAATCGTTATGTAGAAGAAGGCCTAGCTTTCAGGAAAGTTGTCAACTCTCAGCAAGGGTTTCGCCCCACAAACCCATTTTACTTCTGTTGGAAACCAAGAAATGTTTATAAGCCTGAAGAGAATGCTGACGTCATTTGAGTCTGCTGAGTAGACTAATGATTGATTATAAGTAATTTTTAAACAATCCAGTTGGACATACATTATATTCACGATACTTTTATAGAACTAATTCTACAAAAATGTGACGACAGGGTAACCACAGTCTGACAAGTCTCTTTAGGACGACGCCTACAAGGTGGAAACACAACTACATTGGCTCTGCAGGGACGGGACAGAGGTGGAAGCTCATTTTGCCTACGTTGGTAATTGGAGTACTCAGTGGACCTATGTTTTCATGATGATTTCATTGCTTGGCTCTGATCTGATTTGCTGTAACATACTACGTACCACGGGGTCATGGCCTAATGGAATAGATAGCATGGGACTTTGGGGGATATTTTGGTTAGTTTGGTTTCTTCAAGTGTCCACAGTTTACATTTTTAAGAAAATAAAAATCACTATCACATCCATGCTGCTCCAGAGAGATCCTGATGTTTCTATCAAAGATTGATCATTTTGAAGTTGAAAATCATTTGGAATGGAACAATTGCCGGGACGCCATTACACTGAGCATGCAAGCAACAGCAGAGCTCAGAGACATCGGAATTGTGTCTGATGGTTAGAAAAATCTTTTTGACCACAGTTTGAAGTGGCTGATACATTAGATTTCATTGCTGCTAATTTTCAAAGGCTTTTTCTAACAGTCTGTATTAAGTGCATTCATTGCTGTCCTTTTGTTGTTATTATTTTTTAGGTTGCTGTAACAAGTTTGTGTGTTTTGTCCCAGCAACTAAAGGAAAGCCTGCAAAATTTAGATCTGGGCAAAAGTCATCTCCTCGATCATGGAACTTTTCTGGCTTTTACACAAAAACTCAGTGAATAGCATGAATGTGTTATCATATCCTGTGGTTAAGTAAAACTATTCATTGGTGTTCACAAACTTTCAGGCTAAAAGCCCTGGACTTGGGGAATGGGGAGAGAGTCCACCAGACCTTTCCAAAGTTGCAATTACTGCTTGGTTGGTTTGGAGGTACGAAATGAGAAGCATAACAGCATGTAGGAAGGAGTCCCCACCATTAGAACAACAAACAGAGAAATGTCTTCTGTGCATCTGGTCCTCAACTTCCACGTCCCAGGCATGCTCACAACCCTCCTGGTATTGTTAGTTGGCAGGGTAAACACGATCTGGCATTTGTAGAAAAGCTGCAAGAAGGTCTTCCCTTTAAATATATGAACAAAAGGATGAGAAATACAGGATGAAAACTAAAACTACAAAAATATGACTTTCGAAAATAAGTAACTTTCCATTTATTAAGAGCTGGTGTCAGTACAGCCAAAATACATACCCATCTAGGAAATTCACCTGCCCTCTTTTGTCTTCTTTTTTAAATTTACTAAAATACATGTTTACATTATTGGACCATTTTAAAGTTGTCTTAATAATCCATTTCCCTTAATTATAATTAACTGTGGTGGTGACCATCATTCTCCTCAAAGAAAAAGAGAGAAAGAAGAGAAATATGCATAAGGAGTCTGGCCACATTCCTTTTGAGTTTGCATTGTTAGCTATAGGGAATATATATGACAATGGAAAAAAAAGAAAAAATATATTTTCCTTCTAATAAATAAAAATAATTTAAAATGCTAGAGGCTATACATGACTATTTTAGTATGTTCATTTATAAATGAAATCATTTTCTTTTCCAAAATACATGGAAGCAATATTCAAGGCAAAGAGAAAGATCTGTCTACTTTATTTTTCTTGCAATTCTTGCTTATCCTAACGTTTCCACCAGTGATTCAGCGTGTAAGAGGAAGAAAAGTCACGTCACCATTTATGAAGTTTGTCAGGCTTTAAAAAAATAGTTCTGGTCTCCTGGGAGTCAACATTCATCTTCAACTTCTCTGATTGGTGGAATCAAGCTGCTTGTGGATTTATATTGGTTGATCTGGTTAGCCATGTGGGTACTCATGGGCTTGATTTGAATGTTTCTGGGATAGGCATTATCCAGTTCATCTGTAAACCATTTCTTTTCTGCTAAAGGGCAAAACGGATAGAGAACAAGAAGGAGAAATGAGAAGCTTAATTAGTCCTAGGGCAAAGACTTTGGAAAGTTCATTGAAAAATGCAAAAAAGGTAATCGAGAGAAGCTGACAGTGAGTAATTGGTAAGAGAGACAGTGCAGTGTAGGGAGAACCCCGGAACCTGAAACATACCTCAGCTGCCCGTAGCAAGTGATGAACCAATGGGCTATCGGGACCTGGAGGCACCAGGGGTGGACTTCAGGGAATAAAGAGGGGTTGGAAGACTAACTCTGGCAGTGTTCTCTGGGGTTCCTTTCTTGGCCTAAAAAGCTTTGGTGGTGAGGAGATGGCGAATATAACAAATATTAGGTATGGGCATTGCACCTAAAGAAAGATTTGTGCATCCATTGATTTGAGTGGAAACTGAGGGACATTGTCCCTTCCGCAGGCTGAGTGATCTAGAATCTTATGCAGGATCTCCTTCTTTGCTTGTACAAGCATACTTAAAGGTATATCTCAATCATACCACTCTTTTGTTTCTTCTGCAGCCAGTTTTGGGGATCTTAAAGTAAGCCCACAGATTTTTGCTGGTCAATGAGAGTGAAAAATCAGAATAGCAACCAATGTTTTCAGAGGCTTTTGAGATGGCTTTAATTTCAAGAAAGAAAATTCTATGTTGCTATAAAGTTATGAAAAGAATTCCTAGTGGCACTGTCTTAACCGACTATAATCACCCAAGCTGTCAACAAGGGAGCTTGACGAAGTCTTGGCATTTCATTTCCACCCTAAATCCAAAGATGGCTGAGAGAGAATGCTGAGTCAGGGCATTCAGAGGCTGGGGTGAGGATGAAAATGGCCTAGCATCCTCCTGGCAGTTTAGTGCTATTTCATAAGACTCAGCCCTCATCCCCGCCTCTTTCTACGATTGGAATTTTCTGGGAAATCAGCCATGTGTACAGATACAAAGGGACTGGGGCAAATAGTGCATTCAAACTTGAGAATCATATGCCTCATTTTAGTAGCTTAGGAAAAGTAAAGAAAAAGGGAAAAAGCTTTCAAGCACACCCACTGCTATAGAGACAATGGCCTCTCTGGCCTTCTTTTCTGCCTATCAGAACAATTCATAACTGCCTTGTCAGTGGTCCTGGATGAATACGTTAACAAAATTGCTCACCTGGCTTGATCATGATAGAGGACCGTGTGCGTGTGTGTGTGTGTGTGTGTGTGTGTGTCCCTGCATGGCTAATGATTTATAGATCCGGTATGTATGGTCAGCTCATGACCACTCTCCTTGTCTCTCATTGGACCATGCTTCCTCTTGCTGTGTCCAGTGCCCTGAGCCCCCATTGTAGACACCGAGCTGGAACCAGGATGAGCCTTGGTGAAAGCTCACTCACTAACCTTTGTTCAGCAGCTTGGTTTACGCCCCCCAGGAAACTTCCTGCCTCTTGGATCATTCTCCACCCCTCTCTCTCCTTCCTGCACTGGCTCTCTCACCTATTATAATTAAGTTCACTTTGATTTGAACAGATTGGACGATAGGAATTCATAATGCTACATCCTCACAGTGAAGCTAACTGATTAAGTGCTTTAAATTATTCCCCCTGACAGAATGATAAAGTTACAATCTGTTCTGAGATGATCTACAGCTTGCCAGACTCCTACAGCTTCTTTCTACATTCATTTATCTTTTTGTCAAGCAGAGCTTTTTTTTTTCCTAAGCTTCAATTCCATAGATCTTTTAAAGTCATCAGCACATCTGAATTATTAATGAGGCTTTAGAGGCAAGGTTCCTGATGGGCTGGTTAAAAAAGGTTGTATAGAAATCCGGGACTGTGTACACATCAAAATAATTTCAGCTCCATTTAAAAAAGCATTTAGTTCAAGTGTGACACAGATGAACCATTATGCATTTGTGGAAACCAATTTTTTTGTGATCTACGATTAAACTAACCTTTCAGAGAGGAGTAAAGTATGATGGTTATCATGTTTTAAAAGCATTGCCAGGCCGCTGAAACAATTTCAAACCATGACTTTTTCCAATGGTTTATGTATAAAGATGATTTTCAGAAGAGCTGAACCCAGTGTCTGTGCTGTTTGCCTGAGCTGCCCTTGATTTTGGCCGCGCCCTTCTGTGGACAGATTTTGCAAAGGGATTTAGTGCTAGGTTGGACATGCCAGGTTGGAAGGGAGAGTGAACTCTACCGATGGAAATGAGTAGGCCTTCTGGGTGAAAGACCTAAGACAGCTGCAATTTGCTGAAATTTTTACAACTGCTGCAGAGAATAATTGTTCAGAATTTAGTCTTTACAGTTCAATTCAAAGTTGGCGTTTTGACCTTTCACGGCAGAGAGAATATCAATTTCCTCCTGCTGTCTGTAAGAAAGAGAGCATTATTTCCCCATTTAAGCTTCTTTCTCTCTTTCCTTTTACATTTCTTGCCATAAATATAATCTAAGCAGAGTTCTCCCTGTGTTTTGGCCATTCAGCTTCAACACAAAAAGGAGTTGTGTTGAAGTGTATCCTGGTGACGGGCTGAGGTTTTCGTTATGCCTGAGAAACAGGCTTTTTAATTCGGGTGCCTCATAAGATGTAAACAGCTGTTTTGTTGGAGACTTGGTTAGATATGATGTTGAAGAAATGGAAATAGATGAATGCTCTGAGCATTTTACTAAAATGTCTGGGGGCAAAGGTGTTTCTCCCAAAGGGCTTGAGAGGAACCACACTTTAACGACTGCCGGTCATTCTGCTCCAATGGAGAGAGCTTTGCTATGACAATGAAACTTTGGTTTATCGAATTGTGCCTTCCAAAGGAGCCGCACCACTGGGTGCCTACAAAATTGGCCTTAAGGAAGAGTACTCAGGGAAGGAATTCACGTGAGTGCTGAAGTGGTCCAGGGTCGATCCAAATCCCTGAGCTGGTCTCCTCTCCCTGCCTCATCCCACGAGCCAAAAAGATTTCTGGGGGGCTTTATTTTCATCCCTAGGATGAGAAGGGCAATGGATCTGGTTTTGAGGGCCTCCTCCCTGCCAAAGAAAAAGAAATCCATTTGTTAATAAGCTTCTTGAAGATGTGATGCATGATGTCATCACTGTGAATAGACTGTGGGAAGTGCCTGAAGTCAGGGAAGGAGTGGCATTTAACAGTCTGTGGCAAGTGATCTGGTAGAACAAGATCAAACCCAGAAAATAACTGCAGAGAGATGTGACACTGCCATTGGGAGGTGTCACCTATCAAGGCCAGCCATGCCATAAGCCATCCACTGCAACCAAGGAGATGGCATAGAGCAGTAGGTTAAGGTCAAGGGGATCTGGTTCTCTCATGTACTAGTTGTGTGGCTCCGAGCGGGGTGTTACATAATTTATCTTAACTTCAGTTTCTCATCTGTAAAATGGGGCTAATGGACCTTCCTAATGGTGTTGTTTGGATGAAAGGGGCTAGTGTCCATGAAGCACTTATCCACATACATGGTAAGTCAATGTGAACTGTTAAGACTGTCAGTATTATTAGTAATATTAGGGGGCATTATAGCATAAAGTTCATGGACTTTAGTTTTAAATACCTCTCTGGCACTTCCTGGCTGGGTGACTTTGAACAAACCTGTCCCTTGGATCCTGTATCTTTCAAATGGAAATACTAACAGCATCTACATCTGAGGTTATCTCGAGAATTGAAGGAGTTAATATACATAAAGTGCTTGGAAGAGTGTCTAGCCCATGGTAAGCACTTGGCGTTTGTTAGTTTTTAGTATAAGGTCAGCATGGATATGAGTACTCTCAGTGCTAAAGGACGACATAAGGATAGGTGATACCTTTTGGTGTGATTGCAGATAAACTAGGGTGGAGAACTGAGGTGTATAAACTTGGGTGCTGGCCAGAAGAAAGGGGATTTTGGCAGCAGAGATGATGGAGAAGGATTCGGTTGGGTAGCCTTCCTTGGGAAGGGGAGGAGAGGCAGGAGTGACATCCTTCAGTGGTACTTGTGTCTGAAATATTGGCTTTCAACCTGACAGGGGCCCTACCCCACCTGCAAGCCATCTGAGTCTTCCATTGCTACTTTCATCACTGACATTCAAGGGTCTAGAACAAGGGTCAGGACTTCGTCCAGCCATGAGGAATCCCAAGGGAGTAGGCTACGGCAGGGAAGGGCTTGAGACCTGGGCTGACATAACTGCCTGGGGACCCAGAAGCAGAGCAACAGGCTGCACTGTGAAAACAGAGTCTCTTTGCTGGCTCTGTGGGTTGTCAGTGCTGTGGGATTTGGCCTTTTCACTTAACTACTCTCCAGAGAAGGGAGCATGAAAGGGGAGATGATGATACAGCAAAGGTACTTGGAATAATTGGGCCTTTTCTCGCTGTACCACAAGCTGAAGTTCAGAGAGAAAGGGCTTGAAAGGGAAAGATTCCATTTGGATAGAGATAACAGTTGAGAACAGTAAGAGCTAACAAGGAGCTCAAGCCTTCAAAGGTAACGTTGTGTGGTTTCACATCTCACACTTCTGAGAGCTAGTCTGGCCTTCCCCCGCCCCCTGCCTAGCAGACCCCAAGGTGCCAGAGGACCCCACCCACACATACTGCCTCCTTTCCTCTCCATGGGCAAAGTATGGTTATTTCACAGAAGTGAAAATTGCACCAGAACCAGAGCAGTTTTTACTTACGAAAACTGTCTCGCTCCTTTGCAATTGTCCAGTATGACTCTATTTGCCCCTTTTAACTGTAAGGCCGATGCTGCCATTCCCTAGGCAGAACAATTGCTCCCTCCTGGCCCTCTTCTGTGGCTTGATCCAGCTGACACCCCAAGGGTGGACTTTTCACTCCTCCCTTTCAGGCGGTAGGGGATGATCCCTCTCACCTCCCTGTGTGATGGATGTACAATCTCCTGGTGGGAGATAGTCTACCAAGTTAGTGACAGGTGCCCACAGCTACTTCATCATCTTATGACAAAGCAGGAATGGGCTGAAAGAAGCTGATTGAGACATTGATTTTTTTACCCTGTCTTGATTTCCGCAGGCCCTGACGTTTCTGCACTCTCTTCTTTCTCCTTCAGGAGCCTGTTGCTATAGGAACCTGGCAGGTTGATTTAATTGTCTCTATTGGGATGCAGACACCTTTCGGCTTTTCCCATGCTGAAGAAGAGCCCATCAAAAGGTTCCTCTGGTCATCTGGGATCTTGAGGATGCTGGCGGGAGGCAGAGTCAGTCTCTCCACTCACTGAACTTACGGGGGTGTTCCCCTTTCTCGGAAGTTGTGTACTCAGCTTGAGAAAGTGCCAACAACATGACAGCATCGTGAACCATCTACAGGCATTCCTTGAAATTGGCTAAGATAAGCCAAGGAGGTGAAGATGACTTATCAAACGATTAAAGGTATAAGAATTTTTAAGGTCCATTTATTTCAAAAATATTTATTGAGCACCTATTGAGAGTAAGGTTCTGGGTCATAACCTGTAATATTCATAATAGAATTTGAAACCTCTCCCAATAATGGTAGAAATCGAACTATAAGGGTCCAAGTTTCTCTTTATCCATTTGAACTGGTTTCAGGAAGGACCCTGGGTAGCAGTCATTAGGGATGTTGATTTCATGATCACCTGAGTGTTGAGGCTGAGAGGGTTTCACTGTGCCTCCTGGTCTATCCACTTACTTAAGGTTCACCCCTTTCAAAGCCTAAAACAAATTGAACTGAATGGCTTACAAATTGCTTCTCTTTTAGAATAGTGCAGATAATTGAGTTTCTAGCTATTGTTCTCTTTAAGTGCACATCCTTTCTCTTCAAAAACTCTTTCGCTTTCCACCCTGACCTACTTGTTTATTTTTTGGGTGGAAAGGGGGAAGAGGAGAGACATCATATGAAAACCTTGTATGCCTCCTTCCTAAGAGAACCTGAAAGAAGGATGAGAAGTTTGGGGTCACATGAAAACCCATGGAAGAGATTCTTCATTCAATTGAGGAAAGAACAATATAGTAGTTTGGGCTCATAAAAAATAGAAGTAATAATGATACCTTTTTCATCACTGAATATATCATTAGCCAAGTACAATCAACTCTCAACTGTACGCCTGAAGTCCAGGGAAAATCCCAAAATTTCACCACAAGTCACACTCTGTTCCCACTCCATTCCCGTCACAAGGTCCTCTCATCAGAGCTGCTAACAGATTGTATAAAAAACACATTTTGGATTTACTTCTCTCTATCTGCCCAATCTGTGGTTGGGATTTCACAAATGTCTGAAAGGCAGGTGGGAGAAGAGACCCAGGTAATATAGAGACTGAATCATCAACCCCCAGATGACTGGGTGTGGGCTACTGAGTTGATACATCCAGCTGAACAGCTTTAATTTGGGGGTCATACTGATCCAACTGCAAGGAGACCAATGCTTTTTACCATTAATAACCCTCCTGGTTTAAATCGAAAGGAGGGTAAACTATTTACCAAGAAGCAAGTTTGCCAAGTGGAATAGCTGCAAATGTTTTCCAGAAAAACTTATCACCTGGCATCATCACTTGATTTAGTCGGTCTTGCCAAGATAAACACAGAAAAGTGGACAGACTGATGGGGGACTGGGTTGGGGTGGTGATAATGGGGGGAAGTGGAGGAAGCTGGGTTTCTTGATGGGAAAATGCTTTTGGACTTGGAGCAAGGTACCAAGGTGGGGGGGGGAGGCCACGTGCAGATTGAAAGGCAAGCCAGATGGAGAGAAGTTTCCCCCAGATTACCCAACCCCAAACCCAGGAACACCAAAACAAACTCTAAGGGGTCTAGCGGTAGCAGCAGGACAGCCTCATTGCGCTCAGCAATTTAGAAAGTGGAGGAAGGTGGAGAAGAAGGAAGGGAAGAGGCAGGGAGATGGGGAGGAAAAAAAAAAAAGCAAAATAAATAAATAAAACCACAAACAGAACAATAGAAATAAAAATAAACAAACCAATAACAGAATAAAATTTGTAACTCCTTTTTTTTTTTTTTTAATTTCACAAAAGTTTTCACAAGGACAACGTTATAGAAGAAAACCCCCAGCAGTGGCTAGGTCATGCAGAACCATTAATTGTCATACCTTGGCCCATTCTATTCATCCTTGTTGCACTTTAGAGAGAGAAGTAAGCTATGTGAGTTTTACAATGCTTTTAAACTGTCATATTTCCTGCTGAGCACTTTAACTGGCACATTCTTATAGTTATAAATGTTCTGAGGGCATAACTTTATAACCTCCTTTGCAAAGAACGTATGAAGAGCTCTTCATGATCCAAAACTAGGGGATATGTGTGTGTGTGTGTGTGTGTGTGTGTACGTGTTTATATATATATATACACACACACACATATATCTGTATATATGTGTATATATATATAGTTATATATAAAAAGACAGTTATATGTAATATATAAGTCAATATATATAGGGACAAAAATAATTTGAAAAAAGTCTTCCACTCATAGGGCTTTTTAATATACATGTATACAATGATTCCCCACCCCAGTACTGACTGCAACACTGCACTGCTCTGTCTTGGGTGTGGGGACGAACGTTCTGACTGAGCCTCACCATTTTGTCAGTAAAAGTGCTTGTCAATTCACACAGCAAGCAAATCTCCAAAACTATCACGCTTGGGGGGACAGGGGATCCAAAATCTAAACCCAAAACATTCACCATAAAAACACCTTTTTAGAGACGGTTACAGCTGTGACATTTTTCTCCTCCCCTCCACCCTATGCTGTTTGATGGAATTTGTTTTCAAGTAAACATTTCAAATACGTATATAGCAGCCCAGGGCTAGTCCATCCATACAAGAATTTGGTCATGGTGGAGTTGGCCGATTTTTAAGAACGACTGTACTGCCTAAAGCATGATTTGCATGCATAAAATATCTGACAACTATATATTGAAAAAAGGGTTATTTTTCTACCTTTTCCCTCATGCTTACTAACTTTAAAAAAAAGAAAGAAAATGAAAGAAAAAATAATTATACCAAAATGTATTTGGCTCACTGTTGCACTCTTTTTCTTCTCTCCCATCTGGTAATGACAAGGGGGTCATTCTCTATGACTGTCATTCACCTGCCTAAGTGGATTGGCTACGTTAAAGAAATTGACGATGAGGAACTTTTCCCACCAGCTTTCTGCTTTGGGAGAGCCAGCATCATGCAGCTGTGCCAACAGTTGAAGGTAGTAGCTGGCTTTTGTCTTTGTTGAGTCAACTGTGGCTTGATCCTCCTACATTCTGATTTATTTAGCATGTCGGCTCCTAGAAAAACATGATCTGCCGCTGGGTTTACCTTCCCCTCTCTACCGCAGCCCCAGCCTTTGCTCGTCCCTGGCACTGGGGCCCTAACTAATCAAACAAAGGGGAGTTAAAAAGGTCCCCTGAGAATGCGTGGAAAAATACTTGCTCTTTCCTGAGCATTATTTATTCTGTACATAAGGTAAGTAATTCACCTTTTAAAAGATGTAAAAGTCCCAGGAAGGCAGTTTTTAATGACTTACATCTGATATTTATGATACATATGGCTTTTCATCCCAAATGTCAAAAGTGAGAGAAAAAAATAGCTATTCATATGGCAGCATAAGGAGACAGAATAACAATTTAATATGCAATCAAACCTCTTTTCACTTAAATTAAATGACTAGCATTTGATACTTCCACGAAGGGAACTATTCTTTCCTCCACAGTAAGGGAAGAAATGTTCATATGAACTCCCAAAGGAAGCTAGCTCTGGGACAAAAGGCCTTGGTGAGTAACTAAAAACAATCTCCAATGTTCTAACAAGCAGGTGCTTCATCATCATCTACATAAATGGCAAAAGCCTTTCAAATGCTTCGTGATACTTCGGCCCAGAGAGTGGAAAAAACCAATATGTTTTGGTTGCTTGTTTCAAATAAACATGTGTGTATATATTATTGTGTGTATATAAAAAGAAAAAAAAGAGAAAGAAAAACAACAACAAAAAGAAAACCCAAAGCACCCTGATAATGCTTATACATCAGAATAAACTTTTCTTCTACATTAACTAAACTTGCTTTGCATAACTGATGTGGATCACAAACGCTCCCTTCTTATCTGTGAACTCATTCCTGCAGTGAGAGCTATTTATGTCTGGAGCATGCCTTAGGGTTATTTTCCCCCTAGAATCATAAATAACTTTTGGTCCGTCTGCTTATTTGCTGTTGTGCTCAAGGGTTTTATGGTGGTGGAATAAAAATGACAACCACATGCACACTATCATACATATGCAAATATGTGTAAAGAAAAGGTGGGGGGGACTACAGGGGAAAATGGGGAAAGTTACTGTTGGAAACACCCACTGGGAAAATGAGTGGCAGATACAGTTTCACACACAGAGGCAGTGGATACACATATCAGAGCCGCTCTTCCTGCACGTACTTCTGTTTGTCTCGGGACTCCCGGGACTTGGGCCGGTTCTGTCGGTTTGCTGTGGATGGGATGGAGTGAACGGAGGAGCTCTTCTTGCTGGAGGACTGGGACGAGTGGGAGGAATGGGAGAGGCTGGCCCGGGACTGGCCGGCGTTGTGGTCAAACTGCATTAAGCAGAAGATCAGGTCCGTCGGCACGAGCTCAAACTCGTACGGGGGGTTGGTGATGACATACCTGGACGCGGAGAGCAAAGAGGTCATAGAATGAGGATAACTCGGTGGAGATTTCACCTCTGAACCAAACCAGGTCTACCCGAGGATCTGGGAGATGGACTTCCAGCTGGTCCAAGGCCTTAAACAGTATCTTCCAAGTGGAACAACCTCTTCCTCTGTTTAGCTCAACAGAGGAAGTCAGCCATGAGCCCTGGCAGAGATGCTGAATTAGTGCCAGTCATGGGAGAACCAAACGGTACTTCCTGGGGTCTACGTACTCCTTTCAATACAATATCAAGTTCCCTTCTGATCCTGAGTGGCCCGAGTGCATGCAGGAGGTTTCCAGGACTGCACTGCATCTCTCATTCTAGAATGTTCTCACAATCTCAGACACATGTCACAGGATCTTTGTTTACCATGATCTAGCAAAATCTTAGTCCTCCCTCCCTCTTTATCTTTTAAAAATCAACCTTGGTAGAGGATTTCATTTAATGGAAGAATATAAAACACCTCCCTGCCTATGTGTCCCTCAGGCTTTAACTGTTCTCCTCAATTTGATCACGTTTTTCCCTGGTTAACACCAGACATAACTAAAACTCACTTTGTTTCATTTCTAGCAGGGGATTTCAAAATGGTGGTCCTCAGGCCAGACATATCAGCATCATCTGGGAACTTCCTAAAAATGCAAATTCTTTTTTTTAATTGAAGTATAGTTGATTTACAATGTTGTGTTAGTTTCAGGGGTACAGCAAAGTGATTCAGCTCTCTCTCTCTCTCTCTCTCTCTCTCTCTATATATATATATATATATATATGTTCTTTTTCAGGTTCTTTTCCATTATAGGTTATTACAAGGTATTGAATATAGTTCCCTGCGCTATACAGTAGGTCCTTGCTGTTAAAATGCCAATTCTTAAGCAACACCACCCAAGACCTACTGAGTCAGACACTCTGAGCATGGGGTCCAGCAATTTGTGTTTTAACAAGCTTTACAGATGATTCTCACGTTCACCTAACTTTGAGAACCCACTGGTGTACAGCAATTATGCTCAACTCCAGCTCAACTGTAATCTCTGGGCATTAAAACTACATATTTTCATTCCATACCAGTTACGTCAGAGTCATCAGACTACTTTTAAAAAGTACCTGCAGTGATTCTACTACGCAAGCAGGTCTGAGAGACACTCATCTCTAGGGCATTGTTTCCTGGGGTATATTACATGAACACACTGATTTTGGCAATTCTAGGATGTACTTTTAATTTTAGGCTGCTATGAATGTACTTTAATGCATATTAGAGAAATATAGCTAGCATATATGAAATGTTATTTTTTTCCGCTTCAGGTAATAATATATAGTTTTCTTTAAAATACATATATAAAAGTAAAAATAAGTCAATTGAAAAATACATTAAGTAAAAAGATAGGTATCTATGAAAAAGAACATATATATATATACACACACACACACACACACACACACACACACACACATTACTGAATCACTTTGCTGTACACCTGAAGTTAACACTACATTGCAAATCAACTATACGTCAATAAAAAAAATTATATATATATAGGTGTCTAAGACACGGCAAAGGAACCATTTACCTTAAACAGTAGCAATATGAAATATTTCTATATTAGGTACCAACAGAATTATCCCAGTAGCAGGAGTTTGGAGGACATGCTTGGCTTCAGACTTCTGTAATTAGGTGATGGATGGAACTATCCCATAAAACTTGAATTTTTCCCACAATGTCTTTATATCTGCTATTAGTAATTAAAGAAAAAAGCTTCCCACAACCAACCAACTCAGTGACGGATTTAATGTGGGCGGAGTAATTTGCACGTTGAGAGCGTGTATGTAGACCTTTGCCCTCATTGTGGGGGACAGGAGAGGGCGTTTATGTCTCTGCCTTGCGGGTGGGAGAGTGGAAGCATACTCACCTCTTCGTGCATTGGCTGGGGGTGCTGAGGTGAGCATCTCTCAGCCGATAAATTCCAAAACAAAGCATATTATATGTTTTCAGAGCTTTGCAGAACAGATCACCATAACAACCACCATCCTGGGAGTCAACAAAAGAACAGAGAGAAAAAGCATTTTTATTTGCCTGAAAGGAGAGGTCCCGGGGAGAAAACGGCTTTTTAATGAAAGCTCATTTCGGTGTCTCCTGAGTCGGAGGGTCTGTACCAAGGAACCGTAGCTGAAGAAGTTAGTGTGGTTTACAGCCTACACCAATACCGGTGACTTTGGGGGATCAGATAATAATGGGTTTTCCTCTGGTTCTCTCTAGTTTTCCATCTGCAGCGATGACAGCTCTAAGGAGATGGGGCCTCTCCTTATTTTAAGTGATGGTGTAAGCTTGAAGGTCTCAGATGTCTGTTCAGCTGAGGAGAAGAAACCAGCTCTGCAAAATGGTGATGATGTTTAGCCCCAGCTCAGCTGTAATCACTGTGATCTGACCGTGTTGTCAAAACTGCTCGAGTGATAATGAAAATCACTGCCAGGAGAAAAGACCCCACCAGGTACTATGGTGACAGACTCTTTCAGAGAAGGACTGTGTGAAAAGCACAATTTACAGACCTCAGAGATGGCAAGGGTGGAAGGGAATGTGTTTCCCCAGGAGCTGGAGGTCTGCAGGCTGGATAACTGGGATTCACAGTTCTAATCAGTTCACAGTCACCTTCCAAGGGTCTGGGGCCTGATGCGGAATGTGAAAGCAAACTCATTCACTCAGAAATGCTGGTTTCCTGCAGCCACTTGGCTTCAGGTAGATATTATTATAGGAAGGGCACCGAAGGCTGACTTCACTGGGAATAAAGTGACTGCATCTGTCCTTCCTGTTACCGAAATTTTCAGATGGGCATCACATTAGAGAACACAAAAGGAGCCAGATCTTATCATTATTTCAAGTCTTTATTCTTTTAAAGTGTATCCATGAGTAAATGATGATAAAAAGAGCCACTAGCTATGGAGGTGGCCTTTTAAAAAAGTCCAGTCTAGCATAGATCCCTGCCCATAACCAAACTAAAATACAGTGCAAGTTGGCATCAGGGTTTCAGAAGAAATGGAGAAAGTGACCCTTTCCTTGGCTCCTTTTCCACTCTTTGGACTCTCTGGGTGGCACTATTGTTTGTACAATGGGTTTACTGGCTCCCAAGACTGGTGGCTCCAGCCCTTGAATGCATCCATGGAGTTGGGCTGGGAATAAGGGTCAAGACTGCATACTTCTGCCAGAGTGCTTGAACCAGGCTGGTGCGTGGAACCCAAAGGGAGGCATGGGTCCCTCTGCAGCAGCAGGGGCATGGGGGAGGGTGACTGGGTCCAGCCTCAGAATTAATAGCCCACGAGGAGCTTTTAAAAACCACTGATGGCTGTACTCAGCCCCCAGGATTCTGGGCATGACCCCAGCACTGGTGGTTTTCCGAACACCATAGCTTATCATGTGCATGTAGACCCGCTGGCCAAACCAACAGCATCTCATGTGGATTCTTTAATGTCTCTAATTCCAGACCGAGGTCACCTAATTCTGAGGCTGGATCCATTCACTCTCCCCCATGCCCCCGCTGCTGCAGAGGCGACCGATGTCTCCCTTTGGGTTGCACATACCAGCCTGGTTCAGGCACTCTGGCAGACCTATTAATGTGCAGTTGGGGTTAAGTAGCCCTGAGTCATGCTAAGACCTGTAGAAAAGGCTCCCAGCCTTGGCTGCATTTGGAACCCGCCCCCCCCCCCCCCGATGCCTCCCATCTGTGGCAGAAGGTACCTGACAGGAGTCAGTAAGCCCACAGGCTCTGAAGCCAGGATCCCTAGTGCAAATTCCTTATAGGGCCAGTCCTCAGTCTCTCTGAGCCCCAGTTTCCTTAAAGCGTCTGATAAGAGAACCTACATCAAAGGGTCACCATGGGGATTAAAATGAATGAACACATGTAAAGCCCAGTGCCTGCTACGCAGTAAGCCATAAGCATCACCTCTTACAGTTCTTTTCCGGTAGAAAGTAGCAAAGGCAGAGACCTAGCTTGTCACTGTCTGACACATTTGGATCCCGCCATTCCTGAACAGCCACCTCAGGTGCCCTCTGCCCCCTGAACTCACCCCCAGGTCCGCAAAGGGCCCGTCCAGCAGTGCTAACTGGGCCACGCGGCAGCGGTCCCTATTGGCCAGCGTCTGGGGGGTGCTGTAGCCCCCGCGCAGCGCATTCTCCTCGGCAATCAGAGCCTCCAGCTCCGGCGTGGCTCCTCCGGTCACCAGGGTCCGTATCAGGGTGAGGATGTTGTCATTGAAGTATGTCTGGGAAGAGAAGGGGGGTGTTCCTTTAAGCAAACATCCTAAAGTCATGACAACCGACATTCAAATTACAACTTTCCTTGATCTCTCCTGTTTAAAGTTCTGGCCTGTCTCTTCAAATAATTTTATGTGGGAAGTGAAAAGACAGCAGCCTCCAATTATTCAATTCTTTTCTCTCCTACTTGGTTCTGCCATGAGAGCCTGACTTTTAAAAACTGATTCAGGGGATTTTTATTTAAGGGCTAACGTCAAAATGGTTGGTGTTTATCATAATCGGTGCTAACTGGGATGTAAATATGGCTTCCTCTCCTGCTTGCTCAGGGACCTTGGGTGTGTGTAAGAAAATGCGGCCCGACCCAGGCAGGACAGCCTCTGAGCTCCTGTAACCCAAGTGCCAGGAAGCTGCCTCGTCCAACAATGGCAGAACTTCTCTCTCGGTTTGAACGAGATGACGAGAGGATCATTAAGGCCACACGTTCAACAATTTTATCACATGCTTTGATAACAGGCTAAACCAGAAGTCTCTGTCAATTAAATATGCCAGATCAATTTATGACAGGGTGGATCCCCTGGTGCTTTTGCTTTCACGTAACCTCAGTGGTCTGAGGTGAATATAGCTTATTAAAGAAGTTTCCCTCTACACGTGTACATTTGTCTCACATCTGAAACATAACAGGTGTGTCAGGAACAAGACAATGGGAGCTTTAAAAAATTAATAGGATGTCAAATAAAAGAGCTCAAAAAGACATTTGTCACACAGCCTAATTTGAGAAAAATCCCAGTTAAGGGTCTGTTTTCCATTTTCCAGTGTAAGAAGAAATCAAACAGGCTAAATAATATCAAGTCAAAGTTTGCCTGTGGCTTTTGAGGATGGATGGACCTTTGGGAGCAGGTTAGGCAAGACAGCTGCATTTTTTAACTTCAGCAGTTTTTTGGACAGTTCACCTGGCAAAATTCTAGTGGGGTAAGGATGAGTTCTCTCCTGCTTGGCCATCACTAGTCCTATGTCTTGGGGGAGGTTGCCTAATCATTCTGGGCTTTGATTTTCTCATCCGTAAAATAAGCACTGTCATTAAGATCAAGTTTATATGCAAAGAATTCCATGAGGACTTCTGAGTTAAGATGATAGCTGCTAGCCAGGCTGGAATCACTTTCCTCACTGAAGTACTCACAAAAATACCCAAAGTGATATAAAATTTCAATAGCAAAGGAAACTAGGAGTGTGAGTCAGAACCAGTCAGACCCTAAGGAGAATGTATCATCTACCAGAGCTCAGATATGCCCTGGGGCAGAGAAGCAGAAAAAGAACAAGTAAGGGAGGAAATGTTGCTGGCGCCCTTAAGGGGTGAGAGGCAGGCTGGAGGTTTAACGCTGACCTCACCACTTAGTAGCTGCGTGACTTTGGAAAGTGATTTCTCATTTTTGTGCCTCAGTGTCATGATCTGTAAAATATAATAGAGTGGTTATAAGGACTATAGAGCCAATATGTGCGAGGCACTTAGAAAAGTGTTTCATGCACAGAGGCACTGAGAAATACTTTCTGGCCTGATATCAGAGACTCAGGCCTTTGTTGAGGAGAGGACCGGTCAACCCATTCCCAATCTGTCCTTTTAAAAAATCTTTTCTGGCTTTTTTTGGTGGGTTGGTGGTGGCAGGGAGAGGGGGGTGGTGCAAACCAAGGCCATTCATTTTACCCTTGAATCTGCACTTCTCAGGCTGCCTCTATGACAAGACCCCATTTAGACTGAGCAAAGGCCCAGTGAGGGTCAAGGGGGACTGCATCCTGGACTGCCTCCACAGAACTGGCCACCACAGGTGAACTCTCGTGGAGGCTGGTTCAGGGCACATGTAAAAACATTTCCCAAAGTCTTCAGAGGTAAATCCCCTTCCCTATAGTCCAACAGCCCATCATCAGAAGCAGAAGACCACCCCCCGACCCCAGCTCTGCAGCACATTAAATGAAGGAGTGCTGGACACAGAACTGTGACAAAGGCCTTTGTGCTATAATGACCCTTCTAGATCAACACCCAGGGAGGAGTCCACCGGCATGAAATGTGGACGGCAGAACATTCACGACCTCGTACACTGAAAAACAGACCTCTCCTTCCTCCGATGTACAGAGAGAAAGAAGGAGCCAATATAAATATTTTTAAAAAGGGAGCCACAGCATTTAAGATATAAAGGAAAAGCTTTCTTTTGATTGGTTAAATAGTTACTGGAAGACATAAAAGAAAAATTTAGGAAGCATTTGTTTTAGAATCAAAATCAATTTAAAAAAAATATAGAGTATCTATAACAAGTAAAAGATCAGATGGTAAGAAAGCTGACTTCATACAACTTATTCAATTATTTTTAAATGTAAGATATTGAAATTAAAGTGAACGTAATAAAAAAAATGGTTAAAAAGAATCCAATGTTTTTTCATGATAAACACACTCAACACACCAGGAGTGAAAGGGAATTTCCTCAACCCGATAAAGAGCATATATTAAAAACCCACAGCTAACGTCAGACTTATTGGTGAAAGGCTGGATGCTTTCTCTTTAGATCAGGAACAAGACCAGGAAGCCAACTCTCACTGCTTCTATTCAACATAGCATTAGAGGTCTTAGCCAGGGCTAGAAAGAAATAAAGTTATCCATATCAAAAAGGAAGATGTAAAACTACCTCTACCCACAGAAGACATGATCTTATAAATAGAAAATCCTAAAGAATCCACTAAAATGATATTATAGGTAATAAATGAGTTCAGCAATGTTGCAGGATACAAAAAACAATACACAAAAATCATTTGTGTATCTATGTACTTGCAATGAATAATATAAGAATGAAATTAAGACAATTAAATTAAAACAATTCTCATTATAATAGTTTCACAAAGAATGGAATACTGAGGAATAAATTTAGGAGGTTCAAGATCGGTACACTGGAAACTACAAAATATTGTTGAAATAAATTAAAGAAAATCTAAATAAATGGAAAGACATCTCAACTTCATGGATTGGAAGACTTAGCATTCTTAAGATGGTAATACTCCACCAAACAATATACAGATTCAATGCAATTGCTATCAAAACCCCAAAGACCATTTTTGCAGAAATGGAAAAACTGATTTTAAAATTCATGTGAAATTGCAAGCACACCCAAATAACCACACCATCCTGAAAAGGAAAAACAAAGCTGGAGGACTCACACTTCCTGATTTTAAAATATACCACAGGGCTTCCCTGGTGGCGCAGTGGTTGAGAATCTGCCTGTTAATGCAGGGGACATGGGTTCGAGCCCTGGTCTGGGAAGATCCCACACGCCGCGGAGCAACTAGGCCCGTGAGCCACAGCTACTGAGCCTGCGCATCTGCAGCCTGTGCTCTGCAACTAAGAGAGGCCACGATAGTGAGAGGCCCGCGCACCGCGATGAAGAGTGGCCTCCACTTGCCGCAACTAGAGAAAGCCCTCGCACAGAAACGAAGACCCAACACAGCCAAAAATAAATAAATAAATAAATAAAATTTAAAAAAAATATATATATATACCACAAAGCTACTATAATCAAGAGAGTATGGTATTGCCATAAGGATAGACATGGACTATTGGAATCAAATTGAGAGTCCAGAAATAAACTCATACACTTTGTATCAATTGATTTTCAACAAAGGTGCCAAGACCATTCTACAGAGAAAGAATATAGTCTCTTAAACAAATGTTGCTACCACAACTGGGTACCCACATTCAGAAGAATAAATTTGGACCCCTACCTCACACCATATGCAAAAATTACTTCAAAATGGATCAAAGACCTAAATATAAAAGGTAAAACTATAAAACACTTACAAGAAAACATAAAGGTAAATCATTATGAACTTTGATTTGAAAACTGATTCTTAAATATGACACCCAAAGCATAGGCAACAAAAGAAAAAGTATATGTAAATTAAACTTCATCAAAATTGAGAATTGTTTGTGCACAAAGTACACTATCCAGAAAGTGAAAAGAAACCCTACAGAGTGAGAGAAAATATTTGCAAACTGTATATCCCATAAGGGTCTACTATCCAAATATATATTAAAAAATCTTGCAACACAAGAACACAAAGAAAAGTGACTCAAATTTAAAAGTGGACAAAATACTTGAATAAACATTTCTCTGAAAAAGATATACAAATGTTAAACAAACAAATGAAAAGATGCTTAACATCACTAGTCATCAGGGAAATGCAAATCAAAACCTCAATAAGATACCTCTTCACACCCACTAGGATGGCTAAAATAAAAAAGAAAGATCATAACAGGAGTTGGTGAGGATGTGGAGAAATTAGAACCCTAACACAATGCTGGTGGGAATACAAAATGATACAGCCACTTAGTGAAACAGTTTGGCAGGTCCTCATATGGTTAAACAAGTTACCATATAACCCAGTAATTCTGCTCCTATGTATATAGCCAAGAGAAATGAAAAAAATATGTCCATATGAAAACTTGTACATGGATGTTTATAGCACCATTATTCATAATAGCTAAAAGGTAGAAATAATCCAAATGTCCATCACCTAATGAATGCACAAACAAAATGTGTTATATCCATGCATGATCATTAGGCCATAAAAAGGTATGGAGTACTAATACATGCTCCAACATGGATGAACCTTCAAAACATTATGCTAAGTAAAAGAAGCCAGTCACAAAAGACTACATATTATATGATTCCACTTATCTAAAATGTCCAGAAGAGGCAAATCTATAAAGATAGGCAGTAGATTAATGTTGCTTAGGGCTAGGGGGAAGGAGACAGAGGGGTAGTGGGGATAGCTAAAGGATATGAAGTTTCTTTTTGAGCCAATGAAAATGTTCTAAAATCTACTGTGGTGATGGCTGTACGTATCTGCGATTATAGTAGAAATCATTGACTTGTACACTTTAAATGGGTGAATTGCATGATGTTAATGATAGCTCAATAAAGGTGTTTTTAAAAAAGAGTTAAAAGGTAACTAAACTTGTAATGGCCAGGTTTTTATCTGTTAAGAAGCAGTAATTCAAAATACTGTATTGTACACCGAAAAATGTGTTAAATGGGTAGATCTCATATTAAGTGTTCCTATCACAATAAAAAAAGCAGTAAGCTGTAGAACTGAAAATCACACATACACACACAAAAAAATGTGGAATTAAAACTAAGAAAATCACCTGAACAACTACATAGAGAAATGTATAGAGATTTCCTTCCTTCCTTTCCCTTTCTTTCTTTCTTTCTTTTTTTTTTATGAGAATGCTGGTTGAGGAAAGACAACAGAGGTCAGATTGATAAATAGCAAGTGTTCACAAATGAAAGTTGTAAACAAAATTCAAACAGGTAAAAATGAGCAAGCAAGCAAGGAAACAAATGAATACAACCTGTCCTGAGCTGAAGAATGAACTGAGGATGAGGATGAAGATGGTTCACCGAGTGAATGCAGCCAACGCCTAGACCTGTACTAGATGAACATTTGAATTTAAAATAGTAAAGGAAAAAAGTGACCTAACACAATGCTGTAAGGAAAAAAAAAATGTACAAGATCAGGTTAGCCAGAGACTTATCTAGGAAAGAGCTATATCAACTGAGTTTTCAAAGGACACATTTATTCCAAGAATTCTACACATAGCTAAACTGTTGATCATCTGTGAAATCAATAGAAATATTTTTTATCTCTAGGTACCTAAGCATTTATGGATTTACTTTATTTAAAAAATACTTGGAAACAAAATCATCTTCCTTCAAGATCTTTTTAAACTTTTAAAAATTAAAAAATGAGCAAATTTTGTTTAAAAATACTGGTGAAATATATTAAAACATGTAAGTTAATAAAGGATATATTACTACAAAACTGAAGGCAAATATCAAAAGTAATTCTTGAAAGAAAAAATATGACATAAAATTATCTATTAATACAGTAATATTAAATTATTTTTAAAAGTCAGAAAAATGAGGTAGGAGAAAGAGGATGAAAGTTAAGACACGTAAATTCCCTGATCTTATAGAGGGAGGAATCAAGAGCTACTACATTTTTCTAGATAATAATACTAAGAAAATATAGTTTCAAGTATATTTATAGAGTGTCTGGTAACCACTAACTAGAGTTAAAAATAGAATGTATAATTTTCACATCACTAGAGAAAAGAAGCATACAAAACATAGACCATGTACCCAAAGACAGATAATAAAAGACACAATTATAGAATCATAAAGCATAATGCAAAATTTTAGCATTGTAGGTTATATAACTAAACATAAATGAGCTAAATGATTTGATAAAAGGGCAAAGATTCTCAAACTTGTTCAAAAACCAAAATCAAACTCTGGTGTCTCAGAGATAAAGAGGAAAAAACAAAACAAAACAGGCAAAGAAAAGTATATTTAAAGGGAAAAATTTTAAATATTACGTTAAGCGACTTAACTCTATGTTCGTAATTAAAATTTACAATAAATATATAACATATTTATGGAGAAAATATTATAACTGAAATATAGACAGCAAAACTAATTAGCCATTATAGCAAATTAAACATGGACTGAGAGTCATATGTAAAATTGATATGTGAAATATCATTGTGTTTCTTGTTTTCACAGCTCAAAGAGACCAAAATATAAGGAAATGAAGGATGTCATAAGGGTATTTAGTAGATTTGTGCTAAACTTCATAACATTTTAGATAGCTTCCAAACAATAATTACAAAGTATGATCAATGGCCCAAAGTATAAAATCTCAATATATATAATAAAGTATAAGCTGTATGGTCTATATTTAAAAAGTAAATAGAGTAGTAGGTACAAAAGTAAATATCCCAACACTTCCAAGTTTTTTTTTTAAAGTATCCTAAATAACTGTGGGTGAAGATGGAAATCAAACTCAGAATACAGAGTATTAAAAATTAAAGATGATTTGAAAATGACATATAAAAATGTCATGGATTGAGGCCAAAGCTACAGAGACAAATTCAGAGCCTTAAATGCTTTTATTATTAAATATGAAAGCATTTCAGCAAATAATTCTAAGTACTAAAAGAATTTTTTGTTGTTCTTTTTTATCTTAGAAAAACAGAAGGATGAAATAATAAAGCATCAATTAATGAAATAGCAAGAGGATATTTAGTGAGTTTAGTGAGCTGATATGTTTTTAAGCTTGATAAAATTATGCTAAATTTCCTCTGCAAACAGTTTATGAAATTGTCCTCTGAGGTATTATAATAAATATTAAAGATTTTATAACTAAACATTGTAGGCAATATTAAAAATTAGAAGATCAACCAGAATGAATTGAAAATCAGGACCTTGGGCCAAATCCCTACTGCCACCTGTTTGTTTTCTTTTTAATAAAGTTTTATTGAGACCCAGACATGCCCACTTGTTTACTAAAATGCTTTACTAAAATGCTTTCAGCTTTTGTGCTAAAATGGCAGAATTGAGTAGTTTCAACAGACTCTGTATGGCTCTCAAAAGCCTAAAATATTCACCATCTGGCCCTTTACAAAAAAGTTTGCTGTTTCATTTCTTAATATGGTAAGGAAAGCATAATGCACCATGGAGAAGGGATGTTTACTCAACAAATGATTTAGGGGAAATTGGTTATCTGGAAAAAAATTTTTTTCAAAAATATGGTAATGACTAAATAAATAATGATACACTTATGTGACTTACATTGTACAGATATTAATATTATGCTTTCAGAGCATGTTATGTTACATAACATTAAAATATTCAAAAAGCAGGATCCAAAAAACACTATGATCTAAAACTCATGTTAAAAGTGCAGACCCCCACAGATATAATTACAGTTATGTAAAAATATTTAGTATTATATAAATACTAAATACTTAGTATTATGTTATAGTTATGTAAAAATATTATGTATTTAGTACCCCCAAATTTTACATGGCGATTAATTCCTGGTAATAGAATTCTGACTGATTTTCATCTTTTCCTATAATTTTATTTATTTTATATATTTTCTACTATGAAAATATACTTATTCTAAATTTCTAAAAAAGGCAGTAAATGGAATTTATACAACTCAGTAGCAAAAAACCCCCCAAAATTTGATTAAAAAATGGGCAAAGGAACTGAATAGACATTTTTCCAAAGAAGATATTCAAATGGCCAACAGGTACCTTAAAACAGGGGTCCCCAACCCCCGGGCCGTGGACCAGTACCCCTCTGCAGCCTGTTAGGAGCCGAGTCGCACAGCAGGAGGTGAGTGGCGGGCGAGCGAGCGAAGCTTCATCTGCCGCTCCCCATCGCTCACATTACCGCCCGAACCATCCCTCCACCCCACCCCACCCCCCGCCCCCATCTGTGGAAAAACTGTCCTCCACGAAACCGGTCTCTGGTGCCAAAAAGGTTGGGGACCACTGCCTTAAAAGATGCTCAACATCATTAATCATCAGGGAAATGCAAATCAAAACCACAGTGAGATACCATCTCACACCTGTTAGAATGACTACTGTCAAAAAGACAAGAAATAACAAGTGTTGGTGAGGATGTGGAGAAAAGGAAACTTTTGTATGCTGCTAATGGGAATGTAAACTGATACAGCCACTATGGAAAACAGTATGGTGGCGCCTCGAAAAATTACAAACATAGATAGCTACCATATGATACGGCAATTCCACTTCTGGATATATATCCAAAGGAAATGGAGTAACTATCTCAAAGTGATATCTTTTGTACCGTACGATCACTGTGGCATTATTTACAATAGCTAAGACATGGAAACAACCTAAGTATCCAGTGAGAGATGAACGGATAAAGAAAATGTGGTATATATACAATGGAATAATATTTAGCCATAAAAAGAAGGAAATCTTTCCATGTGCAACAACACGGATGAATCCTGAGAGCATTAAGCTAAGTGAAATAAGTCGGAGAAATACAAATATTGTATACTCTCACTTATATGTGAAATCTAAACAAAATGGATCTTACAGAAACAGAGAACAGATTGGTTGTTGCCAGGGGCAGGAGGTGCAGGTTGGGGAAATGAGTGAAGGTGGTCATAGGATATAAACTGCCGTTATATAATTAATAAATTCTGGGGACATAATGTACTACAACATAGTGCCCGCACTTAACAATACCATATTGAATATTTGAAAACTGCTTAAGAGAGTAGACTTTTAAAGTTCTCAGCAACAATGACAACAAAAAATTGCTGGTGAGGTGATGGATTAACGAACCTTACTGTTGTAATCATTTCACAATATATACATATAACACTGCACACCTTAAACTTACATAATGTTATAAATCAATTATATCTCAATAAAGTTGGGAGGGGAGAAGGAGGTAAATGCTATAAAATAGTTAAAGGCAAAAAATATAGCCACAAACAACCTGATGAAAATACAGCTGAATATTTAACCAATCTCAGGATGCCTGATGAGTTCTCTTGTTCAGCAAGCACTTTTTAGGCATAAAAACTATAGAAGAATTCACAAAAGAAAATATGCATTTACATGGTTATACACACAAATTAAAATTATGTGTACTTCAGAACTACCATAAACACAATTAAAGGGCCCCCTAAGGAAAATGATAATCAGTGCCCGCTAAAGTGCAAGAGATGGCATTTACACACCAGTGATGGTAGTGCAGCTGGTACAATTGTTTCTGGGGGATAATCTGGCAATGTCTACCAAGAGCTTTAAACATGTTCACATTTGTTAAAAGCCCGGTAAGTTTACCTCAAGATAATAAGTTGCTTCTTGCTCAAAGATTTACGTACAGCAATACTTATCACAGGGTTAATTATTGTTATAATAAAAAAATTAAAAACTGAAATGCCCCACAATAGATAATGTTTAAATAGATTCTGGAACAACCATATGTCTGGGTCTCAGGAAGTCCTATGGAGGTCTTGCAGTGATACCCAAGAATATGACATGATTAAATACTCTGAGAAAAATACTAACTCTGAAAAGAAAAAAAACCAAGATATAAAACTGGGTGATTCCATATTTATCTACCCATCTGGGAGGAAATATACCAAAATACTAACCATGCTGATCTTTGGGTGTTGGGAATATGGTTTGTTTAAATTTTCTTCTTTATATGTATCTGAGCTTTCAAAATTTTCCAACTGAACATGAATACGTTGTCTAAGGAAAACACAGTCAATGGTTCTTAAACAAAGAACACTCTAAGTTCTGCTCTGCAACGGTAAGTCAGGAAGGTCATCATGAAAGGCTATTGTTTCGTCAAATCTTTAGGATTTGACCTTAACATGTTTCCCCTTCTGTGTAGAAATTAGTTACACTGAAACAGCATAATCTTTTCGATCAATCAGTCGCTGACATTTATTGAGCACCTACTAATCCCTGGATCTTGGTTTGGACTGAAATTGTACGCTACTCCAAGAGTGTGTCACTTTCAAAATTGCTCACCAAGGGGTATAATTTCAGGGTGGGTCAGAGCATTTTACAGGTCCCTGAAAAATTCTGGAACCACTCATGACACTGAACACAATTCTCTGTCCCCTGAGCTGGGACTATATCCCAGATCTCTCTCCTTTCTCTTTTTTCATGCAGGCATCAAGGAGCAGTGCTTTGGGCCACAGTACCTGCTGTGGCAGAGAATAATGATGTCTGTTAGCAGAGCACTCTTGCTCCCATTTTGATGCCCCAATATTCAGCTGCAGGGAAGTACTTTGAGCACTGCATACGGGTATGCTCCGAGCATGTTTCAAGGTCTCTTTGTGATCTGAGCAACCCAGTGGAAAGACAATGCTTCCCCTGGAAAAGGATGTCCAGTCAGCCATTTTGGAGGGCACACATTTCATTATGGGGCCAGGGTACCACTCACAGAGTACAGAGCAGTCTGCAATTAAATATCACATCTAGTGCTTTCTGCCTAGGAAGTGACTGTTTCAGCATCATGGGGGCAAACCAGGTGCTAGGACTTCAAATGCCAATCATCAAAGACTATTCCTGTGCAGGATGTGGCAGCTAGAATAAACCTCTCTACAACTCACCTGACCCAGAATGCACAATTCTTTTCTGGGTTAACGGAAACACTAGATTGAAGAAACACAGAATTCTGTAATACGTAGGTGTGATCCTTTGCCTCCTACGCTTTTGTACTGCTAGTCTTTTCTGTGCCCTACCATAGCCCATGTTCACTATGCCTGTGCTAGAAGCCTTGTGAGGGAGTCTCACATAGAACCTCCAACCCTGGCAGGACTAGTCTTCAGGGATGCTTTGGCTAGAGGCCTTTGCAATGGCTGTTCCTGTGTCACATATTTGTTGGGGAGTTTAAGAGAACGGAGTTCTCCAGGGTCCTGCTCAGCGCCTGGGATCCAGAGACCTGTGTAGTCTACGGAATATGGGAGTCCCTCTTCCCAGTGCTAAGGTCAAGGTTCCACATCTGGTCAGGGCAGCCTATCATCTAAGTATGGCAACATGGCACCCCTGGATCTATGTATAGACTTCAGAATTCAGCTGCTGTAGTTTAAAATCCCTGCTTTGCCTTTCAATAGCTATGACAATAGGAAAGTTGCCCAACTTTTCTAGGTCTCGGACTCCTCATCCATATAACAGGGATTAAAACAAAACCCAGATTACAGGATAGTGTGAAATGAGATAGTTTGTGTAATTCTAATGCACAACAAATACTCAGTAAAGGATTGTTTATAAAAAGAACAACCAGCTAACAGTGCAACCAATTTAGAAAATCCCTTTCTCCCTGTGCCTCTGCGTTCTCAGCTCTAATATCAGAGAGCTGGCCCAGATCACATGTGTGACCCCTTAGCCTCTAAACTTTGGGGATTCTCAGATTCTGTAAGTAGACAGAATATCAGACATTGAGGAAACCCAGAAATGCTGGGGAAAGGACCAGCAGATTACACCAGGGAAATCTGAGCCCGCAGCGCCATCTAGCCTGCCCACGGAGGCCCCTCTGTGCCTGGGTCTCCAACACGCTGGAGCATCTTCCTCTTTTTATTTTTTTGAAGTATAATTACCAGAGCTTATGTTTCACAGTTAATGCTGTCAAGCCTTTTAAACTAATTGGTCTTTCATAGAAAATTTAACTGAAAATTAACACATCTTTTAATAACATTGCCTTAACTTTAATGGCACTCTGCCTTTCGTTTCTAATTGCTCTAAAATTGTCATTTTCCATGTCATAGCTGCCATTTTTTATATTTGCTAGTTTTCATGGTGTAGACTTTTCTTTTTAGTATTTTTCTTTCATGAGGGATGAGAACTATTTGATTTTCTTTTCCATCCCGGGCCTGCCTGGCCTGATGTGACAGCAGTGGCATGTTCTCAGTCCATTTGCCATGCTGACAGCGGTGCTAGATCATCTGCTGCACGGTGGACCATGGACTGTCTGTCTCCTTGTGAGCTAGACTGCCTAAATGGTGGCTCTTGAGTGGAGTGTAAGTAGAGCCACAGAGGAAGAATTTGTTTATGTAACTGATGTCACATGGCACTGGGCTGCCTGAGAACTCAGCCTTCTCCTAATGCGATGTAACTGACGTCACATGGCACTGGGCTGCCTGAGAACTCAGCCTTCTTGGTAACGCACCTCAAGGGTTCAGCCCTTCATGCAAGTACAGTTAAGAGAGTAAATCATGTGGTTCATCTTCCAGATGGTCCTATTCTCCAGTCTTACCAACATAAGTTCAGTTATTTCTGGAAAAGAGGCCAGCTCCCTGCCTTGGAAAGCTAGTTACCCTCACCCCCAGCTACTCTCTTCTGATTTTCAGTGTCAGCTTCCAAGTTATCTTCTAAGACAGCTTTACTCTGACCACTGTGGCTAAAATAGGTCTCCACACCCATTCAAACTATTTTATGTTCTTCAAATTAGTTATCCTTATCTGATATTATTCAGGTACCCACTGACATAGTTACTGTGACTTACGTAGTGACTGCCCACTAGAATGACAGTTCAAACCACACGAGGGCAGGGTCTTTATCTTTCTTCTTCACTGCTGGATGCCCAGCATGAATAATAGTGCCTGGCATTTAGTAAGTGTCCAATAACGTATTGATTAATAACAGTAAATGCATATAGAGCTTGCCATGTGCTAAGCACTGCACTAATCACTCATTCAATCATCTCAACAGTCCTATGAGGTAGGTACTACTATTATTCCCATTTTAAAGATGAGAAAACTAAGGCACAAAGAGGTTAAGGTTATACAACCAGTAAGTGGCAGCGCTGGGATCCACATGCAAGCAGTCTGGCTCTTGAGTCCCTGACTAATTTTTTTCTTTCTAGGGAGGGTCCAGGTAGAACTCAAACTGGGGTGAGGGTAGGGGAAAGTGGGTGCTGTGTGGAAAAGAAATCTACATACTCATGTGCCAGTTTTACCAAGAGGCTTCCTTTCATCTTTTTCATGTGTGTATGAGCATCAAGCTGGATCATGCTGAAAAATACATTTCTTGTGTTCTTCTTCTTAGAGGCATATACCCATAAGCATAATTATTCCCTCTCATCATGTGTTTCTGCTGTTGATTTGCAGGAAAAAGCCAGGAGGCCATGTCTGTAACATCCCTAGCTGTTCTAGGAATGCATGTGATGAATCAAAACATTATTCTTTTTCACAAATGAAGCAGTAAGCAGCAGGAGTTGAGTTATGAAGGACAATATTCAGAGAGTGTTTAGACACATGATTAAATGGCAATTTGGGGAGGAGCGCTAGAAAAAGGAGATCATAGACATCTAAAGAGATGTGCGTGTGGATGTAGCGATATTGCTCGTAAGCGAATGCCTGAGATGGAAGCTTACCTCCAGCTCCTGCTGTTTGGAGTCTCACTTTCTCAATTTATATTCCTGCCAACCCTTTTAGTTCCTTCTACTTACTGCCTCGGTACTAGATAATCTCCTATTTTTTTCATAAATTAGGGTTGGGGTGGAATGCCAAGAAATCGCAAGTAATCAGAAGGTCTAGATCCAATTGGGTCTGTTGAACCAGACCCAATTTGAGACCTCACTGTGGAACTTGTTTATCCTAGACAATGAAAACAAGGCCTGGAATAAGTGGATAGGCATTTTGAGTAATGATTTGAGAAGTCACAACAGTGGATCAGTTAAATAGGTCTTGCTTCAACACTTAAAGCAGGCTTATTCACATTATTGTCCAAAATAATATTGTCTGCAATAATAATAATGAAGCGCTTTGTACAGTTCTGGACCCTCAATAAATTATGCTGCTGCTGATCGTGACAATGACGGTTACTAGATTCCTGACACTGCTTTTTCCCAGGCTGGAATTGAGAAGTGCTGCTTTGCTAGCAGACTACTGTATTCACACACGCCTTAGCCACCTTCTCCCAAACATTTTAGTTTGCATTTCAAAGGAGATTAGAGACAGATTTTTTAAAAAATGTCAAACCAATCCACTTTGATTTCTCAGCTGAGTTTCTCTCTACAGTGATGCTGTAGAGAGAATGGTGCGACTCAAATCTAGATGTGCCACTCACTCCCACCCCATGGCCACAGTGTGCCCCCTTGACTGTGTAGAGGTGAAGTGCTTTGGTGCTTAAAAACAGTTTTATTCCTTGGAACCAGGGCTGGCTTCATGGGTGTGTGGCCTGCGTTGTCACCCAGGGCCCACGCTCAGAAGAATCCCTCATTTGGTTCAATGCTCTGCTGTCACCATTTTGAAATTCTTAGTAACTTATGAAAAAGTAGGCTTTCAAATTATGTAGCTGGTCCCACCTGGAATATACGGCATGTCTGATCTGTGGAAACAATTTTGTAAGTTTGGATTTTTAAAAATTTGGATCGAGTATTTTACAGTTTTGAAAAAAATCTACTATAGGGCTTCCCTGGTGGCGCAGTGGTTGAGAGTCTGCCTGCTAATGCAGGGGACACGGGTTCGAGCCCTGGTCTGGGAGGATCCCACATGCCGCGGAGCAACTAGGCCCGTGAGCCACAACTATTGAGCCTGCGCGTCTGGAGCCTGTGCTCCGCAACAAGAGTGGCCGCAATAGTGAGAGGCCCGCGCACCGCGATGAAGAGTGGCCCCCGCTTGCTGCAACTAGAGAAAGCCCTCGCATAGAAATGAAGACCCAATACAGCCAAAAAAAAAAAAAAAAAAAAAAAAATCTACTATTAACTGTTTCATCATCTTTTAGTGAGAACAGTCTTCTGAAATCTGTCTGATTAGGATCAGAAATAAAATGAAACTTCTGAGGAGATGAATTACAGAAATCTGTTTGAAAGTGGACCTGGAGACTGTGAGGACTATTACAGAGAATACACACTGGAATAAGCACATCCTGTTGCTTCCGTCACGCCCTCTGGCCTGCTTAGGGAGTTTGCCCAAACTAAGCCCAACATCACTGGCAGGTAGAAAGGTGAGGCTCAGTATCCTCAGACCATCAGAAAGGTCATGAGCCCTGGGAAAGCAAGACGGCCTTCAGTAAGGACTGCTTTCTCTCCTCCTTGGCTTGGCAAGCAGTGGGATGGCATGAAGCCCAGTCAACCTTAATTCAGATGAATGTTGTTTCATATTTATTTTTAAATCTATAATTCTGATTTTTCACTAAGATATGCTTGTAGTTGGACCACATTCAGGAATATAGAATAACCTAAATTAGTCTTAAAAAGCTTTATGTTTTTTCTTTCCTCAAATAGAGGTCCTTCTGGGATTAGCTTTAATGAATAGATGAGAATAATGCATAATTAGCATATCAGTTGTTTAACACATGCAGGAGAATAGCCTTCTTTTTCTTTTTTTTTTTTTTTTTGAGAATAGCCTTCTTAAGCATTTGAAGAAATATACGTGTATAAAAACTCTCTGGGCTATGTTCATGGTTTTAATGGATTCAATAAAACTCTTTTTTTGTGGTTTCTCCAAAGGTCAGTTTTTATCCAGCCTATGTCTGTATTTATAAAAAGAGTGAAGTTGAGAATTCCCCAATAAAAAGACTTTTCTATATAATAAATAAAGCCACTCAGTGGGAACACTTCATCATCTCCATTCTAGTCTGCTTTGCCTTTTGTAGCTCAAGATGGCTTCTTTAAGACGGGACCTACTTTTTAATTGTCATTTGATTTTGGTCTCACAAGTGAAAACACAAATGCCTTGATTGTTTGACGCATATCAAGTTGTGAAAGAAACCGAAGATGCTTTGGATCCCGGGGCCAGCCCACCCTCCTCTCTCCACCACCGCTCTGCGCCTTCACTGGGGCAGAGAACAGGGCAGGCCTTGCCTCACACCCACGCCTCTCCCAGGACTGAGTCTCAGTGACTGGCAGTGACCTAGGAGACACCTTTGACACTTTGTCTTGTCCTCTTCTGCCTTTGCTCACATTCAATCTATTCCCAAGTCCTCTCGATTTTACTGACAAACACCACTCAAACCCATCCACCTTCCTCCAGCCCCAAGGGCTCTACCCTACTCCACGCTACGAGAGCCCATTACTCAGACTTCCTGCTGCCATCTTGCCTCCTGAGTCATCCTCCACATTCCTGCCCAGGCAATGCCCTCAAAACATAAACCTGATCACATCACTTGCCAACTTAAAACCCTTCAACGTCTCCTCACTGCTCTTAAGAGAGAGACCAAAAACATGAAAATGGGTTTCAAGGTCCTGTGGGTGCAACTCTGCCTTGTCTTCCCCTTCCCCTCTCTCACTGAGGTCCAGCGACCCAGGCTTTCTTTGCCTTCTTTGAGCCTGTCAGGTACCCCTTCTCCCCACCAGGCCTTTACCTTTGCTGTCCTTCTTTAGGGGATTCTCTTCCCCATAAAATCTCCCATCTTTATTGCTCAGATCTTGACATAAAATATATATTCTTGGGCTTCCCTGCTGGCGCAGTTGTTGAGAATCTGCCTGCCAATGCAGGGGACACGGGTTCGAGCCCTAGTCTGGGAAGATCCCATATGCCGCGGAGCGACTGGGCCCGTGAGCCACAATTACTGAGCCTGTGCGTCTGGAGCCTGTGCTCCGCAACAAGAGAGGCCACGATAGTGAGAGGCCCGCGCACCGCGATGAAGAGTGGCCCCCACTCGCCGGAACTAGAGAAAGCCCTCGCACAGAAACGAAGACCCAACACAGCCATAAATAATAAATAAATAAATTTTTAAAAATATATATTCTTTCTTTGGAGAAATCTTTCTCCGATCCCGAGACCACATCAAGTACTTACTTATATTTACTCATAGCCTTCCTTGCACTTTCAAGAATTTATAATCAGACGGTTATCTGTGTGCTAATTTAATTAATATCAGTATCCCCTTCCAGACGGCAAGCTTGGTGTGGTTCGGCTCTCCAGGGTAGTTCAAGCTCCAGCCCATGCCCCTCATGCATGGGAGGCTGGAGGCGGTCTGTCCCTGGGTCCCCGTGTCCCCCACCTACTCACCGCGCTCATGAGTGAATCCAGGACGCTGACGGCAAACGCTGTCCCACATGCAAACGGCTGCGTGAGGTACAGCTCTGTGTCGGGGTCATCGTCATCGTCTTGGTCCAGAAACTGAACATTAGTATCATTCACTAGGAAAAGCGTAAAGTAAGAATTAGATCAAAAGACCACATGCGGGCAGCAAAGTCAGAGAAAGAGCAGGCTATCGGTTTAGAAACACTGAAGTCACTGAAAAGGAAAGAAAAGCATGGGAGAAGCTGTTGATGGAGCTCAGGGTGGGGGTCGGTGGGACTCAATGGACTGCTCCGAGGTGCTTGTTCAAGGTTCCCAGGCCTGGAGAGCAGTGACGTCAAGCAGACGTGCTCCACGGCAGGCTGGTGGAGCTGGCGGACAGTGCTGGTCAATTTTTTGGTATAGTTTTAGATCGTGACGAAAAACACTCTGAAGCGTGTTTTTGGTAGCTAAGTCCTTTGAGAGATGGCCATATTTCAAGGATGAGAAGCCATGAGTAGCCATGCTGGGATGGGAAGTTTAGCCACAAGGAAAAGAAAGCAATTTATTGAGAGTGAAAAGCAACAGATTGGGAGCATGGCAAAGGCAAATAGCAAGGAATCCACCCTCTGGCACCACCCACAGAGCCTGCCCGGGGCGGGGGGACGGGTCTAGGTAGTGCCTGGTGTCTGGCCCTTAATCCAGGCCCAAACCCAACAAGTCCTGTTCAATACAAAGGATCAACCCCTGGCTGTCTCCGGCTGCTTGCTGACAAAGATTTGCTCTGCCTTCCGAGGTGCTTGGGGATGCCCACGTTCTCCCTTTCCCCTCCTAAACAGCTCAATCTTTTATGTGCTTCAGCTCAAGCAGACGCAGCATTTGATGCTGTATTTCATTTCCATCTGAGGATTCCTCAAGGACTCCTCTGGCACGCACGTGCAGACTGATTGGTTGTGTCACCGAGATGTCTTTAACTTATTAAAAATTAAATGACAAATTAATTTCCATTCCCATCTTGGCATCAGAAATCATCAGTTTTGCAGAGCAAGTAATGGCGGGGAAAGTGTGTGGTGGGGGAGGAGATGAGCGCTTGTGATTTCTGGAATAATTATGGTGCTTTTAGGAAGAGAATAGATGAGGTTTCCTTTTTCTGATTCCTTTCTAAAGGTATCAGCAGCTAATTCTCTTTCCTAGAGTTATTGTTTTAATTTTTTTTTTTCCGTAAGGAACTTTTGGGATAACTTCTTTTTTTGTTGTTGTTGTTGTTTTTAACTTTTGTTTGTTTATCGTATGAGGCAGAATAAATGATAATAGGATAAAAGGCTGGGCATGGAATTATTTTTAAATGACACCATCTCGTTTCCCTAGAGAAAGATCCTAATGGGGGAAAATCTTTGCTCTCTGTTCTTCCAACGTTTATCATGTTTGGGTGCCCACTGTCCTCGCAGTGCTTGAGCTACAGGCTAGTGAAAATGCAAAACCCAGGATCTGATAACTGGGCTTTGAATCCAGGCCCTGTCACTAACTCCCCTGAGCAAAGCATTTTATCATTCTACACCTTAGTTTCTCCCTCTGCAAAATGCGGGAAATATTAGTAGCTCTCCTGAGGCTGACAGGAGGCTCCTATGAGATTCTGCTCGGTGAACCTGGCCCTGCACCTTGATAAACGGTAGCTGCTCTCATGATTTCACGTTCAGTCCATGTTCTGTTGACACTATGAACATTCCCAGCTTCCCTCTGCCCCTCTCAGAAGCACGTAAATAAGGCCTTGCTCAGAGATCCTGCCAGGGTCATGCAGTAGCTTTTCCTCTCCTCCTTTCATTTACCCAGAAGCATGCTGTGGCCCACAGTTTAGTCTTCCTGCTTTGTGAATGGGAAAATGTGAACCTGGGACGAGATGCAGACGGACCTGGCTTTAACTACCTGTAAGGGCTGAGGAGGGCGTACACATGGACCCTGCCTAAAGGAAGTGTCGGTTACCTCTTCTCATGACGATGGGGAGGGTTTGGTAGACTTGACAGATGACTGGAGAATGTCAGCCAGCTAGGGATTCGAGTCTTTGGGAAAGAACTCCAAGGCAGGAGCCAGGGTTCTGGGTTACCTAGTCTCAAAGGGAGAGCAGCCGGTGTCACCCGAAACCTATTTCACGGGACAGTAATTATGTGGGTGCTAAGAGGTGATGAAAACAGTCACCCCAAAATGTTTGTGATCAAATACAACTGGGAAACAGGTTAAATAGCTTCAAACAGATTTCCTTCTTGTGGAACTTCTAGGAAGCCTGGACCCACTAACATCAATTGGGACTCCCCAAGTGCGTGAAGACTGGAATATACTATACAGTTTAAAAAACTTGTTTGACCTTGCGCCATCTGTGTTTTTTAAAAGGCATTTTACTGGCCTAGTGTAATGCAGAAGACATCTCAGAACATGTAAGTAAACAGTAAATATTTGTGGGGATAGGGGGAGGTGAGGTGGCCAGAGGATGATGGTCTGAGTGCTAAAGGAAGTATGACGAGTAGGAAAGTTGGGCTTAAGGCAGAAGGTGAGGGTGACGTGAACACATGGAAGGTTCTCTGAGCTCATAAAAGAAATCTGGTGGGGGACAAAGGCTTCAGGAGACTCAATTATGCTAACTGAATACTTGAATTGTTGCCTCAGATTGGGGGCACCACGCTTTTTTTTTCTACTGGTCACAAATAAAGACATCCCAGTTAGCTGGCAGCGCATGAATTCCAAATAGACAAAGAAATTCCTGGCAGTGGTGATACTGAAATGCTGCTGAAGTTTTCTGAGACAGAGATGTTTGGATGAATTTTCCCACCAGATGTCTGGGCCACACAAGCTCCCTGGGTCCCTTACCACCCTAAGGTTCTGAGAAGAGCAATCCAGAAGCCTACGCTTTTAGCCAACTTCTCTAAACATGAAAAAGACACCTGTCCTACTGTTGGAAACAGAAAATAGTGTGACACTCCTTGACCTGAGTGAATTTGTCCTGATAAATAGCTACATCGACAATAATGCTGGGCTGAATGGTGGACAATTTATTCCTTTGTTTCCAGACACCTGGCAAGCAAGATTACCGTTTTAAAAGCCTGCTCTATTATTTTGAAATATATTTTGGGGCCAAGAAAATGGCATGTTAGTTTCATTTGTGAGCTATTTGAAGGCAGATGCTCCCTACCTCTCGATCTACCCTCCACCGAGCAGCGCTTGCTTTCTCTATTTAGAAGATCAGTCCCCAGTTCTGAGACCTGCTGCTGATGGATGCTTTTCATAGAGTTATTAACCAAGTCATGGGGAATCGTGGAAGAGCCTGACAAATGCCATCACAACCACAGGCCTTCATCTTCTAGATGAGTCTGCCCCGAATCTCCCAGAGAGGGCTCTGGGCCAGCGAAGTGGGGGTCAGAGTGCAGCGCTGGGCCTTGGTGGCTGCTAACCTCATCCTTTGCATCCTTTCTTAAGACCTGGCTTTAGTAAGAAAGGGTCCCCTATGAGCTGGCTGCTTTTATGGCTTCAGAACCAGAGCTTCTGAGAAAGGGCTGAGTAGGAAAAAAAAAAAAAAAAGGCAAATAAAGTCAGAATAAAGGAAAATAAACAGCTGGAGGGAAGGCACAGTCTTAGGTTTCTTATCTTAAAATTTTTATATTTCTCCTTTGGCTTCCTCTGAGAGCTGTGAAGACATGTCAGTCAAACTGACAGTGTGTTGGAAGAGGAATAGAAGGGAGAAGGTGGGAGGGGGAACAGGGGGACACATGGAAAAAAAAAAAAAAAAAGGCCCAAGCCAAAGAAAATGAATTAGAGCAAAGATGCTTTGGAAACAACTGCCAGGTCAGATGGGTGTGATCAAAGGTTTACTGATGCTGTGTGGGGAAAAAATCATTAAGGAAGGCTAGAACAAGACAGTCGATTCCAACCAGAGCCACAAATAAAACACATTCAAAGCAGTGCCATGGGGTAGCCTTTCCGATACAGCCGGTGAAATAAAAAACAAGCTGATGATAGTTGGAAACACGAACCACAAAACAAAAGGAGATACTGATGTGAAAGAAAACAGTGCTTCTTACCCAGTTCAGTTATCATTAGAATGTGCGTCCCACTGTTTTTTTCCTGATTGACTGATACCAAAGGCAACTTGCCAGGTTTAGCTAATGGGATACAGCAGTTAAGGGTTGGGGAAAGGGAGTGGAGGAAAGTACAGAAAAAGAAAAGAGTGAGGGAATAACAGAGGAGACATTCTAAAGTACAGGGACCCAGGACCACAGGTAGTTAGTGTTTATCTTCGGGGGAAGAGACCATGTAGCAGTTTTGCAAATTCACAAATAGTAGCAGGGAGCGCCACGGCCAGGTTAAAAGCTGGATCCCACTGGCCAATGATCATGGCCCTCAAAACCCAATCATTTTTTGGACCAGAGCGGCAGTCACTGAAAATGGCCTTTAGCTGAAAAGTTCAACTAGAATAGATGAAATGTAAAATTATCACATATTAGCCCAATGTTTCTACGCAGTTCTCAAAATGGGGTTGGCTTAGGCCTGAGGCTTTGTACCTCCAGGGAGGGACCTTCCACAGATGCTTCCAATGAGAATCACTGGAAAAAATCCTTGGACCATACCTTTCCTCCCTTCCTCCCGCTTCCCTAATCTATGCCCCAGTCTCAAACCCTTCATCTCAGGCTCCTTTGAAAACAGTGACCAGCATAAGGAAACTATCTATTCACCTCAGAGGAAAGATAGATCGGTTTTCCCTTGGGTCATCTGTCATATTTCTACCCACACCCTTCTCCAGTATCCCCCCAGACAAACCCCATTAGAGCCTAGCACGCTGAAAGAGCTAAGACTCAGGCCAACCTCCTTGTATCCTGCATGGTCGGAAGAGAGGACCAAAAAATTCCACCCAAAGCTGACATTCACTCCTACCTAGTTCAGTGATGATGGGGATGTTGACCCCAGTTGTGATGGAGGGCTGGCGTAACATCCCATGTACCGGGCTGTTATCCGGAGAGGATCTGTCCATTCCTGGAGGTGTGAACCCTAGTGGGAAGGAAAGAGAGGAAGAAGAAAAATCAGAAATGTGGAAAATTTGGAAATGATGAAAGCATAGTGTATATACACAATAAAAAAGTAACATATGCATTATTTACAAGTCAAAAATAAATATCCTATTTATTAAATAAATATCCTATTCCCAGGATAAACTCTGATGAGTTGTTTTCAGAAGAACAAAGCAGGAGACCATTATAAAAAATTCTAACCCACTTTGACAGTTCCCTAAAAACCAGTCTTTACACCAATTATTGATCTTGCTCACAGATTTCTGCTCCCTTCCTCCTTCAGGCACACATGAGGATTGTACCCCTGTGCCTCCTTGAAGTTAGATATGACCACGTGCCATAGGAAATGCCCTGGCCCATGAAAAGCAAACAGAACAACGCATATCATCACTTCTGGAACAAGTATTTGACTTGTCATCTCTCTTCCCAGGCTGTGCCAACAGTGGGAACACAGGTTACTATGGAGATGAAGGCTGGGCAGCAGCCCTGGACAGCAGCCCAGACACACAAAGCATTCTGAGTGAAAAATCAATCTCTGTTGCTTTAAGCCACTGAGACTTGTTTTGTTGTTGTTTGTGTTGTTTTTGTTACCACAGCATAACCTAACCTATCCTGACTGTTATCTTAAACCAATTGATTACTTATTCTCTTGCCAGTGAGGGACTTAAACCTGGGCCTTTGACAGGGTTCTGGCCAAGGGGAAGTGGGAGGAAATTGGCCTGGGGGCTTGAGGAGGTGTTTCCTTGCTCTTAAAAAATATCACATGGGAAGAGATTCTCTTTTGATCCACTGGACATTGCTTTTGTGTCTGTAGTACCTGGAACTGTAGCAGCCGTCTTGTAACTAGGATGGGCGCCAGCTGAGGACAAAGCCAACTTAATGAATTGGCTGAATAAAAAGACTGAATGATAGGAAGAACTGTCCTTAGTTCCTGAATTAACCAGCCCTAGAATCAAAATCAATTGATCTCAGGATTTCTTACTACATGAGATTTTATAAATTTATAAGTGAGATTATAATATAAAATGTAGTAACGAGCTTTTATATATATTATACACATAATAATGAGATTATATATAATGTCTATGTTTATGTATATTTATGTATTTTGTATTATGTATTAAATATTTATGTATATATATACACAATATATGTACAACTATATATTTTTATATATGTGTGTGTGTGTGTGTGTGTGTGTGTGTGTGTGTGTATTTATTTTCCCCCCTTTTGTTTAAGCCAAACTGAGGAGCTTTTTTTTACTTGCAGCTGAAATCATCCTGACTGCTGCATATGCCACCTGCTTATAGTGGACCCTTGAACTTCCCAGTGTGTTTGACACAGACTCCGTAAGGTAGATGTGGGCACAGTAAACTGGAGAGTAGCCTACTTGGTTCTGACTTTTGCAGTTTGGGCTTCTTTGGGTCTCAGACCCAAATCTCAATACATATTAGAATGAGCTTGGCCCAACCATATTTTCAAGTTTAGGGATGGTGAGAAAGCATCCCAGCTAGGCCAAACAGCTGCCTCTTTAAGGAGGTACATAGCCGTATAAACATGATACATTTATTTTCTTCATACATTCTTTTGGTGAAAATTAATTTCGCCACGTGGCAAGTGGCACCGCCAGCTCCACACTTGCCGCCATGCCCAACTGCATTCCCCACTTTATAGAACAGGCAGACAGAAGTTTACGTTCTCTTTGTTTTCTTTTCTTTGCCCGTGGTGGATGGCTACCTGGGCTTATCAATGGATTAGGGAATTACAGATACAGTCACTTGCGTAGTTTCCAAGAACAAATTTCCGAAGATTGTGTGACCAGATTAGTGACTCTCTCTGGTAATGCGACAAGACTGGGTTGTTTCTGGCATGAAGGTATGTGTGAATCTTTATCTACCAGGAATGAAATGACAGGTGTTCATAATTGCCTGTTGCTTTGGAAGTACATCATGCATGAAATGCCAGAAAAATATAAACGAGTTTTCCTGTTTTCTGCTCTCCTGTGTATAAATTTCATCGGAGTGTCATATTTTCAGAAAGAAAAAAAAAGTTTTATTTACCATTCACTCCCTGATTGCACTTAATTTTATTCTTTATACTGATACCCTGTGCACAGGGTAAGTAACTTTGAATGACAGTATAGTGTCCATCTTTCTAAACTTTGGAATGTGTGTTTTTCAGCCAACCATGTAACCAAGAACACGCAATTGAAATGCTTGCTGTTTTCTTCCCCTAGAATAGTGAAGGGGGAAAACTAAACTGTTTTCATCAGAAGTTTCATTCAAAAGCATGAAAAACTGCAAGTGACAGCTGTGCAGATTCAGTGGATGTGACGTTTTTGAATTTCTTCAACTTGACAAGTAAACACCTTAAGTCGGTAATGCTAGATGCATAATACATGGCCTGTATTTTGACATCCATCATCAAATGCTGACTTGAGAAAATACGGGTTTGTACGTCAAGGACTAGCACCCATAAAACAGGTAAAAATGCAGGTCACACGGTATTAGGAAAACTGTATTTCATTACAGAACCGGCAACAAACCAAAGCATCCTTTTATTTTATCTTATTTAAAGATTCCGTTTTCAGCTGTGAAAAGACTCAATTCCTTTGCATGAAACCTTCATTTAGAAATGACATGCTTGCCTCATAGGCCTCTTTCGTTTTGCTTTTATATTCCATTTTCCCCTTCAGTCGCCAAGCCTGGTTCCATTAGCATCTGCAACTGACAAACTATGGTGGATGTCCAAAGACATCTCTCTGTTAAACGCCTTTCTCTCTCCTACACAGGACCCCAAGAACGGGGAGATTTTGTTGGAAAGAAAACTTCAGCAATGATAATGTCACTTTTTATTTTGCTACTTTTATAGCCACACATTTTTATAAGCAAAGGCAAAGATAACAGAAATAGATTTTATCTTTTTTTTGCCCTTCCTGAAGAGTTGTGTTATTAAAGAGGAACAGAATTGATTAGCATTGTTTCATGCTTAGAGATCCTATAATGGGAAACTTGTGGCTTGAAATGGCAGAGCAGACCCAGATTCCCGAAGTGGCCTTGGAAAGAACAGAAAATCAGGCACCTTCCTTCCGAAGAGAAGAGGCAATCCGGCCTTTGGTGCCATTTGATGGCATCTACCCCATTCACCATAGCAGCTGTTAATAAAGGGGCAGGTCTAAATGGTACCCGGGTCCCTGATGGTCTTGCTCCCCATCCCTTTGTTAGCTGCAGTGGGTACATCTTTGGTTGAATTGTAAGTCTCTCTACATAAAGCAGTGCTTCAGTTCTGCATGTGAAAGCGCTGGCACATGGAACATCCTCCAGGGACCCTGATCTACAGCTAGAGGATAGTGAAACTGGGAAACGCTCCTTCCGTTATTTGAACTAACACTCGGGAAGTTAATTTTAGAAACCACCACTTATTTTGCCAGAAGAGATGATGAAGAATGTTGGCATTGGAGAGATGGAATCAGAAGTTCTCAATCAGGAAAAGATTCAAGTTTAATTAACTACAACCCAAGCTCTTACCAAGATGGCCTCCTGGTTCTTTAGATGTATTCCCTTTCCTCTCTGTTGAGCATGGACATGGGAGGCAAGTTCTGGGCTAAAGATAACTTTAAAGACTGCCTGAACTCCTTACACTGAAAACCCCTCCCCATTTCAATCTTCAGGGGCAGATAGGATGGGCTTACTTTACTTGTTCTATTCCTTTGGCATCAGGCAGAAATGGGCCCAACATTGCCCCTTGCCAAGCATGCTCACTCCATATGCTGCAGGAGAACTTTAGGTCAAAGACTGGGTTTTCTATTTCTTTAAACATCCCAGGTTGTCTACAAATGCCTGGCCCACAGAGAAGAAACGGAGTGGAATAGCTAAGAGCATGTGCTTTGGAGTCAGATGTCTTAGGTTTAAATTCTGGCTCATCTACTTATAAGCCACACAACCATGTGCATAGCACAGACTCTCCAAACCTCTGTTTCTTTGTCTGGAAGCTGGAATTACCCACTATACAGGGACGTTGTGAGAATAAAATGAAATAGTGTATTTAAAACATTTAGTACAATGCCTGGTATGAAGAAAAAATACTTTAAAATGTTGACTACCAACGTTAATATTTTACTCAGTACACAATAAATATTCTGGCTAGGAATAGCATCCACTGCCTCCCCCTTCCCTATGGATAAAGACCTGAGGTAGCTTTTGGTAGAGTTTTTTAAAAGAATTTTCACATAGAGAAAAATCCTGGAAAATTAATGGGAAGGCAATAGCAGTGTGGATATATTTTGGTAGAAATAATCAGGTCAATCCAGTGATAAAAATACAGCCTAAAATATTTAAGGACGGAGTATTTTGGATATTGGATGGCTAGGATTTTCTTTAGGTATGTTGAAAACCTGGTGTTCAGTCTTCATGAAAGAAAGGTTCTTAATGCCTTATAGCAACTGCAGACTCTCCGGAGTCTTCTGTTTTCTAGACCTAATTTCCCACTTCCTTTAATTATTTAAGGACATAATCTTTCTTCTTTTGTTTCTCGGGCTTTTGAAACGGTTTTCGCTGCTCTCTATATTCTTTTTCAGAATTTGTGCTCTCAACTATCACCACTGTTGGGTTCAGCTGAACAAAATCTGTAGTATCTGATTTTCTTTTTTATGATTGGTTATTCAATGGCAGGCAGCACTTGGCCTGTGTCAGGGAAGTTATTGGAAGGTTAAGTGACCTATAGTTAAATTTGACAAGGGCATTTCAGTTTGGATGGCTTCACATGAAAGAATTTAACACAAACACTTGACCTATTCCTAAGAAGTTCAAGGAGAAGAGGCTCGGGAATAACAAGATCACTAAGGTTTCATTTTTTAAAGTAATTGTTTTGGGTACCTGCTGCATGCATGCATACAGACGTAGCATCCAAGGAGCACCTGTGGTTACAAGCAAAGAGAGGCTGTGACTCAGATAAGATCTACCAGAGGGCATGGCTAGAGAAGGGTTCCAGGGTAATGTAGTTGTGAGTGCATTTGAAAATGGGAAAGACTCAATGTCATGGTCTTTGTGGAACTCAAAGCAAAGGCAAGAATGTTCTGGATCTAGACTGACTAAGGTAATTTTGAGAATGAAGAAGTCAGGCTTAAGTAGAACCTTAAGCAAAAAATAGTAAAATCCAACATTTACTGAGTGCTCAGCATGTACTAAAATCTGCGCATGTTTTAACTTTAGTTCATACAGCCATCCTATGTGGACACTGCTATGTTACAGATGAGGAAACTGAAGCACAGCAGAGTTAAGCAACTTGACCCAGCACATACATTTAGGAATGAGCAGATCTAGATCTCAGCCCAGGTAAACTGGCTCCAGAGCCTCCTCTAAGTCACCATGGCATATTCCTTACTACGTGCCAAAGCCGCGCTAAGGGTTTTTTCACGGGCCACCTCATTTATTCCTCATAACAACCCTGTAACTACAGGAACTGCTAATATTACCATTTTGTAGATGAAGAAAATAAGATTCAGAGCAGTCAAATAACTTCCTCCAACACCGCAGTTGGTAAGTGGCAGATCTGGGGGCTCCAGCCAGACAGTCTGACTTCAGAGCCCAAGGATTACCGTGCTCCATGCTGCCTTCCCTCCGTGTGTGATGGTCTCTCTTTCTCATGTGCTGAGCTTGGCAGGCAAGTTTGAGGCCTGAGCCAGTCTTACTCTTTTATTGTTTTCACTTTTAAACAATAGCAGATAACAGCTGGGACCCACTGTAGTTATGCTTAACTTGCTTTGGTATGGTAGCATGCACGACTCAGTACATATGATAAATGCTTTATTACAGTATTTTTCCGTGGGGGAAAACACAAAGTACTTTCTAAATCTTCCCTAGTTAAATCGCCAAGCTTTTCCAGGGAGAGAGGGAGATGGAAATTCTTATAAATCACCTCCCCTAAAATAGATGGAGAAATGAAGGTAAGTGCCTCCCCACCCCCATAGATTTAACATAAAGGAATTGGTTCAAATGGTGGGGCAAATTATCTTTTATTGTGTGCATATAAATGATGGTTAGAAATCCATATGCTACGTTAAACGAGGGAAATAAATTAGGCAGAGTCATCTAGGTTTGCTGAGACAGGTATTCAATATGAAGTTGTAAAAGGGAAAGATCACCGTTAAAAATGATCTATAAAGGCATGTTAAAATCAAGAGACACATCTCATATTACATCATCTAGGAGATGAATTAAATTTCCTGTTAACGCCAGGAAAAAAAAAAAACCCAAAGCCAAATGTCAGATGAAGTGAAGATCAATAAAAATATTTTGATAAGTAAATGCAACAATGCTACTTAACACATGATTGGCAACTGCTGAAACATAAATTATCCAAATTTCCCATTGCTGCTTATGGGAAAATTATGCAGATTAGAACTTGATTAGGCTTATATCATGAGACTCAATTTGGACTTTTAATCTATTAAGCTCCAATAAATGAGGCATCTGAATAGCTCCCCTGAGCAAGTACAGTAATAGCCACAGCAGTCATTTTTTGCAGTATGTATTCCAACAAATTCTTCAGCAGCTGAAGTAAAGAAAATTCCAGGTACAGAAGCATGATTGCTTCCTAACTTGTAGGGGGAAAAATCCACGTGCCCAGGCTTGATTTGGGAAATAGATTTTTTAGAAAAGTCTGCAAGAGAAACCCGGCCAAGGGAAAACCTCAGTTGAACCTTGTAATAGTTTTTCATAGTAGTTTTCAGCGGCTTTCCACAAAGTTGGAGTCCTGAGTCATGAGAGCCAGGAGCTGACCAGTGTTGACTCAATAAAAAATGATTATTTATCAAGGCAGAAACTTCTCCTGACACTGCCCAAAGGCTACTCTAACTGAGCACTTTCCACTTAGGAGCTGGAAGTGGTGCCAGCCCCCGACAGGTTGCTGGAGGTCAATGCTGGGAAAGGTGGGGCAGGGAACACCCTTGCCAATGTCAACTGTGTTATCTGCTTTATTCCAGGTAACTCATGAGCTTGGAGCTGATCATTGATTGTTCTCTACCCAGAGCCTAAAGACAGAGCTTAGAAATTACATTAATAGACAGTTCTGAGAAACCTAAACTATACCATTTGGGTCTCTTTTTGCCTCTTTACCAATCACTCTGTTAGGGATACAAGAACTTTGGAAATCTTCTAATAATTACCTCCCTTTTACAGATGAAGAAACTGAGGCTCAGAGCAGCGAAGTTACTGTGTCTAAGGTTGCGGATCAGTCGGTGGCAGAGCCAGGATGGTTGATTCTGTTGTTACGTGCTCCCCTTCAACCTCTTCTCTACATAAGGAACCCATTCCCAGTGTTTGGTGGGGGGTAGGGGAGGGGGGTAACCCTGACTCCACAGGGCCAACAATATGGATCCCCATCATCCTGGACACATGGCTGGTTTAGAGATCCACTTGTCCTCCAAGCTGGGGCCAATCTGTGTTCTCCCCAAGACCTGATGAAAACGATGCTAAAGATGATTTCAAAACCACAAGGATGTAAGTACGGGGCTGCTGATGAGCATTTAGCTCAAGGGACAAATGAAAACAGGGCAAATGAATCAAGAGGTAAAGAGAATGAGACAGAGCTCTGACATCACTCAGGCTCCTGGGCTCAAATGTGCCTAAAGCCAGAGACACCCCAGTTGTATGACTTCCTCTTTATTTAAGGCTTTCGGGTTGGATTTCTATCACTTGCAACCAAAATGCCCAAATAGTATAGTAACTGAGAAAAATCTCTGTTCTTTTCTTGGTAAAATGGCTCATGCATGTCTGAGTTTCTACTGAAACAAGTGACTATATCTTCATTCAAGGTTTCTTGTTCACTTCCAGTGACCAGGGACGAGACCTGGGTCAATTTCTTTATTTACAATAAGTAACATTGATATTTTTAACAGTACTCTCTTCTAGAGACTGTATTTAATGAAAGCATTGGGAAGCTGCATAAGGTACTTCATCTTTTTTAGAGTTTCTGTTCTCGGTCTAAATTAAACCAAAGCAAACTAAACCAACCAACTAACAACCAATCAATCAACCAAAGTTCTCTATAGCTATTTGTCCATTAAGTTTCATAAGATATAGTCAGCACTTAGACAAGTCTCACACACATGAAACAAATATGTTTGCAAGAGTTGTCTCTCCAAGCAGACAGTCTCTTTCCTTAAAGTAAACTTAAAGAGCTTACTGTCCCTAAGTAAGAACCTGTCTCTCAGAGGGGTTGGTGTAAGGAAGGAAGGAGGGGAGGGAGGGAGAGAGGGAGGGAAAGAGGGAGGGAATAAGGAAGGGAGGGAGGAAGGGGAGGAGACTAGTTACAACTCAAACACAGTTAAGGCCACAAATTTGGAAAGAAACCTAATATTCACCTGGTCTAACCTCTTCATTTGTGCAAAAGCTCATGGTGTCATGATGAATTTTCCACAACTTCTCAATTGCCTTTTACCCCCTCTGAATTCATCTTACAACTTCAAAATAAGACGTAATTTGGCGATACGGATCAAATGATTTAAAATTTGATATACCCTTTGGCCTAAGCAATTTCACTTCTAAAAATATATGCACAGCCAACATTTCTTTATATTAAAGATTTGGTTACAATGGTCTTCATTTGTAGTTATTAAGTAACAGTATTAAAATGAAAACAACCTGAATGTCCAGTTTTAGGAAACTGATTATGTTAAGTATGCATCCACTAAAAGTAATGCAGAAAAACATTTCATGATATGGAAAAAATGGTCATGATACAATTTTGTGGAAAAAAACAGGTACATACTGTTATGTATGATCCATTTTTGAGGGGTAAAATATTGATGTCTGCAGAAACAAGACTAACGTTAACTTTCTTATGTCCGAATGCTAAGATTATAAGGAATACATATTTGTCTTCTTTTTGTTTATACATAGTTGCTAAATTTTCTAAAAGAAATATATTTCATTTGTGCAAGGAGAAGAAAACTTAGCAAAATTATAAATGAATAAAAGAAAAGAACCTGAAACCTCACAACTTCATGTCATCTTCATGGGTTGAGAACAGCTGGTTGACACGGTGGAGGGACTCACGCTGATGAGTGACCCTAAAGGTCATTTTTTTTTTTTTTTTAAACATCTTTATTGAAGTATAATTGCTTTACAATTGTGTTAGTTTCTGCTTTATAACAAAGTGAATCAGTTATACATATACATATGTTCCCATATCTCTTCCCCCTAAAGGTCATTTTGATGAGTGACCCTAAAGGTCATTTTGACCTACATGAATTTGGGGAAACTGAGGCTCTGGGATAGAAGTGACCAAAAGTTACAGATTAAGGGGCTTTAGAAGAACAGAGCAAAACAGAGTTTTCAGGGTTCCCAGTTCTCTACCATTTCAACTTCCTACAATGCTGTAAGAGCCACTCAATCTCAGAGCAAAGGATGCTGAGAGCTCTCATGGGTCCAAAGAGCCCATGGAAACCCACAATGCTCTGTGCATACAGCTGAGGGGAGGAGCAGTCAGAGCTGGTTTCCAGCACAGAAGAGTGGCATTTGCTGATTCCCATCCCTACTCTCACCAAGTCTTACCCACTTCAGATATGCTATCCCCTCCCTTCTCCCCCAACTCAGTTCCTGCCCCTCCTTCACCACCTCCAGGAAGCCTGCCTTGACTAACTTTTCTCCCCCCATGTAGTTACTTCACAAAGATATCTTTGCTGCACTGTTCCCTTCCCCTTTATTCACTATTTTAAACTGTAAGAATTACTACTGATTATGTACCAATTACTACCTAATGTTTAAATGTTTCTAAAGCACCTTTAATGTTCTCTTTTCTTTTCTTCATACCTATTGGATTCTTCATTTCGATACGGCATGAACTACATTAGCCCTTCCTTTACTACTGTTACCACTTCTTAATTCCTGTCCTGGACCCTCCCTCTTTGCTGTCACCAGAGAGTACAAAGGCTGTTTTGCCACTAATATAGAAACTTCTTCATGCTGGATCACATTTCCAGTAAACTAGAGGCATACTATGCCAGGGAAAAGGTAGAAGTACACATTGCAAGACAGCAATACGAAGTGGATACTAATAAAACACACAGAAACCCTAATGCTGCCAAGACTATATACCATTTTGTTTCCATTACATCAATTTTTTCTCCCCCTTTTGTGAGCATTAATCAAAGAAATGCAAAGAGCTCATTAAAGTGATAGATTGACTGAAAATGTAACCACCTTTACATTATAAACAGTTTCTTATGTTCTCAGTGTTATGGGCTTTGTTTTTCAGCATTTGTCATGTACTTCGAATGTCCTTTTACATTTAAAACACCAAATGCCAAATGGGCCCCAGTTGTTTGGTTTAGTACAAACCAATGGCCAGCGTAGCAAAAACCAGAGCTAGGAAATCAAAAGCAAACTAAAACACCCATATCTTAAGTGCACAGAAAATTAAGTAGCTGTAAAAGATGGATTTGCCAAGTGGTCCAAGGCATTGCCCTGCAATTCAGGAAGAGCAGAATCCCATCACTGACAACTCTCAGCCAGCTGTCTCTGACAGGTTCTAGAGACAGGACGCCTGGACAGATAGAGGGTGACGTTCCAAACATTTGATGGTCTTTTAAAAGAAAGCACTGTAAATGTTTTCTTTGAAGTTTGAAAGGCTTTCCTGCATATATGATGCTAGCAGATGAATATGTAACTGGAATCTTGGATTCTGAGAGTCAGGCATTCCCCACACACATAGAACTTCACTAAAGAAGAGGCCGATTGGTGCTAGTTTGATTTTGAACATCTCTGTTTACACCATGATCAATATCCTTTGACCACATCCTGAAATGAGCCATAACATCGTGATTAAGAACAGGAATTCTGCAGCTAGACTGCCTGAGTTGAGTGCTGCCTCCTTCGGTTCCTAGTTTTATGATCTGGGGCAATGTACTTAAATTCTGTGTCTTAGTCTCCTCACCTATAAAATGGAAGAGTAATATGTCATGAAGATTAAATGAGTTAAATAATACAGATAAACTGCTTATAACAGTGCCTGGCACAGAGTAAGCACTTTATAAGTACCAACTTATTTTTGCTGCTGCTGATGTCAATGATAGACTGGTAATGCTGACAGAAAAACAGAGAATCAAAAGACACGGGTTTTAGCTCCAGGTCATCCCCTAAACTCCCTGCGACAATTTAGATTCAATGTCTTACCCAAACTTGGTTTGCCCATCTGTAAAACTGAGGCACATAAGGCAATGTCCCAATGACTTCTGGCTCTCAAAACGTGTCATCCTAATTCTGGGGCACTGTATATAATATTGGAATCATGATAACTCTGGGTTTGATCACTCAATATTCAGGAATGCCCGCAGTCATTCCTGGGGTCATCGTTTTAAGAAGTGAAAGGCAGGAGCCCTCCTTTCCAGTATCACAGCACATAGTTCACATCAAAAAACACACCAGTATAGGCATACGAGAGACACGCACTAAATGCACCGCACCATGACAACCATGCAGCGTGCACATTACAACTCTGAGTGTGAGACAGTATCCTGTCTCAGGAGTAGTCCATAAGCTATAATCCTCCCTCCAGGAGCCCTCCATCCAATCCACTGGCTAACAGACAATCCAGTTTCATCTCCTGCCGTGCGATCAGAGTCATGGCAACTGCTCCTGTCCTCAGTTTCTTCACCTGTAAAACGGGGATGACTCTAAAGTTCCTTTCAGCTCTAAAGTTTATGTCTCTTTCACAACCCTAAATTTTAATAATAAACTCATACAGAATAAACTAGCAAGGAGAATCAAGAGGGCCTCTTTTCAGAGGCCCTCACAAGCTGTAGTGCAGATCCTGCCTTTCAATTCTGTTTTACACCTTTGCCTGGAGAATGAAATTTCAGCGCCCAAACCAATGAGAAGGATGTACTTTCTCCAAAGTTGCTATAATGGCCAAAAAGGCCATAAATAACCATTTATTAAACAAACAGTATGGGCTGAAGGAAGAGAAACTGCCACAATTAGGCCCCTGGGGCCGGCAGGCACAGTACATAACAGTGGGACTCGCTTATAAGCTTGGCAATATGTTATCAGTTGTTCCATTTTCTTGAAGTTATCTTCATAATCAAGATGCTATCCCAGCCATTGTGGGCTTTAGAACTATTTTTAATTTTAATTTAAAGAGCAATTAAAGAAAGACAATGGATATGCGGGATAATAAAGTAAGTGATTAGCAGCATGCAAATGACAGAGGCTTAATGATAATATGGTTCTAGTCTCCAAAGGGCTTGTCGAGAGAAAGCCCTTTCCACATGCGGTTGTTCAGCTAATGTGTCTCAACCCACAATTACAACATTGCTGACACCATTAACCAGTGAAACAACATCATTTCGAGAAATCCTTGTTGTCTCATTAAAATGGAAAGGGTCAGGTAATTTACCAGCGTGTATGTCTAGTTTTGTTGTTGGTAATTAGCAAACATTACCCAGCATGGACTCCCGCTGGGAGCTGGAGAAACTTTGTGAAATATTAAAGAGGGAAGTCTTTATATTTCACTGGAAAACTGAAAAGAGGTGCAGTAATAGTCTCCCTGTCACTTATTTGCACTTAGAAAAAGGAAGGAGCAAGCTGGGACTCTTTAACTTAGGGAGAAATGTTCAGAATGCATTGGGAAGGCACTATCCAAACCAATAATACCCTGAATTGGGCTGTATACTGGCCAGCAGGGTCCGTGTCCCTGTTTCTGAAAGGGGGTGGGGAGGAAGGGAAAATTGCAAACTACATCTTTATTGTTCTTACTTAAGTTCTCTGAATTAATCTCCTTGAAATAGAGGAAAGGGGCTATAAAAAGTTTTCTCTCTGCAACGCTTTAATGATTTAAATAAGCGCCAGAATTGTTTATTCAGAAAGTTATTTATATATAGTTTTAAATGTAGAGATGGAGGAAACATATCCCAGGGCCCTGACTTCCTGCCTCCTTGCTTCCTAATGAAAGCCTCTATAGATATTGGAACTGAGACTCCCACCCGAAACGCCAGCCAACACTTGGTGTGTTGTCAGGAAGCAGAATGGTATCTTATTCCTTAAATGGAACTTTTGGAACATAAAACACATTCCAATAAATTTGAACAGAAAATTATGAATTCATTAAACTACTTTGGTATCTTGAGCTATATATAATATTTATATTCCGACTACCGTAAAATATGCTTTAATATCTTTAGGCAACTATAAGGACTTAAATATTTATAAAATGGCTAAAGATAAAGTATGGCCCTCTTATTCCTACATACAGATGATGTAAGGCATGCAATCAAAGACAATAACACTCTCTGCCCATTCATCGTCTTAAAGGAGCCGATCAACACGCCATCCCTTGTGTGCCATCTACATAAGAGTTGTTGCCGACACAGGCAACTCCAGAGGAGTTTGAGCCTTAAAAACTACCTAGAGTGCTATACTTCACAGAAAACAGGGCTTTCTGAAAATGGAGACAAAACAATAAATTTGCAGGCAAAACAGCTCTAAGAGGGGCTTCAAAATACTGCTGTATTTATCTCTGGGACATTTGGGAATGGTAAGCATTTTGATTTAATATTTCATAACATAGAGGCAATTGCTTCCTTGCATTGTATATAATTAATGTTCATAAAAAGGAGGGTTTAAAAAAATTCTTCAGTATCCTAAATATAAATAAATAAATAAATAAATAAGAGACGCACCTGGGCTTCCTTTAGAAATGTGGAACAGCCTCATATAACCCAATAAAAAGAAAGCCACTGTGAATTTATAATCACCTGAGGACCTATTAAAAGTAGGTTTATAGATTAAGTGTGAAACTTCAACCCTGACATTCTCATTATTTACTGTCCTTCCTTGTCATTAGAAACAGGGTTTGATTGATTTTCAAAATTTTTCCATTTCCTATGCCAATTAGGCCTTCTGAGACCTACCTGCCCCCACCTCTCTTGATCTCTCCCATGCACACTCCCCTGGTTTATTTCCTCTGCTCTTTCTGGATTGAGATGGTGTAAGGCTGGGGAACATGTAGGCGTTCTTGAGTCAAAGGTCATTTCTCATATATACAGCATTTTCATAATGTCCATTATATACCATCCAAAATTCCTAGAAATCACCCTTAGGAGGCTGCCAGTCTATGGAGATTTAAGCTTAGTGAGTCCACAGCCCTGATATGAGGCTCACAGATGGTTACCTTTGGTAAAGAAGAACCTAGGCCTGTGCTTCTCAACTTCGATTGCACCTTGGAATCCCTGATGCCTGCACCCTATGCCCAGAGTCTGATTTATTTGCTCTGGGATGCGGCCTGGGCATGGCAGGGTTCAAAAGTTCCCCAGTTGATTATAGTGTGCAACTTAGGTGGAAAGCCACTGGTCTAGGTAAACTTCTTGAATGTGTATGCGAATATTTCTGCATACACCTATGGGGAGGTAGGGGAGGGACAGAGAGAAGATGCATCATTTTACTAGGTATTTAAAAGGATCCAAAACCCCTTTCCCAATGAAGAACAAATCATTCCCAGGGCCTGAGGCTGAGGGCCAAAATTACTTTTTTTGAGGGAAAAAGAGGTAAAGGAGGGAGGCCAGGTGCCACCTACCATCTAGCTGGAGCGGCATGAGCCCCACTCAGCCAGTAGCAACTCTGGATTGATGTCATTTCACCCAAACGTCAGGACTCCTGCCATAACCAACTGCCACAGAGCAGATGTGTGTGAGGTCTTCTGTCACTGAGCCGAGGCCTCGCCTTTCTGCTTCCTAGAAAGCTCCACTGAGTGGTACCACACTGGCCTGTCTACAGAGGGAAAATCCCAGTGGTCACTGTCAATCTGCCCCCATCCCTCCTCAACATTCTGTAGGCTTTTGTAAGTCTCCCTCACCTGGATTGCTCACCTCCCAAAGGTGTCTTGGTTTCCACCATCATCTACTTCCCATGCATACCTAATGACAAGCTGAATCAACAGGAATTCTGGCTGCTGGGTACAAATGGCTAACCCTAACTTGTTCACTGTTATTTTGGGGGACCAAATGAAAGAAAATGGTAAAACTATCCAATATTAATAACAAAAAAGCTAATGTTGCTTGATCTCTAACTACACCCTAGGTAATAAGTGCTTTACATCCATCCACTCAGGGCTGCCATGTATGGTTACGAAGGTCGGACACTGAACAATAGCTAATCAAAGTGGGCATCACTCATACCATGGAATGATATATTTGCATATTTATTACAATGTTTTTTCCTAGCAGATGGTAGAAAAGCATACTGTTCAAACATAATCAGTATATTATGAGAATTCTTCAACAGATGGAAGTAAAGTATCTCAAAGAAAGGAGTGACTTTTTCTGACTCACGTAAAGGTACCATACAAACTAGAGAAAGCCCTATATCTCATTTATATCTCACAGAAATTTGATGAGCCAGGTACAATTAGTATTCTCAGTGAGAAAACGGAGGCACAGAGAGGTTAAATAATTTGCCCAGGCCGAGTAGGTAGCAGAGCTGCATTCAAACCCGAGTTTTCAGTTCTAGAGCCCTCACACACCATGATTAACCTGACTGCAAAATGCGATTTCTAAAGCCCTCGATGTTTTATAAAACAAATCTGTAGTCATCATGTCCTTGGATTCACACACCATCCCTCAGGATATTTAGGTGGGGCTACTCTAACAAACCCCATTTCAGGGATGAAGAAATGAAATCAGAGTGCTGATCCAAAGTCAAATACCACATGACTAACGTTAAGTAGGATTTAAAACTTTGTCCCTTGACCCTACACGATGGTGTCATCCCTCTGACAGCCCCACTTGTGATTCACCATCATTAAGCAGAGCAACAAAACCCATCTGATTAATTGCCCCCGCCCAGGTGATAGAGCACAATTCGCCAGCCCATGGCTGAGAGGAGTGAGCGTCCATCTCCACGTGGCCAGGGAAGTGCTGAGGAACCATTCCAAGCCCCCTAGAGCAGAAAGTAGAGATGTTTTCTGTACATTATTGAACTCTGAAGGTCTCAATGCTATAGCCTCCTCAGGCCTTGGGCTGGTACTGTGCAATATACCTGTGACGAGGCCAGTAAAATGTTGACGATCAGGAGCTATTAGCAAAGGTTAAGGGAATGGGATGATTTGCACTAGAGAACTCTTGGACAAGTCTGACCATGGCTCCTACTGACAACTTCAGCATCTTCGATCTTTGGGACCCTTGCCCAGTACCCAGCTATCAAATGAATGGAGAGTGACTGAAGCCTGGAAGGAAAGGATGTGGTATTTAATAAAGGAATCGAACTGCTTTATCTCATTTGAGGGCAAACTAAGACAGAGCAGACTGCAAACAACAGATATGGGGATTAAACCATTTATTTGCTCACTCCACTAACCTCTACTAAGCATCTACTAGGCGTGAGGTGCTATGCTAAGCGTTTAAGTATATTTCTGACAGTTGGTGGGAGCGGGAAGGTCAGCAAGATGACAGAAAAGGCTATTCTTTGAGGGTCTATCCAAGTTAACAGTGACCTCACCTACAATCATTTCCTTTGACACCCTGAGATCCTTAAGTCCCTCAGCAATGTCATTAGTAGACACATAGCCAAGTGCCTGTCATGAATAAACTTGGCCTTTCCTGCTTGTGTGGCCTTCCTCACTCTGCCCCAGCCCTTTCCATCTGCCTGTAGCCCCTTTACTTACAATAATCATACCTATTTTCAAATTCAGCTCCACTTACTCTGGAGCTACCCCCACCTCTGGACCACTGCAGCTCAAAGCAAATTCTGCCTTCTTATAACACACTGTGTGGTGACATCCATGTGGCACTTAAGAATATCCAGTAGTAATTCTTTACAGGAGATATGTGATAAGACACTCCAGGACTACTATACTGCTTTTCCAGAACTGGGGGAATAATTTCCTCCAGAATTCCATGAAGTATAACCACTCATACCCTTAAATATTCTATCAATCCAGAACTATAGTCATTTATAAATCAGTTGGCTTCTTTGCAGGGCCATTTTTTTTAAAAGGGAAATAAAGGTTTTAGGACTTCACATGAGTTTTCACCTATAAAAGGAACGGTAAAGACAAAAATACACTGGATGGTCTGTAGGCTCATTTGCTGGCTTGAGGCATGTGTGCTATCTTCATAGCATATGGATCACATTCATGCCTCAGCAAATTACAAATGACTCACATCATGCATTTTGCAAGGTACTCTGGAATGTTCCAGATCCCATATCGTTAAATATGTGCATTCAACTTGTGCCATACGACTTATTTTACACATCTGTCTCACTTCTGCCTATCGATGTCCTTAGTGTCATGATGGCATGGACCATGGAAAGAGCAGGGACTAACCTCAGGCAACTTTCCTAAACTGACGCTCAGGAAAAGAGCTGTTGGATCCTTATCTGGAATCTCATCAGGGGCCTCAGAGAGTCTGTGGGATGACAAGATTTCTTTCACCTTCCTCTGCTTATACAACCGCACTTTCCTCCCACAGGACAATTTATCTGGACCATTTTTCTGAGCATAACATACAGGCTGAAGTCCTAGGCTTTGAGGGCTAGAGTGGTCTGTTCATTCTCTGTCTTCCATGGAAACTTCCACCTGGAAAGTGGGATGAGGAGATAAAACCTGGAAATATTTTATAAGTTTCTGAACAAAAGAAAGCAATATCTGGGTCTCCAACTTTCCACCCTCTTCTTGGCAGCTCCAAAATCAAGTCTATATTAACAGGGGGAAAAAAAGCTCAAGCAATTATACTGTTCACAGAGGCAGCTAAGCAAAACTCTTCTCCCAACTCTGCTGTTGTTTGTATGGTTGTCGTAGCAATGAAGTCAGGGACCAAGAGGATCCTAGTGTCTCTGACTGCTGGGGTGGGGAGGGTAAGGGACCCACAAAACAGGGATGCCCAGAGACAAAAATATTCAAAACAAAGTCAGCCCTTGACTGCAAGAAGCAGTTTGGGAGTCTGGCATGCCTTGAGAGCTTTCCTTTCACTGAACGTTTGTCCCCAGGGATGCTTCCATGACCCTGAAAAGCAGATGTATAGATTCAGGCCCGTTTTCATCACAATAACTCTTGTTCTCTTTTATGCGGCAGACTGATGTAGTGAGAAAAGCACAAGGCTTTGGAAGCAGACAGTTTGGGGATCTGAGCTAAGAGACTTTGGACAAGTTGCTGAATTTTTCTGAGCCCCAGTTTTCTCATCTGTAAAATGGAGATAAGTCACCTCTGCCTGAGTAGCTTATTGAGGAGATTAAATGAAATATTGTCTATGAATGTGCCTGGTGCATGACTCACCTGAAGAAAAACGGGGAATTATAATTTTTTAAAAGGAGCCTTAACTAGGCACATGAACTTCGAGTAGCAGAGCAGCTCATGAAAGCCTGACGCTGGGACAATAAGCTCAGTCCCACCCCAACTCTACCCCACATCTGTTTTCTGTCTCTGAAGCTCAGATTTCCACTCACTGCAGTTGTCCCAAGCTGGGCGCAGCAGAAGTGAATTCTGCTAAGCAGGCCATTGGAAGGAATAGGTGATATTGTCCGTCTTTACTTTCTCTTCCCCAATCCACTCCCCTGGTTAGACCTCCATTTACGGAGGGCCTAAAAACCTCCATGGGTTCAGAAAGTAGCCCTCACTCCTCAGTCTCCTGTTACAGCTATTGTCGTGACGGTGGTTGCTTTTCCTTGTTTCCTTCACTGGGAATCTATTGCCAGACTAGTAGATGGCAGTCTTCAGAGCATCTCTCATGTGGTGAAATATGCTGTGTAGGAAAAAATCTCCCAAGTTGAAGTCATTTAGAAAACGGCTGCAATGGCTGCTTTGCTGAAATACAGCTACCTCACTGTGCTCAGATCCGTCTCATGATGTCTGCAGAAGAAATGGAACAGGGCAGACCCCTTTCTGTACCTGAGACCCGCTCGGAGCCCTAAGCCAGATTTTCTTTATTGTTTAGTAAGCTCTTTTAATGAAATGTACTCCTCTTATTATAGAGGACTGAAAATAAGATTTAAATCACAAACCAATAAAAGAAAGTTATTGGGCTGGGTATCTAAAGTTACTACCTAGAGGCTACTCCAGTGTGGTACTTATAAATCTCTAAACAGTTAAGTATAATTGTCTTTCTGGTTTTTGGGATGGAAGCCAACAGCCCTTTCAGTTACAACTGAAGAAAAATATTTTAGCTCTGAGCTTTGTTCGTTGGGTGGGTATAAAGAGGAATGGCTTCTCCCCCACCACCGGCTCAGAATTGAGAGAGAATATTGTGGTAATGAAATGTTATATAGGAGCAGCTGAAAAAAGGCTTCTCTGATTTCAGGGAGGGACAATGTGTGTAGGACATGTGTATAGGTATGTTTGCAAGTGAGAGCAGCCCGGGTGTGCAGGGGGTGAGGCTTGGGGGAGGGGAGGAAGGGAGAAAGCTGGGAAGGGCAGGTGTTGAGGGGTGACATGGGAGTTGAAGATGGGGGTGGTCTGTCAAATTAATGGAAAAGCCAGATGTGCAGCTGCTCACCCCAATGCAGGCCGCTCCCCATCTTAGACACAAAGACAATGCCATTCTGGAAAGATGTGAAAGTTTCCACTAAAAGACCCATTTTGACCCCAATTTCGCCAAACAGCATAGCTCTCCCTCTGGAGTAAGAATGTAGATCTTCTAAAACACAGAGCTCTATGTCATCAGAATCAAGAAAATACCAGAGACCCTCAGTTATAACGGACCACAGAACTCCTCTCATCTACTTTCCCCCCCGTCACAAAGATCACACCAGGATCTTCCATTTGGCAAACAGTCATGCGGTGATAGGACGCCCACTACATGTTTAGGCAGCCTTTCTTATGTGGGATTAAAATCTGGTTTTCCTTAATCATTAGCCATCGATCCTGGTTTTGTTCAATGGAGAAGATGGCCCTTTTGGTCCCCTAGCCCCGTTCTCTTAACTGCTGGGCAAGTGACACGTAGTCCAAGCATTTCCCCATTCTGGTCGCCCCCTTGGCAGCACTGCCTGTTTGTCAATGCCTTCCTTCAAATCTTCATAGCTCTTGACACACTCCTTCTCAGACTGGCCAGGATGAAACAATCACTGCTTCAAATAAATTACACCTCTATCAGCAGGGTTTACCCAGCCTGTCTTGAGTAATTATTTGAAACTTAATGCTCAGCAGTCTTCATTCCATTCCATCCCATGGATTTTGTCCCAAAGTTCCAGTTTAGGAAGGCTCTTTTGAATCCTGACTTCTGTGATCCAATATAATTTAGAGATCTTAATTCACATGATCTCCCCCATATATAAAACAGAAGTCACGTTTTCTTCCCTGAAACAGTAAAAGCTATCTCAGACTTCAGGATGTACCCTATGCCCCCAATTAATGCTGTCTCTCCAAGGACTACAGCCATACTTCCAAAGAAAAATGTCATTCCCTACTTGAGGCTCTTAACCTTTGCTGAAATTCAGACAAAGGAGAGCGTCTGCTTATATGTGGACATCACTTAGTGTAACTGTGCCTGAGGGTCACAGAGGGCTGTAGGAACTAAGGTGTGTGTGTGTGTGTGTACGTGTGTCTTGTGCTTGTGTGCCTGTCGGTATGTTTATGTAAGTCCACTGTAATTTTTTTAAACTTGTGGTTGTAAAGAGGCATAAAATATAGACAAATTAATTTAGAGGAGGCAAGAGAAAGCAGGCAGCAGACATTTGTCCCAAAGTTTGAGACACATGCTCCGCCCTCCCCAGGAGCGTTGGGAACTCAGCTCAGCTGTGGCTCGGTGGCTTGTACCAATGGCTCCCTCTGTCCTTTCCAAGATGCTCCCCAGACTTCCGCCGTTCAACTCCCTTTCCTTATCCTCTCCCCTGAGGCTCTTCTCGGCCCCTAGAGCATGGGCAACGGGGCGGATCTCTAACGGTGACCCTCTCTTGGATTCAGGACTTCATTTCCACCCATCTGTTTTTTCAGGTTCACCTGGATTTTTCCACCAAGTCCATGTGGAAATGAATCATAACTGAAACCCAACACAACCAACCCTGCTTCGTCCTGCAGCCAGCCCCTCCTCTCCGCAGGCTTCCTCCCACGAGCAGCCACTGTCGTCCATTACCGGGAAGGAAGCTCACGTTCACACAGTCTGTTTTACACCTACCCATCTTACACTAGACCCTCCCCTTCTTTTTCCAGTTCCGGTTTCCTGGTCTCCTCTTGGGTAACCACTGTTCCTACCCAGTTTCCCTGCATCCTCTTCTTTCCCACTCCGAACAATGCTTCACTGGGCTGCCAGGTCAATCTTCCTAAAGTTCAGGTCCAATCCCATCAGTCTCTTGCTTTGAAACCTTCCGTAGCTCTCCGGTGCCCACTGAATTACTTACAGCTTCCTAACTCACAGACTCATAAAAAATGATTTACAGCTTCCCAACTACAAAAAAGAAAAAGTTTCTCAATGCCCAACCCACACTTCAGCCTTCTGTCCCCCTGCTGCCTGATACACACACTGTGTTCCTGCCCAACCGTACTCACTGCTGTCCCTCAAACATGTCCCCATGTACCTCTGCCCCTTTCCCTCTGTTCTGCTCTCTGACTGCAGCCAGATCTATTTGTTTCCAACTGCTGAAATCCTCTGCTTTTTTCCCAGAGTGTCTCTCAAACCCACTCTCTTTCTCTTCCTGTCCCTAGTGTTAGCCTCCACAGATGGTAATTCTCCCATGGGAAGCAACCAGCATTCTGAAGCAGAGTTATTTATTCGCCTAGGAGGTTGCAAAGACCGGGAATGTGCCTTATGACCCCTGACTCCCCAGCAGGGTCTGCCGTGCACAGTCTGGGCACATGACAGATGCTTAGTAAATGTTCATGCAATTGGACTGACACCTTCAGGACAGGTAGCATGCATCAGATGAATGCAGAGCACATAACAGGAAAAAGAACAAGAGAGGAACCCTAACACCAGCATCCAAATTTAGCCCAGGCATTGATATACACCAGCGCCATCTTCTTGAAGAGACCCAGGGACTGGGAGGAACTCCGTGCTGGCTTGAAGGTGGGCAGCGTTGCTGTTTAATAGCCGTGTAGTGTTGGCTCTCAGCCCTGCCACCTTTCAAAAGCTGTGGTCAAGAAGAAGGCCTGGGGCTTCCCTGGTGGCGCAGTGGTTGAGAATCTGCCTGCCGATGCAGGGGACACGGGTTCAAGCCCTGGTCTGGGAGGATCCCACGTGCCGCGGAGCAACTAGGCCCGTGAGCCACAACTACTGAGCCTGCGCGTCTGGAGCCTGTGCTCCGCAACAAGAGAGGCTGCGATAGTGAGAGGCCCGCGCACCGCGATGAAGAGTGGCCCCCGCTTGCCGCAACTGGAGAAAGCCCTCGCACAGAAACGAAGACCCAACACAGCCAAAAATAAATAAATAAATAATAATTAAAAATGAGTATCTGCTAAAAAAAAAAAAAAAAGAAGAAGGCCTGTCCACAGGGCAACTAATATTCTTTACTTATCACCTTGAGACATATGACAGAAAAAAGATGACAAATGTAGCCAGTTGGGCAAAAGCCACAGCCTGGTTTCCCACTGCCTTCCCCTACCCCTTTTCTCCACTTAAGGATTTTCAGTATTGGGAAAGCTAATGATCAGCCACAAAAATATGAAAGGAAGAAGGTAGACCAACAGGTTTAAATAACAGAATTGTTATAAAGAAGCAAAATGATTTAAAGGTGAGGATTCCCAGGAAGCCAGGAGACTCAGGTTAAAATGATTACTTAGCTTCTCAAAGCCTCAGTTTCTTCCTCTTTACAATCAAAATAGTAACCCTCTTACTTCATACACGTCCTCTGAGGACCACCTTGGGCAGTGGTTCTCAACCCTGGCTGCACCTGGGAATCATCAGGGAACTTCGAAAACTCCTGATGCCCGGGTTGTACCCCCTACCAGCTAAGTCACAACTGCTAAGGGGCAACCCAGGCGTTGATATTTTTTTAACATTTCTCAAGTGATTACAACGTGCAGGCAAGGGTGAAAACCGGTGATCTAAGAAACGTCTGTTGTCTTGGTTGACAAAATACCTACCACATAACAGCAGGAAACATTCATGAAGCATAAGCATTATTATTATGGTTGCTGGTGGTGGTGCTGCTGGTCATGCTGGTCATGGTAGTGGTGGTGGTGATGGTGGTGAACAGATGGGCTCTGCTTTGGGCTCAGAGTCCTTGTGGAGAAGAACTGTTTTAGCGTGAACATGACCAAGATCTGTTCTGGCTCTGCAAGGAATATTTCATCCTCTGAGGTCATCACATCCTCTCTCTAATCAAACCTCCCACCCTTTGGCACTCTTTTACTCCACGTGCCCGTTCTTTGACCTCGCAGAGATTTATTTCTTGCTGCGTTTTTGGCCTCTCTGCCTAGAAGCCCCAACTCCGGTTTAACTTCTCCACCTACCGTCTTAGACCCTGGGACACTCATTTTAATATTCTCTCAACAGCACCACGGAATCCTTTGCCTCCTCCGAATCTCCATCCCAAGCTAAAGCCAAGTTCTAGTTTCTGTGCTTTTCTGCAAAGCACTGCAGAGAAAACTGCAGGGCAGTGCTGACTGGTTTTATCATGGTTCCAACCCCCAGCTGGTCCTCACCAATGCTCACGGTGCTTTCACCTAAATCCAGTCCTTTCCTTACGTGGTTCCCATGGTGTCTGCTCTGAACCTTCACCACATCAGTTCCCTGTCCCAACTGGCCCACTTAACTCCTCAAGGAAAGCCAAGTTGGTTGCTTCATGAAGAAAGATGGGGCCATCAGACTGAAGTTTCCTCCAGCTTCATCTTCCCCATCCAGCCCTCTGACTCAGAGGAACAAGGATCATTCCTTCTTTTTTAAAGGACACATCATCTCTCCTGCTTCTCTCTGGTTCCTTCTTCATCGTTTAACAACTCTCTCCTGTAGCTTCAAACTTTGCCCCTCTATGGGGCTTCACCCTAGCCTACCATAGTCAACAAATATGGTGTATTTCTCCCTCTTCTAAAAACAAAAAGGAAATCCTTTCTTTGACGAGCTCCTCTGAAATATCCTATTTCTCTCCCTATCTGCACTTGAAAGAGTAATATAGGATCTCCAATTCTCACCTCCCATTAAGGTTTGCTCGCTTCTACTGGCAACAAGCTACTCAGCTGCTCTTGCTAAGATCACTGGAAACTTCCTGAGGGTCAAATGCACTGTTGCCATTTTTAGGCCCTCATCTACTTGACTTTTCTGCAGTATCTGACAGTGCTAATCACTGTTTCCTTTCAAATCAGTTCAGCCCAGCAAATTCTTCTGGCATGCCAACTCTGTGTCAGGTCCTGTGCTAGAGGGACTGGGGACACGAAGATTAGCAAGATGAGGAAGAGTCTTTGCCTCTCAAAGAGCTCAGAGTCTGCTCAAGAAAACACACACAGCGAGAAATAATTAGGATACATTCTAGATCGCGACTCTGGAATTTATTCAACCCTCTTCTCCTTTACCTTCATACCACCCACTCCTACCCCCCAAAATCTGTGTCCTCAGCCCCTCTCACTGGATTCTCTTCCTCTGTTTGTCCCTTCAAGGTTGATGTTTCCCAAGGTTCCACAATGGTCCCTTTTCTCTTAGTTGCCCTGCCTTGTCTCCCTGGGAAATATCCACTCTCAAGGCCCATACACTGTCCATCACCAACGACCTCCGAATCTATACCTTCAAACCTAACTTTATCCCTGTAACCACATGTTCTTATTTCTCACTGGATATTCTCCAGAAAATTTCAACTCAAATGAACCAGGACCTAATTGTTTTACCTTCTGCCCCAAGCTCGTTTCTCCTCCTGGGTCCTTTGCGAACTTAATCATTTTTACATCCACCCCGTGGCCAACCTCGAAACGCATTCCCAATTCCTCACCCTTGCTCATCCATACCTCCTTCCCACCAACTAGTCTTCAACAGCTATTCTCTCTATTTCAAATCTATCTCAATTTCTGTCTTGTCCTCACAACTAACATCACTAAGTTGTCCTGTCAGCCCTCATCTCATCCCTTCTAGTCCATTGCAGTAGTCTTCTCATATAGCTCATGCCACCATCTCTTTCCACCTCTAAACCATGCTCATATTTTTGTCTGCTATCTTTCTCAAAGATGGATTTAATCATCATCTTCCTATAAATCCAAATCCTTAGCAAGGCAGTAAGCCTATACTCTAGACCTGCATTGTCCAATATGGTAGCCATTTGTGTCCTGCGTGCTACAGTGCCTGACACATAGTGGTCACTCACTTATTCCTCTTTCTTTCCCTTAAGACTTACCCTTACTGGAAGGTTAAGCAGGAAGAACCTATAAATGCTCATTTCATAACTCAATATAAAAGTATAATGGCAAAAAACTAAAAATAGAACTACCACATGATCCAGTAATTCCACTCCTGGCTATATATCTGAAGAAACTGAAAACACTAATTCAAAAAGATACATGCACCCCAATGTTCATAGCAGCATTATTTACAATAGTCAAGATATGAAAGCAACCTAAGTGTTCATCAATAGATGAGTAGGTAGAGAAGATGTGGCATATATACACATACACAAACACACACCTCCCCAAATATTAGCCATAAAAAAGAATGAAATTCTGATATTTGCAACAACATGGATGGACCTAGAAGGTATTATGCTCAGTGAAATAAGTCAGACAAAGGCAAATACTGTATGTTATCACTTATATGTGGAATGTAAAAAATAAAACAAGTGAATGTATGTAACAAAACAGAAACGGACTCACAGATATAGAGAACAAACCAGTGGTTACCAGTCAGGAGAGGGAAGGGAAAAGGACAAGATAGGGGTAGGGGATTAAAGATACAAACTTTTGATACTATGTATAAAATAAATAAGCTACAAGGGATACATTGTACAGCACAGGGAATATAGCCAATATTTTATAATAACTTTAAATGGTGCGTAATCTATAAAAATATTGAATCACTATGTTATACACCCGAAACTAATATAACATTGTAAATCAACCATCATACTTCAACAAAAAAAAAAAGCATAATGGGAAACTCAATCGCATGAGCCTTCCTTTCAGGTTCTGATTCAAGTGGCTCTCTGAGAATAGACCCTTCCTCCCTCTGTTCACCCGCCTTTCCAAGATCTGACTCAGTTCTTGTCTTTTAGAACCACAGGGAGAGTCTGGCAAGAGCCACCGTTGTACCAGCTGATTTAAATTGAAATGTTTTCCCCAGATAAATGCGTGCTAAATAATACACCAGCTCTCCAGCCAAAGGGAAGTGACAGGCGCTCTGTAAATAAAGGCACTTAGTTGCTGGTAAAGAGCTGTAAAGTGGTTCTGAGCTGATGTTTGCTGACCAGCAAGAAGTGGCTTCACCTGCTTTATATAATTGTCACTGCAGTCTTGCCTGCTGTATATTAAAACTGCATCTCATAGACCCAACTGTCACATCGGATATACCGCCCAGCATGCGGTATGCCACCTTTCTCTGTAATTGTTTTTGACAATCAGCCATCACATTTCAGATCTTTTCAGAAAGTATCTGGTCCAGAATCCCTAGGCTGGGCCAGTCCTGACACCATGTGGGCTAGAACAGTGACACTAAAAGGGAATGTGAAAAGACAAGAGGGAAAAGAGGTTTTGTGAGTCTAGGAGAGCAAATAACACGCAGTGGCAAGTGTCTGAACACAAATTTCAGTGAAGGCTCTACCTCCTCAATGTTAAGACACATTTTCTTGTTTCATTTCATGTTAGAACAACTCGCCATAAGGTTGCATGAATACTCTGGCCCAAGAGTACACACATCTGTCCTGGGTCCACAGTTCTGTCCTGCTGTGTTCCGGAGAGATGGTAACACAGCTCTCGAGACAAAACAAAGGAATGGGTTTCATAAGGACTACAGAATAAAGAGTGATGAAAGATGGGGTGTCAGTGGCCAGAAATCTCTGTAGTTACCTCTCATGGGGAAGTTAGATTTGTTCCCCGAAGTGAAAATAGGAAGACGAAATCCATTTTGTATTCCGTAATTCCAATCCACTTGGAGTTTGGTCATGCCAAATGCCCAGATGAAGGGTAACAGAAGTATCTGAGGACAGTGGGCGTTCCGGTGGGTCACAAGGGTCTCAAGGAGGGGGAGCAGCCGGGAATCTCAGCTCGCCCATCTGACCCCACGGACTGGGATGAACCTGAGGCGTGGGCTATACAGTGAGCAGCCAGAGGTGAACTTAAAACGCTCACCCATCGGGGAGGAAGCAACCTCCCGTGTTGATGGCCGCCACTGGACCACTGCTTTTTGGAAGGTCAGAGTGTCACCAAAGGGGAGTATTAGAAACCAAGGACAAGAGAGGAGCAGACAGAGTAAGAAAACGATGGGAAATATGGACTCAGTAGGGCTACAGCTTCGACAGTCTCTCATTGAGAGCCAAACAGAATGCTTGCTGGCTACTGGGCGATGTACACTCCACTCCACTCCAATGCCAACCAGGAGTCTCTGAAAACCACCACCGGCCATAGGGCACATCCTCTGCCCCTTCTGGTGTGCGCGTGTGTGTGTGTGTGTGTGTGTGTGTGTGTACAAAATAAGAGCCCTTTTTTTTTTTTTTTGGCAGGAAAAAATGAGTTCTCTTTTCCTTTCTTCTTTCTCTCCCTCCAAGACCTACTATTCTTGCTTATTCCTGTGATAAAAACAGTCAAGAAGGCTTTTGAGAATCGAGTAAGGGTTTGAAGAGGGGAGGGGAAGCATTTTTTACCAGTTTGGCCATCAAAAGGATCTGACAGGCTGGGATAAGGTTTAAGAGAGCTGGAAGGAACACCTATGTCGGATGCATATGGGACTATATTATATGTTGAGATTCTAATCTAGGACCTTGAAAATCACGATTATTGAATTGCGAGGAAACAGGCATGCTGGGGAAAGGGAGTCTTTTCCTGCCCCTCCACCCCCTATTCAGTTCCATCTCCACCTGGAGGGAGCACTTCCCCTGCTTCTACTTCTTTCCATTCCCTCTGCTAGCTCCTGCCAGGAGACGAGGCGCATCTAATGGGGTTGGTCAGTGTGTTCACTGGACCCAGTGTTGTTAGTGTAAAGATTTACCGTGCCTTAAAGCAGTGCACACGAGTCACCTGGGGACGCTGTTAGGATGCAGATTCTGACCCGGTAGGTCTGTGTGGCATGAGAGTCTGCATTTCTAACAGTCCCTGGGTGATGCCCATGCTGGGGTGTGGGTGGGAAGACACACAGTGAAGATCAAGTACTTAGGGGCAGGAACCGAAAGCTAGCTTGCCTCTTCCCCCTCCAAGAAGGCCAGCGAACTGTCTCCTCACATCCTTTGTCACCTCGGCTCCCTGAGCAGGTCGTGCAGGATGCAGGAAAGAGTTAAGGCTCCTTTCTTAGGGCCTCGGCGCATTGCTCTGTCCTGCGGGCACCGCTGAGCAAATGGAGACCAAGATTTAGATTTGGGGGAGAGACAGAGGAGGCTGGAGTGGAGATGTCAAAACCAAGCTTCAGGCTGTATCAGCCAGGGTTATGTCAAGAATAGAAGCCACTCTATTCCAGGTACGATGAAAATTAGAGGTTGACACAGCCATGGGCAGGGCTGGAGGAGCAAAAGTCAAAGAGGCCACCATTAGCCATTTCACTTGCAGCACCAAGGGGAAGGTTCTCTTGAACTTCACCAGAAGGTGCTGTGAACCTCAGGACCCTCGGGGAAGCCCACACACCAGTCTCCATCTCTAGCAGCAAAGCCAGTGGTTCTCAAAGCTTCCCCTGAGAGCTGCTTTGAACCCTGCAGCTGCCTCCAAAAATCAAGACCTGTTTTTCTCTTCCACTTTCCAGACCTCGCCCTAGTGCCCCTCTCTCATTGGCAGACTCCAGCCCAGAACCAGGCAGAGAAGGGGCTTCTAGAAACTATTGTTTCTGGCTTCGCTGCAACGTCGAGGGGACCTTAGAAGGAGGTGGTAGTCATGCTGAGTTGGCAAAAGATAATGTAGCACGTAGGTCTAGGCGGCAGGATCGAGCTGAGCTTTATCATATCAGTAAGATGGTGCTTCATAGCCCAGCGGCTATAGTGTTTGTGGGCTGTACGCCCTCTATCTTTACTCCTGGAATGATGGCATTCAGGTCCCTATCAGCCACCCGATGCCACCTATCCAGTAGACCGCCTATGACAATGATCCTACAGTTCATGGCAAGCCCACACAGAGGTGTTACTCGGCGGAAAATGCGTCACATCCCATCCTGCCAAGGCCCTGATTAGTGAGGTGGTTTGTTGCAGGATTTTTGCAGTGCTGCCTCTCTGAGACTCCTAGACAACATCTTTACTTGGAACCACCTGCCCAGGATCCCAGAGCAAATGACAGGGAAGATCAGGGCAGAGCAGATATGGCAGATGTGTGTCATTTAACACTGTCATGCCTCCTATAGAGAACGCATGGGCTGACAAGTGTCACCTTTTGCTAAATGACTTTCAGTGTCCATATACCCCCCCCACCCTCCAGAGACCACTGTCCCTTGGTCAGCCGATAACAACGCAAAGCTTAACACCCCCATGCAGCTGTAACAACGGCAAAGCTTAACACAGGTCAATGGCAAAAATAGATGCTGGGGAGAAACACGGGGAATTGTTCAGCCAGCATCATCTCAGTGCTCTGACATTTAGCTGGCGACCCTGGTCCTAAAGCCACTGTTTGGGAAGGCTGAGGGGGTGGCATTTAAAGGCTGGATTAGTTTTGGGGAAGACAGCCTACTGAGAGTGTGGGTGTTAGGGTCTCAAGCCCACTGCCCGGGCTGGCAAGAAGAGGCAGAAGATGCCCCTTTGAAAGCCACGGCAGCCACGGTGTGTATCTCTACCAGGCAGGCTGATGCGAGCCTCTCTGGATTACGGAGTGAAGGATATCCCTCTTGCCAGCCCCTGTCCCCCATAGGCACAGCAGAGAGGCTGTCCTTACCTTGGGAATTAGCCTGCAAGACCCCGATGCTGTCATCAAACTGCATAGATTTGATGTTGAGTGACGCCAAGATGCATTCCTTGTCCTGCAGCGAAGTATCATCAATATTATTCTGATTGGCTGACAGGATAACGCACATGTCACAGAGGTTGATGTTGACGGCCCTTAAATCAGCCCGACTTAACGGCGTACCCTTTGGCATAGAGGAAAGAGAGAAAAAAAAAGGAGAAGCAAAAGTGAGACTGAGGAACAAGAGGGAAAGAGGGGGGAAAAGAATAAAAACAAATTAAAGATTGAGCCGGAGCTTTGGGAAATTATTTAACAAGTATCTTTTTTATGCCTTGACATTAAGCTGGCCTAACTACATTCAAGGGAATAGGAGTTGTGTGTTCATCTAAAGGGTAGTCGGTGCTGATGGCAGCATTTTAGGGTCGCTCTCGATACTCAATCAAGCTATTACTAACTAACGAGGGAGAGGAATTATGCCACGGTTCTATATCTTCTTCCTGCCTGGAAATTGTCTTGATTTAAGTTAACTGTCCTGTGGCAACCTCTGGCTTTCAGAATGTAACGAGGGGGTGGCTTTCAAATGCCTGTTTATTTAATAGCAGGTCACTTCTGTCTCAGGCAAAAAGACAGCAGCTCCAACTAGAATTCCCAAGGCAGCCAAGAGGAAATAGCCAGGGAGCACGGTGTGATGAGGTGGGGCTGAATTTGGAGGATGTGGGAGCGAGTGGAATTAATGTGCATCTTGCAAAGGGGATATGGAAAGGGGTGAAGCTTCAGGTGTATGATTTTAATGCATATTTTCAGCAAGAGAAAAACGAGGAAATCACCTAACTGTCCAAGAACAGAGGCATGGTTAAATACACTATCAGATATATATATACAATGGAAGTCTATACAGCAGGTAAAGGGATTGAAAGACCTCTCCATGTAGGTATTGCCTTGGAAGCATCTCAAGACAGAGGAGCAATTGAAACAAATAAACAAAAAAACCAAGTTCTAGACAATTCAAAAAGTATGATTTCATTTATGTAAAAAGAAACCCACAGAATAGAACTATATATGTATGAATGTATTTATAAATGTACGTACACTCAGAGAGAAAGTTCAGGAAAAGTACACACTAAACTAATAACAGTAATTACGCCGGGGAGGGAAATAAGATTGGGGGTGAAGGAAAAGTTTGCTTTTGACTTTACATACATCTGCTTTGTTTGAATATTTTATAACAAGAACATAGTTGTATATTACTGGAGTAATTAAAAATAAATAAGCCAGTAAACAGATTTTTAAAAAAATCCCATAACAACAAAAAACAGTGGAAAAAAATTCCCAGATCAAGGAGGTAATGACAGAGGCCAGGAATGCAGCCACTGGTCAAATAGAAGGGTTAGGCTTGGAGGAGAGGGGCATGACCCCCACCTGCTCTGTGTCCTCGGAGGGGGACCAGAGAAGAACTAATCAGGCCATCCCATGTGATAGGGCCCCAAGGGCATCATTTTGGAGTTCACTGCCAGCCACCAGCCTCCTTGATCCTCCAACCTGAATCCAGCTTCTGACTTGCCTTCATGGAGACCTGAGCTGTCTTCAGCTCACTGATCGTGTAGGGAGAGGGTCTGTCAACTGCCTATGTCTCTGGATGCCTTCCTCTTGTTCTCCTTCCTGGAAAGGGGGCTTTGAGAAGATTGTACTTGGCTGCAGAGATCAAGCCCATCAGCCCTCTTTTATGACTCAGTGGCAGTCATGATTCTATTCCCAGCCTCCAAAATGTAACTGCAAAGGGGAATTATGGAGGAAGAGGCATTTAGTGCTACGGGGCTGGGAAGCTACTAATTCCAAGCTCCGGAGGAGGATCTTTTGAGAGAAGGAGAAGTCTCCCCCTTTTTACTGGGGTCTTTTGGTACAGAATAAGTCTGACCAACTTCCTGTATCATTTCACCAGTGTATAAGCCTCAATTGCCTACATCATATTCTTTTAATTTTCACCTTGTAGGGGATCCACCAGTAATTGTGATATAAGAAAATCCCTGTGCAGCTGTACACGCATGATTTCAAAACTCAAGAAATACAAATGACACACATAGAAACACCTTGTGTTTCTCTGGGCTGGTCCTATATCTGGGGCCCTGTTTAAACAATGAAATATGTGGAGACATAGGTGAAGGCCCACTTTGTACCAATATGTTGTGTTCAAGTGTGATAAATTTTGGAGGGTTTGAAAAGGCCCTGCAGATAGGAGAACTCATTCATATAGATGCAGGCAGATGAGTGGATGTGCACAAGAGCATACAGAAGGAAACACACACAACAAACACACACACACAGAAAACATCACACACACACCCACACACCCAACACTATACACATACACACATACATAGACTCCTGTACCCCAGAAAACTAATAAGCTCTTTACAAAATACTTTTAGACCCTAGTCCATTGTTCCCAAGGACCACGTGGAAGAGCACATGTAGGAAAATAATCATGGAAATATGTAATCACAACTATCACGTTTCTGAAATTAGGTATTTATCTGTTTATGCTCTTTTATGTATATGACTTTTTCTGCAGGTGACTATTTTTAACCACATGTGTTCACTATGTCAGTGAATTTGGGGCCCAGCAGCCAAAAGATATCTGTCTATATTTTTCTCACTTCTTTATATATTTATTGAGTGTCCACTGCGCCAGGCATACCTTAGGACACATGGTATTGATAGCTACGAATGGGCATTACTTGTGGTTTGATTCTTATGTCTTCCTTATTGAATTATATTACTTGACTCTTCTTTTTCCATTTCCGAGGTTCTAGAAGCTGATAATAGAAATAACAAATTTCAGCTCTGTAAGTGGGAAAAAATCCAGACTTCTTAAAATATAGAATAAAATTTGTGTTCCTGTTTTAGGGATGTGAACTTCCAAGAAAAACGTTTGGACTATAAGTGATATTTGCATGGATTTGTGACCTGGAGAACTATATCAAAGGTTGAAATGTACAGTGCTCTACAATTATTTGAAAGTTTACGGAAAATATATTGATTAACGATTGGGAAGTAGTTAGTTATGTGACTCCCAGATCACGTATCCCATGCCCTCTCATTAAATTGTGGAGTCCCAAATTGTTCCTTTTAGATTTGGGTCCTAGTGTTTTGTAATCAAGAACATCACATGCACACATGTGCACACATGTATGCACACACACACAATCTCATGAAAACATTACTGGGCTTCTAAATGACTGGGAGGGAGGGAGGGGTTGGCCAGCAGAAGGGGTTGGCCTTTTGTACAACAGAAATAAAGAACTCTGTTAAATACATTTAGCTAAAAACAGAACATGGTAAAATAAGATTTCTCCAAGCATTCATAATGTCATAAATAAAGTGATATAAATAGTTCCTTATGTAAATTCTGCTATAAGTACTATAATATTGCAAAGCGCTGGGTTTGGGTAGGCAAGAGAGAGACTATATAGACACTGATATGGTTAATACGTTTGATACCAGCTAAACTCCATGCCTGGTGAGTGACTGAACTTGGCTGCAAATCCCTTTTAATAAGGTGTCCCAGGGTTTGGATATTCCTAGACAGAGCATAGGGGAAGGGCTGAGTCCTCAGGTCCATAACCAGATGAAGAAGCAGAGGCATGATCAAAGCTACAACCACTCTATCCATCTGGGATTTTTCTTTTGTGAATGAAAAGAAGAAGAAAGCATTGATAATGTGACCTTGGACTTACAGGCAATATGGACACTTTGGGAAAGTTATGAAGAGTCTCCCATTCCCGCTTGAGGTACTCAATGGAACCCACAAACACGATGTGCTTGAGCTCGTGGTAGTGAAAGTTGCTGGCACGGAGTGGCATCACCAGGTTCCGGAGGCCAATCAGGGCTGAACTGACATCGCCAAAGATGCAGACCACCACGTGGCCACTCAGGACGGTCATGGCGGCTTCACTTCGAGTCTGCCGGAGGGAGAAGGGCACAGGCATTGGAGAGAAGACCTCATGGGGTTGTGAAAAGGACTGAAAAAATCACTTGTGTAAAATACCAAGTAAACAATTGCTGAGTGCTTACTATGTGCTATTATTTTTTTAATTTCTTCATGTTATATACATGCCATATATATTTATAATTAGAGTATGTGTGTATAAATTACATTGGTGGAATAAGTGCATGCAAACATATATTCACACATATCACTACCTTCTCTGAGAAAAGATTTAAGGAAGATATGCCATCCATACATAAGAGCAGAACTTTCAGGGGGAAAATAAGAGGGAATAGCAATATTTATGTCATTCGGAAAAGGAAGTCTTAGTTTCCAGGAAATTGTTGATAAAATGAGTTGTCTTGTCTGCTTCTGTTGCTGAGGTGATGATAAAACAGTCAGACCCATGCTGGCCTCGGCTCGAGAAATGAGTTCCAAATTCTAGACTCATCATTGGGATCTCATAGGATATCACTGCATCAGTAGGTAGAACATGATATCCTGAGCCAGGGGCTGGCAAACTCTGGCCCATGGACCAAATCTGGTCCGCCGCCTGCTTTTCTATGGCCAGTGAGCTTAGATTGGTTTTTATGTTTAAAAATGGGTTGAAAAAAAATCAAAAGAAGAATATTTCATAATATGTGAAACTTACATTAAGTTCAAATTCCACCAAATTTTATTGCAACACGGCCAATCTTACTCATTTAGGTATTGTCTGTGGCTGCTTTTTTTTTTTTTAACATCTTTATTGGAGTATAACTGCTTTACAATGATGTGTTAGCTTCTGCTTTATAACAAAGTGAATCAGTTATACATATACATATATTCCCATACCTCTTCCCTCTTGCATCTCCCTCCCTCCCACCCTCCCTATCCCACCCCTCTACGTGATCACAAAGCACCGAGCTGATCTCCCTGTGCTGTGCGGCTGCTTCCCACTAGCTATCTATTTTACATTTGGTAGTGTATATATGTCCATGCCACTCTTTCACTTTGTCACCGCTTGCATTACAAAAGCAGAGGTGATTAGTTGTGACAGACACTGTATGGCCAGCAAAGCCTAAATTATTTATTATAGGACCCTTCCCAGAGAGAGTTTGCTGACCAATGTCTACTGCTGCCTTGGGGTTTCCAGGGACATGACTGGAGTGGCCACCTGTGTTAAGTCATCAGAGGAAGACTCCCAAACAGCCACTAAAAGGATCAGCACAGCAAGGGCAACAAACCCATGTCTTCCCCCAGCTTTAGGCCTGTATTTACAAAGGAGACAAATGAGGGAATAAATCACCCCAGTTAGAGCTGCCCAGGAAATGCACATGATTAGCTACCGCTGGCCCCTCTGCTCACTGTGTTCACGCAAAAAGTAACACAGGAGGCCAGTTGTTCGCCTTTCTCTGCCTCTTTCTGGTCTGGTGCCTCCCATCTTGGCTTTCTTCCTCCCTGTCCACCCACTGCATGTCTGGGTGGCCCCATGTGGCTTACGATGCTTTTGGGGGAGGCATATGAATGTCCCCTGCACATATCAAACTCTGCTCAATTTAATCCCTAGAATTGACCAGTGTATTGATTGTTTAAATGCCAATATTGCAATTCACGATAATGTCAGGGTTATTACAGTAACCCCCAAGGAGAGGAAGAGGCAAGCTTTCACTCCCTGATCGTTAGACTAAAGCAGGGGCTGTCACCATTATTGGTTTCTCTCCGCAACAGTACAGGGACATCTCAGACGGAGGCCATAAAAAATGTCTTATAAACGGTGACCAAGGAGAACCCACTAGGGAGTCACATCCCACAACACTGCTTCATGGCTGATGCCTGGAGTTAGTTATCTTGGCTGCATGGAAGTGTGTGTGCCTAGGTACCACCAGCAGAGGGTCAACCAGTTTGTAATGTGCTGTGATGGGACCCCTGATTAATTTTAATTGACCAGGTCATCTGGGAGGCTAGCTCCCTTCAGCAAGCCTGACGAATACCAAGCGGGTCCAGAATAGGGGCTGGAAATCTAGAATAGGAAGGTAGGGAAGGCATCAATTAGCAGAGTGGCCAAGGCACAGGTGCTGACCACAGGAAATTAGATCTGGGGACCAAAACACCAATCCTTTGACCAGCCACAGCAATATCAACTGGAGAACCTGGTAAAGATCCCAATTCCTGGGATTCAGCCTTGGGGAGACTGATTCTGCCGGGTTTAAGACGCAATAGAGAAACTACTTATGTGTGTATCTTGAGTTTCCTACACATTCTTCAAGGCCTAGTTCAAGTGGGGCCTTAATAGCCATAAACCCCTTCCAAGATCAACTGTTTGTATCCAATAAGACTTCCCCAGCCACTTAAACACATACTAGATTCAAACAGCACTTTGTGCCTTGTAACGCTTAGCTCTGAATATACTGTTTCATGGTATATTTATATCTTTTAATTAGATGGTCATTTCCTCAAAATTACAGCCATCTCATGTTTTCTAACCCCCAAAGCAGAGAGTATCTTGTGCCCAGAAAGCATCCCCATGTTGCTGGCTCTTCCAAGCATTCTCATCTCTGTGCAGGGTTACTTTAGAGAGGGCTTTTTGGGCCACACTGTCTAAACAGCACCTCTCAGTCCCTTTCTAGCCTATGACCTCACTTTATTTTCTTCATAGCACTTTATCAATATCTCAAACGTTATTACATATTCATTGCCTACCTGGAGATCTGGTCTTTGCCCCCACTAGAACAGAAGCTCTGTGAGACCAGTCGTTGTCAGGGGATGTACCCCAGCAACAAGAACAGTGCCCAACATGTAATAGGTTTGTTATAAATGTTTTGTTAAATGATGTTATTTTTCAGGTGAGGGGAGTAGTAACTGGCCTCACTAAACCCTCTGGTGCCGGCAGGGGGCTTTGCACTCCTCAGGATTATCTAGGCAAGCCATTAAAACCCTGGATCCCACAATGCCAACCAAGCCTTTGACCTGTCCCCAGGTGGGTAACACCAGGATGAGTTTATATCCCTAGAGCAAAAGCGGGGCAGATACAACATCAGAATGTAAATACATGGAACAGCTTTGTGATGAAAACCATTTGCACTCCTTGGACAGGGGCTGTTTCCTAAGAATTCTGACTTTCTGTGCTTCTGTCTGTAACTTTCACACCTCCCAGACAGCCTCCAGCACAAAGCTGTATTGGTTCTTAATGCTCGATTATAATTAAATTGAGAAATCACACACACATTCAGATAAAACACAGGGAAAAATCTAGTGGATTAGAGCACAAAGCCATTCTGAGGAACTGGAACAGTCCTTTCTTAGGAAGGGTGGCCATGACATCAGAAATGATAGGATTTTCCTGGTTGACATAAAGGAGCAGGCCACAGCAATCTGGGGATTAGAAAGCACAAGGGAGAAAGAACCTTTCCATCTGAACTTCCTGATTATTAATCCATTTTTCATGGATTAGCAAGACAATAAACGGTAGGAAAGCCGATGAAGGCATTAAAGCCTAAAGCTGTTAATCGGACAAGTCTAAAGAGTAGAATGGATTGTTATCTATGCTGACATTCTTGGGACAGACCAGAAGAAGCCCACTGCTGCTATTGAGATGAGTCAACCAGGAAACGGGGCTCTGAGCCCCAGCCTTCCCAAGGTGGACCATGGTCATCCTTGTCATCATCAGCAAATGTGATTTGCCTGCCTACATCGTGTGCTAAGAAGGATCACAGATATGCAAATCAATTATCTAGAAGGATACATGACACTGTTATAAACAAACGACAATACAGGTAGCATTCAGATTTCTTCATGGCATTTAATATATAATAATAATAATAATAGGTAAGTTTATGGAGTCCTATAAACTTATTAAAACATATGGGTTTTAATCTTCACTACAATCCTATGAGTTAGGGTCATTCTCATTCCATCTTCTTACACATAAGAGATACAGTATAAAGGGCTCAAGTGACTCGTCCAAGGCCACACAGCTAATGGCACAGGCAGGCTCTGGCCCCAGAGCCATGTCCACAGGAGTTATGGTACATACTGCCTCCCATGATGCATTTCACACCCTATGGTAATGAGCCAATACATATTCAGTGATTGAAAATTCCACTCTCAGGTCATGTTCTGATGAGAGTTCTAGCTGTTTCAATATATGTCCTGAATATTAAGTATCAAAAATAATCAGGCGCAGGGACTATCACCCCACCATCCAGTTAGGAAAATCTCATTCCTAGTAAACATAATCTGGGACAGAAGCGGATGGCATCAATTCTGCAATCTGTCACTCACCAGGATGACTTTCTCTATCTCCTTGGGTGCACACCAGTGAAACATCCCAGTAGAGTCGTACTTCTTCACGTTGGAGTCCATGTTGTCAATCTGATCATTGCCGGGAATTAACAAGGGGTCATGCCTGGGGAGAAAAGGACAGGAAAACCGAAGTGGAAAATGTGATAAATTATAAATGGAAAGTGCCCCCTACGTTATAACTCAGAGGAGATGAAAGATGCAGAGGAAGTGGTTGTCACTGAAGGCCACTCTTTTGCTTGCAGAACCCATCCTTTGAAAGATAACTACCTCAAACCACCACCACCTCCTGGACATGCAGGTGACCTTTGTCAGGTAGTAATTCTGCCTTTCTCTCCCGTTCCCCTGTTTCTAAAATGGACTTCACATCATTTTGTGGATTAAGTCTCCCTTCTTATGGATGTCTCACTCCTTCTATTCTCATTTTACCAGCTATCCGATCTCTCCATGAGACACACACACATGCACACACCCTGAAGTGTTGTTATTAGCATTGGCAATGAAGAGGAAGGAATAGGAATAGAGCCTCATGCTGACTGACTGGCATGAGGATGGAAAGCCAATTACTCGCTCTTTCTGACTACAACTTCTGACGTGATGCTCTTCGCAGTAAAAGCTTTAACAGGCTGCACTTTAAATATTTTAGCAATTTGCCCAATCAGATTTTGCTCTCCCTGGCTGAAGCCCTTTAAAGATTCAGCAGCATGTCACTTCAGAGCAGATTGACTACCAAATGCCCACATCTGGAACACATGATTTCAATACTAAACAACACCCTCTCTCCTTGCCTTGACAACTGTATTTGCACTAACTGTCCAGTGATGCTCTCCCCCACCCCTACCTTCACCTCCCAACTGCCACACTCCTTAGATGAGAGCCTCAAGCTCAGAGGCATCTTAATAAACTTGTCTTGAATTCTCAGAGCTACAGTCACCCTCTCTTGCCTTGTTTACTAGTGGAAAAGAAAGATGCCTCTATAGAGGCCTCCCCTCCAGTGGGTGGGCAGAGCCTTACCAATAACCTCAAGAATTACAATAGAATCAGGCAGCTCTAACAAGCTTACAGCATAAGAAATATAATCCTGCATCTTGGCCCATATCCATTGTCTAGATTCTATCTCTGATAGAGATTCTGCACCTCTGTTTTCAGGGAGGCATTTGGGTTTCTACAAGAATGACTGCATAAAATTAGGACAATGTCCCAGGCATAGTTGGCTATCTGTGCAGTGGAGCCATTTTCCCTGAATAATCTTGTCAATTCAAGATAGAAAATAAAACTAAGTTGAAATTCCAAAATTTACTGTAAAGTGATTTTACCTTTTAAACTATCTATTTCAAGCATTAAAGAGTGAACTTTATTTAGTTCTTAGTATTTCTTCCTCTGAAATTTCTGTGATATTTCTCATTTGTATGTTCAGAACAAAGACAGTGGGATAGCAATCCCTCCTACACGGTCCAGAGACCTATTATTAAGTCTTCAGGATCTCTACCATGGCCCTCCTAATAGGCCTTCCAATCCCACTTAAGATGGGAAGACTCTCACTGCATTTATTTATTCCTGAGAATTTTCTTTTAGGCTACACCAAATGACAAATATCATGTGAAGCCATCCTGCAAAGTTATCTTCAATGAACACGCTAGATTACTATAGGAACTGTCATATCTGATCTTAAAAGGAGAACAGTTAGCTCGGAACAACATCTCGGTAGCTGGGTTGTTGGAATGTGAGAGGTGCTGTAAACCAGCAGGTCACCTTTCAAATACTGAGCTCAGTCAAAAATGCTAAAATAAAAAGGCACTTGCTGATAAGAATGGGTCACAGATCAGGGCAAGATCAAATTTGAATATTTTTGTCCTTGAAGACTCTTTAAGAGTTCTATAGATATCCACTACCCACCATAAAGAAGAGGTCTGAGAAAATGAACAGAATGGACTCTTTCTTCCCAGCCCTAGAAGAATGTATTTCAGTTGGAAGAGGACCTTAATAAATTTGCCCTGAAGATACAGAGCCAGGTTGTTTATTGGTTGGAGAGGAGGTATTATCTCAGGGAGATCTGAGACCTGCCCCCAGTGTATTCAGGATTTATAATCATATAATATTAGGAAGCAAGCAAATGATGTAGTAAGCTGGCCAAAATTCCTTTCAGAAAATATGTGCCTTGAGGGAGAAGAGATACTTTTTGATTCCCTGTATTTTTGGGAAGGAATCATCCCTTGGTTACTCTGGCCTCCAACCCTCATCCTAGAAAAGTAAATAAGGTGGGAAGATGCCGAGTTAGCATCTCCCCACAACTAGGGCACCTGCCGGCCACTGGTGGAGGACCCTGACGCCCAAGGAGATGGGAGGAACCCCCAAGTGAACTGGTAGGACGTGGGGGGACTGAGGGGGGAGGAGAAGTGGAGGCCAGACAAGATTGGCGCCCCTGAGGCCAGGGAGATCAGGAGAGGCAGGGCCCTCGGGAGGAGTGGGAGAGGAGCAGAGGGCGACTGCCCTGCTCACTCGGGCCAGGGAGCCTGCTGGGCCCCCAGGTGAGGTCCCCCACCCTCTGAGACCAGGGGTGGGGGGCACGCCTGGGCCCCTGCTGTTCCGTTGAGCCTAGGCCCCACACCCCACAGCCCCCAGGGCCTTTTCCAGCCCAGTGGGTCCTGAGCATTGGTCCCGCCCACCGCCCAAACCTCACCCTTGCTTAGGCCCCGCTCTCCACAGCCAAGGTCTTTCCCCCCTTCTTTTATTTTCCTTTTCCCTCCTCCTCTTTTTTACTATTGTGGTACTGTTGTACCTTCAGGTTGTTGATTCATCTATATTTTTATTTTTATATTCTTTCTAACATATCTATTAGTTGCCTAGTCTAATTTTATTTTTTACTTTCTTTTTTTAACCACTCCACACGGCTTGCGGGATCTTGGTTCATGAGCCGGGGGTCGGGCTGAAGCTCCTGCAGTGGGAGCTCCGAGTCCAAACCACTAGACTAACAGAGAACCTCAGACCCCAGGGAATATTCATTGGAGTGAGGTCTCACGGAGGTCCTCATCTCAGCACCAAAACCCAGATCTACTCAACAGCCTACAAACTCCCGTGTTGGAAGCCTCAGGCCAAACAACCAGTAAGACAGGAACACAACCCCACTCATTAAAAAAAAAAAAAAAGTGAGACGGCAAAAAAATATGTCACAGATGAAGGAGCGAGGTAAAAACCTACAAGACCAAATAAATGAAGAGGAAATAGGCAATCTACCTGAAAAAGAATTCAGAGTAATGATAGTAAAGATGATCCAGAATCTAGGAAATAGAATGGAGGCACAGATTTAGAAAATACAAGAAATGTTTAACAAAGATCTAGAAGAACTAAAGTACAAACAAAGAGATGAACAACACAATAACTGAAATGAAAAATACACTAGAAGGAATCAATAACAGAATAACTGAAGCAGAAGAACGAATAAGTGAGCTGGAAGACAAAATGGTGGAAATAACTGCCAAGGAGCAAAATAAAGAAAAAAGATTGAAGAGAATTGAAGACAATCTCAGAGACCTCTGGGACAACACTAAACACACCAACATTCAAATTACAGGGGTCTCAGGAAAAGAAGAGAAAAAGAAAGGGTCTGAGAAAATATTTGAAGAGATTATAGTCGAAAACTTCCCTAACATGGGAAAGGAAGTAGTCACCCAAGTCCAGGAAGCACAGAGAGTCCTATACAGGATATACCCTAGGAAAAACACACCAAGACACATATTAATCAAAGTAACACAAATTAAATTCAAAGAAAAATATTAAAAGCAGCAAGGGGAAAAACAAAAAATAACATACAAAGGAATCCCCATAAAGTTATCAGCTGATTTTTCAGCAGAAACTCTGCAGGCCAGAAGGGAGTGGCAGGATATACATAAAGTGATGAAAGAGAAAAACCTACAACCAAGATTACTCTACCCAGCAAGGATCTCATTCAGATTCGATGGAGAAATCAAAAGCTTTTCAGACAAGCAAAAACTAAGAGAATTCAGCACCAACAAACCAGCTTTACAACAAATGCTAAAGAAACTTCTCTAGGCGAGAAACACAAGAGAAGAAAAAGACCCACAAAAACAAACCCAAAACAATTAAGAAAATGGTAATAGGAACATACATATCGATAATCACCTTGAATGTAAATGGATTAAATGCCCCAACCGAAAGACACAGACTGGCTGAACGGATACAAAAACAAGACCCATATATATGCTGTCTACAAGGGACCCACTTCAGACCTAGGGACACATAGACTGAAAGTGAAGGGATGGAAAAAGATATTCCATGCAAATGGAAATCAAAAGAAAGCTGGAGTAGCAGTACTCATATCAGATAAAATAGACTTTAAAATAAAGACTGTTACAAGAGATAAGGAGGGACATTACATAATGATCAAAGGATCAATCCAAGAAGAAGATATGACAATTATAAATGTTAGGAGAACCTCAATACATATGGCAAATGCTAACAACCATGAAAGGAGAAATTGACAGTAACAAAATAATAGTAGGGACTTTAACACCCCACTTACACCAATGGGCAGATCAACCAAACAGAAAATAAATACGGAAACACAAGCTTTAAATGACACAATAGACCAGATAGATTTAATTGATATTTATAGAACATTCCACCCAAAACTGGCAGAACACACATTCTTCTCAAGTGCACATGGAACATTCTCCAGGATAGATCACATCTTGGGTCACAAATCAAGCCTCAGAAAATTTAAGAAAATTGAAATCGTATCAAGCATCTTTTCTGACCACAACGCTATGAGATTGAAAATCAGTTACAGGAAAAAAAATGTAAAAAACACAAATACATGGAGGCTAAACAGTGTGCTACTAAATAACCAAGAGATCACTGGAAAAATCAAAGAAGAAATAAAATAATACACAGAAACAAATGGCAATGAAAACACGACAACCCAAAAGCTATAGTACGCAGCAAAAGCAGTTCTAAGAGGGAAGTTTATAGCAATTCAATCTCACCTCAAGAAACAAGAAAAATCGCAAATAAACAATCTAACCCTACACTTAAAACAACTAGAGAAAGAAGAACAAAGAAAACCCAAAGTCAGTAGAAGGAAAAAAATCATAAAGATCAGAGCAGAAATACATGAAATAGAAATGAAGAAAACAATAGCAAAGATCAATAAAACTAAAAGCTGGTTCTTTGAGAAGATAAACAAAATTGATAAACCATTAGCCAGACTCATCAAGAAAAAAAGGGAGAGGATGCAAATCAACAGAATTAGAAATGAAAAAGGAGAAATCACAACTGACACTGCAGAAATACAAAGGATTAAGAGACTCCTACAAACAACTACACACCAATAAAATGGACAACCACAAAGAAATGGACAAATTCTTGGAAAGGTACAATTTTCCAAGACTGAATCAGGAAGAATTAGAAAATATAAACAGACCTATCACAAGTAATGAAATTGAAACTGTAATTAAAAATCTTCCAACAAACAAAAGTCCCGGACCAGGTAGCTTCACAGGCAAATTCTAACAAACATTTAGAGAAGAGCTAACACTGATCCTTCTCAAACTCTTCCAAAAAATTGCAGAGGGAGAAACCCTCCCAAATAATTTCTACAAAGCCATCATCACCCTGATGCAAAAACCAGAAAAAGATATCACAAAAAAAGAAAATTATACACCAATATCACTGATGAACATAGATGCAAAAATCCTGAACAAAATACTAGCAAACAGAATCCAACAACAAAGGATCATACACCATGATCAAGTGGGATTTATCCCAGGGATGAAAGGATTCTTCAATATATGCAAATCAATCAATGTGATACACCACATTAACAAATTAAGGAATAAAAACCATATGATCATCTCAATAGATGCAGAAAAAGCTTCTGACAAAATTCAACACCCATTTATGATCAAAACTCTCCAGAAAATGGGCACAGAGGGAAGCTACCTCAACATAATAAAGGCCATATATGACAAACCCACAGCAAGCATCATACTCAATGGTGAAAAACTGAAAGCATTTCCACTAATCAGGAACAAGACAAAGATGCCCACTCTCGCCACTCTTATTCAACATAGTTTTGGAAGTCCTAGCCATTGCTATCAGAGAAGCCAAAGAAATAAAAGGAATACAAATTGGTAAAGAAGAAGTAAAACTGTCACTGTTTGCAGATGATATGATACTATACATAGAAAATCCTAAAGATGCCACCAGAAAACTACTAGAACTAATCAATGAATTTGGTAAGGTTGCAGAATACAAAATCCATGCACAGAAATCGCTGGTATTCCTATATACCAACAACAAAAAATCAGAAAGAGAAATTAAGGAAACATTCCCATTTACCAACGTAACAAAAAGAATAAAATACCTAGGAATAAACCTGCCTAAGTAGGCGAAAGACTGGTACTCAGAAAACTATAAAACACTGATGAAAGAAATCAAAGATGACATAAACGATGGAGAAATATACCATACCGTGTTCGTGGACTGGAAGAATCAATATTGTGAAAATGACTATACTACCCAAAGCAATCTACAGATTCAAAGCAATCTACAGATTCAAAGCAATCTACAGATTCAATGCAATCCCTATCAAACTACCAATGGCACTCTTCACAGAATTAGAACAAAAATTTTACAATTTGTATGGAAACCAAAAGACCTGAAACAGCCAAAGCAATCTTGGGAAAGAAAAACAGAGCTGGAGGAATCAGGCTCCCCGACTTTGAACTATACCACAAAGCTACAGTAATCAAGACAGTATGGTACTGGCACAAAAACAGAAATATAGATCAATAGTATAGGATAGAATGCCCAGAGATAAACCCATGCACATATGGTCAGCTAATTTATGACAAAGGAGGCAAGAACATAAAATGGAGAGAAGACAGCCTCTTCAATAAGTGGTGCTGGGAAAACTGGACAGCTACATGTAAAAGAATGAAATTAGAACACTCCCTAACACCATACACAAAAATAAACTCCAAATGGATTAAAGACCTAAATGTAATGCCAGACACTATAAAACGCTTAGAGGAAAGCACGGGCAGAACACTCTATGACATAAATCACAGCAAGATCCTTTTTGACCCACCACCTAGAGAAATGGAAATAAAAACAAAAATAAACAAATGGGACCTAATGAAACTTAAAAGCTTTTGCACAGCAAAGGAAACCATAAACAAGACAAAAAGACAACACTCAGAATGGGAGAAAATATTTGCAAATGAAACAACAAAGGATTAATCTCCAAAACATACAAACAGCTCATGGAGCTCAATATCAAAAAAACAAACAATCCAATTAAAAAATGGGCAGAAGACCTAAATAGACATTTCACCAAGGAAAACATACAGACGGCCAAGAGGCACATGAAAAGATGCTCAACAACACTAATTATTAGAGAAATGCAAATCAAAACTATAATGAGGTATCACCTCATGCCAGTCAGAATGGCCATTATCAAAAAGTCTAGAAACAATAAATGCTGGAAAGGGTGTGGTGAAAAGGGAACCCTACTGCACTGGTGGTGGGAATGTAAATTGATACAACCACCATGGAAAACATTATGGAGGTTCCTTAAAAAACTAAAAACAGAACTACCATATGACCCAGCAATCCCACTACTGGGCATATACCCTGAGAAAACCATAGTTCAAAAAGAGACATGCAGCACATTGTTCACTGTAGCACTATTTACAATAGCCAGGACATGGAACCAACCTAAATGTCCATCGACAGATGAATGGATAAAGAAGATGTGGTACATATATACAATGGAATATTACTCAGCCATAAAAAGAAAGGAAATTGAGTTATCTGTAGTGAGGTGGATGGACCTAGAGTCTGTCATACAGACTGAAGTAAGTCAAAAAGAGAAAAACAAATACTGTATGCTAACGCATATATATGGAATCTAAAAAAAAAAAAAAAAATGGTGCTGATGAACGTAGTTGCAGGGCAGGAATAAATATGTAGACGTAGAGAATGGACTTGAGGACACAGGGTGGGAGGGGGAAGCTGGGGCAAAGTGAGAGTAGCATCGACATATATATACTACTGAATGTAAAATAGTTAGCTAGTGGGAAGCAGCAGCATAGCACAGAGAGATCAGCTCGGTGCTTTGCGATGACCTAGAGGAGTGGGATAGGGAGGATGGGAAGGAGGCTCAAGAGGGAGGGGATGTGGGGACATGTGTATGCATATGGCTGATTCACTTCGGTGTACAACAGAAACTAACACAGTATTGTGAAGCAATTATACTCCAATAAAGATCTATTAAAAAAAAATGTTTCCTACTGAAAAAAAATAAAAAGTAAATAAACAAGCCTGATGATCAATTGTCCCTCAGTGAAAAGAAAAAAAGACAGCTTTTTAATGTCAAGCCTCATGAACTAGGGTAGAGATTTGGGTACACCAGGTATCATCTGACACTAGGGCTGTAAGCCAGGATTTGCACTGGAACATCTAGAAGCATCAGGGAAGTCTCAGTGGTAAGCCACGCTGCACTCCATACTTCCTGCAAGCCTCTCAGCCTGCCCCGGATCATTTAAATATAAGTCATCCAGGATGTTCCTAAAAGGGGCTGATCTGAAGACTGTCAAAAAACCTCCCTGAACAAAGATATTTCCGTTTCTGATCAGCCATGGTACCTGAAATTTGAACTTTGGTTTCTTGAATCAGCAAAGCAATCAATAAACATGAATCCCCTCTTCTGTGCCGAGAATGGAGGATACCGCAATGATGAAGGCACAGTCCCTAGTCAAAGAGAGAGTTATAATACAGCGAGCTAGAGAGAAAATGTCCATCAAGGGTTGTGATACACTGTGGTAAGTGTTATAGCAAAGTGAATGTACAAGGTGGTCTGACAACACCAGGAAAGCTGTCAATTGCCTGGTATTTGAGTAACATCAAGAAAGGCTTTGCAAAGAAGAAAGCTTTTGAGCTGAGCCCTGAAAGGTAAGGAGGAATCTCAGTATATTACAGTAATGATCCACTAGGAGCCATTCAGAGGATTGAGGCCCAAAAGAAAAGAGCCAAAGAAAGGCACCCAAAACCATGGCTGGAGATGTCGTATTGCCTGACCTGAGGTACAGAAGACCTGAGCTGCCCTCAGATGTGCGATGGGAGTCAAGTGGAAGAGATGGATTCGACTGATTGAGTATATGACCAGTGGAGCTCAGACTAGGGATTTAGACAGAGCCAAACTCAAGTTTCCAGAAAGGAAGAATGTTATACAAATGGAAGGTATTTTAAAAATGACATGAGTTGTTTCCCAAGGCAGTGGATTTCTCATCATGTGAGACATTCCTGAGGAGCTGTGAATATAGAGGGGATTTCATTATAAATGTTGGGTGAGCCTAGAGGACCTTTAAGCACTCTTCTCTCAATGAACGAGCGCTGGCTGGAAGGATTTTGGAAATACTGAACCACTGTTGGGTATCAAAAGGCTGGAGGGCGTGGAGTAAGCATAGAAAAGTTGTTTTGGGAGCAAAGATGGGAGATAAGAAGCACTGAAGACTGATTATTAGAACTGCTCCTTATTAACTAGATTCACTAGATGTCTGGGAGGAAGCTTGGAACGTGATTGATTTCAGCAACATGAGAGTCACTAGCTACTTTGGGCCAGACAGGATACACTTCTTTGCCATGTCTGTTCCTGTAGCAATGTTAAGTGCCACAGGCTGGCTTAGGCTACTTGTCTACAGGGACTTCTCCTTCTAAATTGGACTTTATATTAATAGGAGAAAGCCCAAGCATTTGCCATTGGGCATAACAACCAATAGTGCTTTGGTTGGGGGAGGAAAGGAGGACCATCAGAAACCTCCCTGAACAAAGCCTCCCAACATTATCAGTTTACAAAACGACAAAGAGAATCACTTTCACAGGCTCTCGGACAACTCCTTAAAGATTTAGTTGGAACCGAGGCCCAATACTAGATATTGCCTTTCACATCTTAACTATTTTATATATTTCCTCAACTCAGAAGGTAATCTCAGCTCCCCCAAAATGGACCATAATTGATTCAAGGCTCATTTGTCACTTACCACTTAGCCAACGTACAAGCCTTATTTTAGGGTAAAACTATGAGGTGAAGTGTATCTGCTGTCTAGTTGTTATGGCCTGAATTGTATCCCCCCCCCCCACAAAATTTGTATGTTGTAGTCCTAACTCTTAGTATCTCAGACTGTAACTGTATTTTGAGATATGGTCTTTAAAGAGGTAATTCAGTTAAAATGAGGTCATTAGGGTACGCCCTAATCCAATATGACTGTCGTCTTTATAAGAAGAGGAAATTTGGGCACAAACATGTACAGAGGGAAGATGATGTGAAGTCACGGGGAGAAGATGGCCATCTACCAGCCAAGGAGAGAGGCCTGAAACAGATCCTTCCTTCGAGGCCTCAGAAGGAACCAACCCTGCCAACAGCTTGATCTTGGACTTCCAACCTCCAGAACCGTGAGAAAATAAATTTCTGTTGTTTAAGACATTCAGTCTGTAGTACTTTGTTATGGCAGCCTGAACAAATTAATACAATAGTGCACCTTAAAGAAAAATGGGCACAATGTACCAGATGTCACTCCACTGATGACCCTGGCTGTCCTTCTTGCACCTTAGGGCTCAGCTGTTCATTTAAAGGAGAAAAGCATCCTGCCATCAGTTTAGGAATACATGGAAACATACCAGAAAGACACAGTATCTTCATGAAAGAGTTTGGGTCACATACATACACAATTGGATCTGCTCTATTTGGAAGGGAACTTCTCCCCAGTCTTTAACTTATACTTGCATTTGAGGATCAATACTTATGACAGTCCAACCAAAGAAAACAAGAAACCCGGACACTACCCAGTTAATTTGTTCAGTGGAACCAAGAGAGCTGACCTCCCAAGGGAGTGTTTGGAAGTGGATATCACTGAGGGCAGAAAACCACGTATTTCTTTAGTGATTAAGTATACTGGCTCCAGAGCCAAAATGTCTTTCATCAGGTTTTGGCTCATCTACTACTTGCTACATTGTGCCTTGCCTCAGTCTCTTCATCTGTAAAATGGGAATGTTAAACAACATCATTAGTTAATGGATTCAATTTGAGGGTTGCCTGAGTAAAGACATGGCATTCACTTAGCACAGAAGTTGACACAGAGCATGCCCTCAATAAAGGTTAACTACTGTTATTATTATCATTCTTTATACTTTGCTTAGAACTCACTTATATATTTGTAGCTGTTACAATGATGAAAGGAGACAGGAAACAGAGAGTGGTTCAATAATAAAGGTGTGGGGATCTCCTACTATTACTTTGACTACTAGACTACTACTACTACTACTGTTGCTACTAAGATGACTAGCCATCATGGGTTGAGCTCTTACAAATGTTGCTGAGCTAAAACTTTTACCTACATTTTGTGATTTACTCATCACAATGACACTTACAGGTAATTTCTGTTATTATCACCCACTGGTACAGATGGGAAACGGAGTGGATAAGTAATGTGGGGAAGACAGTTAGTGGGAAGAGAACACTGCTCTGCCCAGAGAGGTCTTCTTAACTGGAAGTCAGTGCAGCATGGCCCCCATCTCACCCCCTCCCACTTGCAGGAGGCAGCTGGATCGCGCTCATTCCCCACTGCAGTGCCCCAAGCCACAGTGCCCCCTACGTTGCAAAAAAGAAAAGCAGCATGGCGGGCATTTATGAAATGCACAGCTGGTGTGAATTACCAGTAGAAAATTTCCCCATGAGCCCCTGTCAGGACAATGTGCTAAGGAGAGCCTCAATAATCAACTAAGGCTGGGTGAGTTTTTGTCTTGTCCCAATATCTGAAGACTCCATTTAGGAATACCCACGTTTTTATAACAACCGAGGAGCCCCAGTGAGTTAAATTTTTCATAGCTATGCTTCTTGAATCTCAGCTCATACCTCCAAAGTCCGCAGCTAGATATTAAGCATGCCTGACTCCAAAAAAAGAATAAAAGATAATTGTTTTGAGGGTTTGCAGAGCATGGAATGCCGCTTGCCATCAATTAATCTCAGGAAGTGAACTAAATGCCCAGCTACAGCAGACACACAAAAAGCTTGCCTTGAGGACAACAGCCTAAAGCAAAACCACAAACCTCTCTTCTAGCAAACCTGCTGGGAGGAAGCTGGCATTATATTTTAAAGAGCACAGTTCCCCTTGGAGGAAAATTCGAATTTTTTTGTGTGGCAGTGGGTTCAATGCTGGACTTCAGAAATTTACACTAAAGTACAAGTAACCAAACCAAACCAAACCGACAAACAAAAGGTATGAAAGAGGAAAGTTACCAAATGGTTTTAAAATTGCATCCTTTCCCTTGCTTCATTTTCAGGAGCTCACTTCTCATCACATGATAAGGCCTTTCCTATCATTACAAGCGTCTCATCTAGATTGAGGCCAATTCTGCAGAAATCTCCCTGGGAAACGGGAGGCTTGATAAAATTGGGCAATTTCTCATGCCTCTGCAGGCCTTTCACTCCAGTGGCAAAGACTGATTTTACTGAGTATCTGTTATGTCAGGCACCATAGTAAGGGTACCAGAACACTTCTGAAGCCTCCCAGTTTGCTTCAAATATTCCTCCTGTGCTGTCCTTCTCCATAACCTCAGAGACAGACGTGGCTTTCCCCTCCTGGGAGCTCTTAACAGAAGTAAGATGCTCTTTCAGAGATAATAATTTGCACAACTGTCTTACCCATTAGTTGGTGATCTTCTTCAGGGCAGGGAACTCCTATTTTACTCTTCCACACATTTCCAGAACCCAGCAGAGGACCCAGTAAACAACCAACTACCAAGAGAAGCTGATGAATGATCTCTGATCTCCGAACATCTCAAATCATTCAACAGAAACTCCCCAGACCCTCTATGCAGACCAGAAAAAGTGTCCAGTGAGAGCCCCTTTGCCTTTGATATCTTGTAACAATTTGTTTGCGGAACAATCAAGGCTCTTGCGCTGCTTTTCCGCTTTACAGGGGCAGTACTTGAAATAGGGCATCGTGATGGGAAGGGAGACTCTGTAGTATGTCTCTAACCAGTCAGGCTGCCTGGAATGTGCCTGAAGCCAGCTGCTGTAACTGCTCAGCAGACAGGACTCATGTCTGATGTACAATGCGGTCAACACAGTTGTTCTTAACAACTGTTTAGTGCTCCAGCGAGCCAGGGCTGAACATTTCTGTGAGAAGGGTCCCCACCACGTGAAGCTCCTTCCACTGCTCTGATTCCTGTAAGCGGTGGTTCTCGAAGCATGACCCCACACCAGCTGCCTCAGCATCACCTGGGAGCTTGAGAGAAATGCAGTTCTCCAGCCCAGCCCAGACCTACTGAATCAAGCTCTGTTTCAACAAGGTGCTCTAGATGATTTTGATGCATGCTAAAATTTGAGGATCATTGCTGTAAAGGTTTGCCCAAATGGAGAGGCTTTGTGGTTTGAGGCAATCCTACCAAAGTTAGCAACTATTTGCAACATACAGACTGGAAGGCTATGGTTCTATTCAACGAGGCCGGGATCAGAGTGAGGCCATCGAGGGGCCTCGGTGCGAAACTGAAGGAGGCACCTCACCCGCCCCACTGTAGTCCTGGCCCTGCTATTCAAATGGAGAATGCAGCTCTGGTGACAAAAGTGCACCCAGCTCACCTGCTCTGACTCTCGCTCTGTGACTCTCTGGAACTTGAGGGGTTGTGTCAACACCTGATAGAAATTCCTAACCTGGAAGCCACGTAAATGACTCTCTCTTGCTGACGTCTACCTCCAAGAGCTAATCAGCAAATAAACAGGCATAGAAAAGCAAATGAAATATTCTTTCTTATCAAGTGCAATGCTTATAATTCAGTTTTCCACCCTCCTTGCTTCCCATCGCTTCTTCCACTGCACAGAAGACAACGTCGCAGGTAGTAACTAAGTCCTTCAGTGCAACGTTCAGGAGTAGCAGGTCACATGCATGGGTCTCTGGCTGCACCAGCCACAGGAGACTGGAGGGGGTCTCAGGTGGTCTCCTCAAAAGGGCCCATACTTAGGTTTTCAGCACCGTAAATGGCTCTGACTCAACGGATCTGCTTCTTTCTTGGGTGCATTTTATTTCTGGGTGAATTCTATTTCCTGCTATGTCACAAGGATCCTGACTTCGGGGTTCTGCCCTAACTCATCCTTCAAAGCTGCCTCCACTGTCCTATGTAATGCTCGTCTCTCCTGAGACACGGCTGCCCCCTACTCCCCACCCCCATCTCCCCCAGATGGCCAACCTTGGAGCCACCTTGAGAAAACCTTCAGGCCACTCTGGCCAAACTTTCTGTATCTCTCTACTTGTTTTTTTTTTTTTTTTTTTCTGCCCAATAAGTAAACAGTCAAGAACTGCTGCTCCCTAGTATGTCATCTCTTGCTAGACAGCCACCATCCTCAGAGCAAGAAGGAAATTACTGCCTTTATATCTGGGAGACAAGCCGGGAGAGCTGACATGTTCTTCAGTCCTGGAGGAGAGTGGACAACATGCTTCTGAAATGAGGGGACAGGATAATGACCCTCTGCTGTGTATGCAATGTGTCCAGGGACCTGTGTCAAATCCACCAAGCCTTGGGATGACGAGACCCACCATTTCTTTCTTCTGCAGTCCCGTGAGGGCCTGTCATTTGCTATGTGTTTGTGCATTAAGAGGTGAATTTACTTAGCTAAGCTGTCCTGGTCTTCCTTCTTCATTCTGCCCAGCGAAAGAGATTGGGAGAGTGGCATTCTGTCCCCAACTCTGAGTGGGCTCAGGCCACTTTGCCATTTTCTATCACTACAACCTTTCAAGGGGGCAGTCCTAACAAAAAGACCCCGTGAGAGGTATGCGTCAAAAGGGAGAGGCTGGGACTTAACAAGCAGATGAGCTATTTCATTAAATGGTCAGTTAGGGCCCAAGAGGATAATCTGTTTTACTCTAATCATATTTCCACTCTGATTCAGAACACAAATATCTAATGTTTCCTGGGTCTTATGACATGAAGCTCCTTTCACAGCATTCAATATCTGTTTCTAGTGCTGTCAGTTATCCTCGCTAGCCTGGCTGGGGGCTATCTCTTTGTGTAAAGCGTCCACCCGACACATCCTGGGTAAATCCTCATAGCCCGTGGTACCTTACACCAAGTCCCCTCTAGCACCTGAGGGAAGCGGCGGTACTGTCATTATGTCAGGAATGCTGTGTGTCCTTCTTGGGAAGACTGTTTAGCCCACGTCTGGTCCACTATTCTAAAGCAGACCCCAAACGGTTTGGTACCCAAAGGTACCACGGGTCTCCAGAAGGCCCTGATGGAGGGTTCTAAACCCGTCCTTATACTTTCATCAGTGATCCTCCCAAAACACAAGTTAGGGCACTGCCTCCTCAAAAACCAGCAAGGTTTTGGCCTATGGCAGGAAAGGCCTTCACGACTGGGTGCCGGAATATGCTCATATTTTCAACTCCAGTTATGCAACTCTACGAATGCCTTTCTCCAGCCACATCAAGCCACTTGCAAAGGCCTGAGCACTTTCCTATTCCCCCCATTGGGCAGAAGAATGAAGCAGGAAATAATACGGAATATATAAATAATAAGAAAAAAAATCTTCCCAATTAGGTAAGACTTACTAGATTTACTACTCTTTACATCTCTGTGACTCAACTTCCTTATCTGTAAAATGGATGAGAGAGCAATCCCTCCTCCTGGAGCTGTAGTTAGGATTCCATGAATTAACAGGCCTAACGCTCTTGGAACGATGCCTGGCACCTAGTAAACAATGGACAAGGGTGGCTAGTGCTATTAGGCGAGAATTCTCCTCATCCTTCACAACCCAGGCTCAGCCTCCCAGACCAGAGGTAACGAGGGCACCCTCTGCTCCCACAGCCCATGCTGGTAGGTCTCTACTCTGTCCTTATTCCGTTTTGCTGTATATGCTTGTCTGTCTCCCACATCAAACCGTGAGCATTTTGAAGACATGTAACCCATGTAATTTGAAGAGTGTAATCCATCTTACTTTACACCCGTCAAAGACCTTCCACAACATCTTGAGTATGGCAGGCTCTCTCTAAACATTTCCCAGGTAAGAATTAATCTGAGGAAAGAAATAGAAGCAGGCAGCTAAAACGCATAACTTTTCGGGTTGCATTTGAGGACACAGTGTGGGAGCCTGGGCACCTCCCCCATACCATCTACCCACTGAAGACATATTCTCAGCAGCAAAAAAAAGCATCTGTGAAGGTAACTACTCGAAGGTGGTTGTGAGAAGAACCAAATGTAATAGTAACTGGGGCCGGGATTTAGGAATCCAAGGATCTCCTTCAACTGGAGTCAAAATGGTGTCCAATGAACCTTCTTTTTCCTAGAGAGTTTTTCTAGACAGATTTCACTAGAGAGTCAATGGGGTCTGGGAGGCCGCCAAATTAAGAACCCTTGACTTAGTTATTCAGAGACAAAGTTCCTGCCCTCTAGAGCCTCACAACTGCAGGAAGACACAGCTTTCCTGACAGGGCACAAACCCAGTGGGTAGGGAGAATGGGGCAGTAGGTGCTTGGCGATTTTAGAGGAAAACTAGGAGAGGCTCCTTAAATAATTCCCTGTTAAGAGACCAACAGGGAGATGAATAACAGGGCCCCGGTTACCTCCTCAGCCTGCTCCTTTGTGGGATTTGAAGCCAAAGGTCTCTATCATGACACACAGACCCCTGGCTTGGAGCACAGACGCTCACCATTTGGCTCAGTCTGGCTGTGAGGGCTGTTTTCTGTGTCAGGGTAACTACAAAACATACGGCCTCGGGATCCAGACACACAAAGCGAGGCAGTTCATCTAATGATTGCGCAGAGAGTTAAGCGACACTTAAGAACCAGGGTAGACCTGCTACCAGAACAAAGGGGAGACAAAGACCGTTAGTGCAGGGTCCCTGTAGCATTTCCTGCTGGCAGATGGCTTGCAAGGACCCCTCACGCAGGAGCCTGTTTTATGTGCAGAGGCCATAGTGGTAAATTAAAGCCCAGCCCAGCCTATTCTGGGCTCTCGGTTTCTCTTGGAACTGTTCCTATCACTGCCCGTAGGCCACTAAAACCTGCCCGCATTCAGAATGATGGATTCTGCTCAAGCAGCAAGCCACAAACTCATGTCGAATCACCCACTTCAAATGAGTCATTAGCCTCCTTTATGGATGTTTCAGGTCACAGGGAACAGGACCTGGGAGTCCTATCTTTTGTAGAGTAGAAAGGGAGTGTTTGAAGATGTTGCAGGGGAGGACCCAGAGAAACCTCAAGGTGGTACAGGAACCCCTCTGTTTTCTGTCAATTAGCAAGAGGGAGCTAGCAAAAATAAGCCCCGGCAACCTCACGGCCAGGGCCAGGGATTCAAACCAAACCAAACCAATCCAAACCGCCCATGGGCTCTTCGTTCCTACCCAGGAAATGAAGGGTAACAGAGAGAGGGCTCAACACCCTGTCTTGGCTCCCACACCAGACAGAGTCTGTAGAGTACCTGGAACACAGAAAGTCAAGGTGAAGGAGGAGTGTCTGAGACTTTCTGACTTGTCATGGGACAGCCCGTTCCAGCTGAGCAGCAATCGAGGTCGTCGTGGGCTGGTGGGGTAAAGTGCCCTGGTGACAGTAGCCACGGCCATAGCAGCAGCCCAAAGGCACCAACACCAGAAACCTCAGTTCTGTAGCTTGGCAAGTTTCAGCTCACCGCCTGACCCATGTTTAGCAATTCTGATGTACCGCGGAGCAGACAGCTCCAGCCTGGGATGACTGCCTTCCTCAGCCCCTCTCCGACAGGCAATGAAAGCAAGACCCACTTTGAAAATTCTCCCCCATCATGCAAACTGACACAGGCATGCTTTTCAAAAGCCCACAGCCAATCTGTTGATCATTACTTATTTACAAAGGCCTTCGGGCAGAAAGTCCTGTAAAAACCATACTTGTAACAGTACATACTAGCTTTTTCTGCTTGTGGAAAAAAAGTCCCCCCAAGGCTACCTCAAACCATCACTTTCTATTGCACATAAAATGTAGCGTGTAACACTAAAGTATTTAATATATAGAGTATAATATATATACAGGAAAGGCATTTGTGTAGAAGTATGTTACCCTGGATTTGGTAATTTGATGTTTTGCTGAAGGCTACGACTTAAAGAAGCTTCCACCTCGTACAGAAGACCTGTCATCTTGGTACCCAAGAGCCAACAGAAGAAAGAAGTACCCTTAAGCAGCAAAACTTTGACACAGCTTTGAAGCATATGAAAACAGTATAACTCCTCAGAATTATTATTACTCAAGATCAGAGAAATGAGCCACACTTTACATAGCAAACAGGGACAGGGAATTTGGCTCCAAAGGTTTCAGATTTTTCAGACTTCTCTTTATTTATTTATTTGCTTCTCTGAATTTAGGCAAAAGAAAGTGCCTGGGCTTTTCTCTACTTTCGATGGATAAAACTATTAGCATGAGATGAGGCGATTACCTAAAGGTGAGTAAATGGAGAGCGGATGTGAGCATGACACCTCGCATCATAAAAGGGAGAGGCTTGGCAGTTGGCACATTTTATTCCTCCTCATAAACCGTAAACAAGCATGTAAATCAGCAACACCCAAGCAAGACTGACTGAAGGGAAGGCAGAGAACTGTTAAGGAAACATTGAACAGGAAGAGAGGATGGAGACGGAAAAGGACATGGGGCTGGGTGAGTCTTCTCCTGGGACCTGCGTCCTCAACCATATGAAGAGGGACTGTCCTCTCTCCATCCTAGAAAGGTGGTCATGGGGAGCCAGGAAGATGCAAATGCTTGGAGAAGGGGAGGAGGAGGAGGAGGAAATCGCTGTGATTTTTTAAAATCAATAATCAAAGGGAAGAGAGCAGCCAATGGCAATGAAAAGAAGAAACTATCGTCAAGATGGCAGGTGTTTCCATGGCAGGAACCATTTAGGGAAAGCAGTGCAAATCTGAAATCACTCCTGTTTCACTGAGGTGCTGGAGAGTTAGGATGATGGGGGAAAGAAGCATTGGGATTGGCAGATGAATCGAAGACAGAAAAAGGAAGATGAAAGATGAAGATTCCAAGAAGAGGATCCAACAGAATTCTATTGAAAATTTACTTCACTTGCCATTTCCTAGAGGAAGCTGCAGTCAAGATAGAAAGAAGTGAAGGAAGGAAGGAAGGAAGGAAGGAAGGAAGGAAGGAAGGAAGGAAGGAAGGGAGGGAGGGAGGGAGGGAGGGAGGGAGGGAGGGAGGGAGGGAGGGAGCGAGGGAGGGAGGGAGGGAGCGAGGGAGGGAGGGAGGAGAGAAAGAGAAAGAGAGAGAAAAAGAGTGCACACAAGCTCTATTTCATAATTAATATTGCTTTTAGCCTGAGCAGAACTGGATTACTTTTGAACTTTGCTTTGGCAAGTCCACAGATTATTAGACTTTTTTATCAGTCAAAATCAATTAACAGAAATTTGATTTCAATCGACAGGATAAAGAGAAGGTAATCTTCAGGTTCATTTTTGATTGTGATGATACATCTCACATATGGCCTTAAGTACAGAAAACAGTCCTCGGAGGGACTCCAGCAGAAAGAGACTTGCTGGAGGCAAACTAACCACAAGGGTTCCTCTGATTGGCTGCCGCTGTCATTAGTGCCACTGCTGTTTAGGAACTACACATAGACAGGACTTGGTGACAGCTCAGACTTTAAAGCCTATGTATTTTTCAAACAGCTTTTCAAACTGTTTTTCATGACAGAATTTTTTCAGCTCTATCATTAACTGCTGACAAGCTGACAGAATAAATACTTCAGCCTTTAAGAAGCCACCTAACGATCTCGTCCCCTCCTGCGCCGCGAGCCTGCTGGGGAGGGGAGCCTCTGGGCCTGGCAGGGTGGGGAGGGGGCAGGGACAGGAGATGCAGCGAGAGGGGGCCCCACCGCGGGGCCCGGGCCCCTCTCCTTACCTCATCAGCTTGGGCGAGGAGCTGGGTGAGTTCCGCATGCCTCCGTTGCGCTGCTTTTTTTTGGGTGACAATGCTGACGGCTGTTCATCTTCAACTGGAAATACAGGCAGCTCATGAGATTATGAACAGCTTGAGGGCAGACTGTGCAATACAGGCAAGATATCAAAGGACACACACTCACGGCTCAGTCACTCACTAGGAATTCACGGCCATCTCTTAGGACCCAATGACAAAGACCAATGAGTTAGTCAGAGGCCGGCTTAGAAAAGGTGAGAGCATCACCTCTTGACACTCCAGCGTTTGAACATGCAATTTAAACAGACTAAAACAGTGTGAAAACACCCTGCCATTAGAGAGAAAAGAAATCATAATTTATCTGTACACCAATACATGTATGTGTGTATATACACACACACACACACACACACACACACGTGTGTGTGTGTATATATATATATGTGTGTGTATGTGTATATATATACATATATATATATATATATATATATGTATATATATATATGTATATATATAGGAACACTCCATCATTCTGCTTAGAATTTCTTTTTGGTTACTTTGTTTTGCTGGGTAACCAAATAGGTTTTCTTGTAACCAAAATCAGAAATAAAGTTGTATTTGAAGCAGCAGCATAAGAGCTGCCAGCTGGCTGCTTCTGCAAATGGACCAATGTAACCAGGTCCTAATTCCTACATGCCAGAGGAAAGAGCCTTGCAAGGAGACAGGGATTGGAGGCCTTAACAGCCAATGTTTCAGTCAGTCAGGACTGGGAACATTGGTATGTTCTGGTTCAAGAATCCCAGCCCAACTCAGCTCTCGCCCCTCCACCTCCCAAGAGGGAGGGCCTGCGTGCATGGGATCCTTTCTTAATTCATCAAGATGGGAGGAAGGGGGCTGCAAGGTTGCAGAACCAGGCCGGAGAAGAGCGCCCAGACGAAGGAGGAGATGGCCACTGAATGCTATCGCTGAGGAGGGGCAGGGGAGGAGGGCAGCAGAGGGAACTGGAAACCACAGGCTGTTGTCCAAACGTCTAAACCACAGAGATCACTAAGCGATCCAAAGTTCCGCTCACAAACAACACAGCACACTCTCCTGCTCTTGCCCAAAGACACCCACTAATAAGCTTTGGAGATGTATTAGCCTGTATCACGTTTCTTTTTAAGAGAGCTGCTTGATAATTAGCAGATGCGTACCCAGCCTGTCACCCAAGGGCACCAGCAGCAAAATCCTAGTCTTCCTCTCCCCACGCCCCACAATACAGGCTAAAGCTGTAATGTCAAGAAGGAAAAATAGGATCCTCGGATTCTTATTGTTGACTGCAACACAGACCGGGAGGAAGCACCCCTGAAACTCGAAATCACACGCAGTTACCTTAAAGCTAAGAAGAGAAATATTAGCAGCGAGAACATCAAAAGAAGCTTGATATATGTTAAAGGTGTACAAGGCTGAGGTGGGGGGAGGAAATGCCATCTCAGCTACTTGATATTATCCAGGAAGACCCATATCAGAACATGCATGATATGGCACTTCCCTGAAAACCCTAAATAACATTTAGTGTGTTATGATACATGGTTCCAAAGAGATAATAATTATCCATACTTCCCTGAAAACCCTAAATAACATTTAGTGTGTTATGATACATGGTTCCAAAGAGATAATAATTATCCAACGACCCTCCAAATCTGTTTCAAGGTATCACTCTTGGTACACTCCTTTATTCTACGGTCAGTCTGGGGTTGTCTAACTTCTGGCTGACACAGGGAGAGGGAACAAGAATGTGGGTGGAGACGAGGGCATGACCAGAAGAAATGAAGGCAAAAAAGCACCTGCAAATGCCCACAGCCCTTACACGCTACCACTTGCTCCCCCCGTCCTGTCCCCCCAGAGGGCCAGGCTCAGGCTGCAACCATATCAGTCACTTAGGGCTCCAGGCAGGAACTATGTGGCCGGGGGGATATCGCATCTTATCAGAAATGAGTATCCACAGCAAATCACATAGAGACTAAATAGCACTTAAAAGATTAAAGGAAATAAATACAAGCCACATAAATGGTATTGAAAAAAATCACTTAGAGGTGATATGCATCTCTCAGCAAGCAAACAGGCACTCTGAGCTTGACCTGCATTCATCTTCCTTTCATAGGATAGGGGGCCAGGCATCCCAGGCAATAATGGGGTAGAAAGACAGTGAGATTGAGATTGAGAGAGAGAGAGAGAGAGAGAGAGAGAGAATGTGTGTGTGTGTGTAAGTGTACTTTTGCACTTTCCCCACCTTAGGATGGGGTAGAAGTCTTGCATTGACTACCCCCATAATACAAGGTCATCTTTTAATATGGACCACTTGCAATGGTTACACTGTGTTCAGGATGACCTAGATTAGTTGAGTAGCATGATGTACTAAATAACATGTGTGCATGTGAATTGATCTAGTAGGAGGTGGAAATTCTTTTCTTTTCTATCACACAAGCCTTCTTGTGTGATATCCAAAAAGGTCTTTTAGCTAACCTAGTCTATGTGGCTAGCTTTATCCAAGGCCACCAGATGTTGCCATGGTTTTGTCTAATTATACAATGAGTCTACAGTCATTAAGAAGTCACACTCACTGGCATTTCTGCTAGATTCTTTTTCTTAACTTTTCTTGTCCCATTTGCACTGGGCCAACGATACATAACCCTCTCTGGTTAAGTGCCCATTAACCTTGCACCTTGTCACTGTCTGTTTACCTGCAGTGATCTTCAGATGGAAGACTGGCAAGTTAATACCTGTTCGCCAGCTCCAGGGAAACACCTTGTTCTGGTGCTTAAAGTCAGGTCTCCTTCTACGCAAGGAAACGATTTATTTTCATCGCAACTCAGAAAGATCATCCATCATAATCATACTGCATTTAAACTGGGATTTGTTCTCTTAAATGAAACGCATGTTCAAAGGTTTCCTCCTGCACTCATGGCCTGGAAATGCAGATTTTTTCCCTGAAGAGATGGGGGTGAAATGTCTCCAGCTTAAATATACGAACGTTGTGTAATGGAGACCATTACATACGGCTTAGATCCCACAAGAGGAGCAGTGATAACTTCTGTCTCCTAAGTAGGATATAAACCATATTTAATTATTATCCTTTTATATGGATTCTATCAATTTCTGCATATTTAAGGAAAGCAGATCAAGGAAAACTTTTAGTTAAGCTATAAAATATAATTTTCATTTCATGGCTTCTGTGACTACATGAGAGGAATAAAAATGGAATTAAAAGGGAGGCTTAAATTTACTTTCATGAAAGTCAAGTATTGAAGGAATGGGCCGCTACCTGACGCCAACGCACGTTTCCAGGTTCGTAGTTAGCCTGGTTTCTGGCTAATTACACTACACCCCTGTCTCCAGCATTTCCACTAGAGTCGTCCTGCTGTGGTAGCCGTAGGAAGATTAGATCTTTTAAAGGAACCTGACTTACCAGCTTCTTTAAAACACAAACAAGTTCAGGAATCCAATGTGGAATTTTTATAGGAGCTGAACTCCATCCAATCTCAGAATACTAATAAAATTCAAGGGCTTGTTTTTGCACATCCCTAAGTATAACACTTAATGTGCTGTTGTAACTTCCCAGTGCTCGCTTGTCTAATAGGCACCGAATCTAACAGTTTTACAGTTTGGGAAGACTCAGTGCTAGAAAAATGTCAGGCAAGTCTAATGAGCTTTCAGATCCCTTGGTTTGCGCTGGAATTTAATTTAAAGTTAAAATGATGTTTTAACATGTTTGCTTATACTTGACTAAAGAGGATTCATTATTTCAATGACATAACCTCCAGACAATGTTCTGGGAATTGATTTAAGATGTGGTGGTAATTCCAACAGCCTTAATGCAGAGCTGAACATCTGTAACAACATTTTACTCAACTTTTCATCAGCATTCTGTTTTTAAGCAAAAGCAAGGCAACATCTTCTAGAAACACTGGCCAGAACTCTGGGCTCACTTCAAGATGATCATATACTTTCCTGGATTTTTTTAAAAAGAGAAATCCCTCTCTTTATTGGCCTAGTTAGCTTGCAAACACTGTGTCAAGGTTCACCAATGCCTCTCTGTGGGTACTTCGAGTAAAATGGGGCAACAATTCCAACTTTCCTAAGTAGTCCAGTGCTAACCCATGATGGACCCAATGCTCAGCTCCAGCCTGGGGGCACATTCCTTTTTCCCTGTTTCCTCAACAGGGTTTAGGGGGATGATGCCCTTTGAGACTTAAAGATGAGTTTGTTGGCTGCAGTTAAAAAATAGTTCAAAGCAAATTAACTCGGAAATGTAATAAAAGGCAAACAACCCACAAACATGAGTCAACTGGCTATCTCCATTACGTTATTAATCACATCTGGAGAAACCCACATCTGTACACACTTAGCAGATCATTAGTAACGTCATATTCACACTGGAATCACTCAGAGTAAGAGGCATGCAAAGTGGCTTGAACGCAAATGCATCTAGCTAACAGGGCTTCCGACTGAAATCTCGTGCAAGCTGCTAGTTTGGGGTTAGGGTAGTTTTAATGATTATTTATTGTTTTTTTATGGGTTTTCTCTTTGGTATTTTGCTGCCCAGCAAGCTAAATGCATGCTGAAATCCACAGTAGTACATCTTTCTTCTCCCACTGAGCTCAGCATGTTAAAGTAGAACATGGAGGGGTGCAGTTATTAAAAATTGGGATGGATTCCAAAACTCCTTCATCTGGCTCGGTCACAAGCCGAGAATTGTGAGTTGTGTTCTTGAACTCAAATGGGTCTTTGGGATAGCGTGATCTAGCTCCAACCTTGACTGCCAAACAATAACAAGAAAAGGAAACCGAAATTAATCCTTGGTGAAATTTTTCATTAGAAAAGTTCCAAACCAGTTTTAACATTGACTAGAACCATAGTCTTAAATTAAAATGGAAGTTTCCTCCCTCACAGCTGAATTGCAGGGTTTTTCTTTTCTTTTCCCCTGATGACTTCTTGAAATTCTTTTTGCTGTGTTATGTCATAGACATCAGATGGGATAATACGTCACAGACAATCTTGGGTGTGTTATCATTTCCTCCAACATACAGAGCTCCCTTCTCCCCTATGACATACACAGGCACAGAAAACTCAGTTTTGCAGGAAGACCAGACCCATTATTCTCCTGAAACCTGCTAAAAATGCATCCTACTGAATAATCATTATACCCAACTCATCAACCCTCAATGTGAAACTCTCGCTTTCATCTCAAACCGCTGGCTTGGTCAGCCCCCTTGGCTGTGATATCGCCGCCTAACTTGCATTAAGTGCCAGGGGTTTGCCACTCCTAGGAAAGGGAGATGTGTAGCATCTCCTTGTATCATGAGTGACATCAGTGAAAATCGGGTGTGTGTTTTCAGCCTTGCAGGACGTGAATGTTGTTTTACTGAAAACGGCAATTTATGAAATCGTTGGACTAGAGATTGAACAGTGTGCTTCCTGTTTCCTGTGGGTTTATCAAACTTCTCATCCCCCCAAGAAAAATCATGTAAGTCATAGGAGTACAGTCATTTTGCAATAAAGTAATTCACAATGGACAAAACTTCCAAGCTGAGCCAACCTCTCTCTAGTACAACTGCTTAAGACTTTCACCAGGAAATCTGGGCTAGTTAACTCCGAGGTCTTACAATGTGGCCAGGAAAGAGCAATCCCTGGGTTGCAGCACAGAACGGCACCCTTTTTACAGAGGGAAGTTTCCTGTCTTACAGTCATAGACTACCAGAATCCTGGCTGTCTGTCACTCAAACCAGACCGGTGAGAGGGTATGAATATTTCCACAAGCAATGAAGGCAAAACAACAAAACAAAAAGAACAAGAACAACAAATGCCAGATAAATAACCCATACTGTGAGTTCGGTCCTGTAACTGCTGTAAAGGAGCACTTGACTATTTTTTTAGCATGAATCTCCCAGTGGGGAATGCCATGGGCCCATCAGTGAGGTAGTACAGCTAAGATAAGGGTAAGACAGGCATCGCAGCCAAGTTCTACGCCTACAGGGTCAGTGTGCAGCTCGAGATCAGAACACAGGGAAGTTAAAGCGGGTATATCCTCTGAATTAGAGTTTCAGGTCTGACCACCTTGGGACAACATATATCACCAAGAAGTTTGGTGAAGACTTTGAGGTATTATTGATAAAATCAATCCAAAAAAAAAAAAAGCTTACTTGTTTTGAAAGATCATGGTGAATATTAATACACAGATAATTAAAAAATGAAGGATGCTCCCTGTCAAAAGCAATGCCAACAATAATAATAATATCACCAACACAATATATATATAACTCTCTATAATTGAACCATCACTTTACCATATACATTATCAGGCAGGGTAATTTCACAACTTCTAGCTGAGAAACAGCAAATGCATTTATTTGGAAAACCTAGAGGATGTAGGCAGGAAACAACAACGACCTGTTATTATGTAAAACGAGGGTGGAAAGAATCTCCAAGCTGCCAGAGCCCAGGCACAGGGAGTAGCACCCCACGGTAGGCTGAGGGGGCAGGGAAGGGGAGGTTTGTTGGAGGTTTTTCCTTTCTGGCTTTTGTGGAGCTAACAGGAGAATGGGGAGGGAGACTTTAAGGAACAATAGGTTATGTAGAAGTTAATCACAGGGTATATTTCTGGCCCTGTTCACTGCCTAGGAAACCTGAATTGTGTAAGTTTGAGTCCATCAACACAGAGTAATGAGAGAATTCAGCTCCTACATGGGAGAGAGAAGAAATACGCTACAAATATATGAACAGAATCCACACGACCTGGATTGCAATGTTCTCTACAGAAATACTGTGGCCTAACAGATCTTCGAGAATCAAATTTGGTGGATTAGATGTACCTGCTGTACTCACACACCCCATCCCAGACCATAGCCTCATGTTCTATATGTATCCCGGATAGAGTCCAACATTCATCAAAATCCCCTGTATCTGGAATCTTAGCTAAAATATCTTTACTAAAAACTTGAGCTGTCATTATAACCTGCCCAATGCTCTTGCCCTGCTCAGTATTTGGTAGAGAAGTCCTTTTGAAGATCTGGTTGCCTTTGGGTCTTTTCTTTCTTCTTTTCTTAGAACAGACTGTCTCCATCACCTCAAGGGCAAAGAAGAGTCTCAAGCAAAGATCACTCGGTACTAGCTTCTCAGAGATGAGACACAGAAAAGAACAAGGGAAATCTAAAAGCGAATACACAATGGAAATGAGAAATGCAAGAATTTCTTTGAATTATCGCCATGGAGTTTGGAGATTGGGAAGGTAGTAGAAGGAAACTTTTACTTTGAATCAAACAGAAAAAAATTGTGCAAGAGTTCAACCCAAACAGCCTCTTCTCAACTTTCCTTTCCTTCTCTCCTTCTGCCCTACTCCCAACGCCAACAAGATGGCAAAGACTCTGAGGCCAAAAAGCGTACCTGACTCTTTCTCGTAGACCTGACACATGCAGTACATGTTTGTGGGGCTAAGTTGCAGAATAGGGATGAAATCTGCCAAGTTCCTGGCACCAACAGCTGCCTTCTTTCTTTTTATATTTCTCAAGTTCCGGGATCAGCAAACTATACTCTGGAACATATCTCTGTAAAGCTTATGAGCTAAAAATAGTTTGTACATTTTTAAATGGTTAGGGGGAAAAAAATCTAAGATGAATAATATTTCGTAACACATTGAAACGATATGAAATTCAAATTGCAGTGGCTCTAAAGAAAGTTTCTCATAACATGGCCACAGTCGTTTGTTTACCTGGCATCTATGGCTGCTTCCACTCTACAACGCAGAGTCGAATAATTGCGATTGTGACCGTGAAGCCCACAAAGTGTAACATATTTACTAGCTGGTCCTCGATAGCCAAGGCTTGCTGATGTATGTATCAGCAAACCTTGGCTATCTCATGTACCTTCTCACATTGTCCTAGCTTTCCAGTTTTCAAAAAGGACAATGCTCTCCCCAGTCTGCCGAGACAGCCAGACAATAAAAGCAACACACACGGAACTCACTTCAAGTGCACAGCTGTGGGGGATTCGGGAGGGATGGAGGTAGTTCAGAGACTTGAACGTCCTTCCCACCCAACCTGCTATTTGTCCTGCAGAACCCCTTGTACTGGGGGAGACCAGTCAGGTGAGTTTCCCATTTTCCAATGCAAGCTAAGTTAGATTCATCCACTGTGCACGTCGATAATGAAGGCAAACCGCATCCACCATTCCTTGGAGCTGTCAGTGTGTGCTCCAAGCCCACCGAGCAAGAGCCCATCCAAGACAAAAGATTAAACATTAGACTAGATCTGTTGAAAATATACAGTGTCAACCTTTCCCCAGTTAGCTCAGAGCGATATATAGATGATTATTTCAACCGTCAGCTGCCGCATAGATTTAAAGCCCTGTACAGTAACTCCTGGATTCATCTGCCCCTTGTCAAACTTGCACAGCTTTACTTGGAGGATACATGGTGTGGCAGTTTCACTGTGAATCCAGAATGATCCAGACGGCTGCTGTCTTTTTGTTAACAGGAAGCCAAACTGATGAGTTTGTAATGCATTTCTTATCAAAGGTAGTTTCAGAAAAGAAAATGTGCCCCATCAGTTTGGCTAGAATTTCACATAGACCAGATTATGGGCTTAATCAGAACATCTCTGAGATTTTCTTGAGGAAATAGATAATTCTGCATCCACCCCATGCAAATCACTTTATGCCAATGAATGATATATTTATGAATTTATAATTATCCTTGATTTTCCCCCCTCCCGCAGTATACTTAATAAAAATCATCGCTAGAGCCTACAAAGCAATGGTTCTTAATAGATACAAGCATGCTAATATAGTTTTTAAAGTTAATGCTGATCTTTTTGAGCTGTGTGTCTAAAATGATCATTGTGAATAAAGGGATTGTAATTTTCAACTCGTATGTTTAACAAAGACAAAATGGACTGTAATGGAATTTGTGGAGCCTGTAAAGGAACTCTCTAATATAGTTTATTATCAAATAGATTTGGATTTACTGTAGGACAAATTGGGTCCCTCTGAAATGTATCAAGAGAAAATGCCTGTAAGGTACCGAACACTGTTCCTGGTGCACATCAAGTGTTCACATAGATGGCAGAGGTGCCATTTGTTATTCTAACCCCTACTGACTTGTGAAATTCCGTACTTAAATGCCAGCATTAAAATCGCTATTTATCCTGTCTTTATTTTAAATTCTGACATTATATCCATCATGGATATTTTTTGCATTTTGATTTTTTAAAAAACTACTGCATTGAACTATTATTTTTCTTGATGACTGAGGTTTTTGGTGCCCCTTAAATTTGGTGCCCAAAGCAAGTGCCTCGTTCTTCCCACTCTGGTCCCAGCCCTGCCCTGTCCATTTCTCAAGGGTGTTCTAGGTGCTGGTTCTGCCACCCTGCCTGTCATTACAGAGAAGTTACCTTAGTTTGTCTCTGCATGTGTGTCTATATGCTCCCTTGTTCCAAACTGGACAAGGCAAATATAAAACATGAATTATTCTTTTGATCACTTCATGCTGTTTGCATGAGATTGTTCAGGAAAATCCTTGCAAGAAAGGCTTCCTGGTGGATTTACAAATTGTCAGACACCCGAAGGAGTGGAGAAAAGATCATGCTGCCTCAGGAATCTGAGATTTGCCACCAGCCCAGGGTGAGAAACAGAAGAGAGAGAAAGGGTCAGGTCTCTCCCGGACTTAATTTCACAGCTCACATCAAATTCTCCTGCTGAACACAATATTGATTTACATTTCCACTTTGGGGTAAAAGTTTCTATTTGCTTATATGTGTTGACTGAATTGTTACCTTCCTTCTCTTTTTGTTTTTCTTCCCCCTAAACAGCTTCAAATAAACATGACTGGCAGAAAAATGTCAATCATATTTTCATTCCCATTGTTACTTTGCTGTTTACGTTTTTAGAATTAATGCTTGCCCCAGTGATTCTATTTGAAGATCAGCCTAGAATCTAATTGTGTGTATGTGAAATTGTTTTAAGACGCTATACAGATAAGGACCATTATTATTATTAATATCATTATTATTATCTCATCCATAAACACCATATCTGCCATTGAGCCAGTTTTGTCAAGAGCCCCCTAGCATTCTAATATGTATTCCAGATGGTTACACTGATACTTTCTCTGAAACTCAGATAAAGGTAAAATGCATGGGTTTTTAGTGCAACCCAGGTGTACTTCATGGCCCGATGAAGAATGTCCTGTCAGAACACTTTAGAAATACTGTATGCTTTTAACCTTGGGAGGTAAGGACCAGTCTGGATTATGATTTTACACTAAACACAGCATTTAGTATATTTCTTAAGGGCACAGTCACCTTCTAAAGATGTTCTCAAACTATAAAATCATTATCTGTATTCTACTATAATTTATCTTCGGACATAGTCTCTGCAACATTTTAAAATGCTAGTGCACGGTGCGGCCCTTGCTGGTCAACACAGTTAGAGAACATGGTATGGAATGCAGAAGCAGGGCTGGACAAGGTTTAGGGGTGAGCAGACCTCACCCTCTTTGGGCTCAAGGCTATACTAATATGCAGACCCAGAAGCACCCAGGTCTGCTGACTTCTAATCCACATCATTTGCTGTCAGAATTCTGCCCGTGAGGATAGCATGAGGATATGGGCTTCTAGAGTCAGGGCAACCGTCCAAGTTCTAGCTCCAACTCTCATTAGAGCTCTGATCTCAGACAAGTTACTCAACACCCTAATGTCACAAGATCCCTGCTGGACAGATGAGGACACCAAGATCTGGAGATGCTGTGGGATAAATGAAGATAACCAGCGGCCACATGCTGACAGTCTGAGGACAAATACTGTCTTGGTGTGCTCTGCTTGACACCACCCTGCCACTGCTCCATTGGACCTTATATGCAGGACAATCTTTAAGTCTGAAGATTATCCATAAAAATCTGGGTTTCTCACTTCTGTCTTAAAATCTTGCAGAAGAGAGGGAACTTTCCTCAACATAATAAAGGCCGTATATGACAAACCCACAGCCAACATTGTCCTCAATGGTGAAAAACTGAAACCATTTCCACTAAGATCAGGAACAAGACAAGGTTGCCCACTCTCACCACTATTATTCAACATAGTTTTGGAAGTGTTAGCCACAGCAGTCAGAGACGAAAAAGAAATAAAAGGAATCCAAATCGGAAAAGAAGAAGTAAAGCTGTCACTGTTTGCAGATGACATGATACTATACATAGAGAATCCAAAAGATGCTACCAGAAAACTACTAGAGCTAATCAATGAATTTGGTAAAGTAGCAGCATACAAAATTAATGCACAGAAATCTCTTGCATTCCTGTATACTAATGATGAAAAATCTGAAAGTGAAATTAAGAAAACACTCCCATTTACCATTGCAACAAAAAGAATAAAATACCTAGGAATAAACCTACCTAAGGAGACAAAAGACCTGTATGCAGAAAATTATAGGACACTGATGAAAGAAATTAAAGATGATACAAACAGATGGAGAGATATACCATGTTCTTGGATTGGAAGAATAAACATTGTGAAAATGACTCTGCTACCCAAAGCAATCTACAGATTCAATGCAATCCCTATCAAACTACCACTGGCATTTTTCACAGAACTAGAACAAAAAATTTCACAATTTGTATGGAAACACAAAAGACCCCGAATAGCCAAAGCAATCTTGAGAACGAAAAATGGAGCTGGAGGAATCAGGCTCCCTGACTTCAGACTATATTACAAAGCTACAGTAATCAAGACAGTTTGGTACTGGCACAAAAACAGAAATATAGATCAATGGAACAGGATAGAAAGCCCAGAGATAAGCCCACGCACATATGGTCACCTTATCTTTGATAAAGGAGGCAAGCATATACAGTGGAGAAAAGACAGCCTCTTCAATAAGTGGTGCTGGGAAAACTGGACAGCTACATGTAAAAGTATGAAATTAGAACACTCCCTAACACCATACACAAAAATAAACTCAAAATGGATTAAAGACCTAAGTGTAAGGCCAGACACTATCAAACTCTTAGAGGAAAACATAGGCAGAACACTGTATGACATAAGTCACAGCAAGATCCTTTTTGACCCAGGTCCTAGAGAAATGGAAATAAAAACACAAATAAACAAATGGGACCTAATGAAACTTAAAAGCTTTTGCACAGCAAAGGAAACCATAAACAAGACCAAAAGACAACCCTCAGAATGGGAGAAAATATTTGCAAATGAAGCAACGGACAAAGGATTAATCTCCAAGATTTACAAGCAGCTCATGCAGCTCAATAACAAAAAAACAAACAACCCAATCCAAAAATGGGCAGAAGACCTAAATAGACATTTCTCCAAAGAAGAGATACAGATTGCCAACAGACACATGAAAGAATGCTCAACATCATTAATCATTAGAGAAATGCAAATCAAAACTACAATGAGGTATCATCTCACACCGGTCAGAATGGCCATCATCAAAAAATCTAGAAACAATAAATGCTGGAGAGGGTGTGGAGAAAAGGGAACACTCTTGCACTGTTGGTGGGAATGTAAATTGATACAGCCACTATGGAGAACAGTATGGAGGTTCCTTAAAAAACTACAAATAGAACTACCATATGACCCAGCAATCCCACTACTGGGCATATACCCTGAGAAAACCATCATTCAGAAAGAGTCATGTAGCAAAATATTCATTGCAGCTCTGTTTACAATAGCCAGGACATGGAAGCAACCTAGGTGTCCATCATCGGATGAATGGATAAAGAAGATGTGGCACATATATACAATGGAATATTACTCAGCCATAAAAAGAAACGAAATGGAGGTGTTTGTAATGAGGTGGATGGAGTTAGAGTCTGTCATACAGAGTGAAGTAAGTCAGAAAGAGAAAAACAAATACAGTATGCTAACACATATATATGGAATCTAAGGGAAAAAAAAAAAAAAAAGAGGTCATGAAGAACCTAGTGGCAAGATGGGAATAAAGACACAGACCTACTAGAGAATGGACTTGAGGATATGGGGAGGGGGAGGGGTGAGATGTGACAGGGTGAGAGAGTGTCATGGACATATATACACTACCAAATGTAAAATAGATAACTAGTGGGAAGCAGCCGCATAGCACAGGGAGATCAGCTCGGTGCTTTGTGACCACCTAGAGGGGTGGGATAGGGAGGGTGGGAGGGAGGGAGATGCAAGAGGGAAGAGATATGGCAACATATGTATATGTGTAACTGATTCACTTTGTTGTAAAGCAGAAGCTAGCACACCATTGTAAAGCAATTATACTTCAATAAAGATGTTTAAAAAAAAAAAAAAAAAAAAAAATCTTGCAGAAGACTAAGCTCGCATTCCAGGAAGGGAACTGTCTCAGGGGACATGAGCTTACCAGCTGCTCAAATAACCCCAGGCTGCCTCCTGGACCCCCCAGTCATATGGCAGGTACCCCATGGTAGCATCTCTGGCTCTGACTCCAATGGCACTCACGTGTGCTACCCCTGAGATGAGGATTGTAAGGCTGGAAGATCCCTCTACATACGTCAACTCATATTGAGCTGCGGTGAAGGTAGCGGTTAAGCACCCAGGCCTTGAAACCTGTGAGCTGTTAGGTCTGAACCTGGGTATTTGGTAAATTGCCTAAGTTCATTTTTCTCACCTATAAGATGGGAATAATCAGAGTACTTTCCCGAGAGGGTTGTTGTGAGGATAGAGTGAAAAAAGTGAAAAAAAGAGAATAGATTGAAAAGGGCTTAGAAGAGTTCCTGGCAGGCTCTTGATAAATGTTACCCATCATTATCTTGGCTTTGAGAAATCAAAGCAATTAGAGCTCTCTGTCATCGGATCCTTCTCCACAGTGCCAATCTGCTTTCTTTTGACTTTGTTCTACTCAAATGGGTTCACAATCTCTCCTCTGCCCCAAGCAACTGACCCAGTATCCAGGCGCTAGAAGGGGGTGAGATTCACCACCCCCATCCCCGTTCTCTGCATCCTGTTCGATGGTCACCTTTGTCCCATATTGCATATGGTCCCAAGGAACTGCTCGGGTCAAAATAATTAGGCTATGCCAAGTGTCATAAAAACAAGAAAAGCCAGAAAATGTTTAATGGGCCTCAACTGAAGAAGGCTGGGACTGTTCAGAGCAATAACAAATGAAAGTCAGACGGAAATGTGGAGAAACCCCACTGTTCCCTCTAAATTACAGGAAATTCATGCTGCCTGCTTGTGAGGGGCTTTTTCCCTTCAGTTTCTGGTGGGAGGTCATGGGGTTGGGGCACGTACTTGGGAGGTGATGGGAGGGGCAGGGGGATGATGGGATAGAGGGGTAGCAACTCCTCTATTCCTTCCCAGCAGATCTTCCTTTTTCCTCCCTACTCTATCCACCCATCAAGAGACCCATCCACCCATCAAGAGACAGGTTAGCCTGCTTCCTCGGGAAGCCTTCCCAGATGAGTGTAGCAAGGTGGAATCCCTCCTTTCTTTAAAGTGCCTTGGCACCTCTCATCTCACACACCTCTGACATCTCATTTTTTTTGCATTATAATTTGTTTTCCATTTCCACGTGTCCTCCCCAACTAGACTTAGAAGTTCCTTTACGTGGTCTCCCCACCTCTGAATCTCTCAATAGTGCTGAGCCCTTAGTAAAGTTCCTAAGAAATAGTTCCTAGCTGCCAGAGGTGGCATTGCAGAGGGAAAACGCACAGCCTAGTAGTGAGGAGCTCTAGGGTCTAGTCCCGGCTTAGATCAAATGTGTGGCCTTGGCAAGACTCTTCCCCTTCTGGAGGATTGGCATTAATTAAGCGTAGGAGTTTTTCAGCTCTGCTCTGTAATGGTTCCGGGCTTAATGTTCTCTTCTGTTACTTGACAGATATCATAGGAACCAGCCATGGACTGAAGGCCTCATAACCCTACAGCCACAAATAATTATCCAGAACTTCCTACCACACTCAACCCCAAAGCACTACCGAGTAGGAAAAGCAGGATTCCTGGTCCAAGGAAAGTGTGGTCCAGCTCAGTGGTTCTCAACTCTGCCTTTCTATAAAATGGATTGGAGAACTCTACAGAACACCAGGCCAATTCAACACAAATCCTGAGGGGTTAGGGGCTGGGCATTGCTTTTTCTTTTTTTTCAAACATCTTTTTAAAGATGCACAATAAAAGAGAACCACAAGGCTAGCTGGAGAAATGAGACAACTGCATTAAAGATGCAGGTATATCTATATAAAATTCACAAGTTATATGAAATAACAGTATGAAAAGTGTTGCATGATAATGTCAGGTGAGGGCTAAATGAAATGTCGTAGATAATAAGTGCTAGTAGGCCTGGGTGGTTAGGGAAAATAAGACTGGAAACAAGAGTTGGATGGAGAGAGATGTCAGCCTTATTCACTTGCGTATCCCCAGAACCAAACATAGGGCCTGGCGTGCTGGGACCCTTAAGCCATGATGCTGAATAAACTGGGTTGGGGGCAGCAAAGGGTGGGAAGGGCATGCTAGGTGGAGGCGGCAGCTGGAGCAAAGGCAAGGAGGTGGGGAGGCACTAAGCTCAGGAACTATAAGAAAAGCAGTTTGGCTGGAGCAGGAAGGTTTATTTGAGGGCATAGTTGGGGGATACAGGGGGCAGATACTGTAAAGCTTTAAATTCCAGATGGCAGAATTTGGATAATTCTTGGTAAGAATCTGAATCCTCTGAAAGTTATTTTTCCTTCGATTTCAATACTCAGATTCAGAGAGGACAGTGGGTGGTTTGCATCGTGGAAAAGTCTATCAGAAATCCCCCTAACTCAGCCCATTTCCTTTCCGGCCAGTTCAAAGTTATAAGGGTCCAAGATAAGATGCACACATATGTGCGTGGTACTAATAAGGAGGAGGACGCTGGCAAGGGTCCAGTTCCATTGGAGGTCTCGATTTTATTCTAGAGAGTATATTTGGCAGGAAAATAAAGTTATTTAATGCCTGGGAAAGGGGTCTGTGAAACTCACAAGGTTGCTTCTTCATAGCCCAGCCAGGTAAATCCAACCTTTACACTGGGATGGTTATTTCCTGTCTTCAACTACTCACGTTGGTCCCACTCCCTATAAAGAGAACTGGAAGGGAAGCTGTCAGCGTTTGGCTTTAACAAGAAAACTGACTGCAGTCAATACTTCAAAAAACATTTTCAACAAAACCAGTGCTTCCAAGTGGATTCACCGAGAAGGAATGTTCCCCCCCACAATGCTCGACTCCTTGATTTCACCTAACCAATAACACTTCAGGATTTTCTCTGTCAAAAGCATATAAATGAATAAAATAAGAACGTACATGATGTCATCTGGATCCTTAAACTGCACCCTTTAGCCCAGTATGCCTAGAAAAAGTTTTTAAAAAAAACTCAAAAGAGAAAATTCCTATTGGATACCCAAAATTAATGGTTTGGAAATTTTAACTTACAACACGAGTAAAATATTTGCACCCAAATTTCTTTATGGTCTGATAGGTAGCATTTAAGAAATTAAGAAAGTAAGAAAGTAAACAAAAAAGTAAGTAAGAAAGTAAGTACAATTAAGAAAGTGAACAAATATAGGAGTCATCCTAGAATGTATTTTAATTCTCCCCTTTCATAACCTCAGCAAATCCACTGTCTCCTAAACAGGCCATGTTTATAACCAAACACTCTGTTTAAAAGCAGTACTGTAGGTTAAAGGAAAAAAAAAAAAACAACTTAGTAAAAAGATGTAGTTGTGTCTTTAAAGAAATTTAAAAGGTTGAAGAATGACCTGTGCGTGGATGAAAAAATAAATAAATAAAAGTAAGTTTTGCTTGTATATTTGTTTTTTTTCACTCACTGTTGCCCAAATTGACAAGCTGATCAGTCTTTGTGTGGACAACCTTATCGAAAAAGAAAAAGAAAAAAACCCAAAAACCTCTGATCCTGTTTGTCAGAAATTTAGTTCTGGCCTAAGGAGAAAAGCAACCTTCTTTGGTTAACTTGGATTCTAAAGTAATTCTTGATGAAAGAGCATTACATTAAAATTATTTTTATATAGCACACTAATCCAGTACAAAAGCCCCCTTTATAAAAATTTCCCTCGTTTTCCTGGTATGGAATGAAGCCTAGGGAATTAATCTGTATAAATAAACAGTAGTTAAAAATGCGACTTGTCACATAACAATGATCAGATGGCAGAGGTAATCCAGTCTTAGGGGTGAGATTCTGGTATTGTGTAGTTACCTTTTTAAAACAGTAACATTTATTTAACTAGGACTTGTTCCAAATGAGCATTAAATCAAGCAAGTTGAATTTAAGGAAATCTTAGCAATTAAAAGGTGTTGTCTTATTGGAGAACTATCTCCTCAACAAACAAATGAACATAGTTTTAGACATTCACTGTAGAGAACTAAAGGAGAGAGAATCTGGAAAAGAAAAAGCAGAGAGTAGAGGTGGGGGTAGGACCTAGAGTAGTCCAGGTAGAAGGTTTCATTTATAGAAGAGCAGCGCCACCTGCTGGTAGATTCGCATTTCGAGGCCCTCTGCAGTTTGCTGGCCATCATCTATCTTGCAATCTTTGCATAAATATACAGCAGTATTTCTCAGCTGCTGTTATACATAAGAATTTTATTACCAGTCGGCAGATTTCTAACACACTGGTTGCAGTTTAATAATGCTCTATTACCTGAAGTATGGTTATATAAAAACCTAGAATGTTAACTGTTGATAAACTGATTCTAATACGTAAAGCACTATAAGTCACCCAGTAAATATCCAAATAAATCAAAAGGGATAGTTCTTTTCCCTCCAACAACATGTTATTAAACACCTCAACTTGATCGCTTACATAAAAATAATGTTCATACATTTCGATGTACTAAGAAATCAGGAAACGCGCATTATAATCTTACCAACTGAGAGCTTTCCCTTCATTTACAATTTAGACGAAGGTGTTTTTGCAGAGAATATTTCCCCCTGTCTTTAAAAACTGTACTTGAACCAAGGTGTCATTTAGGGAATTTTCTCATATAACAAAACCTGAGTTATAAATAACTAAGATTACATCTATAAAATGTTATATTTTTTAAATGGCAGTAGAGGAGCCATGGAGCATATAAGTCACTGATAGAGTGAGCAAAGAAACAGTAGCTGTCATTTTTTCAGAAAAAGATCACACAAACGCGATAGCAAAGGAACACAATAAAAGGAAGAACAGGAGTGTGATAGGTGACTCTGATTATATCTGCAAAGGAAACTGTGAAATAAATTAACACCCAAGCACCCAGGAAAGGCATACTGTAGCTTCACTGCAAGTGATCGCTATGCAACAGAGAAGGCTGGTGATTTTGTAAGAACAGAAACAAGGTGTCGGCTGCGAAATCTGGTGGTGATAACTAATGACCATACTACCGACAACTCTGATTTGATCTCTAACAGAAAAAAATAAAAAAGCATTCTATAGGATAGATGTATACAATAGGAATCGGATTTTTCATTTGAAACGAATAAACCCCAAATGGGATCAAAGGGCCCGGTAAGTGAAAAATGACAGTTCCTATGTGGCCCTGATTTGATCTCAAGCAAAACGACCATGCTGATAAGAGCTTAAGAAGAAGGTAGGGCCGTTCTTGGATTGTTATTGGAAGCGGGTGAGTGCCACTGCCCATTCAGCTGATGGGAAGCCCACTCTAATTTCAAGAAGTTATTGAGATTTAATCTCTAACAACTACAATGAAAAAGATTGCTCATGCAGCAACCAAAGGGGCATCTCTTAAAACACACACACACACACACACACACACACACTCAATTTTGTTATTTCTGATGGAAACTGTGGAATCCCTTTACATTCCGTTCTTCCACCTAAGTTGGCTAAGGCATACGTGTTAAGAGAATCAAATGTCAGAGTGCTTCCTGTAAACCCAAAGCATCTCCAGTTGCTTATCACATGGGACTTGAAGAGGAGGGACTCAAGCATGGGCAGAGAGCATCTCATCTCCCACCTCAGCTGGTTCTGACTTGTGTGGAGAGACAGGGTTGCCAGGAGCAAGTTCAGGCAGATGCGGAGGGTGTGGGGGACTCTGGGAGCTTAGGGCTGTCGAGATTTGAGCTGGGGGCTTGCCCTGCCTCAACATAACTCCCAGTGGGTCAGCCAGTGTATCAGCACAGCAAGAGAAGGTCCCCGCAGCTGTCTGGGGTCTGAGTGATGAAAGATGCAAGCCCGGCCTGCAGAGCAGTTGGGATAAATTCAATTAATGGGGAGTCAGAGTTGGATGAAAGGAGCTTGTTTGAGTTAGGAATGTATTGCGGACCTGAAGGGCAGAATGAGGTCGCTCTGGAAGGAGTAAAACAATGGGTTTGCCACGCATTCCTAACTCACACCTCTACCCACCCAGACGCAAAGACCCGATGACTTCTGGAAGGGAATGCGTCAGCACCCCCACATCCACCACAGAGCACCACGGGCATCGAACACGATGCCCAGCAGAAGCAGTGAAAGAAATGCGCTCTCTTCAAAAGAAGCAGTGGTTAATTCTAGACCCAGCTCTTCAAGAGTGCTCCAGCATTCAAAGGAAGCAGCTGTTCAGAAACAAGTGTTTTGGTCAAGATGGCACGAGAGAACAAGAAGCGAGACCTCGAGGCTCAAGATCCTCTTTTCTCTTGAGATATGTGCCTAATAAGCTATGGAAACATAATCCTGACACAGTGTGCATGTTATTCAGCAAATAGGTGTTGAATTCCTACTGTGCACCTTGGCTGCTGTGTGCAATACGTTGAGAGGAATCCGAAGACCGCTGAGAGTTGTCTGTGGCTTGTTGCTTACTTCTAAAAAGCCCAAGACGAAAACTGCTCTAAATGAGGCTTATAGGAGTTGTTACAGAATTACAGAAGAGAGATCCATCTGAGTTGGGGGGGTGGGCAGTCAAGAAGTCGTCACAGAGATGGCACCATTTGAACTGTGTGTTTAAAGCAGGAGTCAGCAAGTGTTTTTCTGCAAAAGTCAGGTAGTAACTATTTGGGGTTTCGTGAACCTTGTGCTCTCCATTGCAACTATCCATCTCTAGACCTGTCCTCACATCAGGTCTGCTCAAAGAAAGAGGCAAAGGCAGGGCGTGGCGGAAAGATTTGGGCACCGTCTTGACCCTGATCTTTGCACTAATCTTACTAATGGGAAAATCAACAAGGAGCAGAGCCCAACTGCTCATAAAGAAACTTAGAAAAGGTGACGATGTGAAGCCTTAACACCATCCAGACCTCAAAGATGGGTTGAGATCAAGACCACCATCAAGAAAAGAAATTTGGATAGCATTTAAAAGAAATGTTCTCTCTCCCCACCATCTGTTCCCCTCTTGTTTGCTCTCCGACCTTCATCTTCCGAAAACACACTGAACTAACTCCATGTCACTAGCTCTATGTCCATTTTAGAGATGGAAAAGTCATGAGATAGTTTCAGTAAGATGAGGAATGATGAGACACAGAGTCACAGTTGGTCCATGAGATAGGTCCTATTATTATCTCCATTTTACAGATGAGGAAACTAAGGAATAGAGAGGTTCTGGAGCTGGCCCAAAGCCCCACAACAGTAAAGGAAGACGTCTATTCTGGGATTGCCCAGATAAAATAAGAGGATGCAGGTGCCTTGAGAAGTATGAGGACTCATACATGTGTAAGGCATTACTCTTATTATAGCAGTCAGCATCCACTGAGCATCCATTTCGTGAACATATCAAAACATGACTGGGGCTTCCCTGGTGGTGCAGTGGTTGAGAATCCGCCTGCCAATGCAGGGGACACGGGTTCGAGCCCTGGTCTGGGAAGATCCCACATACCGCGGAGCAACTGGGCCCGTGAGCCACAACTACTGAGCCTGTGCGTCTGGAGCCTGTGCTCGGCAACAAGAGAGGCCGCGATAGTGAGAGGCCCGCACACCGCGATGAGGAGTGGTCCCCACTCGCCGCAACTAGAGAAAGCCCTCGCACAGAAACGAAGAGCCAACACAGCCAAAAATAAATAAATAAATAAATAAATAAATTTATTTAAAAAAAAAAAAAAAAAGACTGCACCAGGACTGATTTCAAAGTCCCCAGAAAACACACAAATCTCACCCCTTCTCTCTTTTTCCCTGCCCTAAGCTTTCCTAGAATTTCAGGCTTTAATTGCCAAGGAGATCACTTAATTCACCGCACAGTGAGGGGAATGGCTTGGGAATCCCCTACTATGATTCAGAGAAAAGACAGGAGATGTCTGCCTATCAGAACCCATCTTCGTCTTCATGGAAGAAATCCGTGAAGGAGTGGCCCTTCCAGCAACTAGCACCTTGCATATTTCACATCTGCGTGCCAAGACCTCCAGGCCACATGACCTGAGTCTGTACCTCATCCCTGTCTGCACTCTTAGCAAGTTTCATTCTGTCACTTTCACTGCACGTCTCTTTTCTCTGCAGGTCATTGTACCTCCCTTTTCAGTAACACCTGTTTAGGGCTTTGGCTTGGAAGCATCCCTGCTGGACGTGTTCTCTCAGTTGGTTATGTTACAAGCCATATGTGGAAATTTGCTCATCTGCACTGAAGAAATGGCCAGATCAACCTTGAGAAAGTGCAGAGAGCAATTCAAAGCCACTCAAAGGTAAGGGAATGCTTGATACAGCCTGAGAGAGGTCTGTGAGCAATCAAGAAAGCTCCCTGCCCACTCCATGTCTCGAGCAGAATACACAGAAAAATGACACAACAGAAAATATCCATGAGACACACAGCCTTCAGACACCTCAAGGTGGGAGGAACTGTCACTTGGGTGCTATACGATTGGATCTGCCCACCTCAAGTCAGAGTCAATGATCTTAATAGTCAAGAGTGGCCTCAAACGTGTCTCCGCAGTTTGGCAGGCTGACTTGGTCATCGGCAAATGGCTACGGCTCTTTACAAATGGGCCCCTTTTCTCATATTGGTCCCACCTGATGCATTATTATTTTTGTGCCACCCTGACTCACACGAAAGTGATCAGGTTCATCAAAATTAGTAAAACGGAATGCAAATGTCACAAGTCCTTGATTTTCTAGGATACATGCTCTACATACACATGGACACTTTGTGTGGTGGTATCCCTGTCTCTCATTTGAAACACTGGTGGGTTTTTGCCTACCGTTTTTTTTTTTTCGGTCTTTGTTTCTAGATCTTCTTTCCCAATGTTTAACCTTCACAAAGAATATGGATTGTACCTCCTAGTTGATAATTTTCAAGATCCCTCAGTTACGTCCTGGTTTTTCTTTTTCTCGCTACGTTATCCCCTGTGAATCTTCTTGTATCCTAATTGTGGGATGTCTCCAACTGGGATCCAAGAAGATTGTACTCACACACACTATATATATATCTATATATCTGTATCTATATCTGTATCTATATATCTATAAATACACACCCTATATATCTATATTTATATATACACACACACTATATGTATCTATATATCTGTATCTATCTTTATATCTATATATACCCACACTATATATATCTATATTTATATATGCACACACACTATATATCTATATATCTGTATCTATACCTTTATATCTACATACACACACACTATATATATCTATATATCTGTATCTATATGTACATCTTTATATTTCTATCTATATCTACACACACACTATATTGTAAGCGGCTTAGAAAGTTTTAGGAAACTTCACAGATCCGGGGCCATCCTGCTTCTGGCTGACCATCTATCCCTTTAACTAATGGCTGAGAATCCCTTCATTTATTCATTTTTTCACTCATCAAATATTTACTGAACTGGAATCCTTCAGGCCACTTCCTACTCAGGTATTCTTGCCAACATACAAAGCCCAGCCAAGGATTCTAGCATAGTACATTTCTGGCCTTGGAGGGAAGGCAGGCAGCTCCCAGGTCTTTTCTTGACTGAGTGCAATCCAACTGGCTCCAGCCCAGAAAGCTGGCAAGGGCCAAAAGGAAGATCACATTAAGGCAAGCAGTCAGCTCCACTCCCAGAAGACGGCCCTTGCAGGTACCATCTTGTGTGGCTCGAGCTCTGAGGAGCAGTCTTTCTCATTTCATTTCAAAGTCATTCAGTGCAGCTGATCATCCCTGACGCGGACCTGCCTCAAGAGCTCCTACTCTGGGTTTGCACAGGGTTTTCTCTGTAGCTTTTGGAGTATTTGGTGGTACTCACCCTGCCATGTTGAACGGGATAAAAGCAGGGCTTTCCGCTTTACTCCACGAGGCCAGAAGAATTTTTCTCTTGCTATTTCCCTTGGTTGTGGGAGGACAGCTCCTTCCGCGGATGACCAGATGACATGGTCAGAGAAGGAAGAGGCCACTTTGGAATCTTCAGACCTTTTCCCCAGCTCATCTGAGCTGGGGATCAGAAGAATGTCTCCTCAGAAAAAAAAATCTACCGGCTTGTCTAGAAGCTCTCTGCAAACCAGGCACTGACTATTTATAAAAAGGTCTTTTCGATGCTCTCTGAAATTTCAGCTGTGTGGGTCTGACAATGCTGAACTTGTTTCTGCCCAGTTAGATTCCCCTTGGAAAGGTGTTTGGCTAGGGAAGCAACACTCTGGTAAGCAAATGTAAGGATGGAGGATTCCTTGATTACCTAGTAATTCAACATGATGGACTTCCCCGGTAATCCAGGGGTTAGGAACTCCGTGCTCCCACTGTAGGGGGCGCGGGGTTGATCCCTGGTCAGGGAACTAAGATCCCACAAGCTGTGCAAGGTGGCCAAAAACAAAACAAAAAAAGAATGTTGGTTCAGGAGAAAACCTTGGAGAGAATGCCAGGAGTTGGCATTCTCAGCACACACGCTCCACCACTTCGAGGGAGCTCACGACTCACATGCTTTTCTGTGCTGTTTCAATGACCCCCTGGGGTCAAAGGTGTGCATAAATCTCCAGTCATGGGTGCTGACATACAGACACAATGAACGCAGATCAAATTCTTGTGCACAGAGAAATAAAAAGGAAAAGAAAATTGCTCCACGGTACTTAGAAATGCCACACGACTTCCTTGGATTTTGTGTGGCCGTACTTCACAGGAAATGTGTTTTGTATTTCCACCAGAGTCCGATGGTGGTTGGAAACAACAGCGGATTTTCAGTGAATGGGATGTGAAGCACTTTATTATTTTTTTCCCTCCACAGATGGAAGGAGACATGCTGTCTCCCTGAGAAAGATGGGAGGAGAAAGTCACCTTGCCATACACAGGGATTTAAAAAAGAATTCCCAGGAGCTCTAACTGAAGCCACCACAGGCAGCTCGAGCCACGACCCTCAGGGCTGGCCACATGCCCCAGCTGGTGGCCCTTGTTGCTTTGTTTCTGCCGCCCAGCCTGGTTCAAGGCCATTCGTGCCAGTGATTCAGAGCTGCCTGGCTCTGCCCCCATCAACACACTCTAGATGTGGGTCTTATTGGAAATGCAGAGGCTGGTAAGGGAAGAAGAAGAAATAATGGTTCAAAAAAAAAAAAATAGATGGAGTGGATCCCCAAGACCAGGGGCAGTGGAGACAGTCCAGTAGGTCTCCAGGCCCAGCCAAGATCTCAGGAAATTCTCCAATAAGACAACGACTCCACGGAGCCCAAATGGGAAGCACAATGACTGCTGAGTCAGCTGGGGAGAATTAAGCTCAAGAAATTTAACTAATGGAATTCAACCGCTTCAGCGCCATCAATTAAAATTTCTTTAAAATGATTTTAACTTCTTGGAATTGTATTTGGATAATGTGCTTCAGCTGGGAGTCCTAGAGGCCGTTAGATCGTCTTCCTTCCTCAGGCTTCTCGGAGCAGCTCACTCCTGCCTCCTCCTAGCACATGCCCCCCCAGTCCCCCCCGCTGGTCTTCTCCACCCTCACAGGATGGCTCCCAAGGCCCTCAGCTCCAGCCCCTCTTCCCAGAGCCGCCACTGAAGTCCTCCCAAAACAAAGCCTCTGTGGCTCATTCCCCTGATCAAATACCTTGAATGCTTTCTATTGTATTACGTGTGAATACAGTGCCATAACAGGGCCCTGCTCACCTTTCAAGGCTCCTCTCCCCTCACTCCCAGGCACAGGTCTTAAGCTCCAGCCAAACTGGGTGACCAGCTGTTAGACAGGAGGCTCCAGCCCTCGGCGCTGCCTCGAGCCCTCCACTGCCACGCCCTCTCTCGTGCTGTCAGGCAGGACACCCTTTGCCTCCCATCCTCCAAGGCACATCTGAACTGTTCTCTCCTGTGGGACCTTTCCTCTGAGGAGGAGGTGACCTCTGGGCCTTTGCACTGCCTAGCACTTCTCCCCCCTCTCTCACAACGCCCCCCACACTGTCTCCAGCTCTCAGGACTGGAATCCTCATCTTTCTTCTCCTTCCTTGGAGACAGACCGACATACCCATCTTCTTAAACTGAGTAAGGAAAAGAGTAACTCAGTTTGCCCCCTAGACTGAAGAACCAACCGTCCAGCCTATCCTCAAATGCCAGCCCCACCACTGACTCGCTATGTGACCCTTGGCAAGTCACTTAACGTCTCTGTGCCTCAGTTGCCTCATCTGTCAATGCACAGATGCCTCAGTTTACAGCTGCCTCAACGGCAAATAACAGTTACTACCTACCCCATGGTAAGGATTAAATAATATCTGTACAGGGCACAGAGCAGTGCCTGCAATGCAGCAAATGCTACGTGTGGGTTCAATTTGACAATAACAACAGTAACTAACATACACGTATCCACATACACACACCCCCTTGCAGGGCTGGCAGAGTCCCCTGCATACAGTAAGAGTAGACACTAAGTCTAGTCTTAACGTGAATGCAAGTTAAGCAGTTGGCCATTTCCCAGCATCACCACATAAGCCTCGGTTCCTAGGAATACACACACACTAACAGCAGAGGTGTCAACCTCGCCTCAGAAGAGGAAAGTAATTTTTCAGCAAATCTTAGTAGGCTTCACTCTTCTTTCCTCCTCACCGATGAGTATGACCTGTTTCTAATCTCTACATCCACTCTATTCGGAAAACGGTTCCCATTTACGCTGTTCTGTGCTCCATCGCTTCTAGGCTTAAATGCGAATCAAAGATCCCAAGCACTGAGAACTTGCCTGTAAGCACGCTGGCAAATGTCCTAAATTTGTTGGGCCAGATGACAAATGTCCACCTCAGATCAAGGAGCATCCAACTGAAATGATGGGCACCGTATGAGAAGGGAAGATCCCCAGGTCTGATTGAGACCAGAATGCTGCCAATCAACTGCTCATTTCCGTCTGGATGGGATTTGGAAGCAGGATGCGGTGCAGCCTAGGCCGCCGCCCGGCAAGCCTCTCTCCGATGGCTTTACACCATCGCTGGTCTGATGTTAATTCAAGACAATGCCCCCAGCGCATCACAACAAATTAGCCACAGACACGCGATAGCAATCAACTCAGGGCGCTGTCCTGAATGCGGGAATGTCCTGATTCCCTGTCTCCACGAGCTGCACGCTCCCACAGATGTTTCTAAAAGCCTCTTCCCAAAGGCCCATTTAGAGAGAAATTAAATGCAACTTTGACTTAATTAACGTTTTAAATGATAATGAATACAATGTAGATTCATGGGAGGCATTTACATTGTGTTGTAAAATTGATAAAAATTTAATAACTCTTTGTTAATAAGTTATGTCTCCCCAGACCCATAAAGCCTAAGGCGCTGCAAACTCCAGCCTGGGTCTAATCCAGGCTCCTGGTGCAGGTGGAGGAGGGAAGCAGAGATGGACTTGACATTTGCTCCAAGCCTGCTCTAATTCTAAACCTCTGCTTGTTCATCAGTACTTTATTTCATACAGTAAAGGTCAGGATTTGGGCTCAAGGCACAGCCTTGACAGGAAAGCTCAAGTGAAAGGCGGGCTGGCCCTGGCATCTGTCGCCTGAGATAGCAGGGGGTGGGGGGGATGGAGAGCTAACTGGCCACTTCTCCCCTCCTCCACGGAGGTAAGAGGCAGAGTCCACTGCCTGGTGGTAGAAGCTGTCAGGGTGAGTATGGTGACAACTGGCCACTGTCCTGAAATAAAAATGCAAACATAATTTCCATGTCACCTTGCATAAGGACTTCTGCCTAGCTTACTTGTGGCATGCCAACATCTTTTCTGGTTCGTCCTTGAGGAGCCCAGTCACTTATTAAAGCATCATATCCCTGGGGAGGGAGGTGTCCAAGTGACGGGGGTAAACACAGAGCACCCTTTCCTCTTTCCGACTTTTCTACTTCTTGTCTCCCAGCTCTGCTTCAAAGGACTTCTTGTGAAAAGTTGGCTGTTGTTTGCCTACTTTTCCCTTTCTCTTCCATCTACATGTGGTACCTCTTCACAGCATATTTATCTTAAAGAATTCAACTATTTTGGAGGAGGAAGAGAGTACAACGGGGTCTCAAAATGCAAGTCAATTACTTCACCTGACACTAGACTGAAAAAAATCCAGTTATTACGAATAAAAACATGGTTTGTTTGGAGCTCTTTAGAGATGGGCAATTAAAAGGATTCTTTTCAAAGGAAACTTTGTTCAAGCATGATGGCTGCCTTACAATGAGCTGACCACCATATAAGCAAGTAGGAAGGCATCGTGCTTCGTGTCACCCCGTTGCTGAATGTGGCTACCAGAAAATCAAAGGAGAGGCATTGGCTTCTGTAGCCTTGCCTTCTAACAACAAAAGTGCCCTAAGATGCCCTCCCAGGTCCATTACTCATGGAATGATTAAATGGTTGCCTAGGCCAAGTTGCCTTCCTGTTTTCACTTCCTGCAATGAAGTGCAAATGGCCAAATCAGGACACATGGGCCAAGGTAGCTAAAGAGCTAGGGTAGAATCCAAAGGGTGCTTTAGTGTTAGCAGCAGTAAATGGATATTGTGAGAGAGAGAGAGAGAGAGAGAGAGAGAGAGAGAGAGAGGTGGGAGAGGGAGGGGGGGAGAGGGAGGTGGGAGAGGGAGGGGGGAGAGGGAGGGAGCGAGAGAGGGAGAGAGGGAGAGAGGGAGAGAGGGAGAGAGGGAGAGAGGGAGAGAGGGAGAGAGGGAGAGAGGGAGAGAGGGAGAGAGGGAGAGGCACTGCACCAGTAAGCATGAGAAAATGGGAGAAACTGCAGACCCAGAATGAACAGGCTTTAAAAACTACAGGGAGAACAATGATTAAATTGATTTGCGCTGAGTGTGCTTTGCCTGTTTTCTTACTTTCTATCACTGATGGTGGTAGTGGGAAGAGAGAGTCTTTGTTTTCAAGGTCCAGAGTAAAATAAACAAATAAAATTTAGGACTGGGGAGCTTGAGAAAGTCGCCCAAAACTATACCTACAGAAAAGGACTGAGATAATTATGGGCTGTTGATTTTTAAAGGCAGCTTATTAAATTAAATCTCCCTGCAACAGGCACTGGAGACTGTCAGCACAGGGTGTGTCCTATTATAGACACTTTCCTAGAGCTATTTGCACTCCCTGCCCCAGTATCTGATTTTATGTACTTCGAGATGCCATTAGTTTAGTAGAGTGACTTTAGTTCTATTGACAATGTTAATTCTCTGCCTGTACAAACCAAAGGCTACTCGGGATAAGCTGATTTTTGCTTATTATCGGACAAGACTCAAGATTACACTAAACTGATTTTGGTATGTCTCCCTTCAACCTAATCGTATCGGACTTCTCCTCTCGACCGAACCATTGGAGTTGAATGCCTCCTTGTATTATATTTACACCCGAAAGAAAAGTCGTGCACCACTTAAAATTAGCTACAGTAGTTTGCAAGTGGGTGTATGTAATTGTGCAGGTTTAAACTATTAGTAAATTGAAAGGTTGGTGTGAGTGATCACACATGTCCTTTGGCTAAAACTATCTCCAAGTACAAGTTTAAAGATGTTTCTTTTTGAGCACATGATTAATTTGTTCGTGTCAGGGTTACTGATGGTTTGTGACCAGCATCATGTCAGGCAGTCCTCAGCAGGTCTGAATCAATAGGGTCTTATGTTGTCACTGCATCATAATTTTAATTGTCCCCTTTCTGTTAGACTTAGCAATCAGATATCGAGCAAGACTGAAATAACAAGAATAAATTCGGAACAGAGAAAAGGTACTATTTTACAAAATGATATGGAGGGGAAGTGGAACAGATTAGAACCTCAATCTATATTGATGGGTGTGTGGATGCTGCTAGCCATATATTTTTTATGTTTGACAGTATTAGAACATAGCTACCTGTGGAAAGTCTGGGGCCCGTACCATCGTAGCGTCTTTTAAGAGAGCTGGTACTTTTGCCCAGGATCATCCAAAGTGGAAACAAAATTGGAACGATCCAAAAATGATGCTCTGCACACCAATTCTAGCCCACCATATTGAATGATTCAGTCTTGCCAAAAATAGAATAGTCTTGGGATGAGTCCTTACTGGTCACTCTTTGCGTTACACTTCTCTTACTGCTTTTTAAGTCTTCTGTAAAGGAGTCCTCCCCTTCTCTGCAAATCTTTTTGTCAGCACAGTGTGGCCTGACATCCCATGAGTTCAACAGAAGGAGACAACCGTTAGAAAAGTATGTGACTTAGCAGCAAGGGGAACGGTGTAATGGGCCACACCTCCAAGGAGAGGTGCACGGGGCAGGCAGGGCTTGCTGTTAGGAAGCAGAGTTCTAAGACTGTGTGAACACTTTTAATATATTGCCACTCCTCTGGGAACTGGCTACTTCTCTTCCCACTTCAGAAAACACATAATGGGACTTTGTGTTTCAATTTACCGTCCCTCGAAAACGGAAATCTTTCCCCTTATAAGAAAAAAAAAAAAAAAATAGTAAAGAGGTAGACGAAAGGCAAAAGAGAAGGAATCGGACAGTCCCCAGAGCACACTGGCTCAACTGGGAAACTGCGACCAAAGCAAGCTCTGTAATAATATAATGACCTTTAATGAGTGTCTTGGGAAACAATACAGCCCCAGCATAAAAGACAAAGGGCAAAACCCATCACGGCTCCGCTGACACTAATTCAAAATGATTTTCAGAACAACTAAAGAATGTAAGAGAAGTAATCTGATCCGCCCATCTGACCTCACTTTGATTCAAGGGCGCTTCTCCTGCCATTTCTAATTGTCAAACCCTCTACGTTTCACATCTGCTCATATTTAATGAAAAGCCCACTCTCACCACTGCTCTTTGAGGCAACCAGCTCTGTCCAATGGGCACCACCCAACCCCACCACCAGTGAGGGAAGCCCGGGGATTGCTATTGGAGCTCTGCCAGAGGAATTCTGCGTAGACGTAGACATTCTTTAATTGGAGAAGAAGGGCTTATGTGGGCCCACGAAGGGGCTCAAATTGGAATGGATTTTTCTAACTTATTATTAATGGTCAAAGGTGAGTGGACTCACACAGGGATGGATGAAATCTGCTTTTGTTTGACGGAGTGACGACGGCGGGGAGACTGATGAAAACAGAGGAGGCAAACCCCACCCCCCCAAGCTGTCAGTACCAGTTACGCCTTCGACACACAGCCCAAAGCTCCACATTTTCCACGGTGGAGCTGATGCTGGAGGGGTAGAAAGACAGCACTCTCATGCCCAGGATGTTTCTGAGAAGACGGGACCATCCCACCCCAAGTTTTTCTCCTCCTGGCCTCCATCAACACTTGGATTAAATTGCAGAGCTGAGAAATCCCTCCAATTATGGTTTCTCCTGGATAAGATGGAAATTGCACACACTGGGTATCATGGGCCTCACGTAGGGGACAGAGATTTGCTGTGATTGGTATGGGTGGCTGGTGCCAAGACATGACCACAGGCCTTAGTTTAGAGCCTGAGTGGCTCCTTCCTTTTCTCCACTGGATCTCTGGCCAAGGTTTTAGAGCCTAGCGGTTATGTGAAAGTAGAAGTTGGGCCTTAGATGGGTAACCGAGGGGGCTGGTGCTTACATTCACCACCATCAATCAAAGAGATGTGGCCAAACTGGGCCACCACAGCTCACCCCTCCACTCCTCCTCCCCAGCTCCTGTCTTTGAACCTAGTGTCTTGCCATACATCGTAGACAAACAAATTCTTTGTATGGTTGTGACCGAGTTCACCTTGGTGGTGTCATATGAACCAGACAGAACTGTGATGAGAATAAAGGAGTAAGGGCATGTACGATGGCATGTGCAAGAAAGATTTAAAGGAAATTTCCTTCCTAGGATTTTAGGCCAATATGATGGGACAGTCCAAAATCCCTCGCAACACCACGTCTATTCAGTATCACTTTAAAAAGTGAATCCTGTCCCTTGGCACTGTTCTGATGGAGCAGTGAATCATAAATCAGAGACGATGATGATTCTCTGGTCCTAGATCGAACTTCTCCAAATGCCTCTAAGACCGCTCCAAGCACAATAGTGTCTCAGACCTGAACCATGATTTCAAACATCAGCACTGGGCATGGCACACTCCACTGCATACAGTAACGCGAGGGCTCCCTCAGCCCTGGACGCCCCATAGATCACTGCCACACAAGCACACCATGCTGGGACCGCAGGCTCTTTTCCCTCCTTGTTGCCAGTATAAATTAACTGCTGCTGGTGAAAATTTAGTTCAACCAGCTCTGGGCACTTGCAAGAAAAGAGAACGGATAATATGGTTACCAACAAACGTGGTGGCTGCTTTCAAGAGGAAGGGATGAACACAGAAGGATTGTCTTCTACCGCCCATGCTACCAAAAATGTGAAAATAAGGTGACAGCCATACTTTAAGGTATCCAAGGCCTCAAGCAAAGCACAACCTCTTCTGCCCTTAGAAGAGGTCCCTCAGTGACCAAGCTGGAGCTTTCAGTAGCATCACCCACGTACCATATCAGTAAAACACAAGCAAAGTCCATGCTGAAGACAAGGATAGTGCGGGGGGAGGGAAAGGTGCTCGGGAATCTGGTGTAGCTCAGCCTCGCCAGCTGCCACTGCAAGACCCTGAGAGACTCCTGAACACCTCCGAACTTGCGGGGGGCAAAGACTGACCCCAAGGCTGCACGATGGACTCAAGGAAACCACGATGCTTCTCGGCTTATGATTTTTGTTGTTATTTGGAATCACAATTGCTACAAGATACCTTAAACAGGGGGCTATATTTCTAGAAAAAAATGAAAGATATTAATGGACTGATCCTTTGAATGAGTCATCTTTTTGAGGGGAAGCTCTAGAAACCAGCGGTCTGTATAGGTTGGCAGATTCTTTTTCAGAGCATAGTAGGCAATCTGGCACTGGAGGAATGAGATACAGGTTAGGGGGACACAGTAAAAAAAAAAAAAAAAAATACCCATCTGCATTGAAACCCTGTTATATTTTGGAAAGTATCTAAGCTCACTAAAAGCAATTTCATGCCAGAGTTGGCTTGTTCTCTCTACACCGTTTTCCTTCCTCCTTTCGACCCAATCCGATGTCTAACCCCTTTCCCCAAATAGTAAGATATACATTTCCATGCATCTCTGTATCAATATAGTGTTTGATGTGCTTTCACATTAATTTCCAAGCATACTTATTTAAAGGAGAGAGGAATAATATCACTGGATTATAATATCACAGCCTGCACGCTCTTACAAGAAACACAACAAGTTCACAGAATAGGGAGGGAGGCCTCCCCAGCACGTTTACAGTGACACAGGCAGCGAGGGCAACACATCACCACATACACTGGGAGGAAAACATCAGCCCGACTGACTCACAGCACCACAGGACACGACACGAGACGGGGGTGATGCCACAGACAGCACAAACATGGAACTGTATGTGTTGGGGTTAAACTTACAGGCACGGAAAGTGGTGGAGCAATCATTAACAGAGACAGAAGAAAGTGGGAAGGCTCTCTCAAGGGTGTCCACGTTACCACGCACACGGCCTGACATGCACGAGCAGTCACGCTCAGAACGTCCGCAATCAAAACAACATGCCCGTCTCATTCTCTTGTAGATGGACATCTTGGCTATAACCATGGGGTTGGATGGGACGAGAGGAAGAGCGGTAGTTAATGGCAAGGTCACACACAGCAAGGCAGCTGGAAGGGAGCTGAAGGGATTGAACACAGGTCTTAGTTCACATTAACAGTCTTGACCCAGAAAAAAAATGCAGAGAGAACTGTTGGTAACACTTTGGTTGTACATTGGAAAAAGCAGAGAAAATATCAATTGCCTGTAGAGTCCCGCAAGGCTGTTGCATATTATTTTCCTACCCTGGGTAAAGCGGGTGACCACGGGAAAGGACATGGCTGATGACAATCGGGTTGTTGGATGAGAAGCAGCACACATTAGAGACAGCAAAAATGTAACCAACATTTTTTCCCCTGGCACAATTAATACAGGAGGACAAAATATACACACAGCCAATCAATTAATTGCTTATTGCGTACAATAAATGGTTTTTGCAAGATGCAAAAATATCTAGTATGTAGGCTTTCTAATTTCCATCCATTTCTGGGCATTAGGCAGAGGCTGGGACAAGCTTTCATCCAATTAGATATGAAACGATTATGTGTTAATATAGAATCTGAGGATGCCTCTGCTGAACTTCCCCAGAGTGAGTTTACATGATGCCCACAGGAATTTAAATTTACTCTTGACAGAGCAAATACCCAAATCTGTCCATATAAGAAATGCAGCTCCTCAAGGCTAACGCTGCCTATTTGACATTAAAGGCAGTTCACAAATAAGAAATCACCCAAAGCATATGAGATGTTGGTCTATTGCAATGCATTTAGCTACTCATGGGTGTATTTTCTGCTTGAAGCTGAGAGAATCTGAAAATCGCATCTGCTCTTCTCTCCCCCCGCCAAAAATTCAGAAAGTTATCGGGCTATTGGTTAACCATATTTTTTTCTTATATAGAAAATATCGGCCAAAAATAGATGAAAAATTACAAAACATGAAATGAGAGCATAGATCCCACATAAAATATCTTACTAAGATCTGCGCGAGGCACTGAGAGTTCCTCTCAAGCTAATATCATAGGTTCTGCACTGCCTGGGAATCCAACTTGAGTGCTAATGTACAGAACTTGTTGGACATCACTGTAATAGTTCTCAAGGCCCTGCGCCTTCACCCTTCAAGCCAATCTATATTTCAGTACAAGAGAAGCTTTTTGTACCTCATTTTGATGCTACAGCAGGCAAACATCTTGGTTTATCCTTAGCATGAACCTGCCTGCTCCTTTTGCAAGATGGGAGAAGAATTCATGTTTATTCCAAGCATCACAGCCAAATAGTCAGCTGAACTGGAGAGGTGTTATTCCCTGTGCCCACACCTTCCATTGTGAAAGTCATTTTTCCCCCATCGTTTTTTTTTCTTAGTGGAGAAATGGTTGCACTCTTACTTTAAAATATGGCTAGTGGTTTTGAATGTTACAGTCACCAGGAAGAGGGGTTTAAATCTCTCCAATGGGTCAAGTCCTGTTCTAAGACCTTTATGACGTGCCATACAGTCTATTTGTCAAGCAGGGGTAACATTATGATTGTGAGGAACAGGCACTGGGGCAGATGAATGAGAGATCCCTTCAGCAGCAACTCCATTCCTGTAATCTTGGCTCACACTTTTAGCGACATGTTCCTTTTAGCATCCTAGCTAGTCAGTTGTTCAGATCATCATCATGCAGCCCCAGCCCTGTTCAATGCGTGGGACATCATTCCTGAGCTTAGCTTTTATGAAAAAAAGAAAAAAGAAAAAGAAAAAGTTCCACTATAGCATTTGAATCAGAAGAATTTAGAAGGCATGGTGGGATTGCCCAGACACCCCAAACAGCAGTTGTCGAAGTCGAGAAAGGCAAAACAGTCTTCAGTTGAAGACATGAAAATAAAGTTATTTTAAATGCATCCAGATCTGGTGTACAACTCGCAGACCACTTGCTTGTTTTTTCCTTCTTAGTTCTTTTACTGGAAATATTGACTTGTTATTTATACAGAGGAGGGAAACGAAGATGATTTTTTGTTTCGCTGTAGATAAATTGTTTTGAAAAAAATTTAATCAAATGCTGTAGCAGAAGAGAAGCCCATCAAACTCTGAAATGCTATGCTTCTCATTAGCAACAGTGCCTGGTTTTCGTTTCCATACTGCCATTTTGGGTTCATATACAATAATAGACTCTGACACATTTATAGGGAAAGAAAGTTCTTATATATATACCGTCTTTAAGGACAAGGGGAGGGAGGATGGGGGTGGAATAACTTTCAAAATGATTTTGTCAGAGGTAAGCCCATCATAATGGGTGATTGAAACCTCCTACTTGATAAGGGTTCAGGAGGAAACACAACTTCAAACCAGTGCCTCTCTGGGACTGTTTGCAATTGTTATTGTTGGCTCTTCTGGAGACCATGCATTGTTCTAAAATTTCATAGTGTTAGCATGCAGGAACAAGCTGAAATTGGTAATCAAAGCAGCAAAAAAAAACCATTTGCTATAAGAAGATTAAATGTTAATTGTAAGCACTCACATTCCAAAGCAGTATATGCATAAAAAAGAAAACATGCTATTTCTCTTCATTCCTTCCCAGTCATCAGTTTTACAGTCACACCAAATCCAAAATAGAAATCTCAGAAGACAAACAAGCACCACAAAAAGGAAAAAAAAAAAAAAAAAAAAAAAAATCAGCAAGAATGATGGATGAGAGGCTCAAAGACAGGACAGAAACAGTTAAAAATGATTGAGCCCCACACATTGACAAACCTTTGTGAATTATTACAATGTCTAGACCAAGGTGCCACCAACTGCGAGGTTGGCTCTTTTGCTTTACTTCTGGAATAGTCCATTTTCACTGAGCCCCTAGCGGGTGTCTTCACCTATATACTTCTGGGTCCACTTTCTTAAAAGGTAAGGCCCGTTCTGACCTCCCATCTGGTGGCTGTGATCCATCAGGCTTGAAGGATGTGTGTCCCAGCCAGGAAGAGCCTTCCTCTGGGCCATTTTATGAGTCACGAATAAGCTCTTTAACTAAAAATGGATGAGGATTTGCCTCTCTGGTGGTAGCTGTTCCAGGAGAAGTGGATACTCTGTGTGTAAAATTATACTCTCAAGTTGTAAAATAGAATTATATCAAAATTAAGTCGTGGACCTCCGACTTCAAAAAATACCATCCCTCATCCCCCCTCGACGCTCTCTGCTTCCTAATCCTTCAGTTTTGTTTCAGTCAATTGTGGATATCCAGAACCACCGGTATTTTATTTCCATGTCTCCATGATTGTTTCCTTTTCTAGAGCTGATGTAGGTTCGAAGGTTAATTTCAGATATCGGAGTGCCACTTAAAACTCCCAAGGAAGGTTAGGTTTCAAGGAGCAATTTTGAAAGTTTCAGTATTTATTTAAAACAGAAGTAATTTTCCTATCTACTCCCTGGCCACATAAAGTGCCCTCTCTCCTCTGGTGTTTGCTGATTTTCTTTTTTATCGAGTCACCCAATGCTCTCTTCCTCAATCTCAATCCTCAGAAAAGGGAGTTTTCCCCAGGATCTCAATGGTAATGCTAAGTAGATCTGTGAGGACATCTAGTGGATCTGTGTGGAAGAGCAGCTAGTTAACAGAGCACCTGAACTAGCTGGGAGAGGACGCTGTGTGCCTCTTAAGAATTGAAACGTGCAGCGTCATTTCAATTCAATGGCTTCTCCCAATCCACAGCAGATGTTTGGGAAAGAGCGGAGATGAAGGTGAGAGAGGTTCTAGGACATGGTGCTAGGTTGGTCAAAAGTGGCAACTTGCAAGCACATCGGCTCTGCAGCCACGGCCCGCAGAGCAGGACCACTTCAGCACCAGCTGGCTGGGTCTCCTTAAAGCCCTGCTGTAGCTTCCTGAGACAGGGAACAGAAAAGAGTGTGTCTCCGAGAGGCGTTAAGGCTGCAGCGACTTGTCATTCCATCTTAGTACTCTTGGAACTTTACGCTCAATTAATTGCCCCCATTGGCCAACTCAACTCGGAGAAAGCAGAAACAGAAGCCTCTGCAGACTCAGTTTTCTCCTTGGCCCACATCCTCAGGTTCTTGTTCTTGGACTGGCGCCACAGATGCAAAGAGGTTATGCAGTTGCCAAGAGTTAGACCCTGGGTCTCACCTTTCTCCTCCAAGAGCTCTGTCCTAGCAGTTTTACAGTTTGAGAAAAAGCTTTTATGTGCTTGCCTTCCCCACGCTGAAGTGGATATTCATCCAATGTTTCCATTATGACTTCCTAGTGCTATTTGTAGAGACAAAATAAAAGCATTTCCCTCATGGACTTCATCAAAGCCATTTATTGGAAGACTGAGAACTGGAGGATTTCTCAGACGTCCTCTTGGACAACTTTTCTTATATATTCAAAGGTCTCAATCATGAGAAAGAAAACCTGTAGAGAAGGGGCTGCTGGAGGTGTAGCTTAGTTACTGCTCTTTCCTTGTGTCAAACTGACAATCGGCTGTCAAGCTCAGGTTCTCTGCTGGTTAGCCCTTCGGAGCCAAGCCTGGAATGGAAGAGGGAGCTGGACTCCATCCTGCTCTCAGCTCCATCTGTCTCCTGCACCAGCAACCAAATTGTCAGCCAATTTCCAATTGTAGAATCTTAATTTCCAGGGTGGGTTGGGAGGGGCAGGAAAAGCAGTGCTGAACTGAAAAGCTCAGGTGGCATTTCCCAACTGCTGGGGAAAAAATATTTTAGGTTTCAAATGGAGCAATTCAAGGCAAGACCGGGGCAGGAGAAAAAGAACCCTGCCATTCAATTCACAGACACTTGTCAGATTGCAACTTCCTGTTTAAAATCAACCCAGTGAACGAAGGATTATTTCCAAGCCTTAACTCTGGAGCTGCTCTTCATATTCTCGGCAGCAATAAAATTTTAAGTTAAAATATCCATGGAAGAAAAAGTCCACCGAGGTGAAAGGTGAAGGCATTTGTCTGATGGGACAGTGGGAATCCAAGAGCATTCTTTCAAGTCCTATAAATGAGGAATGATGTCATCACTTAGCAAAATTCCTCTGATTAGCTGCTGGAGGAAGGAGAAAGACCTTTCAGGTGGTTTTCCAAGAACGGAAAGAAGGGAAAGAAAAAGCTGGTTAATGTCAGCGGCAGAGAGCACACCAAACTAGCTGATCCTCCCTCAATACCATATTGTGGCTGGAGAAGACAGAGGAATTTGGCACGAGAGTTGTTTGTTGATTGACATCACGGTTTCCCTCCAGTTCTGAAAGATCATTAGATACAGTAGGCAGCTCTGCAGGTAGGAAAGTGGTTCATGCCCTCAAGTCATTTTTCAAGGTGTTCTGCAGATAAAGGGAGCCACGGAGTCAATTTGGGCAGAATTTTGCTCTGAACCGAAGAAGGTCATTGTTTTGTTTTGTTGGTACATTGAGCATTCCATACCCTCAAACTGTGAAGACTAGCCCAAACCAGATGACCAACTTGCCTCTTCTTCTGCAAAGGAGCAGGAGAGGACCAGGTGTGGAGACATCTCCTGCAAACTCCAGAGCCGTTGGACTGGTCTACAGGTTGGGTCTCTTGTAGGTGAGTGAAGACGGATGCTCATCGCTGGTGCCGCTGAAAGCAGCACTGCTCTAAGTCACACACAGAAATACTGGCCTACAAGCTCCTTGTCAATTGCCACATCTTGCTGGGAGAGATGGTCCTATTCCTGGAGTAATTGAGGTGCTCAGAGACTTATATTTACTCATTCTGGCTTCTACATAGCTCATTAGTGAAATGGAACGTTCTCTTCAAGCCATCTTTTCTTCCTTAAACAAGTAAATGGATCTTGCAAGATGCCTAACACCCATAGAGGAACTAGGTATGTCCTAGTGGGTATTACTGAGGGAGAAATTTTATTTTAAAGCAAGGTGCTTCATAGACTATAGGAAATAATTACCACTGTAGAAATACTTGTCTCCAGTAAGGCAATTTAGATACTTACAGTCCCAAAGCTGGGTGTCCAATTAATTCTCTCTCAAGCACTTTCTCGTATAGAGAGGCACATATGGTGTAATAAATACATCACTCTCTCTATAAAATATCTCCACGCTTATATATAAAAATGTACATTTTTACATATAAAGTACTGGTACATATCATATATATCACAACACGGGAATATATATGTAGCATATGTGTTTCCTTCAGGATAGGGATTCAAGCTTAACAGCAGAGGAGACCAAGTATAATTTATCAAAGGCAAGCATGACAATGAACCCCAATCGACGAAGCATCTAGAGCTAGTGGTAATTAGCTCAGCTGACTCAGTGTCCCCTAAAGGTCCTGAGACAAGGCCTTCAAGAGAAACACTGTTGTTAAGGTCTTATTTTCAAGTGGAAAAATAAGACAGCGCCAGAAGCTGGTAAGAGGCTGGCGGGGGTTGGGTGGGGGGGAGGCAAGTGGATGAACAGAGAGGGGTTCCCTGCTCGCAGCGTTCTCCAGCTCCAGGCTACTCTGCGGACCGAGTTGGGGCATGATGTCACTGCTACATGCAACATAAATACCAAAAGAAAAAAGAAACTGCAACTGTACAGAAAATAAAAGAAGTATCTCTTCTAGAGAAAGACAGGGGGAACTGGACTCCGGGCTGCTGGGAACCCGTTTTACTCACAATATATCACTACCAGTGTGCAGTTAAAATAGAGTAGGGGCAGTATTCCAAGGCAGCAAAGAGAAAGAAAATAAATCAAAAATATGTCAATGATTAGAAGTTAAAGAAAATTCCTTCAAACACAGCAATTTGTACATGACTTGTCCCCTAGGAGTCCACCTTTTGGCAAATATTTAGAGGCTGGGGGAGAAAATGTAAATCATTAGACTGGGTTTGTTATACAGAAAGAAAATAGGTAAATAGTAGATTCTAGAACTTGCTCCTTGGCCAGACAGCTGAGTTTGACTCTCCTCCTTGATGGAGAACTATGAAGAAATGGGAAAAAATGCAAAAGTTAAACTATACTACCAGAGAATTTCCAAAAATGGAGTGCACACACTTGATATTTCTCCAGATAGTATGACGCGAGATGTTTAAGGCTGTTGAATGAAGGTGAATGGGGAGGTTGGGGGCTGGGTGGAGGGTTATTTGGAAAGGGAAAAGCCAGGTTGGGAGGGGAGGGTTAGAAAACCGTAGATAAAGACCACTGATGTCATCAGCTCTGCCCTCCCGGAAACTTATCATTCCAGGGTGAATTACTAATACCTGGCCTAACAGGTTCGGGCAGTTGACTATGGGTCAGCTGCCCTCTCCAACTTAGGGCACCAGGCAATGTGCATTCAAAGGCAGGAACCCCCCCACCCCGCATTATTAATAATTCTAGCTCTGCTTCTAACAAAAGTTTCTTTGCAACCAAAATCTATCTTCGCCAATTTCCTAACCTGCCTGGTATGCCCTAGGACGTTCATGTTTAATCATTCGTTTTATTCGAACCACAATTTACACATCCACATCCGCAACCCGTCCTCTGTAACACAGTCTATGACCTTTTAATGAGGAAGAATGATATCTGGACAATTCTGATTGTTATCAAACATTAACCTCACAGCTGAGGGCCTCTATGAGACAAGGAGCCCAAGGAGGGGAGAGGGGTGCAGAGAGAGAGAGCAAGACCCTGTCACACTGGCTTGGCTTTGCAGAGACAGTCCTTTTGTAGCAATCTGTACCGCACAGGATGGGGAGATCATTCGATTCACTAGCTGAACCAACGTTAAAGGTAATGAGGAGAGCAGAATTATTTCAGACAATTACGTGCCTCTCTCCCCAGGATGAAGTTAAAGTCAGCTGCCGTTTGCTTGCCTGGAACCAAGATGGAAAAATATCCTAGAGGCCAAATCCTCATTTCTAGGGACTTAAAAACCAGTCTGCTGGGTTCTACTATAGATAGTGCCCCGTGAGGAACATTCCAGCATCAGAGCAGGAGTCAGAGACGCTCGCTCTTCCTCCTGCCATTTCCACTCGTGCCTCCCTAGAGCCTGTTCTCTGTCCAGTCACCAGGGAGATCCTTTCAAATAAGAACTGATGATGTCATTAACTCGTTTAAACTCTTCCAATGGCTGTACTTATCATAGCACTAAAACCCCGTTTCTTCCCATGGCCCCTGCCTGCCTTTTTGACCTCGTCTCCTACCACCCTCTCCCCAATCCCACCAGCCCCACTGGCCTTCCTGCCTTACCTCGAACACCACTAACTTATCCCTACCTTTGCCCTTGCTCTTCTGTCTACCTGGACTGAGTCTCAGCTTCAGTGTCACCTCTCAAAGGAGGTCTTCCAGACCTTTCTAGCTGAAGCAGCATCCCTACAAGGTCCCTCACACCCTCAGGCAGTCTCCTCTCTCTTCAGAGCACTTGTCTCTGTCTGAAGGCATTTAATTATTTCTGTGATCATGGCTTGTCTCCATTCACTAGAGTGAAGGCTTCAGGAGGGCAGGGACTATCTCGTTCACTGCTCCATCCTTAGCACCCAGAATAGCGCCTTGCACAAAGAAGGCACTCAAATATATGTGAATGACTGATCAACACGTGAAAGTAGCCTTGTCATTTCACTGATACCCCCATGGGGCCAGGTTCTCTGGCAAATATCTGGTCAAGGGTTACTGGCCTCAATACTCTCCTACACTCCCCAACCCTCTCCACTACAAGTGTTTTCTGACATGGGTTCATCCTCTTGTATTTGTTACTCTCTCTCATGTACTTCTGCCTTGGGATGTTGTGTTCCTTCTGATGGACGTGATCTGGGTGATGCCTGGTCAGCTGAGCTGTGTTTCTGTGTTTACAGATAACTGAGCTGGGCTGGGAGCACTGCCTGGTGAGAAGGGCCTTTTGAGTTCGGAGTTTGGGGGATTGGTTGGGGAGTGAGTTTGTTCTGTGCCTTTATAGGCCCTTGGATGCTCTTCCTGGTAGGTTGTCGGAACTGGAGAGTCCTTAGGCCCCAAGAAGTTAGAGGTTCCTGTCCTGACATATGGATACTCATTTTGGTGAGGTGTCAGAGCGGGGTGGAGGGGGCCATGTGTGTTAAGTCAGTGGAGAAGGGGGAGCAAAACAGTGGACCTAAGCTGCCCCAAGCTTGGGAACCAGCCCAAGAAGATTTCTACAGAAACTGCTCTAGACCAAGAGTGTTTCTCTGGGTATTTACCCACGAGGCTGAGTGTCTCCTCCGTGCTCCAGCAGAGTGGTGTTTATGTCTCACTGATTTTGTATTTCCTGTGCTCCCCTTTATGGCTTCTGTGAAAGAAGCTCTTGCTCCGGTCAGCGTATCTCAGGAATGGTGCTCTTCTGTCTGGTGTGTGCTTGCGAAAAAGTATTTTATGGGGTGATCCTTTATAGTTGGGTTCTTACTCACCAGACCCAATTTCACCCACCTGGCCCTTCTCTCTTAGAAAAAAGACTAGGGCACAGCACCAAGAGAAGCCTTCGGGTGAGCCTGAACCCCTGTCTGTTGGATCTATGTGACTCTCAGCAATCTCATCCTCCCATGAAACTTGGAGCCTCAGTTTCCTCTTTTTGTAAAACGGGATTAATAACACCATCTGCCAATTACGCAGGGTGATGGTGAGGAACAACAAAAATAACGATCATAAAGAGCTTTGGAAACATTAAATCACCATGGGAAGGAAGGCATCACTATCGTTGTTTTCTCCAGGGTTGTGAACAAACTCCATTAGGCAATGCAACATAATGACTGCAAACCTCACTTTAAGCCCTAGTTTTTCGAGAGCTCACCATCCACCATTCCTGATTTACCATATCTTTCTCAAGAAGTCCCAGTGGCAAGTTGCTTTGTAAGGAGTCTGAGACGATATGTCAGGAGCTATCAAAGCCCAATCTAGTCTATCCCAAAGAGCGATGGTGTTTGAGGTCGGTCACTGGGGCAATGGCAAATAAAGCCCATTGGTGATGACCAAGTTCCTTCCTTGGGCCAATCTGAGGGTATCACAATTGAAAACTCTGGCCTTTGGTACCCAAACTGGCAGGAATCCCAGATGCAAAGAGAGTCAGCTCCCGTTTGGGAGACCGAATCCTCAGACCCAGTTTCCCGTCAGCCCTAGCACGGCCATCTTTCCACTTGACAGCCTCTCATCCACTGGAAATCACTATGCAAAACCACTCCCTCCTCCAGGGCCTTGGCTGCCCTCCTTCTCATACGCTGCATTTGCTCTGTTTGACTGGACACATCTACCTAGGCATCCCTTCAGAGTCAAGAAGTGGGGATTAGGCATGAGGTTCACGCCGAGGTGTTGATGGTGGTGATTTTCCATCCTCTGCTCTGATCAAGTGAGGACAGGTATTAATTTCATGTCTCTTTAAACTGCAGGGTGAAACATAAACATATTCAAGAACCTCTTGATGTTTAGTGTTTCTTTAAAAGGAAAAGGAGAAGGGAAATGAATTGGGGGAAAAAAGGAAGGAAAGAGGGAGGGAAGGGGGAAAGAAACACTACTTACGCCGTTTGCAGCCGCATTTTTTTATTCTTTTGGGATCCGTGATGTCATCATGACAGGCCTTGCAGTAAAAAAATGCCCTGGAGAAAAAGAATGGAAAAACTGACACGTTTCATAATCCACCCAAGTGAAATGAGGACCACATTTCCTCCACCATGGTGCCAAATTAATGAAACACGCCAGCACTAATTTCCTTTAATCTTCTGAAAGGTTTAGACGTTTACAGACGGAAATGTTTGTTGCGAGACCATTTATTTCAAACATAGGATTCTGCGATTTGAGTTAGTGTTTCTCTTCATAAACTTTTATTTGAAAAGGAGCTGGGAGAGAGATTGCTGACGTGACACACCACATCTGCTCGCTCCTCTTTCATTTTGGAGAACAGCTCTAAATGCCGCTCATCAGAACACATGGGCAACCAGCCCTGGGCCCTTGGCGGGAAGTTAAATACATCTCCGACATCCTCACGGTCTGGTCAAATAGGTATTAAAGGGGCACAATGATGACATTCCTCAGTCAAATAAAAATATTAGCCTACTCACTTGGAAAGCACCTTCTCTTGTCAGCCAGAGCGAGAGAGGTTGAGGAGGAAAGTGGAAAGGGAAAGTCAAAGGGGCCCTCTGTCAAATTCCTTCTGGGGTATCATAGCCCATATTTACTCCCAAATTGGCTGGACCCACTCCCATATCATCCAGGCCTGCGAACACATCATCACCGAAGGTTTTCTTCTTACTAAGGAGCACAGCTCATGTGACCCCCTGGATGGGGTGGGCAGAGGGTATTACAGGATTGGGTTGGATAGAAGGAGACCCAGAGGAAGCAACCAACAAGAAAATCCTCCCGTGACTCAAATGTTAATATATGATTACAAGGTCCATTGGCTGTGTCGGAGATATTCTGGATGAGACAAAACAAGGTCATTGGAGCATTATTTTTTTTTAAATTAATTAATTAATTTATTTATTTTTGGCTGTGTTGGGTCTTCGTTTCTGTGCAAGGGCTTTCTCTAGTTGCGGCGAACGGGGGCCATTCTTCATTGTGGTGCGCGGGCCTCTCACTGTCGCGGCCTCTCTTGTTGCGGAGCACAGGCTCCAGACGCGCAGGCTCAGTAGTTGTGGCTCACGGGCCTAGTTGCTCCACGGCATGTGGGATCTTCCCAGACCAGGGCTCGAACCCGTATCCTCTGCATTGGCAGGCAGATTCTCAACCACTGCGCCACCAGGGAAGCCCCGGAGCACTATTTAAAATGCACAGGAATAGGGACTTCCCTGGTGGCACAGTGGTTAAGAATCTGCCTGCCAGTGCAGGGGACACGGGTTCGATCCCTGGTCCGGGAAGATCCCTCATGCCGTGGAGCAACTAGGCCCGTGCGCCACAACTACTGAGCCTGCGCTCTAGAGCCCGTGCTCTGCAACAAGAGAAGCCACCGCAATGAGAAGCCCGCGCACCACAAGGAAGAGTAGCCCCCGCTCGCTGCAACTAGAGAAAGTCCGCGCCCAGCAACGAAGACCCAACGCAGCCATAAGTAAATAAATAAATACATACATTAATTAATTAATTAATTAAAAAATAGAAAATAAAATGCACAGGAATAAATGAAACAAAATAAAATGCACAGGGCCTAGAAGAACAGCACTGGGGGCCTGTGTCCTTTCAAAACTGGGGGATACTGTGATAAAATTCATTGGAACAGCCCTCTGGATAAGGGCATTAACAAAATCCTTGTCTCACCGCCTTCACCATTCCCAACATGCGACTGAATGCCGGGAATAAACACAGTCTTTCCTTGACCCGGGCTATAAAGAAATAAACACAATTCTTGACCATTTTCTTCTTGGTTCCTTTTTGTTTTTCACGGAACTTCATTTATGGCTGGCACTGGTTGGAAAGCAACATTAAGACTCTGGGATCTGGGAGAGGTCTTGCAGATCTTGCAGTCAAAGTCCCTGGGACTCAGTGTCCTCATCTGTAAACTGGGGAGGTTGTTGTGACCTGCCCAAAGTCATTCTGTCTGGACCTTGGCCGGCTCCAGGACTTCTAAATCCAAGCCCAAAGTTCTTTCCACCCTAGCAGCTCACCCACTATTTAAATGCCAGTTCTCATCCATCTTGCAAAAAATGAAAGGTAGCTGACTGCTTGTCTGAGTGACAATGTGGCTAAGAACCCAATCGGTGATGACCTGCCTTGAAAGGGGAAGGACAGGAAAGGAGGAAGTGATTTTGCTTCCACTTCCTTTGGCCATTTTCTCCCCCATTTGATGCTACACATAATAATAATTGTAACAAAAATAACAGCTAGCATTTAGAGAGCACAGATTATAGGCCAGGAGCTGTTCTAAGCATTTTATAAGCATTAACATATTTGATCCTCGAACAATCCTTTGAAGGAGATATTATTATCTCTGTTTTACAGATAAGGAAACTGAAGCACAGAGAGGTTAAGTGGCCTGCCCAAGGTCACACAGCTAAGAGTGGCAGAGCCAGGATTCAAATCCACACAGTCTAGTGCCAGAGCCCAAGATCTTAACACATCTCTACTAAAGAGGTAGTGAGAGGATGATGAGTCTGAATAGACTATTGAAAAGATAAAGTATGATTACTTCATGAATTAAAGCTGGATTCTGAAAGTGAAATATTCGAAGGGCCAGACAGGTAAAGTTAATGAGTGGTGACCTGGAGACACCACCCCCCCACCCAACTGAAGGGAGCAGAGTACCTAAGCTCCAGCTGATTTTTGCCAAGTGGCACTTCTCTGCAGGCACCTTTCTCTTCCCCATGCATCTCTGCCTCTCATGCTCACCTGGCAAAGCCCCGCCCTACTGCACACCTGCACCCAAGCAGCTGAGCATTGCTGGGGAAAGGACACACCTCTGTGCCGACTGATCTCACTTGAAATCCATGGCTGTGGATTCCGGGGGCCTTTTCACACTCTTCAGGATTCCCCCCCATCCCCCGTACCTTCTCCTCCCATGTCAATCCTCTCTGCCCTCCTCACCACTCCCTCTCCTCCCACCCCTTCTCCAAACAGCTGGTGACCTGGCCCCATGCATCATCAAGACCAGATCTGCATCCTGCAAGGCTGGCCTTCAGGATCTCCTTGTCCTCAGGTTCTCCAGTTGTTTGGCCAATGGGAGGGGACAGCAGGAGACCGGAGGGTGGTCATGAAATGGTAGTAGTGACATTTCTCTACTGAAGGATACGGCTCCTGCCAGGCAGCCTTTCCTACACTACAATCTCTCTCTCCGGGTTCTGATAGCCCTCCTTCCCCTCGAGTCTGCAGATCCAGGGCTGAGAGTGGCTCCCCTCTGTTGCTAGCTCTGGGATGCTTTGCCATCCCTTGTTAGTTTCCCTTAACTCTCTGCCCACAGCTTTATATGGTTCCTTCATAAAACTCTTCTCCCTTTTCCCATTTAAGTGTGTCATCTGTTTCTTGCCAGGACCCTCACTGATACAGCACCCAAATTTACATCTCCAGCCCTCACCTTTTCCCAGAATGCCAGAATCTCAGGTCCCGCTGGCTTTATGACATCTCCATGTGCATGTTTAGTAGGTACTGCCTGCTTATCCTCGTCCAAATAGAATTCTTGATTTCCTACCACCTCAAACTTGCTCTTTCCCCAGTTTTCCCCATCTCAGTAAGATGGAGCCACCATCCCCCCAACTGCATAAGCTCCAAATCTAGGCTCCATTTTTGATTTCTCTTCTTCCCCTCACTTCTTATAGCCAGTTCATCAGTGGGTCCTACAGACTATCTAAAATATATCCTGAATTGCCCTTACTTCTCTCCACCTCCACTCACCAATCTAGCCCAAGCTATCATGTCCCACCTAAACTATGCAGCAGTCCGTGAGTCTGTTGGCCTCCTCTCCCACCCTACCACATCCTATCCTCTACCACGCAGATGGAAACACCTCTTAATAACATAAATCAGACTACATCACCCCCAGCTTAAAACCACCCATGACTCCATTTTATACTAACACAACCACTGTAAAAAGTCCTATGGAAACGAGCCCCTGCCTTTCCCTCTAACCTCATCTAGCCCACTTTCTTCCCCTAGGTTCCCTGAACACGACAAAATTGTTCCCACCGTGTCTCCTCTTCCCTTCTGATCCCTGTATGATGGATTCTTTCCCATCACCTCCATCTCTGCTCAAATCTTTCTCCCTCAGAGCAGCCGTCACTTACCCCCAATCTAAATCAGTGGCAGCTGCATTAATTCTTTGCACCACGAATAAACCAAACTGCAGTTCTCTCCTCCCCAGAATGTGAGCCCATGAGAGCAGCATCTTCTCCCCACTGTTCACCACTGCTTCCCTGGCGCCTAGTACAGAGTGGTCTCAGAAGTGAGTGACCTGCGCACATTTGATAAATGAAGGAGTATGAGAATGCTTGGAGGCTTTCACTCCTCTTTTCCTAAAACACTGCATCTGAAAGTTTCTCTGAGCTACAATCCATTAACTTTTTCCGTTGCTTTTTTGCAGCAGAGGGTGCAAACTCAATACTAGATCATCATAATCTACTTTTCCATTTTTACAAAACTTGTTTAGTTTCCTTCAAACCTCCGATGTCCTTTCTGTGGTTTTCTGCAGTCTTCATCTATTCGAAATCCCCTAACTGCCAGCATTTGCTCTTGACACATCACACACCATGGAAAATTACAGGCTGGCGTCGAGGCTGATTGTGTCAGCATGTATTTGTGAATACCATAAAGCACTGAAATGAGACATATTGCACTCCCTAATACAGGAGGTAATTTGTTTTTTGGACTGCCTGGTATTTGTGACATTCATTAGTGAGCGATGCAACAGGAAATAGAATTACACAAATGGGAGCTTCATATTATATTTGCTATCTGGGAGGTACCTGTGATCGATGGTGCCGCTGTGCTCCCAGCCCCCATGCATGGTGCTGTGATGCTGTTTCCAGCTTTTGTGCCTCGCAGTTTGGAGGGGGGCACAACCTTCTCTCCCAGAAGACCTGGAGGGGCTTCAGTCTCATTTACCCTCACACTTGCCTCTCTCAGGTGACCCCAGTTTCAGGGGTACTCCTGGAAAAGGTGAGGGTCCAGGAACTAGACAAGGAGGTTTTCCTCTTCCACACCTGAATAATGGCAATCCTTTCCCAATTTCCAGAAGTAAATTTAAATCATTAGATTCCTCAATCTTAAGGATATTTTTTTTTGCTTCTGCACCCCATTTTTTCCTAAAAGCTTTTATAACTAGTATGGCTAGTTTGCAAGAGTGGGTGAAGAAGAAGAAAATAAGTGTCAGTTATCAAATCTCATAGGTCTGTACTCCGCGTGGCAGGCTCACCTCTTGGCAAATAATTAAGAACATAAGCTCTGGAACGGGACTTCCTGGTTTTAAATCCTGACTTTACACTAGCAGTGTGGCTTTGGGCGAGTTAGTTAACCAACCTGCACCTCAGTTTCCTCGCATGTAAATGGGAATAGTAATGGTACCTGTCTGAGTTTGTCGAGAGGATTACATGAGTTCATCAACACCTGGTACCTGGTTCTTAGAACAGTGCAGGCGCACACTGAACTCTGCATAAGAATTTGCTAGTATTATTAAGTGTGGTCGAAAATGTGGGTTTTAGAAAAGGAAAGACCAGTTCTAATTGGGCTCTGCCACTTGCTTATGTGCTGCATGGCCTTGAACAAATCACTTGTCTCAATTTCACAGATGAGGAAACCAAAGCCTGAAGAGCTTTAGAAGACCTACCTCACCAGGTTATTTTGAGGAGTAGCATTAAAGAACACAGATCACCTAGCACAGGCCTGGCTTTGAGGAGGAGCTCACTGAATGAAGACAATAGGCTTATATAAAAATGATAGATCTTGACAATCCATCATTTATTTAAAATATTTTATGTAACACTGTTGTTGAGCTGAGTGACCTGTCTGACCATCTGAGTCACAGTTTCTACTAGTAAGTTTTTCCTAGTTCACAGGCTAGAATCAAATATAACAATAACTCCACGGTGTTCTGCAAAAAAACCCTATGATTTCCCGGGCTGCTTAAACAAGTTTGAGGATACTAATAAGAGTGTCATGAAGCACTGAGGCCAGTGAAATCCTGGGCTGTACCTATAGAGGCTTAAGAAGTGAACCTGACAACTTCCGCCACTTACCTAGAAGGCCACCAATAAAAATACAGCCGGTTTAGTATTTCATCTGAAATTAATCCAAACCTTTTGAGATTCCATGTGGCACTTAAAGTAGAAAACGGTTAATTCTCGAGTAAATCTGTCTGGATAATATTAAGTAAACAGCACTAGACAAGGGGCCGGTTATCCTATGTTGTGTTGTTCTGGGTCATCAAAAATCAGGATGATCTTGAACAATCACTTAGGCTCCCTGGGACTCACTTTCCTCCCCTGGAAAATGAAAGAGCAGGTATCTAGGGCCTCCTAGGTCTAAAATGTTATTATTCTAATTCAAAGGTGTGGAATTGATTGTGTGAAGAGGAATCCATGAAAGCATTTGAAAGCACATTCTCTTTTTCCTAAGATTCAGCACCATTTGATGCCCACAGACATGTTAAGAAGCTTCGGGGTTAGGGCCCGGTACACATTGAAAGCATATCTCAGTGGATGGGGATACATATGTCTGAGCCAAAAAGGAAGGCAAGTGAAAATAAACCCTTACCTTTTAACTTCTTTGGCATCGCTTGCGATGAAAAATCCTAAAGTACCTTCTTGGATCTTAAGGTGGTTTCCAGGATTAATTAATATACTGCTCAGTGAACAAAAACAAACAAAGAAGACATAGTTATGAGGTCGTGTTCTGAAGAAAACCTTGAAGGCTACACCGTACTGTTAACTTTATAGGGGGCCCACTAGTCTAATGCTTTCCCCAAAGATTTTGTCTACAGCCTGACATCCACTGTCCCACACATTTAATTGGATAACGCCATCATAAAGGTCTGCTGCCCAGTTCCCAGGTTGGCATACTCCCAGTTGCAGATATCAAAGCAAATCCAGGTTTTAGGGCCAGGTTTGTACAATGGGATTGCCATGGGCTTCTGATTCGAAGCAAAGTTCCTAATAATATATCCTTTTGGAAATTGCTGTTGACGGTCAATGTTGAGTGTTATTGGTCTAATAGAGCTATGGCTACGCTAATTTTCCATTAGATGACAGAGCATTAATGGGACCCCTATATGCATACAGAAACATACATATATGCACACCACATACTACTGCAGGGAATGGTACGGGACACCTGTAACCAATGCAGAAGCAAACAGAACATCTGCATGACATTGATAAGGACATGGAAGTGGATTCCATGTGCAGCCTGGGTAGAAAGAATTGGACCTACCCTAACAATGAGAAAGAAAAATGCCAGCAGTTGGAAATACTTAATGATTCCAGTCTGCTGTTTACAAAGATGTATGGGAGTGTTTGATTAAGGTACGTGTCTAGTATATCCTGATTGGGGCCAACTGTAATTAGAAAACGAATGCAAATTATCCCTAAAAAAACTTCCCCTGCGGGGAAGTATGAACCTAAATATACCCTGTCCTATTTCAAAGTGGTATAAATAGATTAGCTGACCAAGTTGTGTTTGGACTGACAGAAGAGATAAGTGTATCCTAATCTAATAAATGGATGAAACAAACAAGTTTAATTGTCTTCAGATCAAAAGCAGAATACAGGGCTATCTGACACAGAGACTGAGATGAGGCTTTGGGCTTAATGGACACGGAATTGAGGCATTGTAAATGCAGCACTAGATACGACAGAGGTATTCTTTGATCTGAAAAGCTGGTGTTTAAGGTAATAGATGTTTGGAATCAGGCTAAAGGAAGTCCTCAACTGTCTAAAACAATCAAAACAGAGAATGGTATTTAACGTGTAATCTTTAACTGCCGGTAAAACCATTCCCAGAAAGTGCCGCGGCCAACAGAGTGATGTGTCTGTAGCGAGACAGGAAGGACCCAGATGAACCTTTGTTCTGTTCGGAGAACTCACAGCAGATCATTACTGCAAAATGTCTGTGGTCACAAGAAGTTCCATCATTACCCATAACAAGACCTGCCAGGGGGAAACCAATCCTGTGACATCGTTGCGATTAACACTAAATAATAGCAAGAGTCCATGAAGATTTGAGTGTTCTGACCTAGAACCACAGACAACAGTGAGATTCCTCGCCAGTCAGGAAGCAGCAGGCCATGCTAACAGCACAGCTTGCGAGGGGCAGAAGCTCCATACAGGCACCTCCCAATCACCCCTACTACAGCTCTTCACCTTGGTTTAAGAGCCCTCTGACTTTTCAGGATCATGGGAGGAAAAGGGTCAGAGTTTACCACAGTTTAGATGGATCCCTTTTTCAAATCCAAATAAGTGGAATGTTGTAGAAAGGCAGGATGCTGGATTTTGCACTTTCCTGCCCCCTTGCCTGCATGGCAGTTCTTCTGTGCCCTGGTTCTGCAATCAGAAATTATGTCCAAATTCCAGCCCTGCCATTCAGTAGCTGTCTGACTTTGGGCAAGGTACTAAATCTTCCTAGAACTCAATTGCCTCACCTATGAGATGGAGATGAAGATAAGCACAGTCTTTTTTCAGAGGATTAAGGGAGATGATGCACAGAAAGCTCAATGCATATTAGTGATTATTTTTATTATTTATTATTGCAAAAAAATGCCCCCCAAATGTCAAAATTATCACTTTAGCTGGCCCCATGGAATGGAACACAGGACTTCTTATCAAAATACCCTGTCTATAATGAGATAAAAAGTTACAGGGTGAAGAACTATACACTCCAGAATAATATATAGGGACATATATGAAAAGTTCTGGGTTCTTCTGGAGTTTAAAGGAACTAATTCCTTAAAGTTGGATAAGCCTACATTTTGATGTGTACTCATATAAGGGTGTAAAAAAAGCTTCTGAGTGAAAAAAAAATCCTATCATGATTTTAACAATGCAATTCAAAAGAGGAAATTTGACACTCATCAATGTCTTGGTGACATATATGCGCAAAACAAGCCTCGCACAGAACCCTGTTTCCCTTTTTTACATCATACGCTTCATTAATTGCACTCCAGTGATCAAGCCCATTGTGTCATGGTTCCCATCAATGGAAAGTTTCTTTTCATTTCCTTTGTTCTTTAGCAACAGTGAATAAGAATTGGCATACAGTGAGAATTCGGGACTGCCATTCCAGAGACGGCAGGTTGAGATAATTTATTACAGCCTTCAAGCCTTGTTTTAGTCAAGTTAGTGTGGTGGAGGGGAAAGATTTTGCGCACTGATGTAGAGCAGATTTGTGTTCAAATCTCAGTTTCGCTGCCGTTAAGGGAGCAGTTGCCTGTGTCGGGCAGCCGAGCTCAGGTCCTGGCCTTGGGCATGTACCTGCCGATAAACCTCACTATCCTCATCTGTAAAATGGGGTGAATAATCACTAGCTTAAAGTGTCACTAAGAGAATTAAAGTACATACTATGTGCAGAGTGAGGGCCACATAGTCGGTTCTTAATACATGGTCACTATTAATAGTAAGCCAGGTAATTACAACAACTAAACGAGAGGTAGATAATTTCTCACAGCATCACAGCTCTCATTTTGCCTTTGGTGCTAATAAACTACCTAGGAGGCATCCCAGTGGCATTGAAAGACCTCTGTATCGACCGCAGTATCTGAAACATTTTATCTCCATGCCACATCTGGAGATGGGCTCATTTGGACTGCCTATTGGTTGCACAGTGGAGTATCTCTCTGTTCTTTAAAGCTTATGGCTGATTGTTCAGGTACCGAAAGCACCTCCAAGGACATCACTGACCGTGGGATTCCAGGATGCCCTCTAGTTCTCTTCTGGACAGAGGGGAGAGGCTTTACATCATCTCTATGTAATGACGTGAGGCTGCATCATTTGCAGTATACAGATCAGGCTAAGGCAGCCTTCTGGGCAGGAATTGAAAGACTGAGGTCAGCTCTCGAGAACAATGAAGGAAAGACATCTAGATACCTAAGGAAGCTCGCTGTGCTGGATTCCACTCACAGATTTAAGGGTTTGGTAAAGAAGCAGGTGCCCCTGATTTCAAGGGACCTTTGCATATAATACTTCCTGTGTAAGGGTACTAAGTTTCAAAGTCTCTCTGAGGAAATATGTTACTCTTTTTGATATTTTAGACATTCAGTCTTCTATCCACATTCCGAATCTAGAAAGTTTAAATAGAGTAAATCCTCCTCTCTTTGAAAATATAACAAGATAAGGATCCTAGACAGAAGTAACTTTTTTTCCTGCCAAATGCCTGCTACCCTTAGAATATGTTATTGACCTTCTAATGTGAATATGTAAATCTTGCCAAAGATCTTTGATCTCAAAAGACTATCCAATGTTAAGTTTGTTTGGCTCTTATGGCTGCCAAAAGTCTCCCTCCTTGTGCCTCACTTTAAATCAGGCTTTTGCTCCAATTCTGTCTAACTCACTAGCTTATCAGAGATACACTTCAAGATGTGTCATGTGAAGAATCAAGAAAATCTCTAAGAAAAAAGTCCATATATCAATTAGCAGAATTCCAATGGGGACATCTTCTTGGCAGGGGTGGACTTTCTCTCAGTTCAAGGAACTATAAATTATCCTCTTTCTTTTATGACCTTGTTAATTTCAACTGAAAACATCCAGTAACAGCTGGAGGCAAAGGGCTGCTGTGGTCCCTTCCCCAAGGATTCTTGCTCTCTCTCTCTCTTTTTTTCCTTTGCTCTCAAACTAGTTCTGTATCTAGACTTATTCTTTGGCCCCTTATCCACTCCATGAAGCAAAGATGTATTTTCTGTAGGGAACCCGTAGTTAAGTAAAAGAGTGAAAAACATAATCCTATTTTATTTACTTTTGTAAACAAGTTTCTCATAATAGCCAGCTTAGAGCCCTGCATGCAATAGGCACATTTCAACTATCTGTTGAACGAATGAAAACCATAAGCAGTGGTCTCAGTTCCAAAAGTGTCTTCTTTCCCTCTCTATTAAGGAGAAAGGTAGTCACAGCTGTTCTTTCAAAGAGCAAGCTGCAATTCTTACCAGTCGGGCCTATCAAAGGAGTGACCACACCTCTTCTAGGGGGTTGGCAAATGAGCTAAGAATCTCCCAGGTGCATTAAGTATAAATATGTAAATATACAGATATATAAACGGCATGTCACTTGCGGAGCTGGAACAATTGATTTCAATATTGAAAACACCACTCACTTAGAAACTGAAATATGAGTTCCTAAACATGAAATACATTCACATGAAACTGCTAGCAGGGCTCAGTCTAACAGGGAAACATCCTGTCGGGTTCCTCCGGGAAGGGAGCTCCAGCTCTCAAGCTGCAACTCATTTCATGGTGCATCTCTTGCTGAACATTGGTCAGGTTGGAGATTTGGGGCTTGATGGGGCAAAATGATTTATTCCCTTTCTCCACCACTCATGCATAACAACTGGGAAACATCTAGTTATCCCTTCTTCAGTCATCATAAACTTTACTTGTTTGCTGTTTTTGGAGACAACCAAGGATCAGTAATTCAACTGAAACAGATATTTTTTTAAAGGAAACTTTTATCCATTATGGATAAATATGACAGGTGCATATTTCTCTCCTCCCCGCCCCCCAATTTTGATAGGTGTAGTGTACCATTCCCTGAGCAATTACAAAAATATCACTCACATGAGAAGATAGTTTGTACTTGATAACATGGTAATTATATCTGTGTCTAGCAAGCTAATGGGACTTCATTAACTAGAGCAAGAAGATAAGAACCATCTAGAACTTCAGTTCATGCTGTGCCCAGATGAATCATGCCACTGGAAAGTGGCCTTTCTGACCACACAAGGTCACAGATGATTGCTATTGCATGGGACTTTGTTTGACCCAATTGTTGCCCTGCATTTTATGGGCTGTGTTAGGGCACAGCCTACAGAAACCCCAAATCTCAAATCTTATTGCCTTTCTGACACTTTTCATTACTTCTATGCTTTAAAATATATTCTGCTGGAGTCCCACACAACTAGACACACGCACTTTTCTTACAGAATATATGTAAGAGCACAGTGTGTAGTCCATGGTTCAATATATTTGAGCCCAATTCACTGACACAGAGACAGCATAATAAAGATTGCTCCCAGTTGGTCACACTCAAATGACTGCCACTGTGGTCTGCCAATGACAGGGGCAGGACTTGTTTAGCCTGAATCCATCTCGGTAATTTTAGAAATGGCATTTTAAAATCTATTTTGCACATAAGGAAAAGAGTAGCCATATGGGATGGGGAAGAGAGTTCATTTGGGAAGGACCATGCTGGATATTTGGTTCTGGGAGCAAGCCGTGTCACTTTCTGATACGCTTCAGGACAAGTCATGCCTACATCACAACATGCCTTCACCACAAGATAAAAGCACTCAAAGGCCAAAAGCCAACAGCAGAGGTGCAACCACTGTGGACCTTTGAAGATGCAAAGTGTTGCAGTAACTTCTCGCAGTTGGATCATATCAATAATACCAAACTGACAGGAAGCCACCTCTACTCAAGAAAATGACAGAAGAATCTGACTTTGGAAAGAGTTCCAGACAAATACACACACACACACACACACACACACACAATTACAAACACAAACACATGACAGTGATTACAATCACAGGGCAAAACAACTCTAGAGAAGATGAACGAGTAGGCATCTCAATAGTATGTTTTCAACAGTACTGTCTTCGAGAAAATGACACTGGAAATATTAACCCAAAAAGTTGAAAAAAAATCTATCGATGAGGATTTGGTCATGCTTCGTGCAACGTAAAACAGCAGCAAAACAGGGTGAGGTCACATGGTGAAAGCTGAGATACTTCATATTAAGAAATATGCCCAAACACACTGGGAAGAAAGAAAGCCATCATGAGTTCATCTCAATAAACAGTACTCATTCAGTAAATCAAATGTGATGATCTGGAGATTTAGTAGCAGTGTTCTAAGTCTGTACTGAGTACTGGCCCAGAGAGAAAGTATCCCAAATGTTATCATCAAAATTAGCGTAAGGAAAAAGAGTTAAGTGTAAGGGCTTGGTCTCTGTTTTGTGGATAAACGGACACAAATTCAGCTCTACAAACGGGAAACCGGACACAGGGCAGAGGAGGTCACTGGGAACGTGGATGTGGTATGCAGACAAATGGCACCGAGACACATCAGGACAGGACAGAAACAGACACCAAGGGCTGGAGAGAAGCGTCCTCCTTTGTCAACTCTAATAGCATTTGTTCCCATCGGTGGTGCCATGACTGAAAACAGGATTGGGCCTCTGTTTTTGTGTAGGTTTCCTGCAAAGAAGTTAGTGCGTCATCCAAAAGAATCAACAAATCAAACAAGAAAAGCAATATGCTACTTTCAATTTTTATGGACTCTGGTTGGAGAGAGGTTTGTATATAAAAATACATATATATATACATATATATGTATATACTAGACAAGGGAATGAGATTATATATACATATACACATATATGTATAATCTCTGTCTTCCTGAATTCTTGGCAAAGGGTTAGTCCTGTGGTTAGACGTGAAGACGGAGGGTGGAAGTTGGGAGGAAAGTTAACGAAGAGAGCATACCGCTTTCGGCTTCTGCAAAACGACAAGAAAAGAATTGAAAATCAAACAATTGGATAATAAATTGACTGACACCAGAAGGATAGAAGGAATAAAACCTTTGTTTCAAATTATCTGAAGGATGTGTGTGAAAACAAGGTTTTTCAACAAAGCATGGAAACAGTATCATGGGATAACAGCAACAAAGGAGGCAGTTCACACAGGTCGGAGGCACGGGGTGGGCGTGGAAAAGAGAAGCGGGGTTCTCCGAATTTTCACACCCGATCACTTAGGAAATGGGAGAGGAAGGGAAATGGGACATTTTTAAATGAAAAACAAAATCAAAACTATTATGTCAGGAAGGTCAGAAACTCAGTTCTTTTTAACATGGATATTGTGTTTAAGTCCTGTGTTTTCTCAGAGGCATGATCCACATTCCCTCCAGCACACCTTTTTCCAGAAGAACCAATGTGCTTCCACACTGAGACCAAGCCACGTCTGAGGATTAAAGCTGGCAGCTGCACACAGAAAGCCAAAACCAAGCCAAACAAGTTCTTTTCTCCCTTTTCTGAAAAAGGAAATTCTAAAAAACTATCTGTATGTATAAATCTGGCTTTGTTGAAAACATCTCAGATTTGTGAATTAATGGGAACATCCATCAAAGAAAAGATTGTGTCTTCAGAGAAAGCTCTGAGTTATTTTTCTTAGAATGGTGACAGTGGATTCACACCGAACCATTAACAGCCTTTCTCTTTCCCTCCTTGTGACCAAAAGATGGCAGGTGGAAGATGGCTGGTCAAGGTTCAGGGTGCAGTCTCCTGCCATGAAATTATTCCAGAATGGTGGAGAAGCGCTATTCAGGATCACCTGCATTGTGACTTTTTTTTTAAAGAGATGCACAGAAGTGATAAAGAGAGAACACTGAATTACACAAAGATTTACTGACTTGGCAACATGAAGAATATCATTTGCAGAAACCCAGGATACACATTTCCCCTACACAGGTACAGGTGTGTATTGGCAACAACATGGGCAAGCCGCAATCCCAGAAACATCCACCTTATCTGTTGAACAGCAAAGAGCCAAGGACACTCGGGTTTTTTGCAAATAATATTTTTCACTTTGCCAGCACAGAGAAGGAAAATGTATATCTGCATAAATAGTTGTTAACTGCTACAACCATGGTCTACCATGTGGCCACCAAATCTACCATTTTGTCTTCCTTTTGGTTGATTTGGATTTTCAAAATAGTTTAACATGTGATCAGATTGACTTTGTGAGCAATCTGATCTGGTGGGTAAGGTAACAGAGAACATTGGATTGACGGGCTTACAATCCAGTGTTTGTTTTGTTTTTTTTGTTGGTCATAGAGACATGGACTTCACATTTGGGGCTTTATTGAGTCATTCACCCAGATAATGAAAACTCCTTAAATGATGATAGCAGGAACCTTCTAGTCTTGCCCTGCACTCTGCTCAGTTATTAAGGCGTATGTTGGAGGGTATCTGCACCCTTCCCTTGGGCACCTAAAGGAAGACTTTTTAGCACAGCTAGGAAAAAAGCATGGTTGTCCTTTCAGAGGACACAAGCCTGAGCATTTCTCAGTGAGCTCTTTCTTCCAAAACTATTGATAAGAACTGGGGAGCAAAAGTCATCTCTCTTATGTCTGTACTGCATACAGTACTCCAACAAAATTCCTTGTTAATGCAACGCAGTAATTAATTAATTAATTAATTCTTCCAGCGCAAACTCATATATTGACTGGGGTGTTATCTATTTCGACCAGACCCAGTCCCTCATCAGTCTGATTTGCACATAATTAAGTGCAAAATAAATAAATAAAGAGGGCTCCTGCCTCCAAGCCCTGCTCTCCTGGCTAATTTACATGAAGCTGATATTCATGCCACATGGATTTCAGTTGCACCGGGAGAGAAACATATGGTACACAATAGGCTGCTTGTAATTTGGCTATCAAGAGAGCTGGAAACTCCCATCACAACTCTGCCCCATGCCTGCTATGAAGGAGGCCAGAGTCCACCTGCTTTTTGATCACAGCAGTAAAAATGGGTTTAAGCACAGGGTCCGTCCCCAGTTTTATACTTAGAGGGTGAAAAGTGTACGTTGGCATGATCGGTTAGAGATCTGGATGCCTCATCCTTTTCCCCCGGATAAATACTCTTTGGGTGCCCAGTGGGGCTTGGGATGCCAGGCGTGTCTGGGATAGAAGTGGCAGTGTCTGCCTGAACACACCTTGAAATGTGCCTTCGAGTCAGAGAGGTGTTGCATTAGGGTTCCAAACAAATAAATAATGCGTAAGAAAGAAGTGGACTGAACGTTCCCAGTCTGCACTCTTACCATCATAAACGTCAGGCAGCCGCTGGGTCACGGCAAACTTACCGGCTCTCTCGGTTGGCGGACTTGTACTCAATGGCTATCATTAGAAGCTTGAGCTTCACAAAACACAGCCTGCAATGAGACGGAGAAACCTCCCAGTCAGTGCTTCAGAACGACCAGAGCCACAGAACAAACACTGTGACGACCTTTCTATCTCCTGATGCGGTCATTACCCAAGGGACCCGCATTCTACAGCCACTGTGCCAGAGGGAGGGCGATGTGAGCCACACCTCCCCATCCTCCCCATTAACCTTGATTTCTCACAAGTGATAAGGTGCTGAATGCTCAAAGTGCAAATTGCACTCAGGTCTGGATGTCTAGACACAGACCTGAAGCAGGGATTTGTGCCTGGGGATTTATGCTGGGCCAGATTCATTAGTTACTCGGTTGGGTAGTAAAATGTTAACTGCAGGGGGAGGGAGGTATTTGGAGCAGTTGGACCTGTTATCTGGATTCCATTTCGGTCTTTTGTACAAATGGCTCATATTGTTGTTCTGAGCGGACCCCTGTGCGCTCGGAATGATGGTAATAATCCTTAGCCTCCGTGTTAAGTGCCCAGCACATGACGACGGCACTGTTACTCCTGGCTCCATCCAAGCTGTCTCACCGCATCTGCCCGGTGCTCTTGCCCGCAGCGCAGACTGCTTAGAGGCTGGCTGGCCCCTGCCTCCAGGCCTTCACTCACGCAGTTCCTACCTCTGGAATGCCTTCTCCTCTCCTTCCAACCCAAATTCCAGGCCCACATCAAATCTAACCTGCCATGTAGGCCTTCTCGGGCTACTGCCACCCTCTGATTTTCTGTCTCAGAACTCCTCCAGCACCTTGTCTGCAAGCACGTCGTTTAGCCCTTAGTTGATTTTACACTGGCTGTGGTCGCCTCCTACTGTTTCATGTGTCTGAACTTTATCTCCTCAACCAGTGCGACTTCAAGAGCTTTGGACTTGTTTGGAATTCCCCATAGTGCTCTACATGGAACCCCTGATACAGAGAAACTCAAGAAATGAATGATTTCCACTTACTGGGGTTCGGTTCTAAGAAAATTAAAAAAGGTTCAGTAAAATATTTATGCATAGAGATGTTCAAGGAAGTACTACTAATACAGAGTAAAAAAACTGAAAGCAACTTAAATGTCCAATAAAAAGGCAATGGTTAGATAAAGTAGGGTACAATATAATGTTAGCATTCAAAATGACTTTTCAAAGAATATTTCAAGGTATAAGATCAACAAATATTATTATATAGGTACAAATATGTAAATAACCTGATAAGTTAGGTGAAGACATGTATTTATAAACTCATAGAAATAAAAGTTCACATAAACAGAAAAAGAATTATATACATTATATATCACAAGTTTCTAAAATGGGCATTATCGCTTATGTTTTAAGGACTTTTGGATAGTAAAACATTGGTTGACTGATAGATTGAGAAATGAATTGATGGTTATTCAGCCCCAGCATTGTAAGGGGGAGGAGGTGCCGGGTCACAGGTCAGGGCCTTGCTGTTCTCATTTCATCCCCATAATATCCCTAAGACGGAGATACGACCCCAGTTATTCAGACTTCTATTGGTATTTCTATTTTACACGTGATGAAACTAAGGCTCAGAGAGCCCACGTAACTTGCCCAAAGTCCCCAGTTCGTACCTGGCAGGATATACAATATCTTTGTTCCAGTGAAGCCTATTTTATATTCGGAGAGACAGACGATAAGCAAATATACCAGTGAATACATAATAAATTTCCGGATGAGAACAAGTACTGTGCAGAAAATAAAACACCTAAGAGGATAAAGAGTAACTGGGAACGTGTGTTATCTGCGATGGTCCAGGAAGACCTTTCCGAAAAAGTAACACAAAAGCACAGAGCACTGGAGCATGATGAGAAGAGGCCGGCAATGAGAGGATCTGGGCAAAGAGCTTTCTAGGGAGTGGAAACAGCAAGTGCAAGGGCCCTGAGGTAGGAAGGAAGTCGGGGTGTTTGAGGACCAGCATTAAGGCCAGAGAGGCTGCAGCTGAGTGTGCAAAGTCGAGAGTGACAGTCATTAGGTCAGGGAACTAGGTGGGAACAAGATCATGAAGACTTTGCCGGCCACAGCAAGGAATCTGCAGCTTATTCTAAGTGGAATGGGAGGCTCTGGGTTGGTTCTAAATAGAAAAGTGACACAATCAGATGCGCTGGACCCGTGTATGTGTTGCTTGCAGGTAAGGTGCTGGTGAAGGCCTCAAGCTCTGCAGTGGGAATAAGACCAATCGCTCATTCCTGCCTGGGAGGTCATGATCCCCTGTATTGCTGTAAACAGACAGTCAGATTTCAAAGGACCACTTCCATCCAGGCGTATTTGGGCTCTCCCAGTGATTTGCAGATTTTCTGATTCCTGCCAGCAGACTCTAATGACCTGGGTTTTGTGCTGATTATGCAGTTTGCTGAAACACCAACCCACATACCCAACTACAGCTGGAAAAATGCTCGTCTTAATTTATGTTCCATAGAGCACCACTAACACATACCCTTTACGGGGCTGTTGTTACCTCTGGAGCTTAAATTGTTTAAAATATCAGGTGGCTTATGCAATATTTGTTGAAACAAATTACCAGATTAAGTAACCACTTTCTAATGTAAATAACAACTAAGTGCCAAACTCAAGGAGAAGGCTGATCTTAACTTAGCATAGATCATGAAGATGCTGATTTGCTGAAATCCTATGAGCAATGGCCACTCCGATTTGGGATTCTGGTGGTTCATGGGATCAAGGATCTTAATTGCTTTAATGACCTGACCCTATTGGTGAGAAGGGAAGAAACAGTTCATAGTAATGGTGGATTATGTCTTCCTAGCTACTATGATATCATTTACCACTTAGATATAAAAAGAAAGGAGCTTCTTAACTCAGAAAATTCAATAAAATCTACATGGCCTTGGGCATATTCCTTACCTAGCACAGGGCGGAGGAGCTGATCTGAGTCCTCTTTTGTAACTTTCAAATCAATATCGAAAGTGATTCTACATGGCCTTATAGAAGCCTCTTTTTAAGAACGCTCTGACCTAAAACAAGCTTCTGTTCACTGGCCAAAGGGACTAAGAAGAGAGGGACAGAGTGATGTAAACAAAGTGATCACAGGCAGACCTTGGAGATATTGTGGGTTCGGTCCAGGCCACCACAATAAGGCAATTATCACAATAAAGCAAGTAAGGTGAATTTTTTGGTTTCCCAGTGCATATAAAAGTTATGTTTACACTATAGTCTATTAGTGTGCAATAGCATTATGTCTAAAAAATCAATGAACACACCTTAATTAAAAAGTACTCTATTGCTAAAAAAACCCAAAACAATTACAATAGTAACATCAAAGATCACTGATCACAGATCACCATAACAAATATAGTAATAATGAAAAAGTTTGAAATATTGGGAGAATTACCAAAATGTGACACAGAGACATGAAGTGAGCAAATACTGTTGGAAAAATGGCACTGATAGTCTTGTTTGAACAGGGTTGCCAGAAACCTTCAATTTGTAAAAAAAAAAAAAAAAAAAAAAAAAAAAAAAAAAAAAATGCAGTATCTGCAAAGTGCAATAAAGCCAAGTGTAATAAAAAGAGGTATGCCTGTACATGCAAACAGTGCCGCAACCATAGATTTTTCAGACTCAGGCACTTCAAGATTGGCTGGTCCTGCCCTTCTCGTACAGATAACAAACTGAGGTCCGAAGAAGGAAAAGCGACTTGTTCAAGGTTACATGACCTTTATGGAGAAAAGCCAAAAGTGGAAATCAAGCAACTTGTTCAAGGTTAAACAATTTTCATGTAGAAATGTCAAAAGTGGAAATCAAGTCTCAAGGCAGTATGCTACACAGATGCTTCTTATAAAAGCAAAGGAAATGAAGTGGTTGCCAGAAACCCAACATGCAGACACGTTCTGTTTGGTCAGTACAGCATTTAAGGGAAAAAAAAAAAAATCTAGAATTAGATACCAACAGGTGATTTCATATAAAAGCGAGCTTTTCAGCTTTCCTTGATAAATCAGATATGGCCATACTGGAGCCACATTCCATATGGCTAAAAGGGACTGGGAACTTCAAAGCACTTACCCCTCTGGATGGGACATGTGCTCTCCAACGTGCCACAGTCTCCACCACCCCCTATTGTCTCGGACCTCCTCACTCTAATTCTTTGTTGCTAACTGCCTGCCCCCTACAGGCATCTAAGCTATTACTCCCTACTCTAGTTGAGCATCCTCTGGATGTCTGCGAAGTACAAATCTTGAGTAATTTACCATTTACACCGGAAACAGAACTACGTCCCTCCCTGTTTAAAATCACAGGTTTTCGTGAGTTCCTGCCACAGAGAATTGGCGAAGGTCAGGGTGCTGGGCTTAAGGCTGCCGCTGAGGTACAGCCTCTGTTGTGGTTCTGGGGGGAAGGGCAGATCAAGGTGAGTAAACAGGGAGTGGGTACGGTGGGGTGTGGTAATTACTTGTTTACTTGCCTCTCTGCCCTCTACACTGAGCTTCTTCAGGGCAAGATGTATGCTTGTCTCGCTGGTAGTTTGCAAAATGCAAAGAGTAAGCTTTCAGTAAATGCTGATTAAGTAAATGGATGAAAGAATGGGGAGCAGACTCTCATGACTTGCTAGAATTATCCACAACAGATAAAGTGGTAAACTAGGAAAGTCTAGTTTAGGCAGAGAAAGCTTGGAAGTGAGCTAGCATTGTGAAATGAGAGCTTTTTAACTTGGTGGATAGAAGCAGACAGATAGGAAAAGAAGGGCGTAGAAGGAAATAATAGCAGTGATATGTTCTGGGAATCTAATGTTTGCCTTCAATCCGCTATGACATGAGGTAAGTACAATTCTAAGATACAGATAGCGATTTCTCCTTGGAACCCTCTGCAGATCCTGTTACAAAGGATGTGCCCTTGGACTACTTAGAATTGATGTCCTGAAATTAAATATTTACTTGCATCATTTACACCATTTTTCTGGTAAAGCAAAATGGGTTTTGCTCATCCAATCCTTAAAGTCATTCTTATGGCTTAAACATATACAGACCTGGGCTGGGAAAGAGAAAGGAGGCTTAGCATGAGGTAGAGTATAAGAGAGAAACAAGGTAGCTTCCACAGTGTGATAAACAGGATGAAATCAGCCATAAGTTAGCAAGAATTTAATTCCTGGTTTCTAAAATAAAATGTCCCAGTATGTCCAATGCACTTGTTGCAAAAATAATTACAGGGGAATAGAAATGACTTCTTTTTTCCAGGAAAAAAAAAAGTTAGATTGCTTTCTTGATAATTATTAAGTAGAGGACTACCAAATTTGACATTATACAAAGCCCTCTTTTTCTCTTTTTCTTTACTGCCAGCATCATCTGTTAACTACAGTAGTTTCAACCCAGATGTTCCTGAACAAAGGCTCCTAAGAATTAGAGTCCAACTGTTTCTACCTACCCAGAGGGAAATCAATTGTTCTTGCTATTAAATCAGCCCCCTTGACTAGAAAGATTGCTTGCTGGTGTGAATTAAGCATAGAAACCTGTCGTAGAGTTTGCACCTTCTAATGTGTTCAGGAAGAGTATGCAAAGGTGTGGTTTGGGGCTGCCAAAGATGACTCACCTAGGAGTGAAGGGGCAAGGACAGAAGAGGCAGCTTTCACTGTGCCCCCCAAACCCAGCTCCTCCCTGAAGCGCCAGCCCCTCTTCAGTTGTCCAGAGGGACCCTGGGAATGTCAGGCTGATACATGTAATCAGAGTAGATGAAGGTGTAAATACTGCGCATTGGGGAACCAGATCTTTAGGATCTAGGGGCTAAAATGAAAAAAAGATTCACATTTAGGAGCTTTGATTTAAAATGATAGGCTCTCAAAATGGAAACATCTAGTTAAAGAAAATTTGAACCAGCGGGATTTGTAAGACTCAGTACCAGGAAAATGGAAGTGATTTAAAATGCCCATGAAAATGTTGTTCAGATTTCCCAGCAGCTTTCATAGAGCTGGAGTGGGAAGGCTTTAGAACACCCCCAACTTTGAACACACCCACTCTCATAATATCTCCACTAGCACACCTAAGACACTTGAATTTAAATATAATTACATTCTTTCATACGGACAATTAACATTTGCCTAAAATGTCAGTAAATGCATTTTTTAGAAAGCCTTGCTATTATTATTAATCAGAAATACAAAATGTAAACTGTGTGTTTGCTATGTGTACCCAGCATCAAGTCAAGCCCCAGTATTTCCTACTGGACTGCCTCCCTGACCCTTCCTGTAGAGAATTCTAGAATTGCCACTGCCTCTGTAGCCTTCGAGTAAGGGTTTTAATAGATTTTATGGCCACTGGTTTATTCACATGTGGAAGGATTATCGGTCACTTTCTGAATCCCTGTAATAGAAATAATCATAAACGCATTCCTATCTGTGTTCATATATGCTCAGTCCTAATTATAATCCCCCCAAATAATTGGATGAATAGGGCCAGTTCTTTGAGGAAAAATATGTTTTAAAGATGAGACTCAAGCCTCTCCATAAATTCTCATAAAACGTTCATTTCTGCAACCTGGCTAAATAAATCTACCATATAACAATAGAATCTGCTGACTTCTCTCTGCTCCATGTTCAAATTCGGATGCCTTTCTCTAAGAACTACTGATTTCACAGAACTCAAGTTAAACTAGCTGTAGCTTTCACTGGGCAAGAGACCCAGCTTTCTCTAGGCAGTCTTAAATTTAAGTTTCCTCAAGTGGCTTCCCTGGAAAGATCTGTCCATGCCAAACAACACAGGACGAGAGCATGATTTTCTCAATGTTAGGGCCCTGAATGCAGGTGGATGAGGGGAAGGAGAACCATGCCCTGCGGACCCCGCACTGTCTAAACCAGCACAGAAGCGTCCAGGCTTGCATTTGGGCTGGAGGGCAGAACTCCTGTCCCTTAGCATAGGGAAGATCTGGTCAGAGTTCCTCAAGCTACCTAGGCATTAAATACTCCACATCAAATCTGAATTGTAACAGCTGCAGGGGGACACAGAGACACGCAGTATTTCAAATACATCTTTTGTCCTAATCCCCTCTGAGCTATAAAACCTGATACAAAAAAAAAAAAAAAAAAAAAAAAAACCTGATACAATTAAGCGTTTATATTTTGCAAGTGATGACTGACTGACTGATCTGCTCACCATGAGATTCAGGACCTGGCACATGGCATTCTTGCAGTAGCCAAACCTGTGAACCTGTGGCTTCTTCCTCTCCTCCTTCCCCACCTCCCTCCTCTGCCCTCACTTTCCTACCTGGAGGCAGGGGGGTACATCCTCTCATTTGCTAGTTCTCATAATAAAAACACTACTGCTGTTTCCCCCTGAAAACATCACATGTCAAAAGAACTCTGATTTTTCTCCTTCTCCCATCTAAAGGGGAAATCAACTTGTTCTCGCTGGAAAATCTCAGAGACCTGGGTGTTAGAGAGTTCTCTGTGGCTCCCAGCCTCCTGGTTCCCTATTACTTACAATTCCCTCTTCCCTCTTTATTCCTTCTCTGAACACAACCTCCATACAAGGTACAGCTCAAGTATCACCTCTTCCAGGAAGCCTCTCCTGGCCACCCCAGCCTGCAGGGAGCTCTCAGCATCTGTCCCCCAGCTGTGTGCATCCATTAAACACTCATCAATGGGCGCTCATCTCTCCCTGAGGATGGGTATTATTTCCTTTCGCCAGACTGCAAACTCTCAGAAGGCAGCAGCTGCAGGGAAACAGAATCTTTTCCTTGGCATTTGAAAGTATTGCTATTAATCTTTTAATGAGCATATATTTGATCAAATCTAATTGCACCTTGCCTGGCACACTGGCACAAATACCCCAAGCTCATTAAATAGCTAGCTGATTAACTGGCTGGTGACCGATGGCAGAATTTTCTAAAAGGTAAGAGTAAATAAAACCTGGAAACGTCATGATATATTTCTTTCTTTCTTGGTGTTTATATTATATTCAGTGGGCAGAATAGAAGGGTGGTGGGAAGAGGATAGGCAGGAGAGGGGAAAAGGACATTAGCTGGTACTGAGAGACAAGTTCTATCATTCCGATTTTAGAGATGAGGAAACAGAGGTGAGCACTGAGCCCAAGGTCAGGCAGCTGGTAACTATCAAAAGAAGGAGGTAGGCAGAAATCAACTGTCATGTCCCAAATCACATATCCACCAAGTGGGTTTGACCCCAGACCTTTGCGACTCCACAGCTCACACTACCTGACATCACACAGCATCCTACTATTTGAACCACTCAAAAACAGGACCCCTTCGTGGCAAACATAGCCTCATACCCCAGCCCCGGCTTCCTGCAGGCTTGGCTGGCACTAGCCATCTGCACCTTCCACAGTCACCTACTGAGGAAGATGGGGAGTGGGAGGGAAAAGGAAGCGGGTGGTTTCCTGGTGTTCAGAGAACAATGGGTGGCACCCTCTCTTTCAGATCCCATAGCTCCTTTGCCTTGATCTTACTGCCACACAGACCAGGGGCAAGCCAGCTATGCAAAACCAAAGGGAGATGCTCAGGAGTTGCTGGCCCTTAAAAGGAACACCCTAAGAGCATCCTGAGGAAGGTCCAGGACATACCCACCATGGTGTCCATCAAGGCCAAGAGGCATCTGGCTTGTGGCGCCCTAAATTGTCCTTCTCTGCATTTGGTGCTTAACTGTTCTCCCCACCCTGAAATTGCTTTTATGATCCCCAGTGGAAACCTGACTGAGAGCATTAAAGGGCTCAGTACCCCACGTCTTTTTCCTATTCTGATTTGGATTAGGCGTGGGGAGTGAGGAGAGCAGTCAGCAGTTTGCCTGGCATGGTAGAGGGCAGACTCATTCCTATATCCATGGAGATTGCAGAATACCCTTCTTGAAGAAGGAGCAATGGAGAGGAAGTGCCCACAAAAGCCCAAATCCTAACATTAGCTTGTAAGATGTGGCCCACCTACAATTCTATGATTTGGCGAAACTCAGAAACATTCCAGTGACTGAGCCCGAAGTTGGAATAAGAAGTTATTCCAGCCTGTGGTGTGGAGAATGGGGTTGCTGGGGGGTCCCCAGTCATCAGACTGAATCAGAATCACCCCACTTAGCTACAAAAAATGCAGATTTAGGGGATCTACCCCAGATATTAAAATCTGGAGATGGAACCTAGAATCCTCTCTGTTTAATAAGCTCCCCAGGAGATTCTTAATTAGCCAGCCTTTATCTACCACATCCTCCAAGCTGTTCCCAATTGCATGAGGCCCCAGCATCAAAATCCTGGTCCTGTAACTTGTCCGCTAGGTGGCTTTGGAAGGGGACACCAACGTCCTCTGAGTCTCGGTGTCCTCCTTTATAAACCACGGATGGTAATATTCACGTAAACATCACAGGATTGTTGTGAGGATTCAATGAGAAAATGTAAGTGAAATATTTAGAAATGATACTGCATTTTGTCTAAATTAGTTATTGCTTTTGGAACAAAGCTGCGTCTTCCGGTGATACACACGTGAAGGCCAAAGGCTGGTGCAGAGAAGCTGGCGCAAGTCTTACCTGAGCCGGAGAAAGCATCTCTCTGCTCGAAATTCTTAAAAAGCTCAACTTGGGGGCCTCCTGCCCCTTCTCTCTCTCCTCCTCCCACATCTGTTCTCTTGGGAAACAACCTCAGATTTCACCCGTTAATCCTGTCCCCCTAGCTTTTCACTGAATGACTCTCCCAGCTTCTGAGAAAACTCCCATCTTTTCGGTGTGGTGATCCTACCCTGCAAGGGGGGACTCTGCCAGCCCAAGGGAAGAGCAAATTTATTTCTTTTCATGCTTCAAGACGTTATTGGCTGCATATTGTTTTAATGCCGTGCATAATTACAGAGACGGCTCTGAAAATCTGTATATTTTATCAGTGCTTCATTATACCCAGAATATTCTCCAACTCTTTTTCTTCTACATGAACCAGCTGAAAATATATTTTGGCGTCCTTCATGTCATCTTGAAATTGAATAGCCAATTCTTACTGTAATGAAAATACTTATGCGCCAGCCTGGTGATATACAACCCTACACTCTAATTACGGCTGTGCTTTAATTAACCTGAATTGAAGAGTGTTATCATTAAACTGCTGGTAACTCTGAGTTATGGCTTTTCTTTAATTTAAAGTAGAAAACACAGATAATTAAGCCTCCAGATAATCAAATGCTTGAGGAGAGCGTCAATGTTTTGGGATGTTCCTAAATCTCATTAAGTGTCCTTTCTTTATTGATTATTTCTACCTCTGCTGTATCATTGTGTTAAACGAATAACAGCAGTCAGTTGAACACATTCTCACTCACATCAGAAGTTTTTCATGATGGTATTTTGTTTTTTGTTTTTCGTTTTTGTATTCCAGAAGCTGTACCAAACAAACACCGAATTCTCTGACAACAAGATATGTCTGAGGGATCTTCTCCTTCTCGGAACATGTTGTCAACATGCAAATCAGTCAAGGGAAATATTTACAGACTACTGCCCAGCTCCTGAGCCAGCTCCAAAGGGCAGAGAAGTTTCACACACCCAATGGGTCAGAGTTGGCAAACTCACACATCGAGGGGGCCAGGCCCTGATGTAAATGCAAATCTGGCCAGTTTAAGACATCAGGGAGGGGAGGTCCTTCACTAAACCCCTCCTTACAGCAAACTGGAGTCCCTTAGCATTCAGTAGAAATGCAAGTCCCGTGTTGGTTCATCAGATTTTCAAAAGAGGCCAGGAATCTAGTTTTTATGTGAAGAACCACCTTTTTGAAACGTTGGCGACTAACTTTTAAGAAATGAAACACTGTGTAGGACAAATACATGAGTCAAACTGACCCCACAGGTATCCCAGCTGGAACTTCTAGAGGGAGCAGTTCTAACCTTCCAGGTTAACACTCTTAAAATGAACTCACTCAGTTTCCAGAAGCAAAATAAGAGAAGCAGTGGGAAAGAAGGAAGGGGGTGGGGGAGGGACATGGACTGAGGGATTTGCAAGGCAGCACTCATGTTGACACCAATCAAGCCCGGGAGACTCAAAGACAAGGAAGGGGACTTCACATACTCCCCTGCTAATGCCTGAGGTGCCACAGGACTCCTCCAGGAGTTGGCAGTTCTGCTGTGGGCTCAGACCACATCTACACCAGACCTAAGAGGCCTCAATTGCCTTTTTATAGGACCAGCTTCTAATATAAGTCCTGAATCCTCCTGGAATTTTTATCCCAGGCAGGCCACACTCCAAGATAGAGAAAATCCCCTGGGACAGCCTCAGTGTTCCAGGACCCAGTGCCTCTGAATGGTTAACTCCTTTCTATGGCAGAATGAGAAATAGCTCTCAAAGAAAGGAACACATGGGAGTTACAATGGGGCATCCATTTTCAGAAAATAACTCCTTCGGAATCAATTACCTATGCCCTTTTCTGGTCCATTTAGCGTTTAAACTTTCGCTTCGAGACAGGGTGAGAAATCTCAGTAAACAGTCAAACCATTCTGGATTGCTTAGGGTCTGGGCCCAGGGACAGGCAGGGTGCACCTGCTGTGCTCACTGACAGAAGTCACTGACAGGTAAACACCAAGTTACCAAGTGCTCTGGCCCCTCTCTGCTGTGCACGGAACAGCAAACTATGAGACAGAGGAACCCAAGAGCCCCCCAGGACTGTCCTCTTCAGGCCGCCCTTTCCAGAATGTGGGTTTGGTTTGCAGGCAGGCAGACAGCACAAGGGAAGAGCTCTTCTTCCTCAGCCCAGTGAGTTCCCAGATTCCCGTTTCTTCCCAGTTTTTATCAGTGAGACTGAGTTTACCAAATTCTTTGCTACAGTGTCAAAGTATCGGGCTTCATGTTTCAGCATTCCCAGGGAGTCTGTGTTTTCATAGGGACAAAGCCCCTGTTTGACTTACATCCAACATCTGACCTTCTAGGTGGGGAATCTGAGGCATCGTCCTGGTGGAAGTTTCTTGGGGTCTGGGACACCTGGAGCTCCTGACATCATACTCCTTAAATGATCACCTGTTCTACCTCGAGGGGTCATGCAGGCTGGGGCTACCCCTTGCTCAAATCCATCTTGCTGAGCCAGTACAAGGAGACGCTAAGCGTTTTTATTGTTATAACATACCAGTTGTCCATCTCGGGGCTAAACCACTCAGGACTATTTCAAGGCCTCCCTGTGTACATTTGGTTCCACATTGCCTCAGGAAATAGTGAAAGCACTTTGAACAGGGGCTTCTCTGATGTCTTTATGATCTGACTTAATTGAAAGAGATTAAAATTTCTTTCATCAAGGTGCTAGCAAGATTGGGTTTTGCCCTGGTAAAGTCAGAGGCATGGGTTCATGCTACCCTTCATACATGTGTCTACATCATAGGGGCATAATTCAAGATATGCAGGAAAACTGCAGTTCATAATTTAGGTCAAATGATGAATCCAAGCCTGAGATTCTCAGGACTGGAGGGAAAAGAGAGCCAGCAGAAATCCCCAAGGCTGGGGCCATATAATGACCCACCTTCCCCTTCATCACAGAAGGCTGAGCACAGGACACCTGGTAATTGTCGAGTGTCCCCACTGCTGGCCACAGGTGGGGTGCATTTCCTTCAAGAGACACGTTAAATGTTTCTGAAAGCCAAAGAGCATATGGTTAGCGGTCACTTACTCACAAACAGTAGGGAAGGACAGACCCACGAAGGCACTGGAGAGATATTCTGTGTACATTTCATTTGAGACTCCTTCCAAGTAGTATTTCTGCCATGTGTCTTCCTCAATCTAAGGGAGAAGAACACAGGAGAAGGGTTTAAGATAGGATAGTAAAAGGAAAGTGGGGTTACCCCATCTGGCAAACAAATGAATGCACTGGTTGTGTCGCGGCGACCTTCCTGAACAACAAGGAACATACTCCATCACCACGTGAAGCCGTCCATGCCCCTAAGCTCATAGACTAGACGGATGTCCCCTCTAAAGCACCACTTCTTCCTAAACCTGTATGATTTCCAAGAATGTGGAGGCATGGGCACTCATCCACAATCGATAAAAATTTTTGAGAGCAATTTTTAAATTGTTATCAAAATGTACAAAAGTGCATACTCTTTTACACAATTCCATTTAAAGTATTCATAGCAAAGAAACAAGTAGGTAAGTATACACATACACATGTACAAGAACATTCTTCTTGTTCTTAGAACAAGAAATTAGAAATAACCACACATGGTAGGTTTATACCATGGAATACAGGGAAGCAATTAAAAATTATGATGAAAATGTATATATTTTCATAGAGAAATTACCTTAAAAGGCACATTACTAAATAGTGTGTATAGTCTGATCCTATTTTTAAACACCCTATAATTATCTGAATGTTCGTAAAGCCGTAGAAAAATCTAGAAAGCTTTATACCAAAACAGTAACAGTTGTTGTCTCTGAGATGTAGAATGACACTTTTTCTCTATAGATTTCTGCATTGTCTGAAGGCTTCTGCAGTGAGCATATATGTATAACATGAAACAACATATCTATTTCTACTTCAGGGAAAAAGTAGATTTTTCCAACACCACCTTGAATATCACAGAAAGTAAAATGTAGGACTTCCCTGGTGGCGCAATGGTTAAGAATCCGCCTGCCAATGCAGGGGACACGGGTTCGAGCCCTGGTCCGGGAAGATCCCACATGCCGCGGAGCAACTAAGCCCGTGCGCCACAACTACTGAGCCTGCGCTCTAGAGCCCATGAGCCACAACTACTGAAGCCTGTGTGCCACAACTACTGAAGCCTGCGTGCCTAGAGCCTGTGCTCCGCAACAAGAGAAGCCACTGCAATGAGAAGGCCACTTACTGCAAGGAAGAGTAGCCCCTGCTCGCTGCAACTAGAGAAAGCCCGTGCGCAGCAACGAAGACCCAATGCAGCCAAAAATAAATTTAAAAATAAATAAATAAAATAAAATAATTTAAAAAAAAAGTAAAATGTAGTTTCAGAAAGGTCTTAACCAAAATGTCATTAAAATGTTTTTTTTTTTGTTTTTTTGTTTTTGTCATAATTAATCAAGTTCAACTGGTTTTCCCAACAGCCCTCTTCACGCTAGGTATTTCTGGAAAGGTTTTACCTTGGAATCGACCATTTAAAAGTATAAAGTGAAAACAACAAGAACGCCGAGCCCCTCTGGGAGCTTGGGGATGTCATGGATTCCCAAGGCAGGAAGACAGGCAGGCTGTGTGGTCCTTGGTTATCTGTAAGCTGCTGTCTCCCCAGTTCACTTCCACTGGAGGTTAGCTAAGGAGGAGGATGAAAAGGAGCTTCCCAGCCAACTGGAAGTGGCTCTTAATAATGTCCTGTGCTGGTACTGAATTAAAAGGCATCTCGGGACTTCCCCGGTTGTCCAGTGGTAAAGAATCCACCTACCAATGCGGGGGACGCGAGTTCGATCCCTGGTCAGGGAACTAAGATCCCACCTGCTGCAGGGCAACTAAGCCTGCGTGCCACAACTACCGAGCCCGCGCCTCAACTAGAGAGCCTGGGTTTCGCAAACTATAGAGCCCATGCACTCTGGAGCCCTCATGCCACAACTACAGAGCCAACGCACTCTGGATCCTGCACGCCACAACTAGAGAGGGAAAACCCGCATGCCACAACTAGAGAGAGAGTAAAAAAAAAAACAAAACGTGCACGCTGCAACTAGAGAAAAGCCCACATGCCACAACAGAGAACCCGCATGCCGCAACTAACACCAGACACAGCCAAAAAAAAAAAGGCATCTTGCTTATGACCCAATAGTCAGTTAACTGGGGGAAATGAAAGAGACTTGGAAACAGTGGGAAATGCACACCTCCCATCTACTTGGTGATGCTCTAGAATACAAAAGCTAGGAATAATTTAGAAATAAATTGAATGCTCCCTGCTTCTATGCTATGTCTGCTTTGTGTTCTGGCTGGGTTATTAGATTATGTGGGTTAACCTCATTAGTTTGTGCTGCTTCTAACCTACTACCACACGTTAGACACGTGCTATGCAATACTGCGGGGTACGGATTGTTCATCTACAAATTAGTTTTCCCCAGAGTGGGGTCTTTCAAAACAAAAGGACTCAACCTTTTCTACTGCTAAACTTTATGATTTAAAAAATTAACTGCTATGTGTTTAGCTAAGCACAAACTTTCTAATTTCCCCGACTCATAAGATTTCAACTTATTTTTTCAAATAAAAGATATTCTTGACTTCATAAGCAAAGGTTATTAATTCCAACTAATTTGAAGAAAGCTTAGTCTGCATTAGTAAATAGTTTGAAATATATAATATTTGGGGCACTATGTTATCATAATTTTTTATTGGTAAATAGGATAGTATCTGAGGGATTGCCAATTATAAATCCTCATAGTTGAGTTTTATGGGCAAATAGTTTTCTTGAAGTAGAAGAATTCAGCCTATTCTTTTAGCAGGGACATTCCTTTTATAATATGTTGCTTACGTGGCTAATTTAAATATTCCACTTGGCTTTCAAAAATAATGAAAATATGAAGCTTTATCCCAATTATTATTGATTGTTGGTGCTATTCCTCAATTAGTATGATTTTAATTTGGTTCTTTTAGTTATGGTCATTATTTTCATGCCTCTATGTCCTAATGGAACTACTCTTGAGACCAAATTTTATTGTAGGTTTATCACTAAACTTTTTAAGTAGAAATAAATTCTTTTTAGGATACAAATATTATATTCACGTGTCTTTTGAACTTAGCATACATTGTTCATTGATTCATTAATTCAGCAAATATTCTTGAGCATATTCTGTGTCTTATGAGCCATTCTAGTTACTGACTGAATTTTATTTAAACTGGTATTTATTTTCCCATATTTTTCTCTTGCCAGAAAAAGCATCACATATACCTGTCTAAGATATATCTGACGATATATATCTTACTTTTGCTGATTTTTTTCCACATTTCTTTTCCTGCAAGTTTGTGGCTGATCTGAAATGCTTGAGGACTAAAAGTCAAAAAACTGGAAAAAAAAAATGAACAGAACTTTTCTGGAAAGCAAAATGCCTCTTCCACAGACATAGGCAGATGCTCAGATGGTATGTATAATGCGAGATACAGAAGTACTGAACGGACTGTTTAAAAGCTGAGGAGTTTAAATTCATTGTTATAACCCTTTAAGATTTCTACACCTTTAACACAATTTCTCTATTGATAAGTTAACAAATTTATCAGGTTCTGATAAATGTTCACACACACACACACACAAACTTACTGAAAATGATTTAAATGGTAAAATGGTAAATTTTGTTATATGTATTTTACCACAAGTAAATTTTTTTTAAAAAACCAATATGTATAATATAAGGAGAATCAGTAATTATAATGAACACTTACACCCTTTAATCCTTAAGGGCAAGCATGACAAGTTGTGGCAGAACCATGACAGGAACAAGTTATCACATCAGGAGAGTCAGGGATACAGCACCCAGCCTTATGACACTATAATGTGTCACAAACTCAGACAACAGAACCTCCATCTTCATCCCGAGGCAAGGGCTTCAATTACCCCTTCTTATCAAAGTTTCCCTTTCTAAGTCTCAAGCATGGCACCTTTCACTTATTTTGAAAAAAGCAAAAGCAAAATACACATTCCTTTTAGTTTTGTTAGCCGTAATCAAATACATTCTTAGGAAAGGAAAAATTAGTATAAAATACAATATGTTGAGTTTAAAACACTTGACAGTGAACAAAGAGATCTAGAGACGGTAGAATGAGTTACTGTCATTATAAGTCCCCTTTAACAGAGGCACAGAGAGGTTCTGTAACCCACTAAAGGTTACAAAGCCAATGAGTCGTACAAACAGGATTCAGAGTTCATACTGTTAACCACCCACCATATTATCTCTTGCTAGAGATTGACAGGGTAAATATATAGAGAAGCAGTGGTGCTAGGATTTTGGGGAGCTTGGAGGGTTTGCGGAATATAAGTACCTAAGAGAAAAAGCTCCTCAAGAACGCAAGATCTTAAACCCTGGAGCCCCTGACTTTGTGAGAAGTCAGCGAGAAGTAATATTGATTTTAAGTCGAGCTGAAAGGAGAGTTCAGACCTCCTCTCAGAGCACGACGGCATCATTTCTATTCTATAAAATGGAACCATCCCAGCCTACAACTTCTTGCCTAAAATAGTACATGCTGTTCTCCACATTTGTGTTGTCGAAATATTTTTAACTGTAATGTGAATACACACTTCCCAGCAGAAAAATGAAAGAATGGGACCAAAATGACTTAGGGAAAGGTGCCAAAATTAATTTGCCAGCCATTCAACAATCAGTCAAAGGCAAAGCATTTCCTGAGGCAGCAATTTCTCCTCTGGCTGTCACATCAAACTCCCGCTGCTTCAGAAGAGCACCTAGCAAAAATGAGCAGGTGATGTGCTCCGGGTCCTTATTCATCAACCACTCGCAGATCTTCAGTGAGAAAAGAGATCTGAGCCGTGGGGCTCGCTCGTCCACACTTCTCATGGTCTTATTTATCTGCCCTTCATTATCTAATTTTTCAACCAGTCTAGTTCAATCCCTTAAGTAAACGGTTGTACACCAATCTGGGGGCCGATGGCTCCACCACCAAAGGCACCATCAAACTGGAAACATCAGCCTTGGCTCTGGGGGAAGTAACACCTTCTTGCTCCCAGATTTTGCATGTGTTACTAACGGTGGGTCAGGAACGACACCTTTTATATTTTATGCTTTCTCTGATTAGGGTGAAACTGTGTTTCTCTAACGCTAACAGCCCAGTGAATGTGAAAAATCAACCATCCCAGCTGCGGTATGTTACAATCACTGTGATTTCTGTTTCCAGCAAAGAGTCTGAATAACTGTGTTGATTACAGCCAAATAATTTTGCAGAAGTCCATCCCTACCTCCAGAGTCGTATAAATAATTCCAAAGACTATCATATACCAATTCTTATTTAATTGAAAACAAGTACATTGTTTTAATCCAAATATACGTTATGTTGTGCACATCAAATATAATGAACTAAGAGGAAATTATAAAAATCAATGACCATTATGTTAATAGCTGCAATAAGAAGAGGTGAGTTGTAACATACACACCAGCATTGCCCAAAACTGGTAGTAGAAGACTATTTATTGTAATAGCAGGTATTTATTACATTTATGATTCTTTAAAAATCTATCCAAATTCTCGATATTCTTGCTCTAAAGGATGTATAGTTTTAAACCATAAAAGTCCTTAATTAGAATCAATTAGCTACAGCTGAATGAATATTTGTACATATAAATTACACAATACATTGTCACTGTCCTTTGTAATGTGACCGTCTAAAACAGAGCGCACTGACAGGAACTGGCTGATGTATCTGAGATTCCACAAAAACATATTTACGCCCACAAGAAACAGAGAACACCCACAGAATGTGTCAAGTTCTTAATTACAGTAATAAACATGGAATCAGCATCGATGGGCTCTAGGGTGACGACAGTGTGGGCTGGTCACTAAAATGAGTGGGGTCCTTTATCCCCATCCCTCAACGGCATGCTCTGCCACTGGGAAAAATTTGATTCAATGTTGCATCCAATCATTTCTTGCTGGAAAGAACAATGCTAAGGACAACTGATTGTTAAGAAGACTTTATCACTGACCCAGTTCCTGGATTCTCTCTCTCCTCCTTTATTTCCCTCTATGTTCCAATGTTAACAAACTTGCCGCAGTTTTTACCACGAGTGGGCATGCGGCTCTTTCCCCCTCTCTTCCTCGCCTCAACATAAACTCGTAGAATTAAAAAACAAAACGTTTGAGTCTTGCTAGCTTAGCTCCTCACGAGTGCCAGAACAGAGAAAGCCTCGCTGCACAGCTTTCTGGGGGGTGGAGGAAACTGGTGATAAAGTTGAAAACAAAGGAAAGAAACAGAAGAGATGGGAAACCAACAGTGATTTGCACCTTTTCAGAATATACCTCTTCAAAAAAAAAAAAAAGAATATATCTCTTCTCTGTGCCAAATTGCATATCAACGCTGTCCTTCTTGGATGTGGACTCAGGTCGGCTGTCCTTCTGAGAGCAGCATTGGATTTCAGGGACTCCATAACGATTTGGCATACCACAATTATGGCCTATTTCAGATTGTATTTTCCAGAATGTGAGAATAGAACGAAAGGATCTCAGATTTTTCCAAAGGCTTTGGGACAATGTCAATTAAAACACATTATTTGGAATTTGATGGAATGCAAGATAACTGGTTGCTTCAGCACTGAACGAATAAATAAACAACTCCAAAGATTAATTCTGGGGTGGACTTCCACTGAATCTCTTATTCCCAGACTAGTGGGCTGCAGGCTATCAAATGAGATTTCTTCCATCAAGCGTTATGAAGAAAAAGATCAGCCCACATGAAGTGTTCAGAGAGAGATCAACAGACCACACCACATGCAAAAAGAGTTAGCAGACAGGGCATTTTCCCCCCTGCTATGTTACCCCAACTTAGGTTACTTCTGAAAACACAGAATGCCAGAGGAACTGAAGTTAAAGGAAGGGTTAACAGAAAGAGTGATATGAGAACTTTTAAAAATAATTATAATTTATAAATTATTTCAGAAAGTGTGGCCTATGTGGCAGGAAATTGGTAATTTTTTTAATACGTAGGTAGGTTGTTCTACCCTTTTCTTTTTTTCCTCTCCAATGTAGAAAAGGTATTTATGCTTAAGTGTTGCCAGGCCTTTTTAAAGATGGGCCTATTCACTATCTGTCCAAATAGGACTTTGGTTTTGCAATCTTGATAATAGTTAAGAACATTCTCACTTGTGCTTCAAATAATAAGGTTCTTAAAATACTACTAAAAATAATTCTCATCTGGGTAGGGCAAGCAGCAAGTAAGTGTTCTCAAGCAGACGCCTGCCAAGCAATCCTCAGGAGAACAATTCAGTCCCTGGCAGGCAGGATTTTCCAGAACAGAGCTTCTCAACCCATTTGGGGTGAGAGACCAGGGTTTTGTTTTTATTTCTAGTATCCATCGTTTTGCAGACTCAAACTTCTGCAAAATCTAACAGAAATGATTTCCAAAAAAAAAAAAAAAAGAACATAGACAAGACATGCAAAATACAAGTCCAAAATTTCTATCATTAGATTCAACCAATATAAAATTAATCTGTCAAATTGCTCTAAAAGTTCCTAAGCATTCCTCTCATTTTCTGTACTTGCCACTTCGTGGATGAGTAGCAAACAGTTCATGGCACCCATCCATGGACTGCATTTGCAGCTGTGCTGGTCCTACTCTATCTTACAAACCTTACTTCTCACAATTTCCCCCAAATTCCAGTAAAGTAGGATTATTCCCAACTAAGATTTCCCAAAGTAGCCTCGACAGAACTTATTAACAGGTGTCACCTTGAACATAAGAGAGTGAAGAGGGAGTTCTATGGTGTCCCCATTAAAATATAGGTTTTTTGAAGGCAGAAAAATTCACCTGAGTCTCCAGAGCCTGGAACAGTGCATGGAACATAGCAGTAGCTCAATATTTGTTGAATGGATGAAATACATTTGGGAAGTGCTGGATTTCACAAAGCCAAACTGGGGAGTTTTTTAGTGCAACTCAGAGTATTTCACATGTTACTATGAATTGTAAATCTCCAAAGGGGCAACATGGTACTAAGTCACAGAATCCTTTATTTCAAGGAGCAGCTCATGGAGACCAGCAATGCTATTCTGAAAACTTCCTCCCTCTAATCTCCCCACCACTTCGTTTCCCTCATCCTACTGTCAGAAATCTCTCTGTGGCCATTTTCAGCTGTCAAGATCCAACTCTACCTATAAAGTTCCCATCGTATGCCACCTCGTCTGTGAGGACTTTCCTCATTTCCCCGAACTGATGTGCTCTGCCCTGCCTTAATGGGAACACAAATCGTGCCCACCTCTGGTGAGCTTGGGAGGGCTAAAAGAGATAATGGACAAAGAATGCTTAGAACATTCCCTGGATGGCAGTACACACTCAGTATGCATTAGTTGTCATTAGCTACCGTCATAGTATCTGAGTCTCCTAACATCTGACAAGACCTAAAATAAAGTGGAATTTTGGAACACGAGACCCTCCCTTAGGCATTCAACTTTGTATCTTCTAGAACCAGCAGCATACTACCTTATGAGGTGCTTATAAGAGGTGCTTAATTAATATTTGTTGAATTGAACCGAGCAAGACAAAACTGGAGAAAGAGACACAAAGAAACGAGCACAATTTTTCCAGGCATCTAATCACAAGTCAGTGCTGCTAACTTCATAGCATTTAGTGTTGACCGTGAAAGGAACCAATTTCTGCCCCCCGAATGCTGAAAAATTCTGCGTTCTTGGCATCTCACAGGGAACGTGTAGAGTCGGGTGATTTTTAAACTTCCCAGAACACTTCCTACTGAGCAGTACATTTCTGGGAAACTCTGTCATCACAGAACATCTTGGGCTACTTAGCAAGTAGCTTATGGTTTTCTAAATTCTAGATCCAATACCTTGGAGGCTGGAATTTGAAAGAAGGGACTCTCAGGAACTGGTGTATTTGCCAATCTAACAGAAGTCCTACCTCTTACTAGCTGGGAGTCCCACCGCACTCCCTGCAGAAAGGAGCCCCCTTTGCTCCGTCTCATGACTATGCTTTCTTTCCCATGTGACCTAGCCCTCTATCTTCTGGATTGCACTCTTTTGAATTCCAATGTAGGGTCAAATAACAATTCAACAGGAAATAGACTGAGCCCAGCAAAGGCTGCATTTGGCAATTCCATTACTCCTAAATTCTAAAATTGAGACCAAAAACAACTGTTTGCTATTAACTAATTAAGAACTGGGAGAAAAAGAAAGGAGTTAGATAGAAAGGCATTTGAATCAGCACGGGAATTATGAGGTTGCTTTTGATAAGACAAACTGTTAGAGAATTACCTATGCGTTTGCAAAATCTTCAACATTTTAGACAGTTTGGGGAGAATCCCACTGCATCCACTGAAGTTAACACAGGATAGTTTCTCACCAGTGGGCATGTCTAAGGCTGTGAGTCCAGTGCTTCCCAAACTCTGAAGAGCATGTGAATCACCCAAGGGTGTTAGTAAAATGTGTTTTCTGTAGTCCTGGGGTGGGGTCTAAGATTCTGCATTTCTAACAAGCTCCCAGGCAACATAAATACTCCCCAAACATGGACCACACGTACAGTAGCAAAGGTATTCCCAAAGAGAGTGAAGAACATGGAACAAGTATTCTCTTTGAGGACCATGCCTTTGAGGACCAGAGAATCAATCATGGCCCAAAGGATTTGAATAAGAGATGAAAAAGGATGCTTTCTACGAGTATCACTAAATATTGGAGCCAGTTACAGAGAAAGCCTGTGGATAATTAAGCACAAGATGGGTATCCCAGTGTTTGGGTTGCTGTGATAATTAGTCTAAACAATATTTCAGGGATCCAGATTTATCTACCTAGTCTCTCTCCATTGATCCAATGACCCCGATAATAACTTAGTCTCCACTTCAATGTGGGCTGTGTAAAGAGAGAACAATGACACAGCTATATTTAATTCAATTAAAATTAAAGTTTCAGAAAATGGCTCCTATTTGTATCCCTAATTTCTGTTTAACTTTTCCATTTTAGGACACAGTGTTGAGTGTGAGGACAAAAATGTTTGCCAACTCAGTCCTATTTTAGTGACAGCAGATTCTGGATACTTATGTCTCGTATCGCTGTACAATACGGCCTAATAAAGTCGAGCCAAAGAGACTAGATTTCATTTCAGAGCAAAGGGTTTCAGCCATAAACTTTTGCTTTTTGGCTGAACAGAACCATTCAAGCCGCAAGCATAAATTCTGCTAGTTTTAGGTATCAGGGTGATTGGGAAGCCAAATGGGCTATTTGTGGGCCAGGTACCCAAGGTAGAGGCACCCGCTTTATTGTGTATTCACTGTTACCTGGAAAAATCTCTTGCCAGCTAGAGAATATTTTCACAGGAAGTTAGAAATGACTTGAAATTCCCCTCTGCGGCTTCCAAGAGTGGATTTCAGGCCTCGTCAAAATGACATTTGGTTCAGAGACCGAAAGGGGACAGCTTATAAATTGCTGAGGTATTTAGCTGGCCTTAGCAGTTTCTGTTTAAGAGGGGCCATGATCCTGAGTGCAGCAGCAATGTAGGAAGTACCAAAGCACATGCAGCCTCTGGGTTCAAATCCCAGCCTCATTGAACGTCCCTGGGCCAGTTGTATAACCTCTCCAAGCCTCAATCCCCTCACCTGCAAAATGAGAGCAACGGTAGTACCTACTTCCTAGGAAGACAGATGAAATGAGGTGATCCATGTAAAACACCTAACATAGTGCCTGGCAAATAGCTAATGTTTTCTGAGTGCTTCCTATGTGATAGGTGCTTTGGCAGCTTAATCATACTAAAAGATGGCACTTACTGAGTGTGTACCCTGTAGATGTTCTATAAATGCTCTATCATAAATAATGAGTGTTGGTGATGGTGATGGTGATTATGAAGACATCTCTACTACTCGCACAAGGGAACATAGCCAGTTAGACGTTGGGCCAGTGATTCATGGCTTCCTATTGCTTAGCTGCTACTGGAAAAACCTGGAACATCACTAATCAACAAATGATCCTGACTGAGGAGGAAAACTAATAGCTTGAGTTTATCCCTAAAAGACAGCAGTGTTCCCTGGAGGTCCTCCCTCCCCCTCCCCTTCCCTAGTGGCCAGCAAGTTCACTCTGAATAGATAGGATGATAAGAGAGAAGTTAGGTATTTGGAGGAACTGACTGTCTCCCCAAATAGGAGAAAGGTCATACGTGGACATAAAGACCCAGCCTGGTCTCCTGAAAGGAGCCCTGAGACAAAAAGACCCTGATGGGTAGACTGGATTAGCTACTTCCAATTTCTGGGCTTGACTCTTGCCCACATCCCTCCAGTGGAGACTCACTAGATTCTACTTTCATCTTTCATCCTCCCTCCTAGAAAATGGCTTTCCTCTTTGTTTCCTCTTTGTTTGCCAGGTATCAGTTCAGACTGATTCTGAACTGATACCTGGCACATCCTTGGTCCACCAGAAAGGCATGCTAATACTCTGATGTTTGTTCAAACATTATTATTATTTTTTTTTAATGAAATGTTTTAAGGGCTTTCTATTTTTTTTTTTAATTAATTAATTTATTTATTTTTGGCTGTGTTGGGTCTTCGCTTCTGTGCAAGGGCCTTCTCCAGTTGCGGCAAGCGGGGGCCACTCTTCATCGCAGTGTGCGGGCCTCTCACTATCACGGCCTCTCCCGTTGCGGAGCACAGGCTCCAGACGCGCAGGCTCAGTAGTTGTGGTTCACGGGCCTAGTTGCTCCGCGGCATGTGGGATCTTCCCAGACCAGGGCTCGAACCCGTGTCCCCTGCATTAGCAGGCAGATTCTCAACCACTGCGCCACCAGGGAAGCCCCAAACATTACTTTTAAAAGTACTTGTTTAACTTGTATTTGGAGTAGAGGCTGAGTGCTGGGTGGGGATGAAAGAGAGAAGAATGACCACAGGTCAGAGCCCTCAGCCTCTGTTGCCCTCAGCAATTCAATCCTGGTCCCAATTTTGCATACTCCTCTCAGCAAAAGAAAAGCCTTGCAATTAAGTGGATGCGACTTTTTAGAAGGCAAATTAGAAAATATCTGTTGTTACTTGAACGTGGAGTAACATGTTCAAGGGAACTCATCCCTCCTATCCCAAAGAGTTTACCAAAGTATTCCGTCCAACCACAAACTGTGTGCCTCCTGAGAAGAGTTCTGGAAGGCACATTTCCTCCTTCTTGTTGCATTTCTTGGAAGATTTTAGCCCTTGTTATAGTTCAGTATTCCCAGAAAACTGCCAGGATGGTATCCTACAGTTGGTATAAGATGAGAAGAAAGAGAAGACGTGTGATAATCCTGCTTGGTCAAGGAGAGGTCTCTCTGTTCCTGTGCCCATTGGTTCTATGAGCAAGTTCAAGTCCATAGTATATATCAATCCTCCAAGCAGGACCCGGGAGGTCACTACGCTCTCTGAGTTCTCCACAGGTAACACAGTCCAGCACACAGCTGTTCTCCTTCCAGGCACTGCCATTGCAGGGTTCTGTCCTGGGCAGGGCTGCACTTGCTAGCTGGGCATTCATTATGTATGGAAAAGAATAGCCAGCAAATCTCCATTCACTGAGAGGCCTGGGAAAAGCCAGACAGGGGCATCCAGGTTTCAACTGTACATGCAGGTAAAATCTAGCTGTGGGGGTAGGGGATGGGTTTCTGACAGAAAGGTTGAGGGACCCAGTGTCACTTAGGCTGATGAACAATGCTGCTGCCCTAGAAAATGCACTCAGGCAGAAAATTCTACTAATTCTGTATCTCACCACAGAGTTCCAGGGACCTGCCCCAATATCAGTCATTTACAAAGACTTTGGCAACACAAAAGTGTAAGCAGTATAGGGAGGGATGCCTTTACACCACCCTAGAGAGTGGCTTTAGATTAGGTTCATCCCTCTGTGTTCCCCCATGAGTGACCCAATCCTAATCCAGTGTCAGATCTCATCACAAATAGAAACCCAAACAGTACCACCAACCCCTAAGGAACAAGAAGGGGGTGACGTACCGTCATGTACTGGTAATCTTTCCAACAACCTGCTAGGCTCTTCCACTTTTTACTGTGGGTGAATATGAAGCTCAGAAAGCTTGAGCAAGCAGTGCGAGGTCTTACAACAAATCACGTCCTAATTCAGAGGCTTACAACATACCCCCAACCCCAGCGTTCTGCCCACTGCACAGCTCCACAACTCCCCTCGCACTTCACGAGTGAGGGAGAACAGGAAGGGTGAGGCTGTGCTGGCACATCTGAATAACACAGTGTTCCATGGATATATCTGGACAGGGGGACACCATCCAAGATCTTTGGATGATCAAGTCTAATACCTAATCCAAATTCTGAAAGAGGTACCAAATATTCCTCTTTCACTGATTCTTTCTTCACTAGTCCATTTAAGGAGAAGAAAAAATACCCAACCATTAAAATAAATGGCCTTCTCACTGCCAAACTTTAGCTGAAACAGGAAACCAATAGAAACTCCTTAAGAAATGATATTTATTTTGTCAGCCTAGGAAAAAAAGGAGAAACTAATTAAATCCATTGTCCTAAAAAGCAACACCATAAATATGGAGGCTAGGCATAAACATAGACTTCTCTTTGCAGACTGACCACAACAAAGAGCTTCTGCACCCCAAGGTCAGTGGGCATAGAGCTGTATGTTAGTTTTTGGTGGGCAGAGATACTCTACCTGCTGACATGGTATGGGGGAAAGGGAGGAAGTGATATCTCTCACTTATATAATGTCAATTAATTCCATCCGCTTCCCAGCCTACTTCCCATCCCCTAGTGTACACAAAGCACAGCATCAAGGCAGGCAGGACACCTGTATTTCTTAGTACTTGAAACCCTAATCAGTGGGCCTGCATCACTCGTGCTACCGTGGGATACATGTGGCAGCTGATAAAAACTACAAAAATTATACCCAGTTGAAAGGTTTTATTGCATGCCATTTTTCAAGATGGCAGATGGATGCCTAAATTGATCTCAGCGTCATTTTACAGGTGTCCCAAAGTTTCTCTAAATCAGCCAAATGAGTCAGAAGTGGAAACAGTCACCTCCCATTGTTCTGCCAGGAGATGCACAGGATTCCACAGTAATGTAGCTTGCCAGGTTACATTATTCATAGTCTCTGATGAAAAGGTGGATTACCTCAAACTCACCCCAAAGAGAGTGATTATTGAATACGCTAAAAGGACATGATGATGATGACACTGCCTTAGAGGCAATATTCTCCCTGGTCCAGCTATAAAGGACAAACAGAATACTGTTTCTAAAGTGATATCTGGTTTTCGGGCTCCGGATAAAATAGAATAAGGACACTCCACCCTGTGTCTTTCATTGATTGCATCTATTAAACTTGGACAAAATGCATGGAGCAGCTATTTGAAGTCTCTGAGACAAACGGTAGCAAACAGATTAGGGAAAATGACCAGAATTGGAAGTACCACCAAATCAGCAGTGAGTTTACCATTGTTTTTGCTCTGGTATCCTCTAACCTGACTTTGAGGAAGCCCAGAATCTGTAAATGAAGACAAGAATGTGGAAAGACAAAGCCCCAAGAGAAGCTCTCATTCTGGCTCAAAGACTGGTAGAGGCAATTCCTAACACTCAGAGACAATAGGGAAATCATGGTTTGGGTTCTTTTTTCTTTTCTTCTCTTTTCTTGCACCTCCACCCCTAAGGCACCCAGTGCCGGCAGTAGCAGCAGTGGCAATGGGAGATAAAAGGAGGTAGGAGAAACTTTTCTGGCTAGAGGGTCTGAGGTCCAAAGAGAGTGAGGCAAAGCCCTATTGTTTTTTGTCTCTCTTTGTCCTCCCACTGGTTTGCCCAGGTGAGGACACGGTAGCAGAAAGTGTATAACAAACCAGGGTAGCTAAAGCCCCAGCTTTCTGGTCAGAGGATAAAAAGGAAAACCCTATGGACGCTCAAATTCCCCTGGAGATCACAGAGAAAGAGGACTTAAGAAAGGAGTCCCTTACAATTACTTATGAACTCCTGGGCTCAGCCTGAGCTGTGCAAGGATGAAACTGACCCTACACAGCATATATAGATTTTTGAGGACTAAAGCATAATATAAACTACCACCCAGTTTGAGATTGGTGTGGGACAGATCCAAATAGCACTGCCAATGTTTTGAAAATTCAACTCATATTGGAATTACAACCCATAGAAGCTTGGCCAGAATCTCAGTCTAAAATAAAACAGGTCATTACATGTCACAATAAAATTATCAATGTGTTTGCAAGTTTTAAACAAGACCCAGAATTTCATAATAAAAAAACAAAGTGTCGAGAATACAATAAAAAAAGTACTTGGCACATGAATAACTAAAAAAATGAATCTCATCTTGCATCCAATGCCTACATGGCACATATATTAGAATTATCTAACAAGAGCCTAAAGTAGCTATTATAAAATGTTCCAATAACTAAGAGAGAACACTTTTGTAAAGAATTAAAAGACAGAAAGTCTTAGTAAAGAAACAAGTTAAAAATAATTACATGAAAATTCTAGAATTGAAAAATATAATAACTAGCACACTCAGTGGATAGGCTCAATAACAGGATGGAGATGAAAAAGGGAAGAATCAATAAACCTTAAGCTAGAGCAATATAAATTGTACAATTTGAACAACAAAGAAAAAATATTGAAAAAAAATGAATAGAGCCGCAGGGCCCTGTGGTATATTCAAAAGTCCAACATTTGTGTCATAGGAATTCCAGAAGGAGAGGAGAAAGAGTATGGTACAGAAAATATATATGAGGAAATAATGAATGAAAACTTCCCAAATTCTATCAAAGATGAACCTAGAGATTCAAGAATCTCAGGCCCAACAGAATAAACCCAAAGAAATAATGCTTAAACTCAGTGTAATCAGATGAGAGAAAACTAAAGTCAAAAAGAAAATCTTGAAAGTAACCAGAGAAAAATGACTCATTACTTACAGGTTAACAATTCAAATGACTATAGATTTCTCACCTGAAACAATGGAGGCAAGAAGGAAGTGAAACAACATACTTAAAGTACTGAAAGAAAAGATTAGTCAACCCAGAATTCTGTACCCACCAAAAATGTCCTTCAGGAATGAAGATGAAATAAAGACATGTCAGAAGAAGGAAAATTGTATTTGTTGCCAACAGACTGATCTAAAGGAATTGCTAAAGGAAGTTGTTCAGACAGAATGGAAATGATTCCAAAAGATAGAACATCAGGAATGAAGAGAGAACAACAGAGATGGGAAATATCAGAATAAATATAAAAGACTATACTTCTCTTGAGTTCTTTAAAATACGTTTGATGACGGAAAAGAAAAAGTTATAGCATTGTCTGATGGCGTTTTCAACAACACAAGTACAACAAAAAATGGGGAGGGTAAAGAGACCTATAGGTTGGCAAGTTTCTATATTACGCTGGTGAATCACTGAATCTAAGTAGACTTGGAAAGTTAAGTAGGTACATTACAATCCCAAGGGCAATCAGTTAAAAGACTACATAAAGTTATATAATAAGAAACACTATAAATGAAATGAAATCTAAAAATATTCAAAATAACCCAAAAGAAGAAAATAAAGAGGAAAGAGGAGAACTAAAACAGAGAAAATCGACAGAAAACAAATAAAATATTAGATATAATCCAAACATATCTATAATTACATTTTATATAAATGGTCTAGTACACCTTTTAACGAATGGAGATTCACAGAATAATTTTTTTAATTGACCCAACTATAAGCTGGCTATAAGGAAATCACTTAGAATTTAAAGATATATTTTTAGTTTGGTTCAAACAAAAAAATCATGAGAATAGATACATTTTTTTTCATGAAAACACTAATCAAAAAGAAATATTGAGTGGGTCTATTAAATCAGATCTGAAGTCTACCAGATTTCAGAACAAAGAAAATTGCCAAAGATATTAGGGACAATATATAATGACAAAAAGTTCAGTTCATCAAGAAAATGCAACAATCCAAACATATATATCCTCAGCAGAGTTTCAAAATTCACAAAGCAAAATTTTATAGAACTAAAATAAACAAATCCATAATTATAGTTGGAGACTCAGCACTCATCTCATTGTAATGGGTAGAACTAGTAGACATAAAATCAGCAAGGGTATAGAACTGAACACCATCCACCAACTGGCCCTAATGAACATTTATAGAACACTCTACCCAACAATATATCAGGATATATATTCTTTTTAAGCTCACATGGAACATTCACCAAGATAGATTGTATAAAACACACTAACAGGGCTTCCCTGGTGGCGCAGTGGTTAAGAATCCGCCTGCCAATGCAGGGAACATGGGTTCAGGCCCTGGTCCGGTAAGATCCCACATGCTGCGGAGCAACTAAACCCGTGCGCCACAACTACTGAGCCTGTGCTCTAGAGCCCATGCTCTGCAACAAGAGAAGCCACCGCAATGACAAGCCCGCGCACCACAACAAAGGGTAGCCCCCGCTCACCGCAACTAGAGAAAGCCCATGCGCAGCAACAAAGACCCAATGCACCCAAAAATAAAATAAATAAAATTAAAACACACTAACAAATTTAAAAGAAGTGAAATCATACAAAGTAGGTTCTCTTACCATAATGGAATCAGACCACGAATAAATAATAGAAATATAAGAGGAATATCTCTAAATACTTGGAAATTAAGCAACACACATTTAAATAACCCGTGGGTCAAAGAAGTCTCAAATGGAATTATCAAATATTTTTAACTAAATGAAAAAGAAAATACAACATTTCAAAAATTCTGCAATGCACCTAAAGCAGTGCTTAGAAGGAAATATATAGCATTAAATGCTTATATTAAAAAAGAAAAGTATCAAATCAATAACCTAAGCTTCATTTAAGAAGCTAGAAGAGTAAAATAAACCCAAAGTAAGCAGAAAGAAAACAGAAAAAGAAAGAAAATAATGCAACCAAAAAACTTTGAAAAGATCAGCAAAATTTACATGTATAAGACTGACAAAAAATGAAAAAAAAAGGAAGGGAAGGAGGGAGACACAAATCAAAAAATCAAGGATGAGAGAGAGGTTATCATTACAGACCCTGCAGACATTAGATAGGCAATAATAGAAAACTACAAACAACTTACATACATCAATTGAACAGCTCAAATAAATTAGACTAATTCCTAAATTTTTCAAAAACCTCAAACTGCGGCAACTCACTCAGGATTAAATAAATAACCTAAATAGACTTATGGCTATTAAAGAAATTAAATTAGTCTTTAAAAACCTTTGGGAAAAGAAATTGAGGCCCAGATCATTTCACTAGTGAATTCTACTAAACATTTAAGGAAAAAATAACACCAATTCTACACAATCACTTCCAGAAAATAGAAGGGAAAGACTTCCCAACTCATTTTACGAAGTCAACTTTACCCTGATATTAAAGCCAGACAAAGACAGTGTAAGAAATCTATAGAACAGTATCTACTCACAAACACAGACATAAAAAATCTTCACAAACATATTAGCAAATCAAATCTATATATCTACCTATAAATATATATATATATATATATATACACACATATATATATATAGAGAGAGAGAGAGAGAGAGAGAAATAGATATAAATAAATCACACTATGACCAAGTGGGGTCTATCTGGGAATGCACAGTGGCTGGTTCAATATTCTCAAATCAGTCAATGTAATCCACCATATTAACAGTGTAAAGAACAAAAACAACATGATTATATGAATTGAATCAGAAAAAGCATTTGGCAAAACTCAAAATCCATTCACAATAAAAACTCTCATCAAATTATTAATAGAAAAGAACTTCCTCAACCTCAGAAGACGAACATCTACAGAACACCTACAACTAACATTATACTTCATGGTGAAACAATGAATATTTTCCCCCTAAGAGTAGGAATAAATCAAAGATGTCCACTCTCACTCCATGTATTCCATATCCTGGAAGAAGTGCTAGCCAGTGTAACATAGTTAAGGATTCAAGGTCAACATAGAAAAATAATGTGCATTTCTACATACCACCAATGAACAATTGGAAACTGAATTTTTAAAAAATGCCACTTACAATATCTCCCCCAAAATGTAATACTTATGTATAAATCTAACAAAAATGTACAGAATCCATTTGCTGAAAACCACAAAACACTGATGAAAGAAGTCAAAGATTATCTAAGTAAATGGAGAGACCGCGTTCATGGGTTGGAACCCATGTTCATGGATGCCAATGCTCCCCCAAGTTGGTCTATAGGTTTAACATGTTTCAATCAAAATAGCAGTAGGATTTTTTGTAGGTATAGAAAAGCTGATCCTAAAATGTATATGAAAAGGCAACAACACTAGAATAGCCAAAGCAACTTTGAAAAAGAACACATTTGGAGGAATCATATTACCTAATGCCAATTTTAAGCCACAGAGGATTATTCCCAGATCTTAAAACCCAATGGAATTTGTCTGGTTGGATTTTGAAGGTACTTGGGGCTGGTAGCTCCTTTCTTCCTTCCATTTTCTCCCCTCTGGAATGGGAATGCCTGTAACTGTTATCTTATGGCTGTCCTACTATTATAGTTTAGAGGCAGAATACTTGTTTTCTAGTTTTATGGAAACTAGATGCCCTGCAAACACCTTGACTTTAGTCCAGTGAAACTGAATTCAGACTTTTGGCCTCCAGAAAAAGAAGAGAAAAAATCAGTTGTAAGCAACTAAGTTTGTAGTAACTTATTATAGCAGCCAGAGGAAATTAATACATATGGTTTCATTTCTCTTAGGAAGATACCTAGAACTGTTGGGTCATATGGAAACTCTCTATTTAACATTTTGAGAAATCCCCCAAATTTTCAAAATTAAAAACTTTATCTGGAAAAGACAGTGTTAGAAATTTTCCTTTCGTCCTCTTCTTGGCATTAACCCTCTGGATTGCATGTCCTCTTACTGATACGACTCCCCCCCGCAACCCCGATTGGAAATCTACCATACTGCATTCTGACCCACTTGCGCCCTCCTTCAGAAGGTTGGGACTATGCTTTTGAGCTTTCTTACATTCCCCCTCAGCAAATAGGTCATCATCTCCCTCCCCTGATCCACTGCGGCACTTGACTTGAGCAACAAATTCTCCCACATGACAAGGCATTACGGTCTAGGGAAAACAACAGTGCCTGGGTCTTTTCCAGACTAAGGCACCATGGAGGGAATGGGTGCAGATGTAAGAATTTCCCACCTTTGAAAAATGTCTTAATTTTTATAGCACGTAGTTTGGCATGGTTGGAGAAACCTAGGATACTACTTTTACAAATATTGCAAAGTGAATCCTGTTCTTAGAAGCTATTGATTTGAATACAAAACCAAGTAGTGTTCATATTTGAGACATTTCTCCAGGGGAAGCAACGTGTAACAGTGGGGAAAGCGCTGAGCTAAGAACCCAACGATCTAGCATCATGGTCCTTGCTCTGTCAAATCCCATCCCGCATCATCTTCTATTTCCTCTTCTCCTATTTCTTCCTACCCTACAGGGGAGAAAGGGTCAGAAATGCCAGCTACTCTGCATTAGGCACATTTCCCAAATGATACTCGATACTTGTGTATCAAATGAAAATAATTTAAGTTAAATGCATATCTTATAAATTCTAAAGTGCTATGCACACTTAGAGTGCTATGATAACTTTAAAGATCTTGACAAAAATATCTCCCTTATCAAACCAATGGTGGTTTCTCACTTTGCACCCCCTAGATATGTAGAATGGCCACCTCAAAGTTCCAGGTTCCTCATCATTATTCTGGGCATAGATTTATATTTGGTATCACTTTAGGGCAGTGATAACCAAGAGCTTTAGTAAGGGAATCTGAGATTTTTTTCCTAAGAGTTTAACAGCATTTTGAGATTTTTGCTTGAAAAATCACTGATGGTGGGTAGCACCCATAAAACCTAAGTTAGAAGTCGTAAGGGGGCGGGGGAAAGGCCAGGTGGATGCCCAGGTGCGCTCAGAAATGCACTCAATTAATAAAAGGCCAATAATCTCTGAAAGAACTCATTTTGATGTTGGACCAGAGGCTTGGTCAAGAGGGCCTTCCTTCACATTAGTGACAATATCCTGCCAGCTGATAAGGGCCAGGGAGAGCGGCAGCTTCTCCTGGGTTTCACGCTGAGTCCTGGCCACTGCAGTTTCTGTGGCTCCATCCTCTACAGGCACAGGGCTTTGTATATTATGTAATCTTTCTGTGTTGCTTCCCCTTTGTTCAGTCCTTGCCAAGAGCCAAATAAAAGAATCCATATGTGATTACAGCTATAAAACCAAAAGGAAAATATTAGACAAAAATATAACATTTTGGGGTTTCTAAGTTTGTTTTACCTTTAATGCTAGGCAGACAGTTTACACAAATCATTTTGCTGCAAAGTAAAGAATAATGAATTAAATGTGTTCCCTGTCACCATCAATCATGTATGTTTGCCTTTGATTGACCAAACATATAAGACACATGAAATGACTTTCTAATCATGTTAGGGGGAGGAAGGGAGGGAGAAGGGGAGAAGATGAGGAAGGGGAGTTTCAACCTTTTTTATTTTATTCAGAGATTCCATTGACATTTTCTGGCAATTTTCTAACATGCTGTATGGGCTTCTCTTTGCTAATAATGTTTGCCTTGAGAATTTGTAAAGGTCTGAGAACTCTTTAATTCAATGTTCTAGAAATTACCAGGGCCAGAGGAGAACAGAATCCCTGTTAATAGTTCATGGATTAATTCTTTCTTCATTTGAAATCGTTTTCAGGGAAGTTGCTCTACGTTCAGGTGGGCGTTAGTCATCTTGGGCAGAGTCAAAGGCGTCGGGGGAGGCAGACAGAGCCCCTGATCTAATGAGATTCAAGCAGTAAGGAAAGGGGATGCACAATGATGTTGACCCAAATGGGATACTGAGGTTTAGCAAATTCATTTCAATCCATGGCTGTTTATTTTGATTCGTGAATTTAAACAACACACTGACTGGATTTTCTGGCAATAGAAATGGTTTATAACCAAATCTAACCAGCCTTTACGCATCCTCGCCAAGGATTATAAAGTTTTGCATTTCAAGTTTCTACATGGAGTCAAAGCTTTTTAATTTGGCAAAGGAACCACGTACAGTAGCAAAGGAAGAAGGTTTCAGCACCAAAATCACCCCAAATTGTAAGTCCCTGCTGGTCCTGGCCCCACCCAGCTGTCTGGGATAAAGGCTGATCAGGCCAGCCTCCAGCCATTCATTCATTCATTCGACATGCGTGTATTGAGGACCTCTTATGAGTCAGGTGCTGTTCTAGGCATCGGGAATACAGCAAGCAGCTCTAGGCTTCAGAGTGCTTACGGTGTCTCCGGGAAAAGAGGCAATAAACAAATGCCGTGGAGATAAACAAAGCCAGGAGAGTCAACAAGGATGTGCATGTATGGAGTGTGGCGGGACGGGGGATGCAAATTTTTAAAATGCAATTTTGATGTTTTTTCACATGGAAACTTTATTCACCCCATGAAGCCTAAGAGAACATCTAGATCTTTCCTAGAGAATCTGGTGAAGGGGGACATCTACTCCCTGTAGGGACCCTCAGAAGCCCCAGAGAAATCTATGAGTTTGGTCACTTTCTTCTTGATCGTCCTATATTTGCCAGGAAAACTGTTGATTCATAAAGCATCCCTTTATTACAGGTATACCATCTTCATAGACTGGAGAACTCAACATTTTAGAGATGTCAACGCTCCCAAGAAAGCCCCAAAACAGACCCACACATACACTGCCATCTGGCTTTAAAAACAGGGGCTCCTGGGTTACTAATAATATACTGTTTCTTAATCTGGGTCCTGGTTACATGAGAGTGTGAGTTTGTAAATACTTAATAAGCTATACATTTATCAGATGCACACTTTTGTTTGTATATTATACTTCAACTAAAAGTTTGCTTTTAATCTCTTTTTTCAAAATGCAATTCTAATGTTTTAGAAAAAGTTCCCCCTGAGAAATTAACACTGAGCAAGGACATGAGGGATTCGCTGGAGGGAAGCCATGCAGCTACCTAGGGGAAGAGCATTTCAGGCAGAGGGAACAACAAATGCAAAATTCCTAGACTAGCTAAATGGAGTGTGGATGATGTTTAGAAGCAGAAGAGTATTTAGGAGACGAGGCCAGTGAGGTCACAGGAACCCGACTGCTTGAGACCTATAGATGTTTGTAAGAACTTTATTCTGATGAGATGGGACATCATGGAGAGATTTATGCAGAGGGGTGACGGTATCTGACTCATGCTTGAGAAGGATGCTGTAATGAGAATAGACTAGAATAGGGGAAGGATAAGGGCAGAGCAGGGAGGCCAATTAGGATGCTGGTATAATACTCTAGGAGATAGATGATGGTGGTCTGGATCTGATAGTAAAGTGAAGGTAGTGAGAAGTGCTCAGATTCTGGGCTTATTTTCAAAGTCGAACCAAGTGGATTTTCTGCTGAATTGAATATGGTACGTGAGAGCAAGAAAGGAGCTAAGGTGGAATCCAAAGGCTTTAGTCTGAGCAACGGGAAGGATGACCTTGCCAATAGTGCAATGGGAGAAGACCAGGTTTACAGAAAAAGAACAGGAATTCCATTCTGGATAGGTTAGGTCTCAGAGGAGATGAAACATTCAAATAAAGATGTTGAGTAGCAATTAAATAAATGATACTGGGATTGGGTTCTGGATAGATATATAAATCTGGGAGTCATCTATATAGCTAGGACTCCCGAGAATAAACGAGATTACTGAAGAAGCGAGTATACCTGTAGTGGGAGCAGCTCTCCACTGACAAGGGATGTCTGTAGGAGCCCACTGTCATGATACCATTTGTGATCAGGGTGATCACATTGCCCTTCAGTATGGAATAAGCAACAGTTTGCATCTCACTATCTAACTTACACCATGTGGGTTTACTCTGCCAGGCAAACCCTCTACTCTGGCACCATTAGCGTTTCCTCCTGGAGCAGAAAGCCACCTAGATCCCAGCCTTAGCAGTTGGAGCCCTGGCCCCATTTCAGAGACCCTGTCACCCACCACTCTCGCACTCCACACAGGGTTGATCCCTGCTTCTAACATGCTTCCCTCATCTACATGAACCCATTAGCCAATAAGAATCGCTTGTTATCCCCCAGAAGCACCTACTTAAGCCAATTAGCTTCACCCCCTGAATAAAACAGAGTGTAATGTCATTTCCTTCTTGACAGCCCAGTTCATTTTCCCACCTTAACTCATCCCAGCCTAGGCTAATTCCTCACCTGTCTTGATGCAGTGACCTCTGCTGTTATAGAGCTGGCCAGAGAGAAAGGCCAACAAAACCCACAGGACTGGGCTGTGCAAACATGTGCCCATACATCCCAGTCAGAACAGAAGCTTCCTGAAACTTATGAGTGCCTCCTAGCCCTAAGGAGGACAGTGTGATTAGCACAGTTTGTAATATGGTAGGTGCCTGGGGAATCTCTACTGAATCAATATTTCCCGTAAAATAAGCTACAGAAAGTTATGAAGGTATACTCAAGGACATACTTGGAACCAGTGTAACTAGTTTAACATGTGAGTGTGTCAATTCCAAGCTTTATATCCTCACACAAGTTGCTGAACTTCCCTTAACCCACAGTGCCTGCCACTATAAAGAGGTGATAATAATAATACCAGGTTTGGGCGGGGTCATTGTGAGAATTAAAGGAGATGATGCCTATACAGCACTTAGCATAGGGCTTGGCACTAAGTTAGAACCCAGTATATTCTACCTATTATTAAAGATTCTTGATTTCTATTTCCAGCTCCTAAACCATAATGTTTTTATACACGCATATATACAAACACACATATGCACATAAACATAACCCAAAATAAAGGGACTAAAAACAATTCCCTTGGCTACAATTAGTGCCAGGACTCTGCACTGCTGACAGTTTATCTCAATATGGTAACAGCAATACGGAGCAAATGGTTTCCAGGTCCAGCAAAGTCCACCTCAACCAAGATACAATCTGAATAAGACGGGCCTGATTTCCCGAGTGCTTCCTCATTCAGAAATAGAAAATGTGATGCAGGGGACTGTGCTGTGATCAATATTAAGTAAATTTCACCCATAAATTCCAAATCTTATAAAACAGGGAGAAAACACAAGAAGTGTATCATGTGCTTCCTCCAATTTCATAATTGATTTATTCAAACAAGAAATAATTATGGAGTACATACCATGTTCTAGGCTTTGTGTGTGTGTGTGTGTGTGTGTGTTTAAAATGGTGGATTAGCAGAGTTAAAATCGGCGATCCTGAGAACAATTTATTGAATAAATGTGCTAAATTTGAAGACTCAGCGTGGATTGAAAAGAAATTTTAAGAGTTAATCACCCTCTAAAACACATAATACCCACACACATAATTTAGCATGTCCAAGGACAGCTAATCCTAGTAAAAATAACAGCACAATTCACAAAGATGGGAGGTCAAGCCCCAGCTTGAAACCAGATATGTTGAAGACAAAGTTAAATATTACATGGTAAAACTCTAAAACCAAAAAAAAAAGTTTTTTTTAAAATCAGTGGATCTTAAATTACATCCAAGTGAGGATGCCAAGGAGAGATACATGTGGCCACTTATTCATGGATGAGGCAATGGCTGATAGGCTAAATAAGTTCCTTGTCTTGGTCTTTCCAGAAGACATTAGGAAGATTCTCACTTGAACCTGACAGGCGGGTGGCAGGAGATCAGATATCGGTCAATGAACAGGATGTTCTGGGCCTGGTTGATAACGTAGATGTTGACAAGTCACAGGAATCAGGGCATTTGCCTGCACTCCTTCAAGGCATTCAAGGGCTAGAGCTGGGTGCTGCTGGACAAAATGCTTCACCTGTTTCATGAGCAACAAGCTGCTGGGCCACAGGACCCCTGAGTGGCCAGCCTGAGCCTCTTTCATAAAGGTACTGGCTGTAAGGTTAGCATGGATTTGTTAAAAACCCCAGAACACCAGAAACTGCACAGGTCATGTCTTGAAGGTTAAGTGGAGCAAAGGACAAATAGCCAGAAACAAGTCTTTAATAGTAATTAGGAATTCTTAAGGAAACTTAAGGAAATCATTACCCCCAAAGATGTGGGCTAAAATTATAAATAGATTCCCAAAAAGTTTAGATCAATTCAGAGCTAGGCTTTCAGGGGCAATGACTTGGCGCCCTGGGGCAAAAGTGACCATGCTGAAAGGATAAACAGGTGCTCCCGCGTATTTCCTGGTACCTCAGGGCTGGGTCTCTCTGGTAGCTTTCATGTATCAGTAGTCCCTCTCTCTTTCATAGAACCTTATCACCCTCACTGTCAGTCTTGGCTTTTTGGTCTCATGCTGGTGGACACTCACTGTGATATATCATCCCTGTTTCAGTCTTGTTCTTTTTTCTTTCAGCAGGGGCAGAGTACCATGTATTCTCTAGGAGTAAAGAACAGGTATCATACCTGCCCAGGGCCAGGGAGAAGATGACCTCACACTCCACCTTTGGCTTCCAGAAACACTAAGCGTTCTCAAGGGACCAGATGCTGCCAAAGCCTCATCCCACCTCTTTCCATCCAAACAGGCCTGCCTGTCCCCACGGAAGTGCTGATGAATTCCCTGCTGTAGGACACATTGTAGGGGACAGTGGGGAAGGAAGCCATTTCTGCAAACAGTTATCCATGTATAGAGTCCCTTTTCCATTCAACACCCCCAAATAAAAATAAGTAAAGGCTTTGTGATCCCTGGAATGGGAGCTAATATATAAAACATGCCAAGGAGAGCATCATTATGGTGTTTATTATGACCTACAAGAGACAAGGGTCTGGGATTTGGAGAGCACAAAGAGGGCATGACAGAATGGGGAGCACGTGCTTTCAACTGTCTCTATCTCAAATGAAAAAAAAAATATGAAGGGAAGCCTTGTTATTTCCAGGTCATGTGCCTTAGCAAATTCCAACACAAAGATCACCTGAATGTCAAAAGGCCATATTCAGAGAGCCACCTCCAAACATGGAGGAGTTGGTCCCGGACAGAAATAACATGGTAACATAACCCTGGGAGGGAAATGTGTTTTGAGTTACACCAGGGCCTGGCTGGGCCTCTCCCACAGGCCCTCCTAAACAGGAACTTGGCAGTGGGATTAGCTGGGCTGGAGGGGACGTCCTTGGCTGCAGAGGTGAGGCCCTTCAGGGTCTTGAGGAAAGTTGGACAGAGGTTCTTTCTCCCTGCTGGTAATAACACTGAAGAATCAGCATCACATCCATTTTATTAATTTTCTTGACAGGCAGCTCTAGTTTCCAGGCAGGCACCACAAAATCAAAACATACGCACGTCAAGTGCCCCATGTGTGGTGGGGCCCTGCCAAGGCCATGTTCATCAACACCAGGAAGCACAGCCCAAGTCCTCAGACATGTGCTGGTCCTGTGGGTAATCCCCTGCTGGAAGAAACCCCTGGAGCTTGGCTGGACGAGCCAGAGGAGCTCTCTTGGTGACAGTCCTTTATCCTGGTCTGGGCTCCTTGTGTTGAATATAAGAGCCCTGGGAGACACCAGGCTGCCTCTGGTTTTCGGGCTTGTCTCTAAGTCCAGCCACAAAGACCTTCCTGCCGCCTCCTTTTGCCTACATTCAGCTGTATCCAGGCAGGGGACAGCCAGCCTGGATTAAAGAAGCCATTTAAAGGAAAGCCATGTCCTTATTTGTGAGCTGGGTCTGAGCCAGGAGTTCTGCGGAGTCGAGGTCTTTGGGCATATAGTAAGTAAAGAATTTTTTAATCAAGGCATCCATTGCTAAAGTGATTGAGCGGACTCCAAAACAATTTGTTCTTTTACGTAGAGTAATGTTAACTATAAATTGGCTAAATAATGTAAATGAGGTGGGTACAGAGGGTGAGGACCTAGAAAGAAAATCCTGTTCTAAGTCACACAGCTTATGGATGCCAAGGGTGAGCCCTGACATGGAGTTAGTTCATCACCTGCATCTTCATCCTTCCCACGCATCCCTCTCACTGCATCCAGGGCCATTTCCTCAACCTCACCGAATAACTTACTGCCAGTGGTGGACACAGCAACAATGGCAGCAAAAGGCTGGAAATCTCACACTTCTGTTCAATTTCAGAGTTTCTGGCCCCTCTGCAGGGTCTCCCGGTGACCCACTCATTTCCCACCTCAACCACTAGTAATTCAGGAAGGGGAATGTAAATAAATGAATAACAGGGAGGGGAATATAAGGCCAGATCCTGAGCTAATGGCCACCAACGCCAAATCAGGGAGGCCCAAACGAGACAGGATTTACTGCACCGGTTTGCTACCTTGACTGTCCAGGCTGAGCGATCCAAGGAAAAGGACTGGTGTCATCACTAAGAGCTCCAAAAGCCCTCTTAGTAGGGTCCTGGACCCTCAACCTGATGTCCTGGAAACACTCCTGGCCTGGCCTATGAGGACAGAGTTGGGTCCTTCTTTGTCTGAGTTGGTCCAGTGGGCAGGGGCCACTTTGGAGGGGCTGAGCAGCCAGCCCTGTGGGGTGAATCGCTGACTGGGGGATGAGCACATCCAGACTGCCTGTCTCACGGTGTAAAGGGCCCCGCTGCCCACGACTCAGTTAGCTCCTCCTTTGACTCTCCATTCAAACAACCATGGCATGTCAGCCCCTCTGGCCTCCTTGATTGTGCAGAAATAAATAAATGAATTATGTTGTTAGGGTTTGGGCTTCGGCACAAACACATGGTCTGCATTTCTCCGCACAGTGAGAGGTCCACCAGCCACTTGATGTAAAAGAGCAAAAGGCTAATTCTTTTCTTTAGGCGCTCTGGTGCCATATGGAATGTATATAAATCATAGTTTTGTTTTAACAGTGGAGACTTTGTTGATAGATAAACATGTGGTTTATCTAAAAAAAAGAGAGGATTGTGCTTTGAACAATCATTTAATGGCCGTGGATGTGCTAAATAAAAATAAAAACATAATTTTGAAAGAAGCTGGCCTCGTGCCCAAATCTGTAACAAGGAACTTCTCCTTAACCAAAGTGGTTAAAGCCCGCCGATCTGTTTTGAGTTTAAGCTGTGCTCTCTACTCAACCCCACGACAAATTGAATCCGGGGCTAATGTGCTCTAATAGAACGAGACGTTACCTTTATGAATGACCTCATGGAGAAGAGGTTGGCAAGCATGGTGGAGAGGCCTTGAGCCAGGCAGCTCTGGGCGATGAACCCCAGCTTGAGCTCTGCGAGGCAGATTGCATCATCCCCCTCTTTCCAATTCCAGCTTGGGATGTTTAGCAGATGGGCCTGCGGAAACAAAAACAGGTATGAGACCTTTCTTCGTTAAATGTTCAACTGGTTAAAATCTCCTCTGGGAAATGCAGCATTGCCCAACAGCTCAGGGTCACCCAGACTCAGCCTTCCTTTCCCTTGCCTGGGTCTGGTGTTTCCTGCTTTTTATTCACCTCTTCTGTTCATCAGACTTCAGTCTCTCTGGAACATTGCTTCTGTACCTACCAAGCCCAAGTCCTCCCCTTGGGTTTGTCATTGAGCCAAATAGAGTCCAGAGGGAACTTCCTCTTGTGACAGACACATCAGCCCGTGCTACTAGGATGTCTGGCTAGGTTGCTCTAAATTGGCTCCTCAAAAAACCTTAAGACTGCCAGACGCCTGGGTATTTTAGATGTCGTTTTTTGTCTGCCTTCCCAGAACTCCTGCTCCATGGCTCCCAAGCTTGAGTGGGCATCAGAATCACCTGAAGGGTTTATACTAACGCAAATTGTTGGGCCTCGATTCTTTGCGGGGAGGGTAAGGCTGGAGAATTTGCATTTCTCACAAGTTCCGAGGTGACGCTGAGCTGCTGAGCTAGGAACCACATTTCAAGAAGCACTGCCCTAAATCATCCGGCACGTCACAGTGGAGATGTGTTACAATCTCTTGCAGATGGACTGATCCTATTCAACAGTGAGGTCAGACCCTGCGATGAGGACCCAGAGGCATGTTCACCCAATTATCTTTAAGTGGCAGGAAGCAGAGAGTCAGAGATGATACAGTGGATGAAAGAATCAAGGTTCGAAAGTTCTCCAGAGTTGGAAAAATGGGCAAAAATCAACCAGAAAAGATTTAAAAGAACTTAATATCAAATACAGCATTTAGGTTAAAAGAAAAAAATCAATTGTTTAAATCCAAAATGTGAAGCCCTTACTTGGCAGCAGACATGAGGGGACAGGGAAAAAAAAAAAAAAAAAACACAAAAACCTTGTGTGTGGGTAACTAAAACTCCCCAAAAGAAGTCAATCTCGTGACAGATTACAGAAAAAGCCAGCGCTAGCTTGTTAGAAATGGTCTTCAGATCATGGGAAATACAAAGGTTTCCTTCTGTTGTGAACTGGTCAGGCTAGCTCCCTGGCACTTGATCTAGTTGTGACAGTCAGATTTTAAAAGGGAAATTGATAACTGAATAACTCCCAGAGAAAAATGACAAGCATAAGACGAGACGTGGGTTCTAGAAAACATCTTTGGAGGAACAGTTAAGAGAGCCAGCAGCATTTGGTCTGAAGAAGGGCCACTCCTCCAGGGAGACAGGATAGTTACCTGGGAACACCTCAGGTGCTGCTGTGATGAGAAGAGATTAGACTTTGTCTTGCTTTGTTCCAAGTGACAGAATTAGGAATGACTGGTATATATTGCAAGAAAGCACTTTTTAAGCTTGTTTTATAACGGAAATCTCTAAGGATGTAATTTGTCTAAAAAATGGAGAAAGCTGCCTCCAGAAATGCAAGGTCTTTTTCCCTGAAACTCAGTGCACGTTTCTCCAAGTCTCAGTAGATAGACTGTTGCTTTGCACAGGAGGCTGAGTCAGAGCCCTTCGAGGCTCCTGCTAATGCCAAGACTCTGTGACCCTGAAATTACTGTTCCTCTCCACATATCAGCAAACACAAGGAGCATCAAGGAGGTATATATGCAGGACAATATACGACAGGTGTGCTGCTAGGAGGAGATGGAAGACTCCACTGTGGAGCCAAGACCAAGTCCAATGGCTCCGTGCTTGGCTTTCAGAAATACCACTCTTGTGAAATTCCCTCTTGCAAAATCCTGTTCTGTAACAATCTTGTGAATCCTAACCCGGCAGTGTTTACTCCTGGAAGAGTCTCCCTGATGAGAGCTGTTAAAATAGTCCCATGTGTGGGCAGTAGCAGATGGGAATTTCTGTCAAGCTGAGTATCAGAGACCTTCCCACATCACAGACTCAATTCCAGCAATTAGTCCTGCCCTTTATCCCATTTCTCTCCCTACCCCTCACTGGCTTAAGAAGGGCACATTCCCCCTTTACTTCCCTGGCGTCATAGGGAATACATCAGGCTAAGTGGAGAAATACTCATTTGCATGGACGTCATCTGAGAAGAATGAGGAGAACTTAAATCTAAGTCATGAACAAGTAAATCATCAAGTGTGAAAGGAGATTTGGGTGGTCCAAGCCCCAGACAGACACTATGTAACCTTCATGGCAACTTCAAATAAACAAACAAACGAATCTTTTTAAGATGGTTTCTCGCATCCCCATATGCCATCCAGGGTATGAAGTCCAGGATTTTATGTCTTGGGTCCCTCGTGTACCCATCTGGTATTGAGTTCCTTAGACATATTTTACATGTTATTACACAGAAAAGTCAAGTTCGTTTCATTTCTCAGTCTCCTCTTTTGGCCACTGTATCTTTTCCAATTGTGGGGCAGGGAGCCACAAGGGACATGCCAAAGGCTGGAAGGTCTGTGTGCACCAAACAAAGAAGGGTGACTGACCCAGGAACTCAACTTGTTCGTTTCTGGCAACTCTGTCCTTTTTCATTTGAGGGAACTTTGGGTCCAGTGTCCAGTGGAAGATGCCAGCGTTACTACATAGGAGTCTAGAGGCAAATCCTCTCTCATCTGGAGAACCAGCCCTGCTAAGGCAGGACGAACAGGACTGGGGCTTCCCTCTTGAGGTGAAAGGAACGTGCAAACAGGCTGTCCTGGAAACCACGAGAGATGAATTCCAGCCCCAGTGGCATCTCTCACTACACATGCAACTTTAGGGAAGCTGCAATGAGGAAGAAAGAAGGTCGTCTCAGAGAAAACACTTCAACACTTCTGCTCAAGTGTAAGGGTTTACAGTGAGAAAGCTCAAAGAACTTGCATCTCCATTCGGCCACTGGGACTTGGCTTCAGGTCAGAGACAAAGACCTCTTTCTGTAGAGTTTGCTGGTAACATTTTAGAAGTCCACTAACAGCTAAGTCATCAAGAGTGAACTTTTCCAAGATGTCCCAAAGCATTCTTTCCTTCAAGAGTTTTAAGCCGTCTGCACTCAAATCAGACAATGCCCTGTGCTGTCTCCTTTCCATGCTGGGAGATGGTGAGGCTGAGTGTTTCTCTCCCTGAATTCTAATGGGGGTAAGCAGATCCACTTTGGAGAACCTCCATCCTTCTATAAGTCCTACTCAGAGGAACCACAGTTTGGCTCAACAGCCTGTGGCTCTACTGAATGAGAAGGTGGCAGTTGGCAGTTCTGTCTCTTAGCTCACTGGCTGCCACGTGACCATGAGTTGTACCCACCAGAGACGCTCTGTCTGAGACAGAGCTTAGACCCACGGTCTGCAGTCACCCTGGGATACTAAAATGCACAGATGGTCAAATGAGGACTAAATGGAATAATGGATGTCAAAGCTCTTTCAAAACCATAAAATATGACACAAATGTCTGAGGTTATTATGATGACAAACTCAGAAGGAGTTTTACATGGAGAGAGAGAAGACAGCTTCCCTACATCCCTCTAGGTCCTAGAATAGCACCATCATTAGGTCACGGGGGATTGAAATTCTTTATCTTTTAAATCTGATATCCAGTTATGGAATTAACTATCCTTTGGAATATGCTGACAGTGATATAAGTGTACATGCATGTACCAGGTTCTTTCCTGAAAGCAAGTTTTAACGGATGGAGATCTCTGGGCATCTAGTCATGGGTACAGAGAAAGTGCCAAGAGAGGAAGAAAAATAATATCGTAAGGGTAGACAGGAAGATCTTAAAAAACAGCAAAATTAAATCAAAACTACAATGCAATATCATCTCACACCGGTCAGAATGGCCATCATGAAAAAATCTGCAAACAATAAATGTTGGAGAGGGTGTGGAGAAAAGGGAACCCTCTTGCACTGTTGGTGGGAATGTAAATTGATACAGCCACTATGGAGAACAGTATGGAGGTTCCTTAAAAAACTAAAAATAGAACTACCATACGACCCAGCAATCCTACTACTGGGCATACACCCTGAGAAAACCATAATTCAAAGTCATGTACCACAATGTTCATTGCAGCTCTATTTACAACAGCCAGGACATGGAAGCAACCTAAGTGTCCATCGACAGATGAATGGATAAAGAAGATGTGGCACATATATACAGTGGAATATTACTCAGCCATAAAAAGAAACGAAATTGAGTTATTTGTAGTGAGGTGGATGGACCTAGAGTCTGTCATACAGAGTGAAGTAAATCAGAAAGAGAAAAACAAATACCATATGCTAACACATATATATGGAATCTAAAAAAAAAAAAAAAAAGGTCATGAAGAACCTAGGGGCAAGACGGGAATAAAGACGCAGACCTACTAGAGAATGGACTTGAGGACACGGGGAGGGGGAAGGGGAAGGGTAAGCTGGGACAAAGTGAGAGAGTGGCATGGACATATATACACTACCAAATGTAAAATAGATAGCTAGTGGGAAGCAGCCGCATAGCACAGGGAGATCAGCTCGGTGCTTTATGACCGGCTAGAAGGGTGGGATAGGGAGGGTGGGAGGGAGGGAGATGCAGGAGGGAAGAGATATGGGGATATATGTATATGTATAACTGATTCACTTTGTTATAAAGCAGAAAGTAACACACCATTGTAAAGCAATTATACTCCAATAAAAATGTTAAAAAAAAAAAACAGCAAAATTGTAAAGCAAGGTGAAGAATGTCTATTTGCAGTTCTCAAGGAATGAGATGACAAATAATGACCAGTGGACTTCCTGTTCTTTCTCTGCAAGAGAAAAATGAAATGATAAAGAGCCCTGTAACAAACTCACTATGTCCCTTTCACTCTCACACATCTTATAAGGACAAAGTCTCATAAGTGACTTTTCCTAAGTCTGAAACCCAAATAGATTGGGGTGGTTCTAAACAAAATGCGTTTTAAGCAAATAATCATGGGTCGGTTGATGTCTTCATCACTGTTTTTGAATAATGATAAGGCAGAGGTTTGTGAAAGATGTTCAGCTTGCTATGATCAGCTTGCAATGATCGTGTGAATACTGACCAATGCCATCTGGATCCTAGGTCCATGGAACTACTTCTGAGTTTGACAAGAATCACAGAGCCGAAATCCTCCTTAATTCCTTGAAGATGCTGCATTAGCACTCATTGGAAGGAGAAAAAAAGGAACTGACATCCCTTTCTAAACATACAACATTAATTTTCCTATTCAATCTAAATTCAGCCCCAAATCTAAACAACAGCTTAAAGCACTCCCACACTAAATGAAATTTCAAATCACAAAGGAAAGAGGGAGAGTTCCTTGCCTCGGGAGCTGTCACCGGCCACAGCCTTGCTCATAAAATTCACCTCCACCTACAGGGGCTGCCGTCAAAAGAACTTCTCCAGATTGATGCCGGTGAGTTACCAATACCCTCACTTTCTCTCTTCAGTGTCCTGGGTTTTCCAGAGACAAACAGGACACTGTGACCTTGGGTGCCCACCACCCAACCCACTGGCTGGAGCATGGCACAGCCTGCAGTGGAGCCACCTGGGAGGGCTGGGCAGCAGTGGGCGGTGGGCGGCAGCCCAGTCACCGACAGCAGGCTCCACAGTCAACAACGCCTCCGATGGGCTTCCACACAGCGCAATGGTGCAGCGCTTGCCAGGAATTAAGAAATAATGGCATGGCACTGGCGCATTTGGCAGAAGGGAGTCCTCTCTGGGTCACCTGACTGCCTATTTCGTAGGGAATATGGCCCATAAGATGGGACACATGCTCACTCACAACCCAGCAGGGAGTGATTCTGTCCAGACAGGACACCTGGCGGCAGGTACTGAGCAGCCTCCGGTCTCTCATAACTGGTTCCATATCAGACACAGAGAGGTGCCACCTTCCCTCCCCCAAAGCTGTTTTCCTGGGAGTCTACTGATGGCCGAGCAAAGGAACATTGCCTTTGAATGAGAGACAGGACTCTGGTTTACGGAGAAGTAATCACAAGGGAAGCAGCATAGACTCCAACGTTTGTTTTCTTCCTGATCTCCCTGTAAACCGTAACACTAGGAAAATTCCTTTATGTTTAATCTCTGGATAGCCAACTATTTTCCTAAATTCAACGGTGCAAATTCTCATCTTGAATTTGAGGATGCGGTTTTCCACGTTCTCCACCCAGCGCGTGGTCTGTCCCGCCAAGTTCACCTGGTCTCAGATAGAAAAGTGCTCTCACTTGCCTGGGACACTCCACACCTTGACTGCAAAATCCCTGAAGGCACAGAACAGGGCTTCACTATGTCCACCGGGGCTGGGGGGTGTGGGTGAGGCCTAGTGTTGACCACATAGTAGTATTCAATAAATACCGATGGAAGAAATGAGTGCGGCACGTAAGAATTCGAAGTTGTTGGAATGGGATCTAAGGACACATCAATATTTCTGAACCTAGGGAACCAACAGATGCTTCTTGAATAAATGAGTCAAGACGTGAAGGAGTTTCCCTCCAGTGACCAACTGCAAACGAGGTGTTTGGACTGAAGAAACGTCCCAGGGAGGTTTTTACCCACCACGCCTCTTTACCCAGGCCTTTGGATTGCGTTGGTGTGTGTGCTCATGCATGAATGCACATGCGTGCGTGGCTGTCTGGGAAGGGGGAAGAGCCTGGACCCCCGTGTGCATCTCTGAGCCTGGGACAGGCTCTCACTGCCCTACCTTGTTATGATACTGCAGCATCTGAGTGATTATTCTTATCTTCGGGTGGTAGTTCTTTATGGAGATGACTCTGAAAAAGAAAAGAACAAAAGCTGAGCCCAGGGTGTGCCTCACCCTTGGAGTCTGATGGGAAGATTAATTTGATTACATCCAAATGGAGTGAATGTAGGGCCAGCAGCCTGGACCTTCAGAGGGGTTGCAGCCACTGGGCCAAGTTACACTGTGTTTCCACTGCCATACCCCGTGGTCGTGTGAAAAGGAAATCACAGAAAGGCCACAGACCATGTCCTAGGCATAAAAGAAGAGAGAGGTCCCCATGGTGTCTTGGTGATGGCATGTGTGTATCGGGCATGGGGGTTCTGGAGCAGGGGTCAGGGGCTTATTGCCCACATAGGCATCTAAATAAAACAAGTTCAACTCATGGCGCCAACAGAGGTTTGCCATCTCACATACCCTAGGGAGGAGCCCAGAAACGATTTGCTCTGAGGCCAATTCTCCAAGTTAACAACATGAGACAACGTGACAAATCATACAAGCAGCCTGACAAATGATTCTAATTGTCACGCACACATGGCCACTGTCACAAAAATGATTTCTGAGCAGGGCTCTTAGGATGGGGTCCATGACTCAGCCTGTGATAGCTCACAGCATCTCAACAATGACTTTGATGCTGGTTACAGATAAGCGTCAAGGCCTTGGGGAGGTCATGGGCTGGTGGAAAATTCCCCCAAACTGCTCTCAGTTCCCACTTAGTATTAACTACTGCCAGCCTCTACTACTCCGACCCTCCCTCCCGCTCCCCACAACACGCGCTGTGCTGCAAGGGGAGGGGCCCGGAGCAGAGGAATAGAAACACCTGCACTCCAGTCCCAGCTGTTACACTAACAAACTGAGCGACCTTCAGGAAATCCCTGGACTCTCTGCGACTGTTTCCTCATCTGGACACTGGGGGCAACGGTACCTGCTTTATGTATTTCACAGGTTTGGTATGAGCTGCACATGAAAAACCAGATGTGAAAATGCTTTGAAATCATTAAAAGCTCTCTCCATGTGCAATTATGGTTTTTGTCATTACCCACTCTGTCACAGATGACATTGTACATTTCCTTCTGTGACAAGGAAGGCTAAAGACTGCGATTCCACAGAAAGGCCCACCTCCTAAGCCTAATCGGAACTGCAAGTGCATTGATCATGACCACCCCACAAACTTCGCACCAGGAAATGCCCTATGCTTCATCCCTTTTCGTGCAAAGATGGAGGGGAGGCAGCCGGGGAGCACCCTTGTCTGAAAAGCTACCACTTGCGAATTTAGGAAATGGATCGCGCAGAAGCCTCTCCCTGCACAAATTCACCCTTTTGGGCTTTTGCACTTGAAGGATTTCATTTTATTTTTGAAAAAGTGTTGTGTTGGCCCATGCTTATAATTCAAGGACTTTGAGCCTCTGTCAGCCCTCGGAATTCAGTTCACAGCATCAGCCAGTTTTCTGCATTAGCTCATTTCAAGTGGATCTTTGACATTTTAATTTCAAAACGGGCAGATTGGTCTCATTAAACTAAGGGGAAAGGAGGATTATACAAATAAGGGAAAGACAGATCCCTTTCTTTTAACCCTGAGCTTCCCATTTCCTTTTGCTCCCTGGGCCTTAGTTTTGATTCCGTTAATGAATGGCTGAATCACATTTCTGCTACTATCTTTTTCAGTCATTTTTATGCCTTGTCATCATGCCAATCACCCAGGTACCCTGTATGTCTTCATATTAACCCTATTGTAGTCAGGGCTGAAGTAAAATACTGTGATCAAGAGAAATGCCCATTTCAAAGCTATTATCATTTCAATTATTCACTTAAAAAAAAAAAGGCAGTGCCAGCCCTAAATTCCTCTGTGGGGTAAAACATTAAGCTTCATCTTCTTTTGGTTTTCCATTTGAAATTTTGAAAATAACGTTCCCGAAAACCTACATTTTTGTCACTTCAAATGACACAAAAAAACGTGAAGGATCCAAATCCTAGTCCAAGAAAAGGGCCAACTGATGCACCCTAAGCTGGGGCTGTGACTAGTTAGGGGACAGGCTCAGGTGTGGAAGCAGGTCCTCATTCCACCAACTCCCTGCAGCCTGGCAAGCCCAGTGCTTACAGGAGTCCATGCATCAACTCTCTTAAGATGACTGCACTAAGCATACTGCTGAAGAAAAGTGAGGAGAAAGAGAACATTGTGCCAGATGTTGCTTGCCAGACGCAAGGACCAGATGCTGAGTGGAGGATGTGCTTCAGAGGAATTCTGTCCCCTCACTGATGGGAAAGCTCATGTCACCTGGGGCCACTGAGGAAAAGCAAAGCAAAGGAGATGCGAGCATCGTAATGGTGCAAAGGCAACTTCCCTACCCTCCGTCTCAGGTAAATTCCCAGGACACAGTAAACCAAGCTGTAGGGAGAGGGGAATCTTGGTCTAGACCCAAAGGATGGCTGTTCACAATTAGGCAAGAGTTCCTGGGAATCCAGTGGGAGTGAAATGTTTTCTCTTGGTTCATCTCCTCTCCAGAAGGTTCTCTTTATTACCCCCTCCTCCTGCAATTTATGCTGCAGGAGAGAAGAATCCAAAAGGGTTTTAACTATGTGGAGCAGAATATCTTAACTTTCTAGTCATTTCATAGTCCCAAGATGTCTGGAACATGGGTCTATGGAAAGAACAAAAATGGAACAATTTTCTTCTGAAATGAGAAAAGAATAAGGAGCAGGAGTTGGCCAGAGAATGGCCTTAGATGGGCCCTGCGCATTTATGAGAAAGGCACTCGGCAGTGTTTGCCAAAGAGTGACCCCCCACCTCCCCCAGCCCCGCCAGGAGATGTTCTGTAAAAAAAAAAAAAAAAAAAAAGTAGGGGGAGGGGGCCTGTAGTCAAATAGGTTTGAGAAACTCTCTATAGAACATTATCTTAGAAATTCATATTAGTATTCAAAGCACTGAGGAGGCATTCAGTGAAGAAAACTACTTCAGGGTATTTCCCTGGTGGCACAGTGGTTGGGAATCCGCCTGCCAAGGCAGGGGACACGGGTTCGAGCCCTGGTCCGGGAAGATCCCACAGGCCGCGGAGCAACTGAGCCCGTGCGCCACAACTACTGAGCCTGCGCTCTAGAGCCCGCGAGCCACAACTACTGAGCCCGTGCTCCACGACTACTGAAGCCCACGTGCCTAGAGCCCATGCTCCCCAACAAGAGAAGCCACCGCAATGAGAAGCCCGCGCGCCGCAATGAAGAGTAGCCCCTGCTCGCCGCAACTAGAGAAAGCCCGCGCGCAGCAATGAAGACCCAACGCAGTCAAAAATAAATAAATACAATAATTAAAACAAAAACAAAAAACTATTTCATTTGGGGAAACTGGTTGAAACAGGCTGATTGGTTAACAAACCCCTCTTTGTGGGAGATACTCATCTATGTGTGCTATAGACACACTTGGAAAGCTCTAACCTGGGGCTCCTCAACCTTGGCACTATTGACATTTGGGGCCGGCTAATTCTCCGCTGTGGGGGGCAGTCCTGTGTACTGTAGGATGCTGAGCAGTAACCCTGGTCTCTACCCACCAGACATGAGCAGCACTGTCCCGTAACTATGACAACCAAGAACATCTCCAGCTATTCCAAACTGTCTCCCGGGAACGAAATCGTTTACAGTTCAGATCTCTCAGGCCCACTCCCCCTCAGGGAACATGGTACCTTAGTTCAGGCCTACTCCCAATGAAATCTATCTTTCCTTTGCTAGTCCTCCACCCCAGGACTGGTTGTGAGCCCCAGAGCTCCTATCTTTTAAGGATGAGCTTTCAGTTAATGAGGCCTTGTGTCATTGCCCTCTGCACCCACCAAAGCCTCAGTTCCCCACCCTGCCCTAGGCCTATGCAGATGGCTAGTTGTAGGGTGGCTAATGAGGAAAGAAGGTCCCACAGAGACAGTACTCTGCAGAGGACCCAACAGGATAGTGAGTGGCCAGAGAGCACCCAGCCCAGAGCCTTCCCGCCTCCCCAAGGTTACCTCATGATGTTGGAGGCATCTTCAGCATCGGGGTCTGCGCAGTACTTATTGGCAAGGATTAGGCACGCATCTGCTGACTCTATCTGAGACACCAAAAGGAAAATCACAGAACACAAACATATAAATAGCCATGCTTGGTTGCAGTCTCTCTCTGTCGACAGCTCTGGGGGAACCTGGTGCTTTGCAAGGAAAGAAAAAAAACAGTAATTCTGAGAGATTATACTTTTTGTCAAAAGTGTAGGTTGCAAGTTCTTGTTATGGTATAAACATTTCATCTTGTTGCTGTTGGAGGGGACAGTGTGTACCTTGGTAACTACACTTCTCATTCTTCATAGCCTTTTACATATAAGCCTTCTGGATTTCTTGAGATAACAATTAATTAAGCCTTTCGGTCCCCTCTCTACCTCCTTTCCCCACCATCTGCACCATCATCCTAACTTTTCCAGTCAGGAAATGGTGTTAGGTGGGCTAAACCTCTTCTCTCAGGCTACCGAGTGAACTGAGTCATTGGGGTTTCAGAAATTTAGACTCCAAAGTCCTTCACCTAACCTTTTTTTCACATCTTAACCGTGGAATAAGAGGAAATGAGAGCCCTAACTCAGATAACAGCTCAGTACTGTTTAGTATTCAATTAGCATTCAGATATTCAAAAGAAAACAAATCTACGTGTATGAAATGATGTGTTACAGATGACCTTGAAATACAACCTACTGACTTATCTAAACATGTGCTAACAGATACTTATTCCTTTGAGGGGATGAGGAGTTGTGCAAAGAATTGCTTGCATCTAAATCAGGTCCACAGACAATAACTATTTTCCCCAAGTTCCCATAAGATTCCACATTAGACATAACTTGGATCAGGTCTGGATAATATTAAGATTAACGGGACTCTGTAAGCATAAGAATTCCCATTCTGGCTCAGGTCTGTCCTACTTGGGATGTTGTACTTATAACAGACCATTCTTGCATTTGGTGGGAGGCCATGGTTTCCTCCATGGTATGTCAAAAATTGTCTCTAGTTTTCTTTCTTTCATAAAGTAAAGAATTTACCCAAATCCTTCTGGCTTATTCATGTTTGGCAATTACATTATTTACTGCATTATGTGGTGGCCACAGTAAGCATTTAGATGTCAGTGGATTCAAAATATTAATCTATCTCCACTGGTGTGCAAATATTGAACGTGCTTACAAACTCTTATGTGAAATGAGTAAAGGAGCAGATGCCATTTTGCTATATCCCTTTCCCTTATAAGCCTTAGGTGTGCTTTATAAGAAGATTCTAACTTAGTAGGTTCTAGAAAGAGAGACTAGCCCATTACCAAGTGCTATCAGATACCTGAGTGTTTAGTTTTGCACCTTTAGTCCTTGGTGAGGAAAAAAAGGAAGCTCAAAATGTGTTATGGCTTGGGTAAACTTTATTTTATAGTGTATCCTTAATGTTCCTTCCTGATGTAAATAACAGATTTCAGAGCTACACTGAGTCCAATTTAAGTATTCAAAATGGGAATTACTTGATTGTTATGTTATATATTGAGTTCATACAACTGGTCTACTTCCTTTAGCAGTGCTGATATTGAGGCAACCGGCGATGTCTAGCATGTTATGTACAACAAGTCCACATGTGGAATGCTCACAGGTGGTCCACCATGTGCCAGCAGAACAAAGTCCTGGGACCAGTGCAAGGGTGATACCAAGGTTGGTAGTATCTGATTTATCTCATTAGGGGTATGGAGGTGACTCTTGGCCACCCTGGGACGCATGTCCCTTCACCACAGAGTCACACCCTCCAGATAGAGTAAAAGCAGAAGTCACTTCTTCCTTCTTACCTTGACTCTCGCAAGATCATGTGGATTGAGGACTGAACCCTGGTAAAATTCAACCTGAGTAAAATGTCGTTTGAACAGAGCTTCAAGCTCCAGGTTAGGGGAAATGCTGGGCAGGGAGAGAAAAAACAGCCATTAATATAACAGATTCAGGTATTCAGCCTCCATGACCTCCCTTCCCTCCAATTTCCATAGAGAGGGACATGGGGAAAAGGTTTTCACCTTCAAAGCAGCCCCCTTTCTGGCCATAAATAAGAGGCTCACACACAAGAGAAGTAAAACCCCAGCCCAACTGAAAACCAAAACCAGTACGACGGTAAAATGAACAGGTTCATAACCTTTACAGAGTCTGAGGCCTATGGGGCAAAATGTCTTCAACTTCATGATGAATGGAATCCCTATTTTATGAATGGAGAAACTGAGGCTGTGACATCAGGGCTTAGCCAAAAGTCTTCCTGGCAGAGCCTCCTGCTGTTCCTTCCATCAAAAGCCTTTTCCCTGCTTCTCCACCTCATGGACTTTTCACTCCCCAGGGCCTGGATCAAAAAAACGTCACCTCTGAGCAGCCATACACAGAGCTAATCCACTCTCAGTATCGTTCTTCATTCAGCATGTGTACACTATTCATCATTCTTGGTGCTGAGCTACACAGCCATCTTTCCCATTGCAGGGCAAGGATTAAAACATTGGTTGACCTGTTCATTCATTTATTATTTCTGCAGAGATGAAAAATACCTACTCTCTGTTAGGTACTGTGCTAGGCACTGGGAGATGACACTTAGAACCTACTAGGTGCCAAGGACTGAGTTAATCAACCCTTGCCTACCATTTATGTAGTACTCAGTAATGATAATAACCGCTAATGTTCTTGAGCATTTACTATGTGGCAGCCACCATCCTAAGCACTTGACACGTATTAACTCATTTAAACCTCAAAACAACTCTACAGGAAGGTATGTTATTAACCCAAAGCTTTGAGAGGTTAATTAACTGGGCCATGGACGACAAGGCTGACACTGATAGATGCTAGGGACACAAAGGTGAATCCTAGCAATTGAAGCAGTAACAGCCAGCTTGTTGATTCAGACTAAAGCAGTGGGTAAGAGAAAAGCAGCTGCCTGTGCAAATCCAACCAGTCTTCCAGATCCATGACAAGTCAGTCCTCCTTCAGGAAGCCTGCCTGCCCTGGAAATACAAGGACTGGTGATCTCTCCCCGATACAGATGCCCCGTGTGATTCTGCCACTTGATTAAACTGACATCAGTCCGTTACTCGAGGATCCATATCGTGCTCCAATGGTTGCCCATGTGCTCATCTTGAAATGCCCAACCAAGATGAGGGCAGAACCTATACACTATACTTGTCTTGAACCTTCCAAATGCTCAGCAGAGGATGGGCCCCACAGCTGACCATCGGTGGCTGAGCAGTTAATTGGATCTGTGGGTTCTGCTCCTGTGCCCATGGCCTGGCTGGTCTTTTCAGACCTTGGAGAAGTCAGTGCTAAGAAGAAAAATGCTGGTGCTCAAACATGGTCAGTTTCATATTCACAAATGCCGAAAGGAAGGAGATGCACCGGATAGCTATAGGAAAGTCAACCTCAGTGGGATCTCAGAGCAGGACTGAGTCCTGGGTGGTCAACCCCACATGGAGCCAACACCAACATGTGAGTTGTCCTTTGGCAACATGGGGCTAAGACTGGCCCCCATGATAGCCCCATCTCCATAAAAGAAGAAGAGGGTGTCACCCACGTCAACATGCCTGTATCTCCCAACTCTCCATCCCTGTGGTGGACTACCTTTTACCTAAAAGGGGATCAGGCAAAGAACTTGCTTTCCTCACCTGTAAAACAAACTTGATAAGACCTACCTCCTAAGTACGTTGGGCAGCCTAATGTATTTTCTCTCTCATGATAACAGCTAACATTTATTGAGCACTTACTGTGTGCCTGATTCTGCTCTGTATACTTGGAATGGATTACTTCTTTTCATTCTCAAAATAGCCCAAGAAACCATTGTGATCTCCCCCATCTTATGGATGTGGAAACTGAGGCCCAGGAAGGTTAACTTGTTCAGTACTTGGTTGAGTCAGGATTCAGATTGTACTCTTACTCCCTCTGTTGATTTCAGGAGAGGCTGTGGTGACCAGCACTGTGTCCTACACTGAAGGTTCCTAGGAACGACAGTTGTTGTTGTTACTGTTGCTATTACCCTGTACCCTGCTTCCTCTTATGTCTCTGTCTTGCTTGGTCACTATGTCAGTCCTGCACTCATAAAGAATCTACACCATACAGCTAATCATCCACACCAGACACCGTGGACACACCTGGATCGCATAGATCCAGACAGCTGAGGGGACAGTAATGACGTGTTTGACCCATAATGAACCCCACTGTTATTTGCCAGAATCGCTTCCACAGAGACAGATACTGCTCTTATTCACTGAACAAGTGCGTTGCTTCCTTTCCATCGGTCCCAGAATGTCCTCTCCAATGAGCCCAGCAGGGATCGTGGCTGATTCACCTCTGCCCTGCCCCCCGAGTGCCGCCCTCACATCACCCCTCCTACAGACACTTGAGGAGTCCCCCTCGAGGTGCCTGGTTGGGTGGAGGGTCTAGAAACAGCAGGGGCCTCTTACTTGTGAAGAAAGACAATCTCCACGTTGACATCATCCCGGTCCTTGTGCAGAAAGTCCTTCAGGAAGTTGGATACGCTCTCCAGCGTGATGTGTCCACAGACCACAATGTGCCTGGATGGGAGAGGCCAGTTAGATGAGGCCAGCCCAGCGACGCCCCGGCACCCACCCGCAGCCGGACAGAGGAAGCGCGCAGCTGCAGGGAAGCATTCGTCTCCCCCAAGGAGGCTCAGTAAAGCCCAGCTCCCCTCCCCAGAGGGCAGTGAGGCAAAGCAGCGGGGCTGGAAGGTGCTCAGAGACTCCTTGACAGAAAAGCATATGGCTTCTTACCTGATGCTGCACAAAATCCTATTAAAAGTCCAGCCGTTCGGCCAAGTGGTTTTATGCATTTAACAATAAGTGACATTATGCTTGCGCTTAAACGTTGCATTATCAAGTCCCTTGCGGATTCATATCTCTCCCTTTCTGCCCACAAAGCGTCCTCCCGGGAGATTTACCGAATGAGTCTTGGTTTATGACATAGAGCTTATCAGGTAATGAGATAACAAATCTTGTTGAAATGATGATTTTGTGTGTAAGAAAGCGGACTTTTATCAGGGTGGCTAATGTGCGGCTTGACACATTATGGGCTCTGCTGGCCGTAAGCAGTAAAAAGGAAATTTTGCACTTTTCCGCCATAACTCCTCCGACAACGGGGGCATGTAACACTTTACAGTAAGTGAGCATTACTCAGGGCTAAATGGGGATGGGACACCTATGGAATCTGAGATCGTGCCACAGGCAGGCTGTGCATCCCCAGACAGCTGCTTCCTTAGGGTGCCTGGGATTTCTATGAGAAACAAAGGAATTTACCTCAGGATGGGGAGAAAAGCTAGGAAGGGATGATGAAGATGGAATTGTCTGCCTTTGTTTCGGGGTGGTTTGGACTTCTGTTTCTGGAGATGGTAACTCCCCCTGAGGAGATGAGCCCATCTTCCAGGGCTCCTGGAAGGAAGAACAGTCTGCCCAACATCTTTGGGCCCCTGGACCAATCTGACTTTGACACTGGGCTATACTATGGCCACTTACACTTGTTACTTATGAAGCTTAGCCAGGAGGAAGCTCTTTGGTGCAAGAGTTAGCCCCGTGACTGACCGTGGAGATAAAACCTGCTGGCTTCTAGTAAAGAGACTGTAGCAAAAGGCTCAGCCCAGATCCCTCTGCCCCTCAGGCTGGCAGTGACAGAGGCTGACTCCCTGGCTGGGCTCTGAGGCATGGGCAGGTGGTGAACATGAAGTACGGTAATTTTGTGGGGAAATTTAGAATGGCCAGGCCCCTAGCACTTCATAATTGCTCTGTGCACATTCCAATAAGGCAGAAAAGCTCATTGGCTGGAGGCGGCTCCTAAGAGAAGGCAGCGATGATTGCTTATGCGATGTTCCATTAGATGCCATTACAAGAGCCTGCCCTTTTCGGTGTAATTTGGTGCTTGACTAAGTATGTGAGAATAATGCAGTAAACTCATTGGTGAAAGGATAATGATGCAGAACAAAGAGTAAATCAATAATATGCACGATGCAGTTAATAATATCACCATTATGGACTGTTATTGTTACGGTGCTGCACTTAGCGATCGGGCAAGTGGAGGCCCTTGGAGGGGGGGTGGTGGAATGTCAATGGGCTCCCTCAGAAGAGACGTTTTAATATAATCACTTTGTTCTCAAGCCAGTACCTGCTAGGTTAAGGGAGGTCCCTTGGCCACTGATCCAAATTTTATGCCCCCAAACCCGTATGACTAACTCCCTTCTGAAACACACAGTATGTCAGAATACACGATGTTAAGTTGAACAACTGGACTATATACATTTTCATCGGGTCATATCTTAAACTGTTTCTTGTGGCGAACGTGCATTTACATGGACAAAACAGGCTGCAAGTGAATATGCATGTTCTGAATAAGACTTCTGATTTTGAACCTGCCAAGTATGTTCAGAAAGTGGTTGAGATACAGTATCTCCCTCCTGATAGCTGACCTCTCCACAAATGACAGTGGGGCTGTTTGGGGGCGATTTTAATGCTTTCAGCTTACAAACTGCCGTCACTGAGAACAAGGCCAGCATGAATCCAACGTATGGGCACCTCTGCGGGACAGATATGTGATTGGAACTCTTCCCGAAAGTAAGCCAGATTTCATTCCCTGCTCTGCCACCAAGGATGTGTGTGATTCTGGGCAAGCTACTTATCCCCATTCAATTGAAGAGGGAGCTGAGAGGTTAATACTACCCATCCAGCCTCCTGCACCAGGCATTGCAAAGCTCAAAGTTCTATACCAGCATAAGACTGGTTATCATTCAGAGCTAGACTCAAATCAATGATAGGTCCAGGGAAATGCCAGAACATTCATCCTTCCTATCCTGTACGCAAAGAACTGAATGAACATCTGCCAGCATTCCCTTTTCCTCTTCTGAGCTCATTCATCTCCAGGACAGATGTGTGGCAAGCAGAGGGGAAGGAGATGAGTCCACCCTCTTACCCTTGAATCAAAGATTCAGCCAGCTGATTTATTCAGCCTTAGAAAGAGACAGGGTTCTCTTAGTTGAAAATGTGCTGGGTACATATAAAATACATTCCAATGCAATCAATATTATCCCTTAAGCCTTTAATTAGCTTTCACCTCTCTTAAGAAGTAGACAAATGTTGGCAGGAGAGGGGAGAAAAAAAGGATTGACTTTTCTAATTTGGTGCTAGCTGTCCAATACCATTCCAGACAACTGAAAATATATATCTTTAAGCTACAGCATGATTTCTGAGGTGGAGAGCAGTCTCTATCAAAAAGGAAGAAAAAAAATCTTCCTTCAACATAATTGGTATTTTTGCTCAGAAAAAGCGAGATTGATTGAAAGCAGATTGCCTTTTTGCCCAAGAAGAGTTATTAAGTACACTATCATGGCAACCTTGGAGCACCCATATTGTTCCAATCTGTCCTCTATCTGATTTGAAGATTTACGGCTTCCTCCTTTTGTGCCAATAATCATTTCCCTCCATTTTGTTTTCCATACAGTGGAAGCTATCAAGGAGCCCACATATTGAAAATGTTTGAATGCAGTCAGAATAGATGGATGGAGAGAAGCTGCCTCTCTAAATCAGCATCTGCATTAGAAGATCTGCTCCCACCAGCCCATATCTGAGGGAGCACTAGGGGCCCTGCAGGAGTGCAAGGGATGGATGGTGAAAGGGGAAATGTTATTTTCCAGAAATATTTTCAGGACTTTTGAAAATTCCAGGGGCAATAGTTTGAAGAAGGCTGTTATTGCTGGGAGAAGAGAAGCAGAATTTCTCACATCTTCAGTGATTGAAAATATAATTGAAAATACTCTAAGATTCAGAGCAGGGTGTGCCCTCCTTGGAAGCAGAGTGATGGTTGTTCACGGTACAGGATTTGAGGAATGCCAAAAAGATCTTCATTTAAAATTCTCTCTGTCGGGTTCCTTGACACCTACAAATCTACCATGTGAGATTCATACTTTGATAGCCCTGTGGTAGCTCAGCTCAGACACTAAATAACCAAATAGTCTTGGGCAAGGTACCAATTCTGCATTTTACAACTATAATGTCAGAGTCTCTGAGGGGCTGGAGCTAGTACCTGATTCATGAGGTTATCTTGAGGATTTATTTAAATAGATAATACATGTAAAGGGCCTAGTATAGAGTCTGGGCAGTTTTAAGAATGATTAAATGGTAGGATTCATGTGATATCTGTAAATCAGGATGTAACAGATATAAAGTGCTCTGTGGCTCCTGGAGTCTCTCTCACCTGATCCTCAAACAACCCTGTGTTGCTACTATCTGTATCTTTTCAAATAATCTCTCTGAACCTCAACTTCCTTAAGTCATGTGCCTGACGTCCCACGGCAGGTAAAGTGACTTGCCCAGCATATGACCCAGGTCTCAGACTCTAACTCTCACAAAGACAAAGGTGATGAAATGGAGAGAGCAGAGGTTTGGGTATTTCAGCTTCTGCTCCTTCATGACAGACAGGGCTGGGCCAACAAAAGGTCCTCTCAGACACATGGTGGAGGAGACGTTGGAGGGTCCTCCCTGGGCCAGGAGAGAGGCCCTCACTTAAAGCATCACCACTTTGTGGTATCACTAGATTCTAGCTGCGTCTAATCAGCCAGGCCAGCAAGCTCAAGACAGCAAAGGCTGAGTGACAACAAACTCTAAACCAAGTTTTTAACTGAAGCCACCCGATTTGGCAAGACAAAGGGCTGCAAGGTGATATAAATGTCCATTTTAGACATTTTATGCCATGTCCAGTCCAAGGGTCCAGAAGATAACAAAAAGCTAAAAGATTCATTGACAACAGAGAATATTTAGGAAAGTTAGCTATGAAGGGCTCTAACGCTCTTCCCATCTGTGGCTCTGGACTTGAACTTTTTTAGACTACCAGCAATCTTAATGATGGATGTCTACAGGGCCTGGCCACTCAGTTTGTGAAGATGGCCAACAAACCTAAATCATTAACCATTTCTGATGTGATGGTCTCTCTGGTTTTTAAAGTTCTCTCAAGTCCTGTGAACAACCTTTTCTTGGGATAAACTAATTTTAATGGCTTAGATTAAAAGATCCAACTCAGATACATGAGGAACCATCTTAAATGCCAAAATAGTAGCCGATGGCATTTTGTGGAAAGGAGTTACTCATCCAGTGAAAGCAAGCATGCCTGGTTTGGGTAATGGCCAGAAACACGGGATGGATTGGATTAGGAGTGGGTAACACTAGTGTGTCATGGAGCAGGCTTGGCATCAAGGGGGTTGAGTGTGACTTAATCAGAAGAAGAAGAATGCTTGACTATTACGAACTCTATCAGCTTCACCAGAAAGCTGCCAGTTGCTTATTTCATGGGTACGTCTTCACTAAATACACACTGGTGTGCCCCTCCCATTATTAACCATCTCTACTTCCAGAAGGAAATCCTGCACATTATCCTCAATCTGTCTACTCCCTTCTTGGAGATGGGCCAGGAATGCCAGAATGCCCCAGTTGAGTTGGAACTTCAGTTTCAGAACTCATTTCCACTGGTGTCTTTCAGAATGGATCACTTAGGGGACTTGACTTACGGCAGGAGGCGTAAGAGGACAGAGTGGGGTCTCCCAGACAAAGCTTCCCAAGGTTCCAGCAAATGAGGCATCCAGAGATCCACTGAGGTGGAGTGTAGCTCAATGAGAACTAATATCTACACACTTTTAAAAAGACTCCGGTAATGTTTCTTAAAGTCAGTGGCCTTTGAAAAAGTGACAATGATAGGCTCCCTTCCAGGTTCTCACGTTTTTCTTAGTCTCAGGACGGCCCTTGGTGAACGTTTAGTCTAGTGCCTGCATTATGTTGATATGGAAACAGAGGTCCAGAAATCAGTGCAAGGTGAATGCTGGAGCACGGGCAGACCTATCCCCTCGGTTTGATGTCTTCTAAACCGAAGCAGCTGGTGCCCCTGAAAGGAGCCTGGGCTAGGAATCAGGAGACTGGGGCGGGGAGTGGGGTGGGGGGTTGTCCTGTGTGACCCGGGGCCAGTCGCTAGAAAATGAAGAGACCCAGACTGACGGGGCTGCACCCACAGATGCTGCTGAATCCTCTCTCCGCGTTCCAGTTCTCTGCCCCCACCCTAGTCCATGCCATCCTATCTTCTCTAGACATCTGCAATAGCTTCCTAATTCAGTCCCCTGTTTACTCCCCTCCCACCCCCACCCCCCCCGCAAAAAGCTGAAGAGTGAGGACTGAGGTAAATCCGACTGCATCAAGTCCCACGAGGGCAGGGAGGTCTCAGATCTCTCTTTAGCTGAGCCTCACTCTAGGAAGACAATGTAAAATGCACAGCTCTGGGCTGTTTATTTTTAAAGATACTATATCCATCTTTACTGGAACAAGTATAAAGAACTTAAAAAACCCATAGCTATCCTGTCACAATAAATCATACAGAGTAAATTGAAAATCCTATACAGCTTTCCCTGAATACATTGCACTCACTTTGTCAAAGAGGTAGATGAAATGTGGCATATATTGATCTAGATGCCTCTGTAAAACTATAATATTTATATCAAATACATATGCTAGAATCTTTTCTGTCCCTCTGCTGAGCCTTCTAATCATGCTTTCCTCGTCCTACCTCTCACTCCCAGCGCCTCCCACTATTGGAAACTGCATCTGATGGGAATGAATTTTAAGAAGGACCTGTCAACGGAATTCGACAGCATCTTATCACATAGAAGGCAGGGCAGGGGTGACAAAAGACCCCACAACCCAAATCACACAGTGGTCCGTACTCAAAGTTCACGCTGTCCCTTCTAGGTTGAACTGAAACCATTCAGGGTCTCCATAACTCTCTCTCCAAGACTCTGTCTCTCATGCAAGCTGACATTCAAGAAGATTCTGGGCTTTACATTCTGTCTCACCTGGTAGTGCTTTTTGTGGCTGCTTCATCAGGCAGCTTCCCCTGATTTGGGGCATGTCCTTTAGAGCAACTGTTACCCAGGTTTTCCCTTAAGGCTCATGACCCCACTGCCCAAAGGAAGAAGGTTAATCCTAGCCCTGCCTTCCCACTGCCGCTGGTACCAAGAGCCCATCCCAGAGGAACTGCCTTCCACGTGGGGTGATCATCTTCAGCAAACAAAAGCTAACTCCAGGCTGTGTGGGCCCCGTCCTTCCATGCCACCCTGAGGCCTAGCTCAGGACCCCCAAAACTTGCTGGGCTTTCAAGAACTGTCTATTGACCAATGGAACAGTTGGCGAAGGGTGCCTGGCTTGGACACCCTATGTCATAGGAAGTGTAGAAGAAATTTTAGTTAGTTAACTGCAAGCCTGCAGATCGTTGGCTGATTCTGCTACCTCCGATCTACCACCGTGTCTCGTTTGTGAGAGGACAGTACGTGTAAAGAGGACAAAAATGAAAACAAAACAATTGTGAGCGTGTATGGAGCTCATGATCCCAAACCCTGGTTTTAACTATTTCCTGTTAAAACAGATGAAAGAACAAAAGCAAGCCAACAACGACAACAAAAACAAAACCAAGGAGGTTCAGAGATAATTGTCTACCCAGGACCCACATCTAGTACCTTGCTAATTGCAAAGGAAGAAAATGTCTTCTCCCTCCTAGTGAGGAAGAGAATAAAGTAATCATCTTATCCAGCTGTCAATAGAGCTATGCTGGAGGAGACAGGCTGTTTAGCTGTTTCCCTAAATGGGGGCAGAAGCTGAGCAAATAGATCCCAACAATGCAGCAAAAGCACCTCTGTAAAACAGAGCCCCAAGGTCAGAGGATAGGCTACTGATAGCCCCAACAGAGAACACTGGGACGTCCGGACAAGACCAGAGCTTTCTGCACGAAGAGAGTGTACCTCATCCTATGCAGACCGTCAGGACCTAAACCACACAGAGGGATCTGTATCTGCACCTCCACCATCCCAAGTCACAATTAGACCTCCATAATCACACCAGGCACGAGGAATGATCACACACCTTTTGTAGCTTGTTGCCTAAAAGGAACCTCAGTCCAAGTCTTAAATACTGAGAACCTCAGAGCAGGAGACGTCGGCTGTATTTACCAGTCCAGCATGTACCCTCCTTTCAACAGCACCTCATTTTTTTGAGAAAAATTAAAATAGTTTATATTTAAATTTAAATTTTAAAATGATGTCAAATTAAAGAGAGTTTAGGGTTTATAAATTAATTAATTTTTGATCTTTCCTCATTGGATTTGGCTATAGAAAGAGACTGCAGTTACCTAAATGTACAGATTCTTAAAATTAGGTACTAGATATGTTTTGGACACACACACAAACATACACACACACACACCTTTTTTTTTTTTGACAATGTCTTCAAAGTACTTGCAAAGAAAAATGCATAGATCAGGACCATGGTGAGGGCCCAGTGCTCTGGTTGTCTACAACGGCGTTCATGATAAGATTAAGCAAAAACCTAAACCTTGGCCTGGGGAAAGGATGGGGGCAGAGGTATGAGAAGAAGACAGCAGATAAGCCCTGCTTGTGCACGTAATTAAGAAGCCGCCCCTCATCTGGAGCATGGGCTCGGTCCAACCTAAAGAATAGCACCTCATTTTTAATTTGGGGAACCACCCCTCCCCAATCAGATGTAGTCTTGGGACCTTTAACCATGGTTCCCTGCCCAAACTAGGCCAACCAGAGCTTTTCAATCTTAAATGAAGGGACACTAAGTTCACGGTGGGAACTGACTGATCCTGATGGTGAAACCCTGTAAGGACTTTCACTGAATTACTGCCTGCTGGATCCTAGGGCTGCTCTTCTAGCTAATCTCTGTCCTTTCCGGGATCTTCAGCTTTCCTCTGAATGCCATAAGATACTCTAACCTCCCAAAAAGAAAATTCCTTTTCTGCTGAAGTCAGCAAGAATCAGTTTCTGTTGCCTATACCCAAAGAATCCTAACTGTAGCATTTGTTTACTTTAACTTTAGCTTCTCATTGAATTCTCACAATAACCCAGTATGCAGGTTTTATCACCACTATTTTGTTTTCTCCTCCATCCTTCCTTCCTGGAAGAGGACTTACACAGCTTCTTAAGTAAGCAATTCTATAACTGCCCACTTCTCACAAGTTACACTGGTTCTTCCTTGTGTCTCTCCCCAACACCCTCACTCCTCTGCATTTTATCCATCCACTACTGCAGGGCTTGGTGGACTTTGGCCATTTTTAAGTAAGCCAATCTTTCTTTGACCTGATTCTTCCTATCCTAGGTGGTTCTCTGCTCTTACAGAGAAATCCAGGCACTGAACAGCACTTTCCTCTATTCAGATCAAATCAGATTTGCCTGTTTCCACTTGGTAATGATGCTTCTGAACAGAAGGCACCAAGAGAAGAGAGGATGAAGGCAAAAGTCAGCTACACCCTTTGGGGATGAAGGTGGAATAGAGGGAGAATGAGTCCAGGCAAAGAAATGGTTCTTAATTTTGCCTTGTAGAGGGGAGGTAGTCTAGCTTTGATGTGCAAAGTGAGTCCCACCTCTTTCCTGAACGCCCCTGGTAAATAATGCATCATGGCCCTAGAACATATGCTGCTGGGATTGACCCTCCCATAACAACAATCAAGTTGACACATCCTGGCCACACCCAAGGGTGTTGCCCCAGCTAGCATATGTTGCTAGCCATCCACTTTGAGTCGACCCCAACACATTAAGCCTCCATCTGTTACACACATAAGTACTGGGAGGATTCTACCAGTTCCACAGCTTGCTAAGGCATAAGATGCCACAGAGGGACTTTGTCAGATATGGAAAGGATCGGAACTCAGGGTGGCAGCAGCAGTTCCCCTACTTCCCAAATCTTTCCACACCCCTCTTTCACTGGGTCCATCGTTAGACCCATAGGTTTTTAGATGCACAAGTCACCCCACTGTTACTTTTGCCCTAACTACTCTAATGGGTACATTTAACAATGTGAATTATCAACTTGCTTTTAGGAGTATTCCCTCTAAAATGCTTGTAGCCTCCATGATTGTTTTATACCTTCATTATTTTATTGAACAAGGTTCCTGCCAAAAGAGCGTTTCATGGGGACGATGCTCCTCTGTCATCCAGCTTCTGTTTATCGGCTACTGGCTCCTTGGATGGTTCTGATTGGTCAAAGTCTCAGATAAGCTCCAGGAGAGCAAGAATCACATTTTCTTGCTCATCCTTTTAACCACAGCACCTAGCAGAGCGCCTGGACCATAACAGGGCTCAAACAATTGTTAGTTGAGCAAATATGTTGGGATAGGAGCTTTCCTAAATCTGTTCTATATACTAGGTGGCATTTGCCTTTGAGGTCAGTGGCTAAGGCCATAAAACCTCTCACAAGATGGGCATGCATCTATCTCTGAACATGTGTCCTTACTGAGAAGGTATAGTGGGGGAAATAAGATTGTTTTTACTGACAAGTGGTACCCACATTTGGAGCAGCCCCTGTGGTTTTGGGGGTGGGAGCAGATCACTGCTTCCCAATACCAGTAACAGACATGGAGGTACAGAATCAAGTTTCCATGGGTTTCACGTTGTATGAGCCTCTAAAGATTGTTTTTTAATAAAAAGAGCCACCGGACTTGGCCAGTTAGAAAGTTTCCTGATTTTCAGTGTATGATGGTAGCATCAGTGGGATGAACCCCAGATCTACTGGGAACCACTGTGCACGACTCTGGAAAGACTTCTATGAGAATGGATGACATAGGCGGAAGACAGAAAACATGGTGCAACTTAGTCTTGGCTGGTTGTGTTTGTCCTTTACATTCAGAATGTACCCAGGAAGCATTCACCCAATCAAATGTGAGGTTAAGCAGAAAGAATCTTCAGGGATTATAATTAGAAAAGTCATATTCAGAATTCTTTTTCTTTAATGAAGAAAGAATATTTGAGAATGAAAGTCTAAGTCTGAATATGACTTTATTTTTTAAGGTACACAGTTCATCTCCCACCTACCTTTCTATTCTTGTTTTCAGAACAATAGCTGGAACATTTTGATAAGCGTGTGGAAGGGGAGAGAGACAGCAGAAAAGTGCCGGGGCGGGGGGGGGGAGAAGGGGGAGGGAGACAGCCTTCATTCCATTAGTATTATCAGGAGATTGATTTAATATGCACCCAAGTCTCTCTAAATAGAGCTTCAAGTTTAAAAAGGACTGAAGATGTGACTTACAAGAATCCAAAGCACAGGCAAAGAGAGAAGCGCCCACATCCACACCCACCAAGACCCCTCTCATTGGAAAGGGATACCTGGCACTTTACATTACACAATACAGCATCTAATGACACTTGCTTTTGGTATCTGCCCCTTGGTACTAAATTTCAGAAGTAGTCAAGGGGTCATTTTTCCAAAGTATTAGGGCAATCTCACTTTTATTTCTTCCCCCAAAAGTTTAATGCTAATCAAAGCAGAATGCCTAATCAGTCCAAGATGGCCTGTCAACTTGAATTATCTGTTTGTCTTCCTATTTACTCTGTCTGTCTGTCTACAGTTCTTCATATCTCTGTGAAGATCAGTTATTGCGGCCTGTGTTTCCTTCTGACTAGAATGGCTACCAGATGATCCTTCCTGGTGATATGTTGATGATTTGCTAATTTATGGCTTTTAAAATCTAGGAATCTGAAAACCTTGCTGAGAGTTCAGGCTGGGAATCACGTGGACCCTGGGAGGAGAGGGCTGAATGGCTTACTTGTCATGGGATCGAAGTCTGTATAAAATGCAAAGCTTCAGTGACATTTCAACCAGAGGGATGTCTGTGATGCAGAAATCATAAATGCCATCTTATAGGGACCATGCCTTCCAGGAGCAGCACAGGCCATGGAGGAGGGGGAGGGAGTGTGGCCTGAGCTCCACGTGTATGGGAAAGGAAAGGACATGGGGCTCAGCCCATGAATTAACCCCACGTCCTCTTCCCAAGCACTGGGGTCAGGCCTTCTCAGAAAGAGTAGAGAAAGAAGTGTTATTGTAGGGAGACTGTGACCTCTGGGAACCAAGTGGGGAGGTTTACACAAGCTCTGAGTTTGAACTCCCCGACCACTTTGGTGGCCAAATAATGTAACATAGAGCTCAAGACAGATGTGGTGTATTTGGAGATTTTTATGGGTGTGTAGACATACATTTATCCCCGGCGTCTGGCGTGTTGCAAGCACTCAATAAACACACGTGGACTATATGAAAATGAAGGCAAGACTCACGTGAGTTCTCTTGGGGGCAGGAAATGGACTATGGGGTAGATTAAAGGAGTCTTTGTAAAGAAATAATCCCTGTTCTGGTGCAGCAGACTGTTTAAGATTCCAATTCTTTTTTTAAACAATGGTCTAGAACCAGGTGGGCAAAACCTGAGTGGTGGAGAAAATGGAATTTCCTGTTGATACAAGACAGCCAGGCAGGAGGGAATAGAATGTGGTCTCAGAAAAGAACAAAGGATGCGGAAGGAGATGAAGGGCTTATTTCTGATCAGAGGAAAGACACACAATTAAATGACCTGATAATCAGGAAGCAGGGAAGGGAAGCAGGATGTCCTCTCCTGGGAAGTCAGCGGATAACACTACTGCAGGCAAACTAGGGCCTGAGAGAGAAATGATATTTTAAGACTTAGTTTCTTGGAGGCAGAAATAAAGAGCAATGGTTTCAGGAGGGGTTCCCGTAATACGAATTTTAAAACCTAGGGTGTTAGCTCCCCTTCGCCTAGGCGGCAACAAAAGCTGGGGTAGGTTGTTGTTGAACAGGTTGTAACAGCCCTTCCTCTGCGGTGTCACCTCTCCGGACCACTTTCTCCCTGTAAATAATCCGTTTTGCTCTATAACAGCATCTTAGGTCTTTTTTGTTTTTGCCACATGTATTAAAATCTGTACTTGGCACTTTCTTTAGTCCTACCCTTGCCATTGTCTGTCAATGCCATTGTCATTGCCCCCCGGAAACAGTAACCTCCAGGTGACAGGTGCCATGTGTAACTTGCTCACCACTGAATCCCTGGCACCCAACACCACCCAGCAACCTGCCCGACACGTGGTACTGGCTGAATGTCTGCAGCCACAACGAGTGAACCAGCGAAGGTGATAACAGGAGTGGATAGTGTGGCAGGTAACTGTGCTCTCTGTTCTTTCTTGAAATTTTGTTCTAAATTATTGAATGCTTTGTAAAATATGAGCACTGACATTGAGGCACATAATAAAGCACTCTGGTTCATTTTTAAATGGAAAAGCATGATAAAGTCTGCCCACCTCTACAGCTTTAAGGCTGCACCGTACAACCCTGAGGCCACACCTGAGGTTGAAGATAGACCGCCCAAACTCCCTCCTGGAGGACTCAGCCTCCTGAGGGTTAAAAGCTGAGGTTCCCACTCAAAGCTATGAAATAAAGCCAGGGAGTGTATGTATCTCGCCCAGGACTTTCCAGGAGGGACACCTGCTACTCTAGTTCTCACTGACAGTTAAGAAACCACCATCAAAGAAATGCCCTGAGCTGTGCAGACCAGCTGGGGAAGTGAAGGACCCAGGTGGATACGTCTGCCTGGGCAGAGAGTGCTCTTCTCCAGATGATAAGCAGGTAGGCTCTGCCCAGGAGGGAGCACAAGCCTGGAAGATCACTACAATCCACCATGGCTGGTCCCCTAAGAAATGACCTCCCCAGGAAGGGGAGGAACTTGTTGAAACCCACAAATAAGGCACAAATTTCATTTTGGTCAATGACCTGTCTGTCCATCCTGGAGAGCCCCTCATTGTTAGACATGTTCAAGAGGTAAATACACTTCCAGTCTAACCAAATGAGAAAAATCAGGAAGAAATGGTTTTGTCCCGTCTCCACCTTTTTGTCCTTGACGCTGAGGCCAGGCTCCTTAGAGGCACTAGGTGAACAGAAGGGGGAGACAGGCCCAAAGTGATGCTCATGGTGCCTTTCTCTTCCTGGTCATTGTGTGTGCAATGTTCTGGCCCTACTGTGGGTAGAGGTGGAGGAAAGGATACAATGATAGGAACATGGAGTTTAGAGCAGAGAGGGCTCTCAAGACATGATCTAGAGAAGCAGCATGGCCCAGTGGAGCAGACTGCCCCTGGGTTCAAATCCCAGATCAACCCTTTACTAGCTGTGCGATGTCAGGCAAGTCACTGCAAATGGAGATGATAGTAATACCTTCCTCACACGGTTGCCACGAGGATGGGGAAGGATGCAAGTGTTTGTAGATAGAATTTGTAGTAATTATTACTGTCCTAGAAGGCAGCCCCAGGGCTTGGGGTATATCGATTCATGTTCTCATTTCCAGAAGTATGTGGCACTCCTCTGTCTATATAAGGAGGAGGTCTAAGAGAAGCCACGGCATTTACATTTCACTGTTTCGCTCTAAAACAGAATCTTAGGTCGTTTTTGTTTTTGCCACACAGCTTTCGTGAACTGGAGCTAGAGCCGGGTTAGTCTGTGACAACTACTCCGCTACCAGAAGAGGGCGCAGATTCCTCAGCCTCCTGGGGGACCTTCCTCCTAGTAAGTTACATTCAGCTTCCCATCCCCCTTTCCCTACTCCTTGTCCTCAACGGTCCATCTCTCTCTCTTTGTCCTCCTAGCATTTGGCTACCAGGAATCAGTAGAATAATCCAAACCCACCCATCCTCCCCTCTCCCAAACACCTGGCCTGGGACTCCCTCAGTCTTGGGCCCCAGGAGCCCATCATGGGAAGTACAATGTCTGGATGGCTCCCCAGCCCAGCTGCCTCTGACAAGGGACTTAGGGCAGATGGATTCCTCTCTCTGGCCGATTATTTTCCATGGCCCTTGGCCACGTGACCTCGGACCATGATCTTGTCAGTTCTCATACACGAACCAGGAGTGGGCTGAGTCACAAGCAGAGAAGAAACCTCTGGGGGAAACAGCAGGGGCTGTGGGAAGAAGAAGAGCAAGCTGGGACCCCAAAGGCCATGGGAGCCTCACCCCTCCACTCCCCCACCTCCGAGCAGCTTGGAGCTTACAGGAAGGGAAGGAGGCGGAGGCAGTGGCCTCGAGAGGCAGGCTGGGCTGCAGGAGAGCTACTCTTCTGAGTAAGATCTGAGGTCTCAGCCCAAGAGACTCACTGTGCCCAAGACCTCCGACTCAGAGAGACTGCCTGCCTGGACACTGATTGGACCTTTGGTTATCAACACCCAAGTCCTTATCTTAGGAGCCCCCCTACCTCATCATGGATAAACTAGAGAAGGACTCACACGCATCTCCCCACATCTACTGTTGGCCCTGGGTGTCCTGTGGGAGGTCAGGTGAGGAATGTTGATGAGAACATTGGCGTGAGCCTCTGTGGGCCCTGGATGCCGTGCTGCTGGCGAGGATGCTCTGGGGATGCTACGTGAAGTGTTTACGTTATGTCAAACACATAGATTAGAACTGAAAATGAGGTGCCAACGAAATCTTCATATTCTCCAATATCCTGAAATTGGGTGTAGCGTGAACAAAACCCCGAGGTTCTCTACCTAAATTTTTTTTTTTACTTTAAATAATCTTTGAATTTCCAAGTCGTGTGTCTCCTCAGCTTTGGGTTACACGTTACCTTGAGTTCTCTGACAAGTTAATGCATTGTGAGAGAGGTTATTTCTGAGCAAAATGTGCACATGTAAACAAATCCCTTAACTATGTATATGTTTTAATTACTTTCTGGGCATCCATCTGATGAAATCTCAGGGAGAAAAGATACAAGTACGTGTGTCCATGGGTATAGCACATATATTTATGCATACACAAAAACACGGGGCGAAGTGCGCTATTTTAAGAGTCTGAACTCTATCTTTCAAAAAAGTTTAGCTGCTTTCCTTTTGCAAATGCATTTAATTTTATCTGGAAACTTTTTGACGTTAGAAATAGAACAACTGTAGTTTCTCATTATGTTTGCTGCCAGAATCCATGCTTGGTTGCTCAACTAAAGACCTTATATTGCTAATTACTACCACATGCCCATATCCCAAGCGAAAGAAAACTTATTGATTCTGACAGCCCATTCTCTCAACACTGAATTCCAAATGAAAACTCAAATTTTGGCCAAACATAACATTTCATCAATCTTGTTCTACTGACTGGAAAAACAACATCAAACAAAGGGTGCTAATGGCCCTTTATTACCGTTCCTTTCCCAGGCTTATATTTTCTGATGAAAGATCTAAGTGGCCAAAGGGCTTCTTTAAACTACTTAGTAATTAGCTTTTGAACCAGGAAACAATGCGTAAAGTAAAGTGAACAGTCCCGGTGCTGATGACAGAATGTACTTTCTGTCCGCAGGGTCGGAGGACCTCGGAGACCCAGAGTGAACATTAAAAGCAAAGTGTGCATTTTCATAAAGGGAGAAGAAAAAAGAGAGAGAGAGAGAGAGAGAGAGAGAGAGAGAACCAGGCTAAAACCGGTGATAAAAGATGCTGATGGAGCCAGAACAAAAGCTGCGGGAAGTCTGTGATCTCAAGCCGTCAGCACGCGGGGGGGTTTGAGTGGAGCTGCCAAGGCCAAGGGACAACCGGATGGGACTGGAGTGGGTGAGCGACCGTGGGTCTCAGGGCCTCCTCTGGGTCACCCGTCAACAAAAGGCACCAGTCAGCAGGCCCACCCACACTGGACTATGGCAGCTATTTTGGAGAAAAACCAAAATGTACGTGGAGTGAGAGTCAGGAAATATTTTCAACGTTGACGTCAAGGCAATTGATTTTATTGACTTCTTCAGGGGCAGTGAGTGAGAGGGGAAGGCTGGCTGAGACAGTGGGGTGGGGAGGCCATAAAGGCAACCTGAGCCCTCGGAATGCCTTCTGCTTTATGGAGACCTGTCCGCACCTTCGAGGCAAAACGAACAGAGAAGCTGTTTTCCTCTTGGCACAGAAAAAATGAACAATGGAAATCTCTGGACTTATTTGGCCTTTTGGATCCAACCAATGGCCCAGAAATCGGAACAGCTTGGTTCTCATCTCATCCAGGGCTGTTATAATAATAGAAGGAGGAGGGCTCCATCAGAGGGAAGGTGGGGAAACGTGCTGCCTCCACGGAAAAGACGCCAACTGGCCTCCTCTTGCCCACTGGCCTCCGTGCCTTTGAAAGGAAACGGGTGTCCTGTGGGTAGTTCCAGAAAATGAGTCCTTTTTTCCATCTCCTCATTTTCTGAATGGAGGACTGGACACCTGAGCTCGGGATGCAGTGAGATCACTGATGGGAGAGGAGGTTGGCTCCTTCCAATGTGACCATCAGGCGATGGATGGAAATGCGATGCTACCGCTTTTATTTTTCTCTTAAAAAACAAAATAGGCTATTCAAGAGTTCATTTTAAAATGTATGAAATTTAAAAAACAAAAACAAAATCCTAGTTCTGTGATAGGAACTTCTGTGACTGGGAAGGAGAATGATAATTAAAATATCCTGCATCTTTTTCAAATTCTTTTCCCAATTAGGTTGTTACAGAATATTGAGCAGAGTTCCCTGTGCTACACAGTAGGTCCTTGTTGGTTATCCATTTTAAATATAGCAGTGTGTACATGTCAATCCCAAACGCCTTAACTATCCCTCCTCCCACCGCACCCTTCCCCTCTGTTAACCATAAGTTCGTTCTCTAAGTCTGTGAGTCTGTTTCTGTTTTGTAAATAAGTTGAAAAAGAATAGATACATGTATAACTGAATCACTTTGTTGTACACCGGAAGCTAACACAACATTGTTTATCAACTGTACCCCAATGTGAAATAAAAAGTTAAGGGCTTCCCTGGTGGCGCAGTGGTTGAGAGTCTGCCTGCCAATGCAGGGGACACGGGTTCGAGCCCTGGTCTGGGAGGATCCCATATGCCGCGGAGCGACTGGGCCCGTGAGCCACAATTGCTGAGCCTGCGCGTCTGGAGCCTGTGCTCCGCAGCAAGAGAGGCCGCGATAGTGAGAGGCCCACGCATCGCAATGAAGAGTGGCCCCCACTTGCCGCAACTAGAGAAAGCCCTCGCACAGAAACGAAGACCCAACACAGCCATAAATAAATAAATAAATAAAATTAAAAAAAAAAAAAAAAAGAGTTCGCATGCCGCAACTAAGACCCAGCACAGCCAAATAAATACATAAATAAAAATATTAAAAAAAAAAAAAAAGTTAAAAAAAAAAATCCTGCATCTTGATCTGGGGTGTAGTTCCTGGGTTTGTACATAGGTACAAATTCTTGAGCTGTACATTAAAGATGTGTATATCTTACTGCATGGAAGTTAAAATGAAAGCAAAAACTCAAAAGCAAACAAAGCTGAGTGCCCAAGAAAAAGCTTTAAAAAGAAAACAGTACAGGGACTTCCCTGGTGGCGCAGTGGTTAAGAATCTGCCTGCCAATGCAGGGGACACGGGTTCGAGCCCTGGTCCGGGAAGATTCCCACATGCCGTGGAGCAAGTAAGCCTGTGCACCACAACTACTGAGCCTGCGCTCTAGAGCCTGCGCGCCACAACTACTGAGCCCGCCTGCCTAGAGCCCGTGCTCTGCAAGAAGAGAAGCCACCACAATGAGAAGCCTGCGCACTGCAACGAAGAGTAGCCCCCGCTCGCCGCAACTAGAGAAAGCCCGCACGCAGCAACGAAGACCCAACGCAGCCAAAAATAAATAAATAAATAAATTTATTAAAAAAAGAAAGAAAGAAAAATCAAAGAAAACAGTACAGAATGGTTGCTTCCGCCCTGCCTGCCTCCAACCTTCTCCTCTCCAGACGGGCAGACAGAGCGGTCACGGCCCTGCATCTACTTAGGGGTAAAACTTCCAGTTGACAACGGACCCACACATTGACACTGATATTGACAAAATGATGCGAGCACAAACCGAAAGAGTCCCCAGTAAGAAAGCATTCATGAATGGGAAGTCAAACAAAAGATGCATCAGGAAGAGCGTGCTGTGCCCTGACGTACCATAAATATAGTATTTCTTGCCAAGAAGGAATTTCAACTGAGTAATCAGTCCCTTTGAGGACAAGCTCGGTGCCTCCTAGCTAGAGAACTGGTTCCCCGGTGGCCACAGTGCCAAGGTGACCTCGATCTTGCCCTCCTTAGGACTTCCCTGTGGGAGTAGGAGCCCATGTTACGGCTGCACAAAAACCCCATAGGATGGCATCAGTTTCATCTGAGGGACCAGAATGTAATCACTCACCTAATTAATATAAAGAATGAGTGAGCTGGGTTTACGTGTTAGGGATCAGAACAGAAAATATGACCCCAGTTACACATGGACCCCTTCCAGGATAAATCTATCGTGTCTCTTGGAAAGATGGGTGGGGAAGAGAGTTGTGAAAGGGAACAGGCCTCAGGAGTTGGTCCACGTGTGATAACTTCGTGGGGTAACTCTGACATCACACCCCACACGGAATGTGGCCCTTCGGGGGGGTGGGGAGGGGCAGGATTCAGGTGTCTCCGCCACAGGGGCTCTGAAAGTCACTCAACCACATCTTTTTTTAATGCAACTGACTTACTTTCTGCCTCCATGTTTGTTAAAAGTCCCGCCGAATTTATTCCGATTCAGGATGAGAGCAGCAATTTCGGGCACGTAGCGGGCAAACATTGCCTACATGCATGAAACAAAGAAACAAGAGCCAAAAAAAAAAAAAAAATGGCATGCAGAGAGGATTCTACCGCAGTGGAAGCAACAAAACCTCTTGGCATACTTACTTTCTTCCACTAACCGCACTATAGGAGCCCCCGTATTTCTTGCGGTTTCCTATTAACTCTATGATTTCAGGGACGTAGCTGGCAAACATGGCCTGAGGAAAAGATAGGAGACAGAAGAGAGACTAAAAAGACAGGCCAAAGAAAGGGGGTGACCTTTTCAGAAGTGGGGGGTACTAAGATCTGAAAACACAAAAGGGCTAGAACTGCAAAGGTACATATTGATATGTTAGATTGTAAAAAAAAAAATAAAAGCACAAAAAGGGCAAGCTCCTGAAAATACACAGGACAAAACAAACATTAGCCAACCTAGACAACTAAAAAAAAAAAAAAAATCCCAGTCAAGAAAAATGTAAAGGAGACAGGAATAAATAAATTGACATCTAGCTCTTCTTCCTGAATAGAAATGAGGGAATGCATGCTGGAAAAATCACACACACACACACACACACACAATTTCAACAGAAGGCCTTTCTTTCTAATTAAAGTTCACATGAGAATCTATGCCTTTATGAATGATTAAAGACAATAAACACCAAAAGAAGATTTAAAAATATATAAACTTTTCCATTAAAAAAAAAAATCACTAAAAAGCACAAAAGGTAAATTTAAGAAATCACATAGGAAAGGATAGCAAGGAGAAACACAAATCTGCCATGTTTTGTCCAACAAACATTGTGCTTGTGGCTGGATAAAGGGGTCTCACCTGCAGGGACCTCGCGGGTGCTGTGAGAACACTATGCTAATGTACACACCACACGTACATTTATATACATTTTTCAAATGTATATGCCATATGCATACAAAACAGAGATGTGTATGCATTAAATAAATGCATGTGCGGTGTACATATGTGAAAGCTGTGTGTGAATTTAGGGTTTTAATCACTTACCTCACACACAGCAAAACTCTAAACGTCAAATGAGCTACTTTGCTAGACAAAATGCAGCCACCACCGATGAGCTGCCAGAAATCCCCCTTGAAAAGCACAATACGTCATAAACCACCGTGATGATCTGCATAGACCAGAAAAGCAAATAGTGCAGCTTTCTGACTTACAGAGCGGGAGGGAAAATACTGTGTCAGGGAGTTGGTTGGCTGTTTACAAAACCATACTCAGCTCACGTGGTGATGTCCATCTGGAGGAGACCAGTGGACTCTCCTTCCTCCCGGGTGGGGACACTCCTCTTTAGAGCAAGGCCCCAGCCACAGTGTTTGTTGGAAGTTCAGGGAGGGGGAAGGGGGCGGGGAGCTCTTGAAACCGCAAACTGTCTACAGAGTATCAACAGTATCTACCCAGTCAGGTGACAGCAGTGTCCTTGCAGAATATCAGATGCTGAATTACATTACAAAGGCACAGACACTCTCACTTGATAAGTGAACATCACTTTCTTAAGACAATTAGGTTTGCTCCGGGCTAAATGGCTGTCCCTCACAAGGACACCATGCCTGGGTCTCAGGGTAACAAATTCAATACACCAAAGAAATATGCAGAAAAGTCACCATGGCGTTTGGATTGACTTCACCGGATTGTAACACTAAGGCGGTAGCTTGCCTCTAGCGCAGAAACACAGTCTCAAATACACAGCTTTCAGAAAATGGATAACAGAAAATATTAATGACCACAAAAATCAACATTGTAAGAAAGAGTTTTTACCAGTCCCCCGAGGATGAAGAAGACCATGAAGAGACGCCCGAGCGTGGTTTTTGCATAAACATCCCCATAACCAACAGTGGACATGGTCACCATGAGCAAGTAGACACACTCCCAGTAGGTAAGGGCCTGGTTGTTTTGGAAATTTTCCCATGGGTCCCCTGAATTCTCCACCTAAAGCAAGCAGACAGGGGAGAGAAAGGAAGAACATTACATGCGTAGTAAACCAGAAACACAGAAGCTCCAGCATCTAGGTTGCTTCTGGATGCACGGCATCCTCAGCCCGGGGAGTTTGCTGGCCTGAGCTGAGCTCTGTAAGTAATGCTCACAACCTCTGAGCAGGTAGTGGAGAAAGTGGAGTGAAAGCCACACTGACACGCCTGCCCAGCTGATTGGGGCAGAGAAGGGAAGGAACTGAGGAACTTATCCAGTCCATTTTCTTCTCATTGTTATACAGATCTGAGGCCAGCTGAATTTTAGGGCATTGCCTCTAGCCACGTGAGGCTAGAGGCAATGCACTAAAGAGCCAAAGAGGCCCGCCCTGGCCCTTCTCTTGAGTTCCTTCTGAGTCCCAAAGAAATTCTGGACCCTCCCACAGGGGACCTCCTCTTTTCATTGTTTTGACCAAGTAGCTGCCCGAGGGACCTTGCTCCTTCAGATCATATGAACGAACCCCAAAAAGCATCTCTTGCAGTCTGACTAGGCTTTCCTTGCTTTGCAGAAGATCAGTGATGGCTCTGTCCTGCAAACTGCAGAAATCTCCCTTGGAAGCACAAAAAGTGAGCTCATGAGAACTATCTCCATTTGCACACCCTTTAGACCTAGGGCCAGCAAGCTTAGTCTGTAAAGGGCCAGATGGTCAATATTTTTGGCTTTGTGGACCACAGGGTTTCCTGCTCTCTGTAGGGACAACTCAACTCTGCAGGGGCAGCAGGAAATCAGGCAGAGGCAACAGGTGTGGAGAGCTTCTGCCCCAGGGTTGCAGTTGGCCCATCTCTGCTTTAGGCTCACAAACACTTGCTATCCTCCCATCATCTATGATCTGCGACAAAGCTGTGAGGCAGGCAGGAGAGACACTTTAGAGGAGAGAGGTCCAGCCCTACAATCCACTGGATGGCCAACGTCTGTGACCTGCCAGGGTGGTCCCCTGTGGATGGGCAACCCCAGGCCCCCTCACCCCCCGGGCCTCCAACTCTGCCTCTGCAGAAAGTAAGTTTCCAACACCTGGCCTCTTTCACACATCAATGCTTGTCCTCAATGTGCCCTTTTCATGGAGGTTTCCTGGTGAAGCAGAAGGTACTTCACACAATAGTAAGGTGAGGTCACTGCTTATTGAAAACAGCCAATGAACCCTCCATATCTGTGATTTTTGGCACTTGGCAGAATTAGAGTGATTATCTAAGGGTGATTTCAGCCAAGAATCCCATCAGCATAAAGGAGTGGGTGGGAAACCATCAGACCTTGTGACTGAGTGATTGACGGGCAGTCTTCCTTTGGATGATAATTACAAAAATCCCAGTGGGAGGGAGGGGTAACAATGCTTCCCTCCACCCCTTATGCAGACAGAGGGTCAGCAAGAGAAAGGCACCTTTACCCAAAGCTTCCAAGTTAGATGAGGCTCCTTCTAGCTTTAAAGGTTTGTGTTTGTTTGAAACACACTTCCCACAATAGCTATGCTCCCTAGAAAGCAGGCAGAAATCTGCCCTGGGAAGGTGAGAACAGCTTGACAATAATATAAGGCTTTGGAGTCGTTAATTTAAAAGAATTAACATTTTTGAGACACGAAATAACTTGACAAGCAATCAGGCCAAAGAATCGAAGAGGGCTTTTTGTAAGGGGGAAGTGGAGGGAAATTGACGAATCTGAATTTGTTGTTTACTAAGAGATGGGGGCCAGACTTGCAACCTGGTCGCCAACCTTTTCTGGTGATTGCTGAGGAAGCACTGCCATCTTGTGGTTGGCTGGGGTTATTGCAGACAGAAGAAAAAAAAAAAAAAGCAATGAAAGCCCCCATAGCAATACAGGTGAGCTGAAAACCGCAGGTGAAGGGTGTGATTGTGGCTCACCATCTGGAACTAGTTTGGGGTAAAAGGATTGGAAATCTAGACAACTGTGCAGTTGCTTCTCGTTTGTCTTGCATTCTACAGCTGGGCTGAAGTTTGTCTCCCAGGTAATAAAATGACTCAGAGAGGGCCTTGTTCCAGAAACGCCAGCACTGAAGCGTCTTCAAGGATACTTACCAAATGGATGAAGCCGGCTGCTGTTAGCCATGTGCTGATAAATATGGAGAGCAGATTCACCAGCTTGATGGAATTACTGTGCAAAAGACACAAGCAAAATCCCCAAGTTACCGAAGAAGACTCACTTGGGGCTGCCTTCCAGAGGAACAGAGCCTCTTTAGTGCCCACTCCCACGCCCAACCCCCCAGAGCCACCACAAGGGAAGGATCTGAAAGGTGGCATAAGTAGCTCAGGCCAGAGCCTATAGGAAAGATGACTTCTGAGTTACTGAAAGTGGTCCCTAAATTAAGCCCTCTGACGGTTTAAAATTTTTTCTTAATTTTTATTTTGAAAATCTGTAAATCTACAGAAATAGTGAAAGAAGAATATAATGAACACTTGGATGCCCTTCACCTAGATTAACCAGTTAACATTTTGCCACATTGGCTTTTTATCTCTATACATTTTCTCTTCTTTTTTTTTCCTTTTTCTGGCTGAACCATTTTACAAGCACATTGTAGACATCATGACACAACCCCCTGAATACTTCAGCACTGAACACCTAAGAAGGACACTGTGCAAGACAATCATAATACAATTGTCCTGCCTAAGGAAACTGACACGGATTCAGTAACGTCATCTAATAGGCACTCCTAATCTAGATATCTCCAGTTGCTCCGAAATTAGGTTTACTGATGCTTTCATGTTTTCACCCTGATTCAGGAAGTAATCAAGGTTCATGCGCTGCATTTGATTATTATGTGGCTTTAATCTAGGGGTCAGGAAACTTTTCTAATAAAGGGACAGATAGTAAATATTCAGGCTTTGCTGGGTCATAAAGTCTCTGTTGCAACTACTCAATTCTGCTGCTGGAGCACAAAAGCACCTTGGGAAACCTGTAAAGGAATAGGTGTGGCAGTGTTCCAGGAAAACTTTATTCACAAAGACAGGCAGTGGGCTGATTGGCCTAAGTAGTAATGGCTACTCAGTTTGCCATTCTCTGCTTTATTCTCCTTTAATTTGTAAGTAACACACCCCCACCCCGCAACCAATACACACACCCTTTTAAATCTGTTTTTAGTGCCAATTTAATTTTCTGTGCACCCAGGCCAGCTGTCATCCAGAATGTCCCATATTCTGGATTTGTCTGACTGTTCCCGCCTGATTAGATCCTGTTTCAATACGTCTTTTGAGAATACCCGCCTGGGATGGCATCACATCAGGAAATTCCAACTCAATTGCACCAGGTCCAGTCACCTAGTGAAGGTGGAAATGCCAGATGGCGCCACTGAGAGGTGCCCATTTCCCTTTGTAATTAATATGCCATCTGGGGAGTGGGACTCTGGGACCATATGAATATCCTATTCCCCAACGACCTTATACCTAAAAATTTCGGCATCCACCAGTGTTCCTTGAGAAAGATCGATTGGCATTCACGAGATACTTAGCTCCCTTACGGTAGGGGCCTTGTCGGCAGGGACCCTGGGAGCAGTGAGTCCCTGGTGCACAGCAGGGCCTCTAAGAATCTGCACTGAGTGAGTTGGTCTCCCCTCTGTACTCATCCCATCTGCCTTCACCCCGTTCACTCCTACTGGGTGTACAGCTCCTCAACCACTGTTGTCAGCAGGTCGCTGCCCTGTCCAAAGGCTCCTGTTGAGTAAAATATTATGTCCAAACTCCCACCTTCAACACCCTCTGAAGTTTCAGGTCCTCCTACCACGATTCTTTCTGCACAAACCTTGCAACTTCCATCACAGCCAAACTTACTCACCAAGTCTTTGTTTATGCTATTACTCAGCTCAAAAGCCCTCCCCATCTCTCCAAATATTTCCCTTTCTTCAAAGCCTGGTTCACTCCCTACCTCTTCCTTAAAGTGGTTCTACGCACGGGCAATACAAAGTGACCTACGTCTCCTTCACCTCCAGCTATTCATTGGTAACCCATCCCGCTGTCTTAAGGCATCGTTTCAGATTTCTATTTGACTCTTGTGTTCCCACCTGCGTTGTGCAGAAAAGAACTCTCTTTCAATCTCCCCAGAGGGGCCTAACACTGCCCACAGCATGGTTCAGCCCATCATCCTGGATGGATTGATCTCCGGCCCCTCCCACCTCTTTCTCAAGGAAAACCAATGGTTTAAATTCTAAGAGTTTAAGATCACAGTGATAAGAATGGCTGACACAGTTCTTTCACAGGGCTTACCATGTGCACCGCCATTTTAAGTGCTTCACGTATATTAACTCATCAAATCTTCATAATGACTCTATGAGACGGTCCCAAGGTTAAGAAACTGACCCAACTTCAACGCAGTAAGCAGCAGAGCTGGGACTTGAACCCAGGCAGTTTGGCTCCGAAGTCTGCCCTCTTGTGGCCACTAGAGGGTAGAACACAGTCACAGCCTGGGATCCACCAGAAAGTCTTCCTTGTTGTGAAAGTGAAGCTGTGCCTTCCCCACACCCCGTGTAGAGGATACGAAGAGGGCCAGAGGGTACTGCCCCAGGGAGGATAGAGGCTATCACCACATCCTGTCCCCAACCAGTTTCTCAAGAGGAAGCCAAAATAAAGCAAAACCTCCCTGCCTCTGCCTTTTGAGCCCTCTGAGGTGCATTAACCTTGGAGAGAGAGAGACTGATGAGGGACAGGTAGCCAGTGGCAAAGGGAGAGATCTCAGGGAAGCCTGTGCTGTTCATCTTCTCAGAGGATAATTAAGTGCCAAGGTGATTCACTTACACAGTCCTGGATCCTTGGAGACTGAACAAAGCAGTGTCCCACCAATAACCATGCAGAGCCCTCTTGAGAGATTACAACTATGGGAGTCTCCGAGCCTCATGGTGCTTTGGAAAAAACGACCTTATATGGTGATTATTAATCTCTGATTGTCACAGTGATATTAATAGTACTTAAGCGAGCTCTCTGTTGTGTAGAGAACATTTAATCATCGTTGCTATAAGAGTCCCTATTAAGCACTGAAATCTGATTATTTTTTATGGCATCTGCATCATTACAGATGCCCAGTATTAGGAATTTGCTTTTCAAATGAAACTCTCTGACCAGGCAATCATCTACAGGCTCTGTGCAAGAGACACAAGATTAATTCTTGGTGGACTTTCTCCATATTCTGAAACTTGAACCTCACCAAGCTGAAGAGGGCTCCTTGGAAACAGGGAAGGGGTTGCAGGACAGGGTTGTGGGCTCTGCATGGCAAGAGGCCACTGGAGATAGTCATAGACTTCAGGGCCAAGCCCAGGGGGTCTGGACCAAAGGGCAAGTTCCCAATGGTTAGAATGATTGGAACTATTCAGGTTCTATCCCCCTCATGATAAGGGCTAGATTGTGACGTTAGCATGAGAACCTAACTTCATTTTCGTGTTTTCCATTATCATTTCTGGGCCCCTGCCCCATGAGTTCTCACTAGCCATTAGAGTAACCTGTATCAGTGGATACAGTGAATCATCGTCCATGGGCAGGCACAGAGACTTTTCTGTTCTTAGAGATCAGAGACCTTTTTTAGGACTCCGTAGATATTGGGAGAGAGAGTCTGTCTCTGTAGATACTGGAAGAATGAATGTCTGTCTTTTTCCAAGATTATAGCTGAAAACCCAGAACCACTGGGGGCCATCTCTGCTCTCAGTGTATTTAACAAGACATGTATGGGTTGAGACTGAAAATAGAATCTCTTTCCAAAAAGCAATAAGAATTCATCTCTGTTCTACTTGACCAGTATTTTCCTCTTTGTTTCTGGCTGAGAATAGAGACAGGTGCCAATGCCCTTATTTTGTTTTATTGTTACCTTTGCTGGACAGATGTGCAACCCCCTCAAAGTCAACTGCACTGTACCCCACAGGGATGAATGGCCTGAACGATAAGACACAGAGTGAAGCAAAATCAAGTTCTGTCAATTCTAACCCTTAAATATCTCTCGATCCCTCTCCCTCTTCTCCGAAGGCCAGTCCCTAGTACCACTTGCCTGGACAACTGCCTCCTGACTAGTCTCATGGTCTACAGCTTAGATGTTTCAGACCCACTCTCTATACAATTGGTGGAATAGTGGATCTTTCTAAAATGTAAATCTGACCACGTTCTTCTCCTGCCCAAACCCCTCAACAACTCTTTCTTGCTCTCCGAGTCAAATCCATGACATCTGAGAGCCTTCACGATGTGGCCTCTGCCTGCAGTCTCTATACTGATTACTCTTTTCAAGAACTTTAACCGTGGAGCCGTTTCTGAGGTAATATATGTAGTACAGTGATTTCAGTTTCCAAAATGTCAAAAAAAAAAATGCGTTGTTTAGGTAAATGATGGTACATACATAGAGTGGAATGTTATGTGGGAAATGGAAGTGACACGGTAGAATATTAGTGAGGTTATCTCAACCATTGATGGTGTTGAGGAAACTGTGCTTTATCCTTTTCTATATTGTTGAAATGTTTACACTGCACTTTATTAGAGGAAACAGTAAGGCAACTATCTTTTTTTAAAAAAAAAAAAAAGCACTAGGTGCTCCATGTCCCCATCATAAGTATCTATATCTCCATCATCAGCCTTAAATGAGGTATGGAATGACAGCCTTTAGACAGAGCTGCTTCCTTTGCTCTGACTGTATGAGTCTGCTTGCCAGTTTGCTGGGCAACTGAGGAACTGCCAAAAGCTCAGACAATGGCACAAGGTCTCCCAGTGGCCCCTTCAATATGCCATTTATAGGACATGGAGCCTTTGAGGCCCTTCTGTTCGCTGGCAGTTTGGGGAATGACCCTGATGCTGTCCCATTACTGTGACTTTCTGTTTTCTCTGTCATCCTGTTCACTCTGTCATCTTTTTCCTGACCTCTTCATCCTTTCTGTCTCCCTCTTTCCCCATCCCTCTTTCTCTTTCTATCCCCCCCCCCCATATATTTCTCTGCCCCATTTCTTCCCACTTTGGGCCAGGAGAGGCAGCCAAAGAATGGAACATGAAACCACAATTTCATATCATTATTTCAAATAGCATTTCAATGTCTCCACCGCTACCCAATACCCCAGGTTGCTGGGGACTGGCCACTAGAGAAAGTCATACAAAACCCCCGGAAAGATGATGACGATGACGGGGCTCCACCCACCCTCCTGGAAGGTCCCTGTGAAAGCAGCAAAGTACAGAGGCGTTACCAGAAAATCCCTCAAGGTACGAAGCCCTACAAGGACCAAGGCTTCTGCTTCTCTGCAGCAGAGCCTGCGGGATCTGTGCCTGGGGCTCACGGAAGGAAGGGGCCGCGATCAGCCAGGCAGCTGGAGAGGGAACGGGCTCAGAGAGCTATTCTAGACCTCCCGAGTTCTTACAATCACATGAAGGTTCAGTCTGTGCCTGGTGACCTGGCCTCTCCCCGCCCTCCTAATCTCATCTTTCTCTTTTCCTACCGTGGAAACCCCAGTCTCCAAGAGCACAGAATTATTCGACGTTCCCCCAAAGGCCATGTTCTCTCACTTACATGTTTTCCTGCAGCTTCCTTGATAGGAAGTTGCCCCACTCACCCTCCCTCTCACATGCCTAATCTCCAGCACCACCAGAATGACACCTGGCTTTCTACAAGGCTTACCGAAGACACCCCCTTTGCCTTGAAAAGATCCTAGACTGTCTCACACTCATGCCGAGCCCCACTTAATTACTCTCCTCCATGCCTCCCAAGCCCTGGGTGTACCTGTACCAACCACACTAGGGGTCAGTCCTCCCCCAGGGAGCTCTCTGAAAGTAGGACGCAATCCTGGCACCCATCTCGCTGCTGCACAAATGGATGCTCAATTCAGGCTTGAAGTCACCCTGATGCTGTCCCTGGTTGTGGCAGGAACTGGGACAATCCAAGCGTGTGGTTGTGATGGAAACCACCCTCCCATAACACAAGGAGTTTAATTCTGTGGGAAGTGGGGTGTTTGGGGAAATGCTGTTTGGGGCTTAGGATGGCAGACATCCCAGTAGCCTGCCACCCCGTGACTCTCCCAATGTAGAGTCACTTCTCTCCCTCACTCGCTGCTTCAGATTTTCCCCCTCTGCACTGGGAGAATGAACCCCCATAATTGTAGAGCCATCAGGTGGAATGTTTCCCCAGGGATGCTAGTGCTATTTCCTGCAACCAGAGGAAAGGAGTCTTTTCCAAGGAATGGGAAGTTGGCGGGTCTCCTGGCAAAAGCCTAGAAAGAGATAGTTTACTCAGATGGCTTATCGTTCTCCCAAGTCCAGGAAGGATCCACGTGGAGTACGAGGAAGGTGAGAATACAGTTCTCTCCATGTTATTCCTCAGAGTAATGGCATCTTCTTAAAATGCTGGCGTCGAGAATTAAAAGCCCCCTGAACAAGTAAACTCGAAACAGGGAGAGAGAGGCACTATACCATATTAGACAGTGTGGATGACTCCACGTAACACCGTCCCCACAAGTATCTCGTAAATACAGCTCCTGTGATTGCCACTGGGTCCTCACCAAGTCTACCTGTAAAAATACAGTGTAGTGGAGCAAATATGGTATAGGCAAAACTTGAGGATTGCTAGCTTTGTTGACCATTTTAATTTCAAGAGGAATATGACTCCCTTGCATAGAAGAGTCATAAAAAGGTAGAAATGAAGGTTACTGTCACTCAGAAGAAATACGAAGAATAACAATATTCATTCTATATTAATAATAGTATACACTATTAAATGGAACACCAACAAATTCTGACCCCAGGATAATGAAAGTAAAGGGCGTTGGGACACACTGTAGAAGATTTCCATGGCATTCGACGCTCATTTTCTTTTTAACTTGACTAATAGGAAGTGAATTTATTCCCCCATTCACGTAGATGAATAGTTAGCGAGGGGAAACCAATTTGAAATTAAAACAAACTAAAATAAACAAAACACACTAAGACCCAAAGAGGAAAGCCTGTCACATTTGTTGGATGTGACATATTCAGGAAGCTGAGTCCCAGCCTCAGTTACTGGGAAAACAATGCTGAATCCAAGCTCCCCCAAAATGCAGGTGTATTAATTACAAATCACAAACAGAGAGATGTCCTGTTTTTCATCATTTATCAAACACGTTAAGGCCAACCAAAGAGGAAATGGAACATTAGCAGTGAGCTTCTCAAAGTGTAATTTCCTATGAGAGAAATTTATGACCTGTACTTATTCTCCATTAAAGGACGTCCAACCTCTTTTATTAGTTTATTCATCAAGGCAGCCCTGGTTTCCGGCCAGCTCTGAGAACCCGCAGGTCCTCTGGAAAGGGGTCTCTGGGGGATTTTTTTCTCCTGGTCCAGTAGTGTTTTCCAGATCATAATACACTTAACAGAAGTAGTCATGGTGCATTCGGCGGGAGGTTTTTAGATATTCCCCAGAAGGCAATTCACAGAGCGAGCCCCAGGGGCTACACGGGCTATAAAGTGAACATCTAGAATGTACTTTGAAATGAAATGATTTTCTGTTTGCCGTATGAGGTCTGTGATTGCCTCTCAAAGAGCATTGCTTCCATTGCTTTTATGGCCAGGTTCAATTTCTTATTTAGTGATGTAATAAAGGGGTGATTTAAAACCTGGGAGCAAGGACTTCCCAATCAATGAGCAGACCTATCCCTCACCCACTGTGCACCTCTCTCCATGGAGCTGCGGCCGGTGTCCAAGTAACCCCACAAGGTCCCCCCAAAACTGTCTCTACTTCCCCCCATACACAGCTGTTTCTTTCTCTTTACCATAGAGTCCCCGCCCTGCAGAAGACCCTACCTCTAGGCCTTCCCTGGGTTTCTGTGTTAGATCACTCCCTCTGTGCATAAAAGAACTCTGACTTCATCGTGATGAAAGTACACACACCTGATATTTACAACGTGGCACTGGGGACCAGAACGAGAAAAAAAATATGAGAAAGAACATCTTACCTTGTTTTCAGGATATTCAGAAACTGCAAAATTTCTGAAAACTGGATCAGCCTGAGAGCTCTTAAAAATCTCAAACCTGGAAAGGGAAATGAAATAGAGATGCATTATTTTCAAGGTGTGGTTTTAATGTCCACACACTGCTGTTGGATTTACAGCTGCCAAGGTTAACGGGATATGAAATTCCTGCAGAAGAATGAACCATCCCGTACCTTGGATGTAGTTCTTCATCCTGATCCTTGGCTGGTTTAATCTCAGCTGGTAACCTGACTTTTTCGTGAAAGGGGCCCTGTATGGAGCCACTGCAGAGGATACTCTGGTGGGCAGAGCCCAGTTTACTGAGCTTTCTCACGTGTTCATCGCTGATTTAAAGCACGATTTCTAAGTTACATGGTTGTCTGAGAGGATTCTGTCTCTGAAAAATACTGGGAATAGCTCAGAGTAACCCTTGTGCTAAGAGCAGATTAGGAACAAATCAGATAACCTCACCTCTTCGGTGGATTTTCTTTTTTTTTTTTTTTCAATCTTTATCTGCAGTTCTGATAAAATGAAGAGTATAGCCCACTGTGTTATCTGTTTCCTACAAGGTTCTATATTTTTCTTCCAATCAAAAAAAAAAAATCAAATCATTAAGATATCACACCCCATATACTTCAGGATTCAAAACTCATATAATTCTACTTTTACTGAGTGTCAAGATACATGCTTCTCCATTCTAAATCAGCAACCTCTCCTGAATGGAGAAGAAGAGCCAGTGTTTCTATATAGCAGGAGAGAGAGGGAAATGGGGAAGGAAGACACAATTGAGGATTCAAGAAAATACAAATTATTGTTGTGTTTTAATAGCCATGGGTAAAATGTATTTCTGTTGAGATCAAATCTGTGAGTCAAAAACAATCTGAATGACTCACGGGGCTTTGAATCTTGGCAGTTGTGCAAGAGAACTGTTTACAAAATACTTTATTACAGCCTTGAGACACTTCCAATATCACACCCACTCCCAAGGGGCTTCAAAGCATTTTATTAAGCTTCCGCATGTGCCATGTGTGGAGCTGCGCACAGAGTGGGCTAAGTTGTGGACGGGCAGCTCGATGTCCATGGGTGAGAGTTTATTCCGCCCAGTATGTGAGGCAGTAAAGCTGGGAGGTGTGCAGAGTGGTGGGAAGAAGCGGTGGTGATTCTCTCGAGACCCCAGGGTGAGTCAAGGAAAGGAGACAGACCGGAAGTTTTCCCCTAAACAGCTCCATATTGCACTCAGTTAGATTACTCCTTGTTCAAGCATAAGGTGACAAGGAAAAGCTAACTTAAAGCCCACAGAAGGAAAAACCCCACTGCTCAAGAGGGACAAAAGGATATGGCTCAAAAGGAAAATTTCTCATCTAAAAGGATTTACCTTCATGGACAGAAGATTTTTCAGAAAACACCCGCCTTCTGTTCTGAACGATATTCATATTACTTTTATTCAACAAGAAAGTGCAGAGATGAGAAGGGATGTGGATGAAATAAAAGTCTCAGGAGCCAAAAACCCAGTCCTAACCGAGCTGATGAAAGGTTGACCTCACACCGCTAACAACGGGATGTAGAGGACAGAATGGAGAGGTCATCTCCCAAGGCAGAGAAAAGATGAAACTTAAGAAAATAGAAATGGAGTAGAGATCACAGAGATCCAACCTATGAATAAAATGTGTTCCAAAGGGAAGTGCAAACAACACATAGATCATAAGTAGCGGCCAGGACATCACAGGATTGAACTTTCTGGATATGAAAAAAATGACTCGAGATTAAAAGGCAAAATGAACGATCAGCTCTGAGAGACTGACGCCAAGAAGTCTCTTATTGTTTTTCCCTTCAAATTTCAAGTATTAAAATAAATGAAGATATAAAAATCAAAAAGTGTCAGGGTGGGGAGAGGGTTACCATTAAGGCAACTAAGATCTCATTACGTAACAGTAAGTGTTAAGCAACGACTGGGTAACATGCAGAATTTTAAAACAAGGAGCGTCTGACCCAAGATTTTTATACCCTGTCAAGTAGCTGCTCAACAGTGTAAGGGCAACAAAAAATACTTTCAAATATCCAAGTTCTCAGAAAATATATTGTTTGAACAAAATATTTGCAAAGAAGTTCAATAAGTCTTACTAAATCAGAATGGGGGGTGGTGCAGGCTGGAAAGTGAATTGTTAATAAACTCTCCTGTTGGTCCGAAGCATCCAGCCCAACCTGGATGGCTGATCTGACTGCAGCATCACTGTCACATATTGCTGGGAGGTAAAATAACACATTTAGAAGCTCGAGGTAGAAAAAGACTGGCAGTTAGTACTGAAACCAGTCAGGGATATAAGGACGCTTTAGTAACATATTAGCCGCTAATAGTTTCATCCTGAAAAACTGTGTGTGTGTGTATGTGTGTGTGTGAGAGAGAGAGAGAAAAGTGTGTGTGTACTTTCATTTATGGAAACAAAAATCGAATACAAATGGCCCACGCTTTGAATGGGATTTCCTTCTTTTTATCATGAAGAAATGCCTTTTGCATCCTGTATTATTGGTTTGTCGTTTGTCATATTTTAAAGCAACTCACAAAAATAAGATAGAATAAAAGCTTTTCTTTTAATTGAGGTGTATGAAAATAAAGGTAGGAAAAAAAAAAAAGAATGCCGCAGTCACAAGGTCCTATCCTCTCGCTAGAGGTAAACTGTAGATCTAGGTCTGAGCTCTTTCCCAAGGAAAGCAAGCAGGGAGGCACTCTAAGATTAACGAAGGAGGAAAATAAGCTGGTTCTTAGGAGAAGAGGTTATCCCAGGAGGGGGACTCAAGAGAAATGTCTCCCTGCCAAAGGGGCCTGGGGTGATGCAGGAGCAACTTTCTCACGGGCTGAACAATGGTGGGCTTTGTTTATTTGACTGCTTTGTGCTGGTCATTGTCAAGGCACTGGGTTTCACTAATGCAAATGAGAAACAAAGTTCTACATACGGCTAAAAAAAAATCAGTCCACATGTTCTCCTCAGATCAAGCCAGACACTTTGGAGAAATGCTTGGTCTGAAGTGTCTATCCTTCAGGCCACAGCTCACAGCAGCTCCCGAACTGCTTTCTTCCCTGGACCACTTGTGGTCTATTCTTAGCACAGCAGCCAGAGTGAGCCTGTTACCAGGTAAAATGGATCATGCCGTTCCTCTGCTCAAAATCCTCCAATGCCCACATTCCACACAAAGTAGAAGTCAAAGTCCTTCAAGAACCTAAAGCAAGGCCAGCCCTCATTCTTTTTGGACCTGCTGGCCTCTTCCCCCCACTCATACTACTTAGCCTCCGATCCGGCCGTCTTCCTCAGTGATCCTTGACTGTGTACGGATGTTCCTGCCTCAGGGCCTTTGCACATGCTCTTCTCTCTGCCTGGAATGCTCCTTCCCAAATGGCCACATGGTGCCCTCGCTCACCGCCTTCAGGTGTTTAATCAACATAACTTTCTCAGGGAGATCTTCCCTGGCTACTCTGTCTAAAAGTGCAACTCCCCCCTCAGCCCCACCCACCCCCCAAAAACCTCTTTATTCCACTTGCCGGCTTTACTTTTCTCCCCAGCATGAAGCACTAGCATCTTACTTATTTATGTAGTTTACTTTCTGTCTCCTTATCCATAGCACCAGCTCTAGGAGGGGAGGGATTGATGTCTGTTGTGTTCATGGCTGTATCCCATGTACCTAAAATAGTGCCTTGCATAAGGTGGATACTCAGTAACTACTTGCTTGAATTGAACTGAATGAATCAGACTTCTGAGAATTAGATGGCACAGAGCTAAAGGTTAGAGGCTCTGCATCCAGAACTCTGAGGCTACACATTGTTTACTAAAGGGAAAAGTCATGACTCTGAAAGTTCACCTGACAGAGGCCACGGCTGACACTTAGGAAATATGAAGAAGCCTAACCAGGAAAGAGCCTTGACCAATGGTCACGCGGCTATACTCAGAGAGGTCCTGAAAGAGGATAGACAGCAACCTCAGATTCCATAAAGAGGCCAAGAAAAGGAAGCAGTGGGATGGGCAATGCCAAAGTGACAAATTATTCATCTCCTTTGCTTTATAACACTATATTCTTATTATTTATTCTACATAATTTAAAATCTCTGAATAAAATTATTTCTTAGGAAATAGAAAATGGCTATAACAGAGTTGTGAATAAGAAAATAACATATTAATTATGCTCTCCAAAAGTCTAGATAGTTTCATGAGCAAGTTCCTTTAAACTATCAAAAAACAGTAAACTTCTCTACATATCAATACTCTCTATTATATAGTCAAGTAATAAAAATGGACTTCTCTCTCTCTTTCTGTACTTTGTATTGGTTAGAAAAGTGGTATTACCTGGACATAGGTTAAAAAAAAAAAAGGCAAGCTCATCACACTAATGACTATTGACTAACCACAAGAATCGTACATAAAATACTAGTGAATCATATGTGAGACTATATTGTGTGTGTGTGTGTGTACTGAACTATTTCTTTTTTTTTTTTTTAGCATCTTTACTGGAGTATAATTGCTTTACAATGGTGTGTTAGTTTCTGCTGTATAACAAAGTGAATCAGCTATACGTATACACACGTATCCCCATATCTCCTCCCTCTTGCATCTCCCTCCCATCCTCCCTATCCCACCCCTCTAGGTGGTCACGAGACTATATTAAATAAATAACATGCATGAGCTATAGGGGATGCTGTGGAGCACAGCCCAGATCCCTTTTCCAAGGATCTTTATTCATCACTGGCTCCTGAAGAGCAGCCTTGCCCATGGTCACACCCCTTACCAGGGGTGGCCCCCATGGCTGGTAGATATGGGGACAAAGGTCTGCTGCCTTGCCTGGATTTGGGACTGCTAAAGGGCCATCCAGCTGCAGAGCTGCCTGTGGGATGGACAAGGCCTCTGGTACAGCTGCAGCACAGCTGAGCCCTCCACCCCATCCTAGTGCCCTTCTTCTCTCACAGAGATGGGTATTAAAACCTGCCCTGGAGATTGTGTGCCAGAAGACTAAGTATTCTGCTAAAGCGTGGCAGGCACATTGGAAGTACTCGACAAACAGTAATTTTACCATATGAAGCTATGGAATTGAAACAGCATATTATTGTTCACAACTACACAGAAAAGTCAACAAGACGGAATAGAAAGCCCATAAAGATACACACACAAACACACACACACACACACACACACACACACACGGTAAATAGTGTTATTGTTACTTTAAATTATTGGTAAAATGATAATGTTGACAATGATGTAAATCTATTATGATTGATCATCTGCTATTTTTAATTATTTCTACATGCCTAAACCTTTAGCTCTATCTTATTTAATCCATACAACCGAAGAAAATAGCTAAGGATAAACAGACTAGAGAATATGTCCAGCACACAGTTTGTAAGCAGCACAGCACAAATTTCAACCCAAATTTATGTAACGCCACAAAACCCAAGCTTGTAACCACTGCCCTGGCACAGCCTTTGGTCAGTCAGTTCCGATTCCAAACATCAGCACTCAAGTAAGCGCTTCCGGCACTTGTGATCATCTTGCCAAACTCTCCTAATAATTCACATTTCCGTCAGTAGGGAAATGCCCTTTGCCTACACCCCCATCAGACTGAGTATTCTGATTAAGAAAAGACGGAAAGAAGGAAGGGAAAGGAAGGGAAAGGAAGGGAAAGGAAGGGAAAGGAAGGGAAAGGAAGGGAAAGGAAGGGAAAGGAAGGGAAAGGAAGGGAAAGGAAGGGAAAGGAAGGGAAAGGAAGGGAAAGGAAGGGAGGGAGTGAAGAGGGAGGGAGGGAGGGAAAGTAGGAGTCCCAATTTGGTAGCCCTCAACCCCAAATAGAGCCCATCCCTGTTTTATTCTGCTTTTCTAGGTTAACAAATGAAGTTAACTGTGTTTTCACATAATTATTAGTCGTTTTATTTTCTTCTTTAAAGTGCTTTATAATAGTCTCTGCCAGATTACCTGTGGGTTCATCTTATTCTTTTATTATATTTGAGCTCTTTCATAATGAGAATATTATATGTTATATATTTTATCCCACGGTTCATCATTCTTCTTTTAATTTTGCTCAAAGTATTTTCTCTTTCCTAAGTCTTAAATTTTGCTTAAGGTGTTTTTTTTTTTTTTTCTGAATTCCAAAGTTTGTTATATGGTCAAATGTATCAGACTTCCATCATTGTTTCTTTGCTTTAATATTAAAAAATGGCCACCTCCATCGTAAAAAACAGGTTTTTTTAAATGCATGTACATTTTCTCTTTGTACCTTTAGGGTGTGAGTTCTGAACCTCGGCTGCACATTTAAATCACCTGGGAAGCTTTAAGAATTACTGATACCTGGGTCTCACTCCTTCTTCCCCAATTCTGACTTAATGGGTCTGAGGTACAGCCAGGCAGAGGGAATTTTAAAGTTCTGCGATGATCCTAATGAGCCATCACGGTTGAGAAGCACTGAAAACTTTTTCTACAAATGAGCAGATAGTAAATGTTTTAGGTTCTATCACAACTACCCACTCTGCTGTAAACGACATGTAAATGAATGCACGTGACTGTATTCCAGTAAAATTTTATTCAAATAAATAGGCCATGGAGCCTAGTTTGCTAAGCCTGCTTTAGAGACCAGCTATTCAAATTCCATGTGCACACGAATCATCTGGGGTTTGTTAACATTCAGACTCTATTCCATGGGTCTGAGGTGGGGCTTGATGCTCTGCATTTCTAACCAACTCTACGATGTCACCGATGCTTCTGGTCAGAGGCCAAGCTGAGAAAACAAAACTGCAGGGCAGTGGTTCCCAGACTTTGTTGCCATTGCAATCACCTGGAAATTCTGGAACAACACTGGTGCCTATCTCCCACCCTCAGATATTCTGATTTAATTGGTCTGGGTGACAACCTGGGTGCAGAAATTTTTTATAACTCCCCAGATGATTCTAATGTGCAGCCAAGTGTGGGAACCACCCATTTAGGGTATCTTTTCTTCTTTTAACCTTTAATTTGTAAATCCATCTTGGCGTATTTATTTATTTTGGTTAATAGTGTGCCAAAGGGACCAAGTTTTATTTTTTCCCCAAATAGTTAGCAAATTGCCTTTTCCCTGAGTAATCGCTTGAGTAATCTAAAACCAGTACTATATCCTTTAAGCACCCTGTCTCTTTACTTTTAAAGAACATACTGGCTAACTATAAATTAGAAAAAATCCATAGTATAATAATAGATTACTTATAAAATAATGCATTCAGCTCAAGATCTTAGGAAAAAAGTAGTCTTAACAACCATAGAAGAAAAGATGATTTCTACTTTAGTGTTTATACTTGAATAATCAGAGAACTAATAAAGATTAAAAGTGATAAAAATTTTCAAATCATTTTATGGGGGCAAACAATAACAACAATAAAACAAACAAAACACATGCTTATCCAATAAAGAAACAAATAGGAAATAAAGTCATGCACAATTTCAGGCTAATAAAATTTGAAATCCACACTGAGAGGGACAACTTTCCAAAAAATGTAAACTTTGTAAGTTCATACACACAAAAAAGAAAACCATTACAGGATGATAATTGAGATATAAATTGAAATATTTATTAATATCTTCCCCTCAGAGAGTTTGCACCCATGTAATTTATTAAATTTTTAAAAACATTTACATTTTAATGAAACTCTAAACTATTCCATGATACACAAAAAGAGGCAAAGCTATTAAACTTGTTATAAAATAATCATAACCTGGTACCAAAAACTGCCTCTCAAAACACAAAAGTAAAATAATCTCACTAAGATTAGTGATGCTAAAGTTCTACATAAAATACCAACATATATAATTCATCCGTGAATTAAAATAAGAATCCAGAGCATTCTGGTTAACCCTAACAGATTGAACAGAATGATTTCTCTCTGCCTCCTCTCAAAACTTCACTAAAATAATATTAAAGGGGGGAAAAAATAGCAAAATCCCACAAGGGCAGGAAGAAGGGAAGAGAAACTACAGCACGTAAGAGAAAACCACAAAACGCTGGTAGATGAAAAGTGGATATTCTGGGCTTCCCTGGTGGCGCAGTGGTTGAGAATCTGCCTGCCAATGCAGGGGACACGGGTTTGAGCCCTGGTCTGGGAAGATCCCACATGCCGCGGAGCGACTAGGCCCGTGAGCCACAATTGCTGAGCCTGCGCGTCTGGAGCCTGTGCTCCGCAACAAGAGAGGCCGCGATAGTGAGAGGCCTGCGCACCGCGATGAAGAGTGGCCCCCACTTGCTGCAACTGGAGAAAGCCCTCACACAGAAACAAAGACCCAACACAGCCATAAATAAATAAATTAATTAATTAATTTTAAAAAAAAGTGGATATTCTGTTGGAAATTAACTTGGCAAAGCTGAGAAACCTGATAACATATATAGTAAGAAACATATATATAACATAATAAAAACAAAATATCAGAAATGTTCTTGGTCAATAAATTTGATAAGGAATTTCACAAAGACAGGTTGGAGTGGGGAAATCATAGATAAGGAGAAAGCAACTGTTCAAAAGATGAAATGAGGTGACAACACTGGGAAGTGGGAGGCTGGGACAACTCACTGATGGATTGGGGTACCAAATAGGAGCAGCCAGGATAAAGCAGTAAGCGTGGGCATTGTAGTTGTTAAAGCAATATCCCACGTGAACTGGTGACCCTTAGAAGAAAGCTGTAAGACCAGTTACTGGACCAAAATACACTGCCACATACCCACCCCATCACTCCTCAGACAAGGTGCATTAAGCAAAGACAGCATTCTAATATAGGCTAACAGAAAATCTCAAATCCAAAGAGGAGCACAAAATCAAGAATCACCAAATATTTGAGGAAAGTCAAGCTTTCTTTGAAGAAAGGCACGTAGTCTAGCAAAATTTACACTTAATGATACAACATTAACAAAGCAACAACTTTAGAAAAAGTTTGATTGAAAAACAAAGAATTGTAAGAAAATATGTCAACTCAGCAAAGATAAACTAGATATTTTAGAAATTAAAATTTTAAACATCAAAACTTTAAAAAGCCAACTATTAGAAGAATGGATACAGCTACATACAAACTACAGGGCTAGACTATCAAACAGAGGTCTCTTCATACAAAGCGGAAAAGGGGTGAAAAGTACAAAAGGGAAGTTGAGAGACATGGAAGACAAGTGTAGAATTTTTAACATTTACGTAATTGAGTTTCCAGAAGGAAAAAATACAGGCAATAGAAAGCAGGAAAACTGAAAATTCCCTGGCGATCCAGTGGTTAGGACTCCAAGCTCTCACTGTTGGAGCCTGGGTTCAATCACGGGTCGAGGAACTAAGATCCCACAAGCCTCGTGGCGTGGCGAAAAAAAAGAAAAAAAGAAAGCAGGAAAACTCTCAAACATTAGAATAAAGTTTCCCAGATCAAAGGGATGACCTGCATCCTCAGATTGGAAAGGTCTGTTAAGTGTCCAGCAGGATAATTTTAAAGGACCCAAGTTGAGGCATATTACAGTGACATTTCAGAACACCAATGCAAAGATATAAACTCCCCAAAGCAATGAGAATCAAATTATTGTCAGAATTCTCCTGGCTGCACTGGATTCAAGAAAACAAAGGAAAGATATCGCCACAATCTTAAGGAGAAATTATTTTGAGCTAAAAAAGATATACTTAACCAGCTGAAAGAAAAATAAATCCAAAAGCAAGTGAGATACAAGAAGCAATGCAAGAAAAGAGTAAAAGTAACTGATTAGTTTATGTGTTGACTGAATATTACAAAAACTAATAAATAATAATAATAATAATGATTTAAAAGTAAAACCTCTAGATGATACTACATGGAAGATGGAGGAGAGAGGGCAGTGAAGGTCAGAAAGTTGTGCTAAAGTTCTTGTCTTGCTTCAGGAGAAAGTACTATTAATTATACATATTAATAGAAAATTTTAAGTTTAAGTATGTGTATCAACAACTTAAGAATACATTTGGAATTATAAATTCCAAATCTCAGAAGGAAAAAAGAACAAAAGAATTTGGTCAATCCAATTGAAGGAAAAGAATTGTGAAAAAAGAAAAGAAAAAAGCATATTAATTAGTATTAATAAAATACTATTGCAACAGCAAAAAGAATTATTTTTTAGTATAACAACAAAATTGAGTGAGTTAAATTTATCTATTAATTGACAAAGACACTCAGATAATATAAAAACAGCAATAATCCATTCCAGAGGCATATAAGAGATTCACTGAAAACAAGGAAAGTTAGAAATATGTACCAGACAAATGCTGACCAAAGAAAAAGAGGCAAACAGAACAATAATGATATCATATAAAGTGGCAGCTACTGTGAAGATGTACAAAAGAAAGAGTAATACTTCATATTCATAAAAGGAGAAATCCACCAAGAATATGTAACAGTGAAAAAACTTTACACACCTAAGACTACATCTTTGAAGTACATATACGACAAAATCTGGCAAGAATGCATCAAACAACAAAAATTGACAAAGCCACATCACAGTGGGAGACTCTAATGTTCACTTTTCAGACACTAGCCAAAACATAAGCACAAATAAGAAATGTTCATCTAACATTTAGTTCCTTGGGATGTATTTGTATATATCTATCTGAATGGATGGATAGATAGATACATACATATATTATACCCAGTAAATAAACAACACACTCTTCAGTAGCAACCTTTGAACAGTCATGAAACTGACCATGTACTAGGCCACAAAGAAATTTTACCAAATTCCGAAGTACAGAAATCATATAGGCCACATTTACCACAAAGCAACAAAATAAGAAAAATCACAAAAAGATAAGCAGAATAGGGACTTCCCTGGTGGCGCAGTGGTTAAGAATCTGCCTGCCAATGCAGGGGACACAGGTTCGATCCCTGGTCCGGGAAGATCCCACATGCCACGGAGCAACTAAGCCCGTGCGCCACCACTACTGAGCCTGCACTCTAGAGCCCGCGAGCCACAACTGCTGAGCCCTCGTGCCACAACTACTGAAGCCCGTGTGCCTAGAGCCTGTGCTCCGCAGCAGGAGAAGCCACCACAATGAGAAGCCCGCACACTGCAAGGAAGAGTAGTCCCTGCTCTCCGCAACTAGAGAAAGCCCACGCGCAACGACGAAGACCCAACACAGACAAAAAAAAAATTAAAATGAATAAATTTTTTAAAAAAAGATAAGTAGAATAGATTATATTATATAGAGAAGAATTTAATATATGATAAAGAAGTCATCACAACTCAAGGCAAGACAAGCATTATGTAATAATGATGGAACAATTGGTTCACAATG